>NC_058522.1:485423253-486048253 GCF_904849725.1 Hordeum vulgare subsp. vulgare
TGGAGAGACCCGATGTATCTAACATGGCGTTCACCAAATCAGTTAGAGTGTGGTTCTTTCTTTCTGCTATTTCATTTGATTGAGGTGAATAGGGAGGCGTCCTCTCATGAATTATACCATGTTCCGCACAAAAAGAATCAAATTCATTTGAGAAATACTCTCCACCACAATCGGACCTAAGCCTCTTGATCTTTCGATCAAGTTGGTTTTCTGCTTCAGCTTTATAGATCTTGAAAAAGTTCAAAGGCTCATCCTTAGACTTTAGAAGATACACTCGGCAGTATCTAGTGGAGTCATCAATTAGTGTCATAAAATATTTCTTTCCACCTTTTGCCAAAATGCCATTCATTTCACATAGATCTGAATGTATGAGCTCTAGTGGTGCAAGATTTCTCGTTTCGGCAGTCGTATGAGACTTACGAGGTTGTTTGACTTGCACATAAACTTGACACTTAGATCCCTTGATTGTGTTAAAGCTAGGGATTAAGTTCAATTTGACTAGTCGCGACATGCAACCAAAATTAACATGACAAAGACGTGAATGCCACACATTTGATTCACTATTGTTGTAAACATGATTAGCAACTTTATTGCAAACGTCTGACAAGGATAAATGGAACAGGCCTCCTGACTCGTAGCCTTTACCAACAAAACTTTCATACTTGGATATTACAAATTTATTAGACTCAAAGACAAGCTTGTAGCCATCTCTACACAAAAGAGATCTGCTAACAAGATTTTTATTCACGGAGGGGGCATAATGCACGTTCTTCAGCCGCACGATCTTTCCCGAAGTAAACTTCAGATCGACCGTGCCAACACCACGAACAGAAGCACGTGAACCGTTGCCCATCAGGACGGTGGAAGTCCCTGCGGACTGATAAGATGAAAACATGGAAATATCACCGCATATATGCACGTTAGCACCCGTGTCAATTAACCAATCAGGGAAATGACATACTGAAAGAATAGTGGGTAATATACCATACCCAACATCCTCCACTTCAGTGCCAGCAATGGCGACATTAGCAGACTTGCCGCCTTTTCCATGTCGACGCTTGTCATAACGATTAGGGCAGTTAGGTGTCCAATGATCAGGATCTACGCACACATGAAAAACCCCTTTCTTCTTGTCATTCTTCTTCTTAAAGTTGGTGTGTTGTACAACCTTGTTCTTCCCATCGAACTTTGCTTTACCATCAAACTTACCCTTGTTCTTGAAATTGTGGGGCTGGAAGTTTTCCTTCTGTACCAAATTGGCACTAGAACCTCCCTCAATAGCTCGAGCACGTGTGTCTTTTGCTCTCGCCTTTTCTTCCACATCAAGAGTACCAATGAGATCCGGAACGGAAAACTCCTGTCTCTTGTGCTTTAGTAAGGTAGCAAAGTTCCTCCACGAAGGAGGAAGTTTAGTGATGATGCCTCCGGCAACAAAATTTTCTGGTAGCAAGCAATTGAAGTGCTCAAGTTCTCTTGCAAATGACTGTATTTCGTGAGCTTGCTCAACCACAGAGCGCTCTTCAGTAAACCTGTAGTCATAGAATTGTTTCATGATGTACAGCTCAGTGCCAGCATCCGAGACCCCAAACTTGGACTCGAGTGCATCCCACATATCTTTTTCATTATCAATTGACGCATAAGCATCAACTATGTTTTCACCAATAACGCTCAAGAGAGCAGCCTTAAACAAGGTATCCATTTTCTGAAAAGCTAGCTCATGTTGAGCATCATGATCTCTTTCAGGTTTGCCAAGAGTGGCGTCATAGCAGCTCATGGTTTGAAACCATAGAACAGCTCTCACGCGCAATCTCTTGTAGTGAACACCCTCAAACATAGGAGGTCTCATGGAGGCAGCAAAACCACTCGGGATAAATTGCCTATAATAAAGCTTTTGGATTGTTGGAAATATGAGCAATTTACCAAAGGATTTTATTAAAAGAAAAGCTAGGATAAACCTAACCATCATAACTAAGACGGAAGAAGACATGTAATATAGAGATGAAAAGACAGAAGACAGGTGCACATATGATCTAGAAAAGAACATATGCATAACCGTTCTATCTAGACAAGGTACCATAGGAAGTGATGAACAGACACAGTACATATCTAGAAGAGATACTATAGCAAAAAGTTGCGATAGAAACTGAAAGAAGAACATGAGTACGTATTGAGTTGCAGCAGCAGGATTGGTGTTGGCGTTGTCATTGACCATGTTACCAGAGAGGTGGTCGACGTCAGAGAAGTAGTCGTCGTCCGGGAAGAAATCGTCGGTGTCCGTGATGGAAGCCAGTAGTCGCGCTGAACGCTCCCCAAAAACCTTATCGCCCTTCTCCCGTACAAGACTCGAAGAGACGGAGTTTCGGAGGCCTACTGTCCCGACGAACGGTGCACGCCGCAAGACGGAATGAGGAAGAACGTAGCAGCAGCACAGAGAAAGGAACCGGTGGCGAGAGGAACTTCTGATGCGTTCTTCTGGAGAGGAGCGACCTCTCTTTTATATACCAGTCGTGCGTGGCAAAAAAATTAGTTCGGCTCGGCTCATTCCCGCAACCCGCGGCGCGGCGCGGCGTGACGAGGTGAGGCGGGCGACGGCGGAGCAGGAGCTTGCGTGTATGTCTCTCTTGTTCTCAAGCTCATACATGTGTGGAAACATCCTCCCTTATAAGGAGGTCCAACTCCCACTAAACTAGCAATGTGGGACTAGACATTTCCACCTCTTGCCTTGCACAAATGGGCTGCGTGGGCCTCTAGGATTTATTAGGAATTATATATTGGGCTGGCCCAAACAATTGAATAAAATTCCAGCATCTTCCTCTCTTAAAACAAATCCAGCAAACTGATGATTGTCTTCAACGCTGTTGGATTCGATGAGAAGGAGGTTCTCCTCTAACCACGGAGATCACCAGCACACGGCCATGCAAAGGGGAGGGGTGCATCGTGTGCTGCAACCGCGATGACATGGTGCTACCACAGTGGTGACCATGTGTTGCAACCGTGGTGGACGGGTGTGCATGAAGGCGGTGACCGACGACGACGAAGACCACTAGCACCATGGCGACGATGACCACGAGTGCACTGTGTGCTACAACCGTGATTACTCAGTGCTAACACGACGGTGACCACATGTTGCAGTCGTGGATGCCGCATTCTTCCGACGACAGTTGTGATGGGTCATGTTGTTGGAAATATGCCATAGAGACAATAATAAATTAGTTATTATTATATTTCTTTATTCATGATAATCATTTATTATTCAAGCTGGATTGTATTGATTGGAAACTCAAATACATGCGTGGATATATAAACAACACATTGTCCCTAGTGAGCCTCAAGTTGACTAGCTCGTTGATCAAAGATGGTCAAGGTTTTCTGACCATAGGCAAGTGTTGTCACTTGATAACGGGTCACATCATTGGGAGAATGATGTGATGGACAAGACCCAAAACTATGAACATAGCATATGGTCGTGTCAGTTTATTGCTACTGTTTTCTGCATGTCAATGTATCTGTTCCTATGACCATGAGATCATGCAACTCCCGGACACCGGAGGAATACCTTGTGAGTTATTAAACGTCGCAACGTAACTGGGTGACTATAAAGGTGCTCTACAGGTATCTCCAAAGATGTCTGTTGGGTTGGCATGGATCAAGATTGGAATTTATCATTCCGTGTGACGGAGAGGTATCTCGGGGCCCACTCGATAATACAACATCACAACAAGCCTTGCAAGCAATGTGACTAAGGAGTTAATTACGGGATCTTGTATTACGGAACGAGTAAAGAGACTTACCGGTAATGAGATTAAACTAGGTGGCGGCGCTAGGGTTGGCTCCCGGAGTCACTCGCGGGAGCGACTCAGAAGCGAGCTTACTCGGGTTCGGTAGTACCTTGTGATATCCAAAACAAGCTTCCTTACAGCCAAATATGGCAGTCCACAGAAACTATTTGTGTGCATTTATGTTAGTCAACATTCAAATAGTTCTATACGATGAGATACAATCAGCTACCACAAAAGCGGGAGACAAGCCATTTAAATAGGTGGCAAGTAGAAGTGCGGTGTGATGTATGCAGCTGAGGCGTCCTAATGAACGAACAATGTGAACCTTGTTCCTACACGATCTGATCAAATCGATCAGGCACATGCCATCTATCTTCATTGTTCAACTCTTTGATGAAAGGATGAAAAAACCAAAAGAAGCTCCGCCCTTCCATCTCTTGGATAGATAGAGAGGGAGGTCAAAGGCCTTTGGTATCCCTTTCAGTCAAGAATTGGGGCTTCACTGAGCAAGTATAGCAACAAAGCGAAAAGGAAAAGTACATTCTGGACAGGGTATAATCTGAAAATTTGGAGCCAGAAAATAGATTTAGCAAGCGAGATAAAAGAACAGCCTTCCATCATGTGTAATTCAAGCTTCCACTACCACTGGAAGCATAAAGCAATTATCTAGTGTGAACAGTTCTTTAGGATAGACAATGGGCTGCCATTGATTGAAGCATGTATGCACTTTCTGTCATGGAGAAAAGTGGTTACAGGCTTACAGCTCAAGTGCTTAGCGTTTTGGCAGTGTGAAATATTACATGAATGCTCATGTAATCAAAACTAGTACAACTTCTTAACCATTCTTCGTGTTTATGCATTTCCCAACAATCCAGATTTGTGCACCTCTAGTACACACAATGGCAATTTACTTGCAATTCAGGTCGCAGTTTATACCTCTGGAAGGTCGTCCAACGATCGTATCACTTCGGCACAGTCACTTTGAGAATCATCATCTTGCTGGCAGGGTGAGCCCTTTGGATTGCAGGTTGGAGCAATCGATCCGCCTGGGATACATCAGTTACGATCACTGATGACAGTACAGAAAACAGTGAGATACAATTCACAAGCAAACTGACATACAAATGATTGTTAATGGTCTAGAAATGTACAAACAATCTCAAAATTATGAATGTCTTTTGCAAATCTGCTACGCGGACACTATCCACAATTCGCTACGTCCACCCCAATCCGTTGTCCGCTATTTAAAACCTTGCATACATCGAGTTCCGACCACCGACTACAGTACAGACAGAAAACAGTGGGATGCGATGCGATTCACAAGTATTCTCTATGAGTGAATCAGCTTGGAACTATGCCGAGGCTAATATCAGTTTTTAACCCCCATTAAACAGATCTAATAGGTTATGGGGATTAAAGTGGACGAGCAGATGAGCATACGCTGAGACAAATTTACGAATGGTAGGGAAATGGAGGAGGGGGGAAGGGGCGTACGGTCTGGGGTTGCCCCCGTCAGCGGCGGGGGATCCTGCATGTAAGAGTGCCGGAAATGGGAACGACGGTGAAGCTCTCCGAGCCTTTTCTTTAGGTCCTGTCGCCCGACGAGACCCTGCCAGCGCCAGTGCCTTGAGAAGGCCGACGTTAGATTTTCTTCAGGGGGATGGCCGGATGGCACACGCTGCATTTTCCTATCTGAGAGAGTGGCCTACGGGTAGAACGGGCCGGGTTTGTTGGGCTGGACGGGGAGATGGGCTGTTGGCGCAGTAATGCAAGGCCAAGGGCTTGTTTGGGACCGTCCTACTTCATCAAAACCAATTCCGTTTCACCAATCCCACTTTAGATCATTTTCATACACGAGTTGCAACCATTTAAAAAAATATATTTGGCTCTCATTTAGCTTCAGCTTCACGAATGAAAAATTTGATGGAAAGGATCTATTTGATTGGATGAGAAGGAAGAAACGAAGGAATGTCCACTTACTGGTGGCAGTGGTGGGTAATTTTCTTCCAACTCCTGATTTTATAATTTTATGGAGCACCTCCTAGAGAGCTTCGTAAAAACAAAGAGTTGGACCCATATTCTAGTTTTTTTTGCAGAGCGGTATATCGTGGAGCTATCCCGTTTGGCTTACGATTTTTAGAACGGAGCTGGATTTTCTAAAGTAGAGCAGTCCAAACAGGCTCTAAAGAACCCCTTAAAAAGAAAGGAAAATGCAGGCGTAAAGGAAAATAAAAAACAAATTCATACCACGCCAAAAAATACATTCAGCCTCCCAACCCTAGCCGCCACCGCCATCACAACTTTCATCACGCCTCAGTCCATACTCTTCCAATCCGACGGTAAGAGGAGTGGGAACCCGTCTATCTTGTTTTATTTTTCTTAGATTTTTTCTTCTCCGACGACATAGGCAAGATGGTGGCGACGATGTCACGTTGGAATAAGGTCTCTCCAAGTCTTTTACTACCTCATCGACTTTTGATCCAGCATCGACGAAGGGCATGTGAGAGTTTGTGTCCCTAGACCTATCGGTTACATTCACATCTTGGCAGCTCGTGTGTATTTTAAGGAAAGATTTTGGCTGGCTATTGATGTGGCGACTTGGACATCATCTTCTCTGTTGTTCTGTGTGTAGGCCTGGTTTTTTTTCAACTGGTGGTGATGTATTGCAAGTTTGTTCTGCATGGGGTGATGCTCTAGTTGTTATTGCATTTGTGATTTATAGATCCCGTCTCAAGGGGAAGAGTGGCTATTGCGGTCCTCAAAGCCTGTTATGCCGAGGGAGTTCGCCGATCTCGCTTTTCTTTGCTGCTGGTTCAACATAATTTTCAATCTCGAGCGGCTGGCGTACAATCAGAGAAAGAAGAATAGTAGTATGATTTCTAATGTAATTTTATTTTTTCCTGATCTTTTTATGTCCAATTGTCTATCCATGTATTGACCTTTTTTTCTTGATATTAATCAGATGTAAGATGCCTTCTGTTTATGTTTGTTAAGGATTATTTGCATTCATTCCAAGAAATATAGTCCCTCAAATTTGCTCAGGAGAAAAAACACGAAAATGGATATACCTAAAAACACTATGTTTTTTCTAAAAGATGTTGAACCCTGACCACTGACCACTGCATCAATATGAATATGAAGCACATAGAGTATTTTATTAAATTGATGCAAGGCAACGATATCGAAGACAACAAGAATATATTACATAACAAACACAATTAGGGTAGGCCTATTACAAGATGTGAATTTAATACCTATGACTTAGCAACTTCTTTTGCAACAACGCCTTCAAGAAGAGATATACACCCTCACGTCGTCATCATCCATTCCAGCCAACAAACAATAAGGATAAGGATTTCCATCCCGGTTGCATATACCGATCAATGAATGCCGGCACATCAGCAAGAGGGTAACTTCTTCAATAAGGTAATGATGCAAGTTTATAGCTATTGAGCCCGACCAACAGAGACTAGAATAAGAGTTTTTACCCTAGAAATAAAGTGGTGCTTCATCAACATTTTCAATGAATCTTCCAAAATTCACGCCAGATAATACTCCATGTTATGTTGAAATGGCGCTAGCAAATGGGTGGGATGTCTACCCACCTTAAGTCACCTTCACGACCATCCGGAGGCCACCCACGATACGGTGCACATCCAGCCGCTGCCACTCCTAAGCCATCGTGAACCGACCTACACTTTGAATAGAGTGGCTCAAACAGAAGGGGAAGTTTCCATCGATGAGATCTGCAATAACCATATGGGATTAGGGTACTGTAGTTTGTTGCGGTGTACTCCCTTCGGCCCAAAATAAGTATCACAAATTTAGTACTAAATTAGTATAAATTTTATATTAGATCAACAATATTTATTTTGAAACGTAATTACTTGTAAAAGACTGGCTAGAGACAACATAAGGAATGAGTAAACAGATAAATAAAGTTATTTAGGGATACAATTGGATTTGATTTTCCAAAAAGAAACTATGGACTTCATGATGCGAACTTGGTCAACACTACACTCTCAAGCGACCAAGTATAATTACACCACATCAAACATGGTCATTGAATATGAATATGAACATGTGAGTTGACGGTCAAGTGCGGCAAAATTGACAAAAATGACCCCTGTGGGGAAAGACCTCACAGAGTGAACCCTCGGGGAAAGATTTCATCCCTCTTGACCCTTTTGTGTGGCGCCCGACACCTAGGCGCCACACTACACTGTGTGATGCCTAGCAGTTCGGCGCCACACACCCCGACCACCTGGCAGAGAGGGCCCATCCCCCAGGCCGTGTGACGCCTAAGCCTCAGGCGTCACACATTGTAATGTGTGGCGCCGAACGCTTAGGCGCTACACATTGACTTATACAGCCACGGGGCAGCCCCCCTCCCCACCCCCTCCTCATTCCCCTCCCCCATCCCCCTCTCCCAGCCACGGGCCCCTCTTCAAGTCATTCTCCAAATCACCAAATCTGAAGGTTTGGACCGGACATTTGTTGTCCAATCACTCCCCTAAGGTAATCCCCACCTCTCCCCTCATTCTCATCCAAACAAAAATCTCTTGTGGTCATTTTTTTGCAAATTTGAGGAAACCCTAGTTTTTCATGAAATGTGGGATGTATATGATATTGTTGTATTTGTTTGTATGTTAGGATAAGGGGTATGATGGGGTTAGGATTAGGGTTGTTTGGATGTTTGCATTATGGTTGTTTTAGGGTTAGGCTAGGGTTAGGGATGTTTGGTTGTGTTAGGGTTGTGATGGGGTTAGTGTTATGGATGTTTGGAAGTTAGTAAGTAGATATTGTAGTTGTATGATTGCTTATAAAAAATGTTCTATGTTTTGTTGTTTAGGGATGGGAAGAACATGTGTTTATGTTCATCACGTGGACAAGGATGCCTTTTTAAAAGGCAATATTGATCCGGACCCGGATGAGCTTGACATGGTGTTCGATTTGTGTCCTAGCTATGGTGAATTGTTGGAACAAGTCCGAAAGGATTTGAATTGTATGGACCCTAGTGATGTAGTTGAGTTTGATGATAGGCATAATGTGGGATTCGAAATGCACATTCATTGGAAGACCATGCGTGTCAACTCCGAGCAACGTTGGCTTGCATACAAGGATACGGTGGTTGAATCACTAGACAAGGCTCCAGAGTTATTTGCCATAAAAAAAATGTTCCTAACTTGTTGGATTTGAACCGGGTTGCCTCTCCGATTGTTGAAGCTATTCCTCCACCCATCAACGAAGAGGCCAACATTGAACCTCTTTCTTGTGTCGAACATGAACCATTGCTAGAGGCTAATGATGAGCACGATGATGATGAGAATGATGGTAATTAATGTTCTTCATGACAACAATCTTGGTGATTTGGGCAAATATAATCTGCAAGAGACAATGGACCATTCTATTCCATACTCACGTGGCTATGCCTCTGAGTCTGACGATGAGGGTCCCGATGAAGAAGTTGATGAGGAAGGGTTCACGACAAAGGAGGCTGAAGCTTTCACGAAGGTATTAAAGCGTGATCACCGGACACCATTGTTCGAGGATCTTAGCCTTGCGGATGAAGCCGTGGTTGATGGAGGCGAAGGCATATTGTTTGGAGTTAGGCCACCTTCTCATCGGGACACACATGGGAAGAATATTATTTTGCCGGGGTCAAAGTTCGAAACATTCTTTGAACTGAAGATGTGGTTGGATGAATATTCTGTTACGCATTATAGGCCACACAAAGTTGTTCATTCAAACATGAAGCTGCGTTACACGGTTGCATGTGAGGATAGAGGGTGTCCTTGGATTGTCCGTGCAAGACCATGGAAAGGAGGGCCAGGATGGAACATTGTCACTTGTATGCCTCACATGTGTCGAGGCAAGAGGGTTGATGGTGCCCTTTCGTCGCAAAGCCATAGACAACTCACCTCCGAGTTCATCGCTTATAGGCTTTCCAACTCCATCTCCTCTCTTCCTACAATGAGCATAAAAAGCGTACAAGACCTTGTGAAAACCCTCTTTCACTACGAGGTGAAATATGGTAAGGCATGGAAAGCAAAGCAAGCCGCATTCAAGATGTTGTATGGTGATTGGGAGCAAGCATACAACCGCATACCTAGGTTGTTGGGAGCTATTGCGGCCACTAACCCGGGCATGGTTCATGTGGTCGAGCCGTATGGGGAGAAAACAAGGATTCTCAATGGAAATAGGGTCCGCGTATTTGGCCGTATATTTTGGGCATTTGAGCAATGCATGAGGGCTTTTTAGCACTGTCGTCATGTCATCTCCATCGATGACACGTTTTTGACCGGACAATTCAAGGGCACTTTGTTGGTTGCAATAGCAAGTGATGCCAATAACCGGTTGATGCCTTTGGCTTTTTGCTTTGGTTGAGGCAGAGAACAATGTTAACTGGGAATGGTTCTTGCATATTTTGAGAACCATAGTATTACCGTTTGAGAGAGAAATATGTGTCATATCGGATCGCCATCAAGGCATACTTAACGCGGTTGACATTGTCGTTCCCGGCCATGCTCCTTTTCATCATCGATGGTGCATGAGGCATTTCTGTGCAAACTTCTACCGGGCATGTGGTAGCAAGGAGTTGGCAGATGATCTTCAAGATTGTTGTCAAGCATTTTCGGACAAACGATTTGCAAGTTTGTACAACGCTTTGCTTGTACACAAAAAACTTGATGCAGGTGGGCTTGAGTTTATCAACAGGCACATTGAACTTCGGCCCAAGTGGGCACGAGCTTATGACGAATATGGCCGAAGATATGGTCAAATGACAAGTAACATGGCAGAATGCTTCAACCGGGTGCTAAAGGGTGTCCGTGCGTTGCCGGTGACGGCAATAGTTCAATACACATTCTACAAGTTGAGAGCATACTTTCTAAAGTACTCGCAAGAAACAGATGATCAGTGTACACAAAAAACTTGATGCAGGTGGGTTGAGTTTCTCAACAGGCACATTGAACTTCGGCCCAAGTGGGCACCATCCTACAAATCACAAAAAATACTCATATTCAAAAAAATACTCATCTACTAATCCACTCATCTACATATTACTCATATCCTAACTACTCACATGAATCTACTCATATCCTAAGTACTCATATGAATCCACTCATATCCTAACTACTCAAATCCTAAGAACACATATCATAACTACTCATATGAATCTACTCATATCATAACTACTCATATGAATCTACTCATATCCTAACTACTCATATGAATCTACTCATATGAATCTACTCATCTACTCAAACAAAAACCTATTCCATTTGGATACAAGGATGGGAAACGGAAGAGATTACCTAGTAGCCAACCTTGGGGGATCAATCCAAGGAAGAAATCACGAGATCTGAAGGGGATGGGGGAGGGGATTCGGGCTTGGAGTAGAGCCAGCCGCCGCCGGTTTGAATGGGGGAGGGGAATGGGGAGGGGGTGGGGAGGGGGGTGTCACGCCCACAGATGCGGTTCTTTCCGATCTGGGGATCGAGGCCCCGAATTGGAAAGGAGCGCATCTAAGCGTCTCGCAAACGGGTAAGACAGCACATACATAATAACAAAGACAGACAATCAGGGATTCAATTGCCTTCTCATAAATATCTCAGAGTACATCACACATACAACCAAGGTAGTTCCGCTACGGATTCCACCAAAACTCCCAACAGGTACACGTACCCCAGAGACAGATCTTTATCCAGGAGTTTTCTTTTCATTGTACTTCCGCTGCTTGTTCTTTTCTCTCTTATCCGGTGATTCATTGTGAACATTCTCAGGAGTCGAGTTCATCATTTCTTCATTTTGTTCCTTCCCGGTGAATTTAATTCAGTTGTCTGTGTTCATCATATCCTTTTCGTGCTTGTAATTCTTTCCTATGTTGGAGATTCGTTTCAGCCTATCTTCTTTCCTATAGAGGCGAATTTAATTCAACTCTATTCCATCCGGAGCGTTGAAGATATCCCAGAGTTTCTTATTTTCAAATATTTTGTTATTTTGAGGTTTTTTAACCTCATCTAGTTCTCTTCATACCGGTGCAATATCTCTCTTCTAAGCAATCTTTTCTAACGGTGGTTCTTTGAGTGGGCCCATAACCCACAGGTTTTTCCCAGGATCTTATTTGTCTATTCTAATCTTTCCGGAGATCTCTAATTTTTTTCATCTATGACGTAAGTATGATTTCCATCAGTCATATTACTTCTTCAAATCTATTCGAATTAATTCTCATATTGGCTCAACCTTGCATTTTTCTTTATTCCGGAGTGTCTCAGTATTCTTGGTGGTGTTCTTCTCATCATTCTCTTCTTTCAAGACCGAAGGAGTGTTTCTCTCGAATCTTGATCTATTCTCTTGCAGATTCTTCATTTCAGCTTTGTGGCATTATCTTATTTGTTCCAATCATGAGTAATCCCTTTCTGGCTATCAGGTGCTTTTCTGAGTTGTTTTTATTTCTCGTTCCTCCGAAGGCCATCATTTCAGAAGATTCTTCGTTCTCAGCTTTCAGCTATCATCCTCAGTTCTTCTCAATTGTTGTCTCTTCGTTCGTCTCTCGGTTATTCCGGTGCCTTGTTCTAGTTTTCTCTCTGGTGGCTCATGATCTCTCCATTCTCTTGTGTCTCCATTCATTCATGGTGGCCTCATTATTTCAATTCTCATCGGTGTTCTTGCAACAATTCTTCTAGTTTGTGCTCATATCTCTCCTCAATCTTTTCAGAAGAATAAGTTGTATGCTAAATCCGTTGCTTGTCATGAATTTAATTTGATGAAGGATGAGCATAACATAATTCTTATTTTGTTCTTCCTTCTTCCAAGAGATTTCAATTCTTCTTCCGGAGTGGCTCTTGATATCAATTCCTTTTCTCAAGCGCTTATCTTTATTTTCCGGAGTTCCAAGTTCTTTTAGTATCTCTTTTTGAGGCTTCATCTAAATCCTGGCAAGGTCATAATCTTATTATTTTCTACCTTCATACCTTTGCATCATTCTTTTGTATACGGTGGTCCTTCATGGTGGTTCATCAAGGTTTCAATCCATTCTCAAGTGTTCTTCAAGATTCTTGTTGGAGAACCTCAAGTATCCTTCCTCTTGCATTTATATGTGCAATTGTTCTCCCTTTATCTTTTGAGGTGGTATTATAGCATTCTTGTTAGTGTGGGAGCCTCGAAGAGACTTCCATTCAAGTATGAGATAACTAAAACCACCAATTCTATGATCATGAGATATTTGCACCCCATGATTTCTTCATTGAGCTATCTTGGTTTGGATTTCACCTAAAGCCTTTCCTATGGATTGTTGCTATCATGGTGCTTGTCATTAATCCAAGTTCTCAATGTATCCTCTTGGTGTAAGAAATTGATCATAACTTGTTTCTCTAAATCAATCCTTGTTTCTGTTAGTGGTTGGTTGTCACTTCATTAGTTTGAAAAGGTTTCCATAAGACCACTACTATCTTGTTCTTTTCGTTGTTGTTTTTCTAACAACTCCGTCCAATTCTTCTTGCAAGGATGCTTGCCAAGTTCATTCGAGTCCGTAGTTGTCATTCTTTTCTTCATTCTCTTATTCTTCTTGAGCTAGTTCCTATTCTATTGTTCCGGAGGCTTTGTGATATTGCTCTTTTGGGTCAATCCTGTTGTTCTATAAAGATTGTGGTGTTCCCTTGTTCTATTTAGTTGTTGGTTATGTATATTTCTATTTCTTCCACCTTGTCGAATTTTTTTGTCCCATTTTCCTACCGGAGTGTTGCCGAAATTTTCCGTGAATTCTTGCTTGTTTCTCATATCATTCCTCATCTCTTTCCAACCTTCAAGGATCGTTGGTTTCACTCGTTTGTCAAAGAAGCGACTAAGTTTTTACCTCTTATTCGTTCTCATCCTCTCCCCCTTTCATTCTTGGATCTCGGGGCGAGATCCTCTTGTAGTGTAGGAGAGTTGTGACAGCCCGATGCCGACGTTTTAGAAGATTCCCCTTCTATTCCGTTTTCGTCGTGTGTATATTTTCTTTTGTGGCATCATCATCGCATCATGCGCATCATCTGCATTGCATCGTCATCTCCGTGCCGCCAGTTTTCAAAACTTGCATCCGTTGTTAGTTGTCGGTTCTCGTCGTTGTCCGTTCTCAGCCCGACCGCACACGCACGCGCCCGCGGCACCGTCAAAACCCTGTTTTTAAAGTGTGCGTAAAACTTTCTCTGATCGGGGTGAAACTTGGCATGCGGTCGTAATTAGTTGTCGCCAGACCGCCTGTCGAATTTCGTCGCGATCAAAGTTCGTCTGGTATCCGAACGGTCGACCGTAGCGGCGCCGTATTCGGTCTACCGTTGGACGGTCATCGGTGTTTTAAAAATTGTTGCCGCGCCGTCCGTTTTCCCTCTCGTCTCCGGTATGCCACCCTACACGGCCACTTACCCATTCCCGCGTTCGGAATCGTCCAAATCCGACCGCACGGTTGGATCCGGAACGAAATTCCGGCTAACCTAGCCCCCCGTTTGTCTATATATAGACGCCCAAGCATTTATTTCAGCCCCCTCTCTCTCTCTTCCTCAATTCCCGTGCCCAACCCTAGCGCAGCGTCTCTCCCACCTCCTGCCAGCCGCCAGGGCCCGCGAGCCCGAGGCAGGCCCGCCCGAGCCCATCTGGGCCCGAGCCGCCGCTGCCCCCGATCTGCCCTGGATCCCGCATCTCGAGCGCCACCGCCGTCAGCCGCCAGCTCGAGGGGAGGAGCCCCCGACCCCGCGCGTGCCGGCACCCCAGCCGCCGTGCCTCTCCGGCCGGTGCGCCCCGCCGCCAGCTCCTCCCTCGACCCCGGCCGCCTGCATCGCCCTCCGTCGCCTCCCTTGGAGCCGCAGCCCCGCGCCTCCTCACCGGCTCGTCGCCGCGCCTCCTCACCTGCATGCCGCCGCCCCGACCTCGCCTCTCCAGTCGGATCCTCCGCCGCCCTGGGTTCCTCGGGACGCGCGCCGCCGCGTGCCTCGAGCCGCCGCCGGCAGCGTCATGGGGTTGATCCCGTGCTGGAGGTTGCGGGAGGACGGGGACGACGTGAGCGCAGCGCCCCATCCCGGCTGGGCCGCGCCCCCAGGCCCACCTCCTGCCCGACCAGCCGAGGCCCATCCCGCGCCAGCCCAGTGAGGTGAGATCCCCCTGTTCCCTATGTTGTGCCCCGAGCGGGATGTAACTATCTCGCGCTTGCCCTGTTAAGCCCATGAGCGATTAGGCCAAGTACCAATTATCTAGGATTCTCGGATTTAATATAATTCAGGTAAATATTTAGATCTTCAAACGTCCGTAGTTTTAAATCTGTCTGTCGGATCAGAGCGAGTAATATATGTAAAATGTGTAGAATTCCGCGTAGATTACGAATTTGCAACTTCCATAATTATTTGTCGTAGTTTAACGTGCCAAACGCCTAGTTTTGCGTGCTGTTTCAATAGGATACGCCCCGTATTTATTTTTCTCGCAAGTCCGGATTGCTCGTATACCGTATTAGAAATGCCCATGTTTTAGAAACCTATTTTCCATGTATTTTAGAGCGCTCATTTGTATTTTTGCGGGTAGGGATTGCCGGTAGTTTATTTTCCCATATATAGGTTATTTTCTCGCATTTAAGTGTGGCATTTTTTTTTGTGTTGCAACCCCACATATTTTATATGTTTTCGGGGATTTTTCTGTGCAATTAGTTTTAGCATTAGAGCAAGTTAGTTCGCGCGATATTTTGCCGTGATGCCCTTTTGTTTAATTCGTAGGATTTATTCCGTGCTTCGTTTGACGGAGTTGTCAACTATGGAGTTGTTCTTGGGTGTTTAGACTAGCTCCTGGTATTTTTGGTTGCAATAGAAATGCATGTTTAGGTGTGGTTTGATTGCCCTCAAGTTGTTAGAAATAGTGCTGATTTGGAGGTGCTGAAATATTTCTAAGTCTGGAATCTGTTATATTTTGTTGCTGTCTTGACTTGCTTCTATCTTGTGATCTGTAGCTTTTTTAAGGTTGGTGCACTGGAGTTAGTTGTATCCCTTGTATTTCTCTAGCATGCTGTGAATTTTCATGCCATTTGGAGTCCTGTAGCTATAGGTTTTGCTGCTGTCAATATGGCTTCAGATCGAAAACTGCACTTTCATGAGGTGTTATTTTCACTAAGTCTGAAATAGTGTGTGAGATGCCATTTTGTGACTTCTTTCCCTAGTGATCCATGATGCCATGCTAGTTGTTGTTAGTTGTTTGTAGTAGTGCTTCTTGCCCTCTTCCGTGCCATGCCTTGCTTGAGCGTATCGGAGTTGTGTAGCTCGTAGTTGAGGGGTGTAGAATATGCGGTGTGGCTGATTTTGGCAGATTGTAGTGTTTTCTTGTTTTGCTCGTAGTTGTTGAACCGTAGCTTCGATTTGATCGTGTCCTACATGAAACTTGCTTAGAATCTTATGTAGTTTCATTTTCTCTTGCTGGTTGTATGATTTGAAGTGCTCGTGACCGTCGTTGCACACATATTGCATTCATGCCATCATATCTTGCGGTGTTTGTAACTTTTGATCCGTAGCTCCGTTGGAGATGATCTCTATGTGTAAATTGGTTGTAACAACACGTATAATCACGTGAACCTATTTGTTTTTCTGTTTAACAATCAATTAAATGTGTTAGTTCAGATCTGGACAGAATTGTAAATTAACATGTGAGGTCGTTTCGGAGATGCTATATGTCATTTCCGACCTCATTTAAAATGTCTAGATAGGTAGTTTAATTACGCTTGACCTCTTGCCATGTTTAACCACATTTAATATTGCCGTGTATCTAATCGGGATAGAACTAAATAAATAAACGTGGAGTTTCGTCAATATGCAACTCGTTGCATATTGAACTTCACTTAATGTGTAGTGTTTGATTGTGTGAATTGCCATGCCGTGACTTGCATGTATCCAGCTGCTCATGCATAATTTGTGTTGTGCATCGTGTGGTGAAATTCGTGTGTTGATTTGTGTTTCCGGTTTGCTTCGTCTCGATAGAGTTCCGCAGCGTGCCGGATTGTGAGGACCCGTTCGACTACGTCGGTTCGTCTGCTTCACGGAGGCATTCTTCTTCCAAGCGGGATCTCAGGCAAGATGACCATTTCCCCAGATACCATTACTATCATTGCCATGCTAGTTTTACCACTTCTATCGATTATGTCTCGTTGCCTACCACATGTTAAATATCAGCCTCTCGACAATGCCATGAATACCTTCAACCTGTTCAACCTATGAAACCACTGATTGGCTATGTTACTGCTTGCTTAACCCTGTGTAGCGTTGCTAGTTGCAGGTGCAGTTGTTTCCATGTGAAAGCATGGGTTCCTTGTTATATCACCATATTAAATGCTATTTAATTTAATGCACCTATATACTTGGTAAAAGGTGGAAGGCTCGGCCTTTCTAGCCTAGTGTTTTGTTCCACCTTTGCCCCCTTAGTTTCGGCTACCGGTGTTATGTTCCATAATTGAGCGCTCCTAACACGATCGGGGTTGTTATGGGGACCCCCTTGATAATTTGTTTTAGATTAAAGCTAGTCTGGCAAGGCCCAACATTGGTACTACATTTGCCCAACATAATAAATCTATTAAAATGAAATGCATAGGGAGTTAGCGCTACCCGAGGAGTAATTCTACATAATACAGGGAGGGCCGGTGCTGATGGTGATAGTCCAAAACAGAGCACCGTGCGGGGCCACCGCGAGAAAACTCGAGGTTTGGCACTCGTACGCGTAGCTTATCCGTCGTGTCCTGAGAACGAGATACGCGGCTCCTATCGGGATCGTCGACACGCCGCGCGGCCTTGTTGGATTAGTTTTACCTTTGACGAGATATCTTGTGCATCGGGATTCCGGTGATGCTTTGGGTAATCTCAGAGTTGAGGTTTTCCACTAGGTAATCCGACGAGATCGCGACCTTCATGATTGAGGATTTCTATGCGGCTTGTGGTAATTTGTAATAGACTAGTTGGAGCACCCCTGCAAGGTTAAATCTTTCGAAAAGCCGTGCCCGCGGTTATGTGGCAACGTGGAAAGTTTGTTTAACACTGGTTCTAGATAACTTGAAGTTAACTTAATTAAAGCATGCCAACTGTGTGCGTAACCGTGACTGTCTCTTTCGTGAGTTCTTACTCCGATCGAGGACACGGTGGGGTTATGTCTGACGTAGGTAGGTGTTCAGGATCATTCATTTGATCATCAGTAGTCACGTCCGTTATGCGTAGACCTTCCCCCTCTTATTTCTTGTACTCGTAAGTTAGCCACCAAATATATGCTTAGTCGCTGCTGCAACCTCACCACTTAACCACGCCTCACCCGTTAAGCTTTGCTAGTCTTGATACCTTTGGAAATGAGATTGCTGAGTCCCATGTGGCTCACAGATTACTACAACACCAGTTGCAGGTACAGGTAAAGGTTACTTGACGCGAGCGCGTTGATTGTTCATTTGGAGTTGCTTCTTCTTCTTCTTCGTCGTCGATCTAGGATGGGTTCCAGGACGGCAGCCTGGGATAGCAAGGATGGACGTCGTTCTTATTTTTTTCTCGTTTGTTTTCGTCCGTAGTCGGACCCTGCTCTTACTCTTGATGATTATGTAATGTACTGACGTGACTCTCATGTAGCTTGTGGCGAGTGTAAGCCAATTCTAAATATATCTCATCTTTTCAGTACATGTACTTGTAATGATATCCATTCATGCGACACGACGAGATGCGCTTATATCCCCGACGAGGCCTTCGTGCCAAATTGAGGATCGGGTCACATCTTGGGCGTGACAGGGGGCTGGCCCGTGGCTGTATAAGTCAATGTGTGGCGCCTAAGCGTTCGGCGCCATACATTACAATGTGTGACGTCTGAGGCTTAGGCGTCACATGCCCTGGGGGTGGGCATTCTCTGCCAGGTGGTCGGGGCGTGTGGCGCCGAACTGCTAGGCGTCACACAGTGTAGTGTGGCGCCTAGGTGTCGGGCGCCACACAAAAGGGTCAGAGGGGTGAAACCTTTCCCCCGAGTCGTCACTCTGTGCGTTCTTTCCCCCCAGGGGTCATTTTTGTCAATTTTGCCGTCAAGTGCAGGTCCAGGTAGTGGGTCTTCCTCGTATGGCATTGCTGTTCTCCCCGGGCAATATATGGCCTCCTCCTTTCCTGCCTCCAAAAGCAGGAAATCGCGGGCAGGAGGCGGTCTCGAGGAAGCCAGGGAGGTGCGAGGCTCGGCGGCGGCGGCTTCGGGCCCGGGCGGGCCAGTCGTGGGCCTGGCGGGGCCCTGTCGGCGGGGAGGAGAGAGACAGAGGTGCTGGGGGCGGCTGGAGTGCGGAATTCAAGGCAAACTCTAGGGTTTGCCTAAAATGGCAGGGAGGGCTTCTTTAAATAGGAAGGGGCTAGGTTAGAGGGCATCTGGGGGTTTTTCGACCCTCCGATCGCGATCGTACGGTCCGATCGGAGAGGCGGGTTAGGGTTAGCTGTGTAGAGTGGCGTTGGCTAAGACGAGAGGGAAGTGGTGCGGCGCGGCAACGATTTTTAAAACACTGACAATCGTCCGACGGTAGACCGAATACGGTGCCGCTATGGTCGACCGTTCGGGTACCAGACGGACTCCGATTGCGACGAAACTTGACAGGCGGCCTACCTATATCAAAATAAGACCGTACGTCAAATCTCAACCCAATCAGAGAAAGTTTTACGCACACTTTTGAAAACAAGATGTAAACGTAGCCGTGGTCGCGTGCGTGTGTCGTTGGACTCAGAACGGGCAACGACGAACACGGAGAGAACCGGCAACTAATAACGGACGCAAGTTTTGAAAACGGGCAGCAACGGGATGTCGATGCAATGCTGATGATGCGCATGATGCGATGATGATGCAACAAAAGAAAATAGATACACGACGAACACGGAATAAAGGGGGAATCTTCTGGAACGTCGGCATCGGGCTGTCACATCTACCCACCTTAAGTCACCGTCACGACCATCCGGAGGCCACCCACGACACGGTGCACATCCAGCCGCTGCCACTCCTAAGCCATTGTGAACCGACCTACACTCTGAATAGAGTGGCTCAAACAGAAGGGGAAGTTTCCATCGATGAGATCTGCAATAACCATAGGGGATTGGGGTACTAAAGTTTTTTGCCGTGTACTCCCTTCGGTCTAAAATAAGTATCACAAATTTAGTACTACCTCTTTTCCCGTTTATAAGGCTTGCGCGTATCCCTAGGTTGACAAATAGACCATCGTAATACAAGTTATATATTACAAAAAATATGTCATTAGAAACTTCAAACCGTCTACTTTCTAATGGTATAATTTTTAGACTATACAACTCATTTTATCTTGATCAAATTATAAATCTAGGGATATGTGCAAGCCTTATAATCTGGAAACGAGGTAGTACTAAATTAGAATAAATTTTATACTAGATCAACAATATTTATTTTGAAACGTAATTACTTGTAAAAGACTGGCTAGAGACAATATAACGAATGAGTAAACCGATAAATAAAGTTAGTTAGTGATAATATTGGATATGATTTCCCCCAAAAAAAAACTATGGACTTCATGATGCGATCTTGGTCAACACACTCTCAAAGTCTCAAGCGACCAAGTATAATTACACCACATCAAACTTGGTCATTGAATATGAATATGTGAGTTGACGGTCAAGTGCAGGTCCAGGTAGTGGGTCTTCCTCGTATGGCGTTGCTGTTCTCACCGGGCAACATATGGCCTCCTCCTTTCCTGCCTCCAAAAGCAGGAAATCGCCCCGTCACTTTTAACTAATCTTGGTTGCGCTTGCACTACCCAAAAGAAGAAGAAAACCATGCATGGATGTGTCATAGCATAGTCCTTGTGGATGGTAGGGTAGGGAGCAAATTAATCCAACTGGATCGGTCAACCGGCTTTGCTTGGTTAATCAATAGTGGGTCTGGCACTTGGCCATCCAGTAGCTGGCCGGTCATAATCCATGTAGTATGTGTGCAGACACGCCGGCCTCTCACAAGGCTAGAACACGGGTAATCTAAAAGTAGGAGTAACGCGTAATGGAAGCTAGCCGGAACGATGGCAACATGCATGTGATGCGCGAGAGGGTCGTACCAAAACCATCCATGCAGCTCGATGTCCATAGATTACATGCAACTGTCCCAATAGCGAAACGCAAAATGGGTCATGTCAACTGCTACTTTCAGGGGCTTAATAAGAGGGGAAGGAACTAACTTCTTGCAAGTGGTGAAGATCCAAGCACGGACTGACAGACTGAGTCCGCGTTTGGCCAATTTCTGGCCTAATCCCATTCAGTACTAGTAGTAACACTAGCTTCAAGGATCAACTGTTGAGGTGCAAGGATGTCTGAATAATCTAGTGACCTGAAGAGTTGTGGAACAAGGCAGGATATGCCAAGAACTTTGACCCATGGTTCATTGCACAGTTAGTTAGCTAGCTGTGCTCCCAAGCCAAGATGATCAAACAAGCGTCAGATCCCAAGTGCTAATAGGCAGACCGTCCACTGTAGTGTGGCCTGCGTTGCACGTAAGCCGTTTGTTCATCGACAGTGGAGGCTTTTCTGTATGTATACGTAGACAGATGCGATCCTCTAATCATTCTCCAAGGGCTGCATATGATCGAGTATTTGTTGCTTTCTGCATACTTTATGAGACGGATTCTCCCTGTCCCTACATGCCGGCCGTGTTCAATGTAGGCAGCATCATGTCACGAAATGCTATAACCATCCAGACGCCGACGCCATGTTTCCTCCTTCCCTCCAAAATAAATGGGTCTGCAGTCTTGGTTAAGATGATGCTGGAAAAATGCTAGCCGGGCCAGATTGTCCAATCCAGCGAAGAAGCGCCGTATCTGATGAAACCTGGATGAGTGGAGTGGACGAGCTCCCAAGCCGCAATCGATGGCTTCCTTGCCGCGACCTGCAAGCCCTGCAACCGACCAAAGATTCCGAAAGAAGAACACAAAAAATGCAGGCTGGCGACGAGCGAGCCCAGGTCTCTTGCCTGCAGCATGCCAGCATCACAGATGCGAACTTCACGGAGCGCAATGATGCGCGCGATTCCTCTTGCGGGTACGGCCGTACGATCCCAGTGGTAGTGCCACCAACGCTTGCGTCACCGGAGTCTGCTGAACGTCTGTCCGATCGACGGCCCATGGCATGCCATGCCATGCATGCAAGGTAGAGCAGGAAGAGGCCATGGCGTAAATGCAGGGTTGAGTGAGCAGGAGTGGACAAGAACCGTCCGCGCTGCCTGGAAGGGACCGGCACGATCGGACGCTGGCGACGGCCAGTGGGGAACGGGGATAAGTCGGGGGCGGCTGCAACTGCAAGGTATCCAAAGCTCATTCATTTCCAGCCTCTTCTCCTCGCCCTACCGACATTTCAGGAACGAAATTTCTTCTCCCACTGTTTGCATAATTGGATTGGTTGATCGATTCCAAAACCGGTGCCGCCAAGAAGCGCACAGCTACAGGCACTCCGCACCGTCTCCGTCAGCCATCCAATAATAGACGATCTGATTCCGTTGCTCGCCGTAACAATGTGGTGGTATGAAAGAAGAAGAAAACAGTCTGTCATTCCAGTCACTCTGGAAGAAGGTGCTGCGGTTTTTGGCACCGGGCACCAAAGCAGTGAGGCCCTTTGCTGAATTCCGTGCAACTGTAGGCTCGTGGCTCCGTGCCGACATCCTCTGTCTACACTTCTACACCGGCGTTAAAATATGCTGTGCATTGGCTGGCAGCGAAGTCGACCGCCGGCTCTCCGAGTCCGAGCGAGCACAAAATCTCGCAACAGTGGCCGAACTCGCCCGGATCGCCCCGTACAGTCGTACCGCCAATGGGGAGGCACTGCAGGCTCGTCTCATCCCATTCTCACCTCATGCTATGGCGCGCCGGTGGCCATTAAAAAGATGCTAAAAGGAGCAGCGCGTACGCTGTGCGGCCGGGCTGGACCATGCCGAGCGACCGACAGCCAGTGCCATCAATGCCTCCCCCGCGCCAACTGCAACTTCAACTCGTCGTTCAATCACAACAAGTTCAGAAACAGACGGTGGTAAAGGTCCATGGATCATCAGAGAACTGTTGATGCCAATAAAATGTACTAGTACTATCAAGAGATGCAGCGGTACAGCTCGGCTTTGGAGCTCTGCAAACTGCAATCATGGTTCGGGAAGCGTACAGCGTGCAAGTGGAGCTGAGCGATCCTTGGAGCGAAGCTGTCTGATGTGGAATTGGATTTGGATTCGGGTTTTTTGGTCCGTCCTCCAGCGCTGCATGCGTCTTGATATGGTTCACGTGAGTGAGCTGACGAGCAAGAACAAAACAGGTGACAAGATGCCACGGAAATGGAAAGAGACGATTTTGATTGGAAAAGAAGCCATCTTTCTTCAGTCCTGGCTCCCCTCTTCTTGTTCTGACTATACCCCCATCTAATACAATAGTTATCTGCAGTTTTTTGCGTCCTATCCCTTGCTGTTCAATTCCCACCATTATTTGCTAACTACGACGCTTACACGGTTATTACAGACGATGAAAGACAAGTTGATGCCTCCAAGAATTAGCTAGGGAAGGAATAAACACTTGGTGTCGGTGTCGGTGGCGGTGCTCCATCTCTCGCGGGCTGGCCGGGCGCTGGCTGGTGCTCTGCCCTGCTCACGACGACGCCGCCGACGACGACGTGGCCGAGCCCTTCTTCTTCGTCGACGCCGCCGCCGGCTTCTTGCTGGTGCTGGTGGCGGGTTTGGCGATCTTGATGTCGAGATTGTAGTAGTGCACGAACCAGTCCACGAAGTGGCGCAGGCCGGCGTCGAGGGAGGTGGTGGGGCGGTACCCAAAGTCGTGCGCCGCGTGACTCACGTTGGCGTGGGTGAAGGGCACGTCGCCGTTGCTGGGCATGGCGATGACGCGCTTGTTCGCCTTCTTCCCCAGCAGCTTCTCCAGGATGGCCACCATCCGTGTCACCGCCACCGGGGAGGTGTTGCCCAGGTTGTACACGCGCAGCGGCGCGGGGCCGCTCTTCTTTCCCGACCTGGCGGACCCGGTGCTCCTGCCGGCGGTGTCGAGCGCGCCGACGCAGCCCTTGACGACGTCGTCGATGTAGGTGAAGTCGCGGCGCGCGTCGGCGTAGAGCGTGATGGGCTCGCCGGCGACGATGCTGCGTGCGAAGGAGAAGTAGGCCATGTCGGGGCGGCCCCAGGGCCCGTACACGGTGAAGAAGCGGAGGCCGGTGATGGAGAGGCCGTAGATGTGGTTGTATGCGTGCGCGATGGCCTCGCCGGCCTTCTTGGTGGCCGCGTAGAGCGACGCCGGGCGGTCGGTGCGGTGGTCCTCGGAGAAGGGCGCGTCGGTGTTGAGCCCGTAGACGGAGGATGAGGATGCCCAGACGATGGCCGGCTGCGGGTCGGCGTGCTTGGCGGCCGCCTCGAACACGCTCACCAGCCCGGCCACGTTGGACGCCACGTACGTCTGCGGCGCCTCCATGGCGTAGCGCACCCCGGCCTGCGCCGCCAGGTGCAGCACGTGCGTGAAGGGCACCGCCTCGAAGAGCCTCTCGAGCAGCAGCGCGTCGTTGATGTCGGCGTCGAGGACGACGACGCCGCGGTCGGCGAGGAGCGCCTGGCGCCCGCGCTTGAGCGCCGGGTCGTAGTAGGAGTTGAAGTTGTCGAGGCCGACCACGCCGTCGCCGCGCGCCTTGAGGGCGAGCGAGCAGTGCGCGCCGACGAAGCCGCCGGCGCCCGTGACGAGCACCGACAGGCCCCCGTCCCGGCGCGGCTTGGCGCTCCGGCGTATCTCCTTCTGCCAGCGCTCGCCGCCGTACGTGGGCGCCGCGGACGAGGACGCCAGCAGGCTCCGGTGGGACCGTGATGGAACGGAGGAGGAGGCGAGGCTGAAGGAGCGGGAGAGGAGGGAGGGGTAGTGGAGCGCGAAGAGGAAGACGAGGGCGAGGGTGGCGAGCACGGTGGCGCGGAAGAGCAGGTGCGACGAGGCGGAGACGAACTTGCCGCTGGCCACCCGGCGCAACAGCAGCGCGCTGCCGCTCGCGTACCGCTCCAGCTTCACCCCCTTGGCCGCCGCGTCCGACGGCATTGTCGCGCCTCGCGCTGGCTGGCCGCGCACGGACGTGGGTGAGGTGCAGTGCAGGGTCGCGAGCGAGTGTGTGGGTTGGCTAGGGAAGGCGGGCTAGCTGAGGAGGGAGCACGGGGGAATGAGGCGGATATAAAGACGGAATGTGAGGTGGGCCCGCGCGGCGGTGGTTCTTTTGTTTCGGTTAGAATGCCACCCGAGCTTGAGCTGAGCTGAGCTGAGCTGAGTTGAGCCGAGCCGAGCCTCACTTTGCTAACCCGGTCTCCGATTGGGTAAACACACAAGAGAAGATATGACCAGGGCGAAATTCTGGTACGATCGCAGCAAAGCCCACCAGTGCCTTCCTTCTTGTTTTTGTTTGCTTATATGACATGTGGCCCCCAAATGTCAGTCCGCCGCACTGAACATGCGCTGGGTTCGTACGATGAGCCCAATCCAACTTGGGTTTTATTTGAGTTGATCCAACTTGGGTGTTGTTAGGTGCCATGCCATGCCATACATACGTACAGTCCTACACTTACGATACGTGAAGTCAGTTGATGATGCATGAGAGATCGCGCGGTGTCGTCCAAATCCACCCTTAGTAGTATTGCAAATATCACAATTAATAATAAATTCATCATGAAGCTTAGAATTACCAAGATCACGCGAAATGTCATGATGATCACGACAATTATGATCATCGGCATATTTTTTATTTTCTGCTAACCTCGTGTATCATAATTGATATTCATAGAATTTATAATAATAATATGACCGTCATGCTATTCATTCTAAGAACTATCATGAATCACTTTATAAAAAAAAATTAATACTTCATCATAATTTTCAGATTCATGATTTTCAAATACGACCTCATAAAAATAATCTAGTGCATCCAACTCACTCGTAGTTGGTTTCATGTATTTTACTTTTCTTTTTCTACTTTCTGTTTGTATCGAAAAGATAAAGACAACATTGCATGGCAAGTAGAAAGTAGAGCAAGTGAATGATAATTTGTGTCCAGATACTTAATAGTAAGTTGATGATACTCCCTCCAGGCCCGACCCTGAGAGGGGGCGAGAGGGGCGGCCGCCCCGGGCCCCTAATCCGAGGGGACCCCAAGGCCACGCGTGTGTGAGCGTGGAGCACCCCTGCCCAACCATCGTCCGCCATTAGAATAGCACGAAACGTTTTCTCTCACTCGGCGAAGCAGAAGAGTGAAACGTTTGTTTTTGCGATCTGGGCCTTGGGCCTTTCTTTATGGCGCTTGCTACAAATCAACCGACTGATTTCTGGAGGAAATCAGTTGGAAATCACTCGGGTTCGTAGCCATCCGATTCATCCACGCGTAGTCGTAGATGGAGTGAACGCATCAGCCTACTTCAGGAAATCTCCTCCTGAGTCAGCAAACGCAATGTTTGCAGTGGACCTCTTCGTCGACGCCCCTCCAGCATTGCTGCAGAGCAGGAGAACCACCTTGTGGCCACCGGCAACATGGCTTCATTGTAGCACCAGCCGCCGTGCGACATGGCTTCATTGTAGCACCGGACGCCGACGACGAGGGCTTCATTGCAGGACCGGCCGTCGGCGACATGGCTTCAGTGCAGCACCGGCACCGGTGGCGAGGGATTGATCGTAGCGCCGACGCCGGTGATGAGGGCTCCATCGCAACACGGACCCGACAGCTTCGCCCCCGCTGCACTGAAGAGGATGGTCCTTCTCAGCCCCGACAGAGTTCCATTGCAGCCCCGGTGGCATCAACGACCCCAGACCGGCGCTCCATTGCAGCCCACCGGCGCTCGATCCTCTTATGCAGCATCGACAGCCACCACTGCAGCCACGGTGGCGTGTCTGTGCAATTACGATGTACGTCGTGTCTCTATAGCATCAGGATTTGTACAAGGAAGAGGAGGAATGGGTGTGCCGGAAGAGTACATGTAGATTCCGGCCGGGCTGTTGGAGAAGGAAACTACCGGAGTGGAGGAAAAAGCCATGCCCCGCGAGATCTAGAGAGAGGTTGAACACGACAGGAAGTCAAAACTGCGAAGGAAAACGTTTGGCTATGCGCTTCACATCGTGAGATAAGGGAGGGAGCGAGATAAACATTTCGTAGGCCCACTGAACGCGTGTCAATCATTCAAGACGGCTTACAAACATAATTATATCACCCGGTTGATTTTAAATGTTTTTCTTTCTTTACTAGCGTTGTATGTTTAAGTGGTGGTGAGCCCATGCAGTTAGGGTGGGCAAGAGGTGGAAAAAAAAACCTTGCGTTCGCTCACAAAAAAAAACTTGTGTGCTTGTCGTTCGCAAACGAAAAGGTAGTTGACATCGCCGAACCAGCTATTGCATTCAGTGCTTTGTACTTTATATTAATATAGAAATTCATATATTTTTAAAGGTTGATTACATGTTAATTTTCAAAAAAAAATACAATTGAGGGCCAATGCTTTTTTATAATAAACTTTGGTTCAAAAATGTTCACATAGGGTGATTGTTGTTCTCATCTACTCCCACCCACCGTATCTAAACATAAGACATCTTTTGATACAAAAAGTATCAAAAAGGTCTTATATTTTGATATGAATGGAGTAGCTGATTAGATATTTTCATAAAATATTTCTTCATGCTACCAGTTTTATCATTGTAAAACTTCAAACCGTTCTCCAGCACATCACGATCACAGATCAGCTCACTGGATGATAAGGTAATTTCGTTATATCTCCTGTGTGGTCGCCCTTGTATGATTGTGTTTGACCAACCCTTGATCTCCTATACTTCTTGGGCAGATACACCTCATCATCGCCTCTCACAGATCACACTAATAAGTGAGTTGCTGAGAAGAGACCTTACCGTACGTGCACACAAGACACAACAACACAATTCCAGGGAAGCTATGTAGCATTATCTTTGTATATACAAATATTTCAAAAATTAAGGGCCCCGTATTCAAATATTGCCCCGGGCCCTCAAAATGTGACCGGTCCTGCCTCCATGTCAACGGCGCGAGAGATCCTTCCGGGTACTTGAGATTTGAGTTGAGTTTTTCCCTAACTAGGAGGGGACATAGTATAGATAAGTATTTCCTTCAGTGAGAACTAAGGTTATCGCATAAATAGGAGGACCACACAACTCCTGTTTTTAGCGTCTATGCACAAAAGAGCAAACACCTGCATCCAACACGGACAAGAGGGTTGTCAATCCCTTTGAACCCGTTACTTGCAAGAAGATAAGTAGTGTAGAAAGATAGTTGGTAAAATATAAATTGCAATGTAAATAAAAACTAAATAAAGACAGTGAGAAAATAGTAGTGTTTATAAATTTATAAGTGAATAGACCCCGAGGCCATAGTGGTTCTCTAGTGGCGTCTCTCTCGAATAAGGCATACGGTAGGTAAACAAATTACTGTTGGTCAATTGGTAGAAAAGCACATAATTATCCAACGTTTATTCATGCCGACTATTATGTGTATATAGACATCATATCATAAGCAAGTAGACCGACTCCTACCTGCATCTACTACTATTACTTCACCTATCAACCATTATCCACCATGCATCTAAAGTATTAAGTAAAATAGACTAATGCTTGGAGAATAATGACATGATGTACACAAAGTAAACTCAAGTAATGTGAGTGAACCCCATCATTTTAGCCTTAGTGACAACAATACAAATATGTGTCATGTCCCTTTCTGTCATTGGGATTGTGCACCACAAATTAAACCCATTACAACGCAGCCTCTCACTGAAGATAGATGAGGCTAGTTGGCCAAGCCAAATCAATAGATCAGAGAGATGCACGAAGCTATGATAATCATGCAAATAAGAATCATATATTTCAAAAAAAACTCAAATATTTATCATAAATAATATTAACATAAACGCACAATTCATCGGATCTCAACAAATTCGCCACATAAAGTGATTACATCGAATAGATCATCGCAAAGATGCGATGAACTTTGTATTGAAGAACATAGAGATAGAAAGAGAGCCATCTAGATACTAGTTATGGACTTGTAGGTCTATGATAGACTACTCATATATCACCATGGGAGCAGTAAGGTTGATGTACAGGCCTTTCATGGTCGATCCCCCTTGGGCACGACATCAGAACATGACTCCACATGGGCACACAGGGAAACATAGACTTGCGGCAGCGAAAAAAGTGTTTCGGGAGCTCCCCTAGGGTTTTGGGAGTATATTATGATTTATAGGCCACAAGGGGCGTTGGGAGACGAGGGGGCTGCCACAAGCTAACAGGGCACGACCACCCCCGCTAGGTGCGTCCTGTTGGCTTATGGGCCCTTGTGTGGTTCCCGACCTTGTGCCAAACCTTTCATGTCTTTTTCGGTCCAGAAAAAATTATGAAAAAGTTCTGTGGTATTTGGACTCCGTTTGATACTGTAAACCTGAAAATTCAAAACATAAAGAAAACAAAAGGTGACACTTGTCACTAGGTTAATAGGTTAGTGCTAAAAAATAATATAAATCAGCAAATAAATACCCAAAATATATCCTAAAATGATTATATTATATTATGAAATAATTAAAAATTATAGATACGTTGGAGATGTATCAGCCACCTCTGACAGAAGAACGTCAAAGCGCTCTCACTTCCTATTAAGAAATCGGAGCGCGAGGCAAAGGAGGTAGCGGGGGAGGCGGCTTGGGCGACCAAGTTGAATCGGGAGCAGGACAGGGCAGTCTCTCGGATGAAGGGGCTCATCGTCCTCTCTGACTACGACTCCAACGACAGTTGCACCTCCTTTGACGACAACCAAGATAATCCGCCAACCGCGAACAACTAGAGTTGCGTCGGTGACCGGAAGGGCAAAGGCCCGGCAAGGAAGTGATGATCCTCCCCCCCCCCCCCCCCTCCGCATGTGTTTATACCATTTTTGGTTGTAGAAGTTTAAGGCCGCAACTATTTTTGATCTTTATCCGAACGATATCATGAACTCTAATTCCTTATCAGGCTAGCCTTAGAGCTTCTATAGTCACACCCCTCAAACCCTGCTCAAACACCTCGGCAGGCCGCCCGGTCACAAAAATTTGATCCAGACGGGCGTCTCCAAACGTCCCCAAACGCCCGGGCTGACTGGCACCCCCATTTGTGCCCGCATTTTGTAGAAACGACATCGCTGAACACGCGCGCTGTCACCCACGAGAAGAATCAGGATGTCCTTGAAATGGCCGGACTACCAGGAGAAGGAGCTGAGCGGCGGCGAGGATAGCTGTGATGGCGAGCAGATCTGGCTCGGTCCATACTGCGTCTGCAACCGATACTTCCGCAACAAGGACGACATGTGCGTGGGGAATGACAAGGGTAGTCGTCATAGTCAAACATGCCAAATTTTGGTACTCCGATGGCATATTTAAAAGTGACGGAGTAGCCGAACGACGTGCGTGCGTCGACGTAGTAGTTGCATGGGTTGTATGAATTTAAGATATGAGATTTAAGGTGTTCGGATGTAGACTGCACTATTTAACGCGTGACCGGTCAATGTCTCCGGATGGCTGAGACGCGTCCGTGGACGTTTGTGGGGCCGGATTTTAGGGGTCCAGTTGTCGATGCTTTTATAAGGGGGGTGCTTGATGCTCTAAGAGCATGTATAATGATTGATAAGATGGTCTTATCTAAGTCTTTCTTGTAATTTGGAAATGACAAAAATATACCTTATAATGGATCACCTCTTAGCCTTATCTTCAATAACCAGCTATTCCTAAAAACATGATGAGACATATTATGTTAAGAGGTCACCTCTTGTTCTCTCTTAAATAAAAGAAGATAAAAAAATTTATGAGTTTTCTCTTCTCTACTTCACCGTTCATCCTACATAGTATAACATTATTAAGTTTACACCAGTATACATGGCCTAAGCATCGGGCACGGGATCCCGCTTTCTGTGGCGATGCGATGCGATGCGACGGTACGTAGCTTTGCTCAAGCATCCGTACTGCGTGCTCCTACTACCACGTGCGATGTGGGCGCATCGTGGACAAGCAACGTGCCCTGTTGCGATGGATCCATGGGCGCCGCTCGTGTCAGTTGGCAGTGCGAACTGAAACTGAGGCCTCTCCATGTCCGATCCGCCGCCCCCGGTCGACTTGCACGTAAATGGAAGCGCAAGCGGGTAAATTCCGGCGGCGTGAGCGACCGATGGAGCACATGCATGGTCCGTCGACCGATCGACCGGTCTCTTCACGAATTAAAGCCCGCGCGCAACGAACCTTCGCCGTTTATGTATGGCGGGCGACGGGATGAATTCGATCCATCCGTGGCAATGGCAATGTTCGATGGCACGATTGATCGATCGAGTCACACGAAAAGGGAGCACGGGATCCATCGTGTGAGGAAGAAGGAAGCTAGGCGCGCGCGCGTGGTCCACGGACTTGACGGGGAAGAAGGGAATAAGGCACCGCACGGTTGGCGCGGGCCCATTTTATCTTGTCGGCATCCAGTTTAGGCCCAGCCCTAACCGTACTTGATCTTCATCAGCCAGGGCTAAAACCCCTCAAAAAATAATTCAGCCAGGGCTAAACCGTGACGCGCATCGATTTTTTATCTCGACGGAACTGTGGACGTCGATCGGATCCCAGCGCTTAATTAATCTGTGGCCACCAGTTAACCGGCCGTTAATTTGCATGCATGCATGATGCTGCGTCTGTCTGATCCAGCAGAGGGTGAGGTGAGGTGACCTGAAGCCTCCTCCTACTTGTAGGAGTAGCGTGCATGGAGTGTGCACTATTTACTTTTTTTAAGAGTGTGTACTGTAGTGACTGGGATTCGAACTCGACGGGAAGTCGGCAGTGCCCCCTCTCCTCTTATTCACCCGTGCGGGGCCGGTGGCGTCTATGGTTCGAGGACCCGCCTGTGCGCTGCGGTGGAATATCTGCTCTGCTGCATGTATGCGGTGCCTTTGTTTACGGCATAATCGGCCGACCTAGGTAGGGTAGGGTGGACATCGTTTGACCGCGGCGTGGTACGGTGCTCGTGGCTGAGACGACAGTTTTATTGTTCTTGTTTCTTCCTGCAGCAGAATATATACAGACGTACGTGTCGTTTTTCGATCGCGGCATGCGTCCGGCCAGCCAGAAAACAAGAAGGTGATAAAATAAACCAGGACGCCACGTCGTCGTGATGATGATATTTGTCAGCGGCAGCAAGATATGTGGATGTCAGAGCGTGGGAGAGTTTGTTTTGCGTTGCGTAAAACCTGCAACTTTTTTGTTCTTCTCTTTGCTATTTATTTTGCTGAATTACAGGTAAAGCGGGGTGATCCAAGCTTCTCGGCATGCCATCCCATGCCACCTCGCCGCTACCCACGACGTCGCCACACTCGCTTGACTTAGTGCCATCCCACGCTGGGCGTATGGGGGCTGACCTATCCAACTAAACTTGATAAGCAAGCTAACTACCCTAGCGAAAGCAACGACCCGGCTACTGCACGAACAGGCTCGAACAACAGCTGGTTTATTCTCTAATTGAAACTAAACTGACAGCTAAACATGCGCAGGTTTACACAGACAACTGTTAGGGCATATTTCTCCTAAGTGGTTTTAGTGATTGATGATAATTGTTGTGCGGACTAATCTTGTGTCATGAGCATTTCAGAATATTCTCCTTTAGGCACAAGATGACTCGACGCCCCTCGGAGGATCTCAAAGACGGATTTTGGTTCTGCATTTCTCTTCCTAGTTCGAGTCATAGGAAAGTCTTCGTACCAAGAGGGGGTCCGCATCGGAAAGGTTTGTGTGGAATCTTCACGCACACACCTCATGCACCCACCCATATTTTAGCCTCAATGGAGCACCATTGTATTTTCCCTTGCCTATGTGAAAAGGGGTAAGCGGTAGTACCGCTGTCCCAGCGGTAGTAAATTTTTACTACCGCTCCAGGAGCGGTACTACCGTCCCAGGTGCGGTAGTAAACTTTTACTACCGCTCCAGGAGCGGTACTACCGCCCAAAGAACGGTAGTAGTTTTTTACTACCGCTCCAAGGGCGGTACTACCGTCCTCAGTGCGGTAGTATTATTTTACTACCGCACCGACGGACCTTTTCTCGCATACTTACCCACGGAGGGGGTGGCGCGGTAGTACCCCAGGTACTACCGTGGTTGGTAAGGAGCTGAGCGGTAGTACCGCTCCCTGGGAAGCGGTAATACCGCTCGAGGAGCGGTAGTACCGCTCGTGCATTTATGTGGTAGGTGGGTAACGGTTGGATCTGCCCCACCCACTATATAAATGCATCTCCTTCTTCCTTGAGCTCACCTTTGACCTCTCTAAGCTCCATTGTTGCTCCACAAACTCATTTTAGCCAGATCTCTCTCCCTAGCAAATCAACCTTGTTGATTTTCTAGGGATTGCTTGAGAAGGCCTTGATCCACACTTCCACCAAACGATATTTGATTCCCCCTACTAATCCCTTGCGGATCTTGTTACTCTTGGGTGGTTGAGCACCCTAGACGGTTGAGGTCACCTCGGAGCCACATTCCATTGTGGTGAAGCTCCGTGGTCTTGTTGGGAGCCTCCAAGGTTTGTGTGGAGATTGCCCCAACCTTGTTTGTAAAGGTTCGGTCGCCGCCTTCAAGAGCACCTATAGTGGAATCACGGTACCTTGCATTGTGCGAGGGCGTGAGGAGAATACGGTGGCCCTAGTGGCTTATTGGGGAGCATTGTGCCTCCACACCGCTCCAACGGAGACGTACTTCCTGTCAAAGGGAAGGAACTTCGGTAACACATCCTCGTCTTCATCGGTTCCACTTGTGGTTATCTCTTACCTTTACTTTGTATATGTTGGTGTTGTAGAGTATCTCCTACGTGCTTCGTTACTCGTTACTAAGTAGCATCATATAGGTTGTTCTCCTAGTGCCATGTTAGTGAACCTTTATGATTGCTACTCCATATTTATTTAGAAAAGCTAAAAATTGGTAGTTGCCTATTCACCCCCCCCCTCTAGTCAACCATATCGATCCTTTCAATTGGTATCAGAGCCTCGTCTCTTTATTAAGGGTTTCACCATCCGAAGAGTATGGAAGGCGAAGAGGGAGTTCCCCATGGGCAACCCGAGGCCATGGACTTGACTTCGGTCACAAGGGACGACTTGAATACGGCTATGGACGCCCTCAAGACGTCATTAACGAACGAAGTCAAGACCATGCTTAAATAGTTAATTGAGGGATTTAAAAGTCCACCCGAACCGGCGTTAGTGGTTAAACCCACCATCACCGATTCAGAGGCCAATTCCTCTAAGGAAGAGGCTAAAGGTATGTGACCTTCTTCATCTCACGAAAAGGATGGGACTGGAACCTATGCCTCAGTTCCACCTCCCATGGTCTATGGAGGACCCGTTCCTACACCTCGTCTTAATCCTGTTAGTCCTCCTCCTATGCTTGTTAAGGGTGATTTTGCTAACTGGGTGTTTTCTATTAAGTCTCATTTGAATCACAGCTCAACAAACTTGTGGAGAATCATCGAGCAAGGCTTCTATCCTCTTGACCCAAGCAACCTCACTCCAAGAGAAGAAGCAGACAATCAATATAAAATCTCCGCATTGTTCATCTTACAGTCCGCAGTACCGCCTGAAGATCTTCCTCACTTGCGCCCCTTCTCTCTGGCCAAGGACTGTTGGGAGCACATTATGGTGCTATACAAGGGAAGCTCTAGCATTCAACGGTCAAACTATGAAGTGATACTTGATCAGGCTGATGAGTTTGTAATGAAGGAACATGAGGACCCTCGTGATCTCTATCGAAGGGTGACTGCTATTGTTGTTGCTCTCAAGGATCATGGGAGCAAGGATGTGGATGACACATGGGTCAAGCGCAAGTTTCTTAAGGCCATCATGCCTTTCAACAAAGCCATGTCATCAGTCATTCGCCAACTACCAGATTTCCACTCGTTGTCTTCCAATGAGGTGTTGGATGAATTCATTGCAATGTCAATCATGAACGAGACCGCTGACAATGCACTTGCTCGAGTTCGGTCAAAGACAGCTTCACCTAACCTTGCTTTAAAGGCAAAGGCTGCTTCTAAAGAAGAAGAGGAGGATGAAGAAGAAGAGAGCTGCCCTAAGACACTAAGTATGCTTATCACGAGCACATGGCTCTTGCGTCTAGGCAATTCTGGGGCAACAAGAGGAACTCAAGACCCAACTTCACCAAGAACAACTCAAGTGGGTTCAAACCTAAGCAACGAGTGAGGACATGCTATAACTGTGGTAATGTGAGCCATTTCATGGCGGAATGTCCTTATGAGAAGAGGGAAGACAACGGAGGCAAGCTCATTCGCAAGGACAAAACAAAGCCATTCCCAAGCAAGAACAACTTTGTCAAGAAACCCCATCCAAAGGGTATGGTGGCACTTGAAGAGTACCCCTCCGATGATGATGATGATGATGACATGGTGGCAACTGCGATTGTCGCCATTGCCACTCCTTCTTCCAAGAAGGTGTCCCTCTTCAACGCCCCCAACGATAATCACATCGCCAAGTGCCTCATGGTGAAAGGTATCACTCAGGTAACACCCAACATTAAGACCAACATCACTAGTGCTCCCTCATTGTTGAACTGTGTTGATGATAGTGATGTTGCAGAACTTAATGAGCATGATCTTGACAAATTTCTGTGTACTATCAAAGGAGAAACCAAGAGGCACTTTGTTGCCCTTTTGGAACAATTGGGTGAGGCTAATGACCTCATCGAGTCTCATGAGGAGACCATCTTCGAGATGCAAGGTCATAGTCGTGACTATGTCGATGAGATTCCTGAACTTTCTATTGCTCTAGAAACACAGCGCACTCTTCATTTGGCTCCTGAGGAGTCATACAACGATGACTGCGCTAAATTGCAAAAGAAACTAGATCATGCTATTGTTCTTACTCGTATGCTTAAGTCTGAAAACGATGCTCTTGGGGTTGACCATGACAGACTCAAAATGGAGTTTGACACACTTGACAAGGCTCACAAGGCCTTGAAAGGTAGTCATTTCTCCCTGAAAGAGTCTCATGATCAACTTCAAGCAAAGCTTACCAAGGAAATCTCTACTTGTCCTCCTTTTGTTCTAATTGATAATGCTTGTACAACTAACCATTGTTGTGAGCATGTACATCTTGTGGAGGAAAATGTCAAGTTGAAGGCTAAACTTGAGAAAGGCCTTGTGTCATGCTTCCAAGGCAAGAAGAGCCTGAACGACCTTTTGAGCAATCAAAAGGGTGTGGTAGGAAAGGAGGGGCTTGGACTTACATCTAAGTCTAAGAGAAAAAGAAAGAACAGGAACAACAGATCCCCCACCCTCATGGACATCTTTGTCAAAGAGGGCGAAGGGACTCAGGAGGTGAACAGGAACAAGGTGGAAAATGGGAGCATCAAGAAGGGCAAAACCATTCCTACCAACACGGCCGGCAAACTAAATCCTTCCTATGTTTTATGTCGTGCTGGTGATGGGCATGTTTATGCCAGATTTATTGGTTCTTACTACGAGTACATTGAATGTGCTATTTGGGTTCCTAAGACCCTTGTGTCTAACGTTAAAGGACCCATTCAAAAATGGGTACCTAAAACCAAGCCTTGATCCTTTGCAGGAGTTTGCTTCCGGAGGGGTGTCATGGTTGCTCGATAGTGGAGCAACAAATCATATGACCGGAAGCAAGGACTTAGTGGTGGATGTGCATCCTTCCCCATCTATGCCCACCCATGTCCAATTCGCCGATGCATCATTGTCAAAGGTATTGGGATTTGGTAAGGTGGTCATCTCTCAAGAGTTATCTATTGAGAAGGTCATACTTGTTGAGTCCCTTGCTTATAATTTACTTTCGGTTCGTCAACTTGCAATCATGGGCTTCTCCACATTCTTTAATCTTGATACCGTGGTCCTTTTGTGGAGCAAGACTCTTAAAGTAGCCTATGTTGGACATGTCGAAAATGGTCTCTATGTGGTGAACTTTTCAAAGCGACCCACTAAGACTGCGACATGTATAATGGCTAAAGTTGATGTTGGCTGGCTTTGGCATCGCCGACTAGCCCATGTCAATATGAGATCTTTGCAAAGTCTCCTTAAAGGGGACCATATTCGTGGACTAAAAAATATGAGTTTTGCCAAAGATCGTGTTTGGAGTGCCTGCATTGAAGAAAAATCCATGAGACTGCTCATCGTCCAAGGACCCTCATTTACACTAAGAGACCGTTGGAGCTCCTTCATATGGATCTCTTCGGTCCTCCATCATTTGATAGTCTTGGGGGCAGCAAGTACTGCTTGGTGATTTTTGATGATTACTCAAGATACACTTGGGTACATTTCTTCAAGAGGAAGAGTGAGACTCAACAGACTGTTATCAACTTTGCTAATGAAGCTCAACTTCAACATGAAGCAAAGATTTTGATGATCAGAAGTGACAACGGCACCGAGTTCAAGAACTACACCTTGGATGAGTTTCTAGGTGATCAGGGAATAAAACATCAATATTCGGCACCATATACCCCTCAACAAAATGGTGTGGCAGAAAGGAAAAACCGAACACTGATAGAAGCTGCAAGAACTATGATGGCGTAATACAAATCTCCATATAACTTTTGGGCCGAAGCCATCAACACAGCATGTCATGCGTCAAATCGGCTCTATATCCACAAAGGCTTGAACAAGACCCCATATGAGATTCTCACCGGAAACAAACCCAATCTCAAGTACTTCCGGGTATTCGGGTGTAAGTGTTTCATTCTCAAGAAAGGTGCACGTTTAGCTAAATTTGATTCTAGAGCACATGAGGGCATCTTTGTTGGTTATGCTACAAACTATCATGCTTACCGTGTCCTCAACAAGTCCATCGGACTCATTGAGGAGACGTGTAACGTGGAGTTTGATGAAAATAATGGCTCCAAAGTGGAGCAAAGTGGTCTATGTGATGTAGGTGATGAAATTCCTCCCCAAGTCATAAGAAGAATGGGGATTGGTCAAATGCTCCCCATTGAGGAACCCCTTGTGGCCGAAGGAGAAGGACAATGCTCTACTCAAGTGGAGCCATCATCCTCACAAGTCCCACACGCTTCCGATGAACAAAGAGAAGACCCTCAACAAGTTGAACAAACTCAAGATCAAGACCAAGTGCCTAAAGATGGTGATGTGCCCCATGAAGTACAAGCACTCACCCAAGGTTCCGAACCGGCTCAAGATCAAGATCAAGTGCAACCACATGATCCGGACCAAATAGAAGCACAAGATAAAGATCAAGAGCAACCACAAGAACAAGGACAAACTAGTGAACCTGCTCAAGACGAAGATCAAGTTGATCAGGATGTTGTCTCTCAATTCCCATCTGCGGCGCCTAAACGGGGTACTGGTGCCAAGGAAAGATCAAAACGCAAGGGCACACAAAGCAATCAAGTCGATGTTCCCCAGTTATCCAATGAAGAACTCTTGGAGCGTCGCGCAACCAAGATTGCGAACAAGCTGAGAGTCAAGTCACATCTTATGAAGAATGTACTTGGTAGTTTGAAGAAGGGAGTATCCACTCATCAACAAATTTGGAATTACTGTGAGTATCACGCGTTTGTTTCGTATTGTGAACCTCAATAGGTACAGGAAGCGCTCGATGATGAGGATTGGCTTATGGCCATGCATGAAGACCTCAACAATTTCGAGCGCAATCAAGTCTGGGATTTAGTGTCAAGGCCAACGGAGGAACATAATGTCATCGAGACCAAATGGATCTTCAAAAACAAGCAAGATGCCAATGGGATTGTGATTCTAAACAAGGCAAGATTGGTGTCTCAAGGCTACTCCCAAGTCGAGGGTATCGACTACGGTGAAACCTTTTCCCCTGTTGCTCGTTTAGAATCTATTCGCATGATGCTTGCATTTGCTTCTCATCATAATTTTAAATTACAACAAATGGATGTGAAAAGTGTTTTTCTTAATGGTCCTTTAAATGAGTTGGTATATGTCAAACAACCCCCGGGGTTCGAACATCCCAAGCTCCCCAATCATGTGTACAAACTTAATAAGGCACTCTATGGCCTTAAACAAGCTCCACGTGCGTGGTATGAGTATCTTACTGAGTTATTACAAGATCGTGGGTTTGAAATTGGGAAGATTGATCCCACTCTTTTTACTAAGAGGGTCAAAGGGGATTTGTTCATATGCCAACTATATGTTGATGACATCATTTTTGGTTCTCCTAACGAATCTTTCAATGAAGAATTTGCTGCACTCATGACTGAGAAATTTGAGATGTCTATGATGGGTGAGTTGAAGTTCTTCCTCGGGTTCGAAATCAAACAAGGCTTAGAAGGGACTTTCATTAAACAAGCCAAGTACACTCAAGACATGCTCAAAAGGTTTGAGCTAGAGGATGTCAAGCCGGTCAAGTTTCCCATGCCAACACGATGTAAGCTTGACAGTGATCCCAATGGTAAAGCAGTGGATCAAAAGGTATATCGTTCCATGATTGGATCCCTCCTTTATCTTTGTGCATCTAGACCTGATATCATGTTGAGTATAGGGATTTGTGCATGGTTTCAATCAGCACCAAAGGAGAGTCATTACATGGCTGTCAAACGAATCTTTCGATATTTGGCTCATACCCCAAACTTTGGTCTATGGCATCCCAAAGGAGCAAACTTTAACCTAGTAGGCTATTCTGACTCAGATTGGGCAAGCGATTGTGTGGAGAGGAAGTGAACCTCTCGAGGATGCCAATTCCTTGGTCGTTCACTGGTAAGTTGGTCTTCCAAGAAGCAGAACTGTGTATCACTATCCTCCACCGAAGCTGAGTATGTAGCAGCTGCAAGTTGTTGTGCCCAGTTACTATGGATGAGGCAAACTTTAAAGGACTACGGTGTCACCTGTGACAAAGTACCTCTCCTATGTGATAATCAAAGTGCTATCAAGATTTCTCTCAATCCAGTTCAACACAGCAAGACCAAGCACATTGATATTCGTCATCACTTCATTCGTGAACATATCAATCTAGGTGATATTGAGATTCACTTCATCAACACTGAAGAGCAACTTGCAGATATTTTCACTAAGCCCCTAGATGAAGCAAGGTTCCGGGAGTTAAGGCATGAGCTAAATATCATTGATTCAAGTAATGTGGATTGAAACTAGGCACTTTGCACCTCACTCTACATTACATCTTGCTCTAGATGTAGGCATGGACATAGGGGGAGTGTTGTTCTCTCAATGAACTTTCCCTCCCCCCATTATGCATAAATCGATCAAGTCTTTCACTTTGGCCATCACCAAATGGCACTTGTTCTTCAAAGACGAGATATGGTCATGAACTCAAGGATAATTCTTCGCGGTGTCATACCATTTGTCTCAAACATTGGTGGCCTAGGCCACCGCCCTCTCCCCTGGAGTCTCTGTGTTGTTTCTCTCTCTTCGGTGTGTCTTTCTTGTTTTCGCGTTTTGGTTTCTCTTGGCTTGATCAAGTTTTTTCACCACCTAAGGAGTAGAGAGCTCTTTTTGGCCATTTTTGTGACTTCATGCACGGTATTACCGCCCCCAGCACGGTAGTAAAATTTTACTACCGCTGGGGGAGCGGTACTACCGCTCACCCTGCGGTACTACCGCCCCCAACACAGTACTAATTTTTTACTACCGCTATGGGCGCGGCACTACCACACGTAGAGCGGTACTACCGCGATGACTGCGGTACTACCGCGCCGCCTCGCCCAGGGGACTATTTAAAGGGCCGGGAGGCCTTTCTTTTTTCCCCATCTGCCCCGAGTTCTTCTCTGTCTCTCTCTCTCTCCTCTCCTCAAAAACTGCCCTAGGGCATCGCCGAATCTCCCTATCTGGCCATCGTCCTCCGATTCCAACCGGTGGGACTCTTCCCCACGCGCCATGGACTCCGGTACTGCCCCTCATCTGCAATCTTATGCTTTGTTCGTTGATTCCTTCTAGGGATAGGGCATATAGACTCATGGCATCGTGATTGGGAGTTCATGGTAGCTTTTTGGGTAATATGATTCTTTGAATAGGTGGTGTGTGTGCCTAGGCCTGCTTAGGATCCAGATCTATGGTTTTCTATGTCTACTTCACAAGTTTTTGCCTGTCAAAATTGATTAGATCTGAGATTAGGCCGTCCCGTGCGGTACTACCGCCCGTCATGGCGCGGTACTACCGCTCGAGGAGCGGTAGTAAAATTTTACTACCGCTCCCGAAGCGGTACTACTGCCCTCTGGGCGGTACTACCGCTCCACCTGCGGTACTACGGTAGTACTGCCCTCTGGGCGGTACTACCGCTCCACCTGCGGTACTACAGTAGTACCGCTTCGGGAGCGGTAGTAAAATTTTACTATCGCTCTACAAGCGGTAGTAAAATTTTACTACCGCTCCCAAAGCGGTACTACCGCCCTCTGGGCAGTACTACCGCTCCCCTTTGTGCACATCCACTGATCTATTGTGTTTTATGAGGTTTTGGGTCGTTCTTGTTCATTGCCTTGACATGTTTCTCCCTTCTTTCGTGTTTTGTGTGTTGTTTTGCGTATCCCAGGTGGTGGTTCCCGTCGTTCCAACCTGTCTCGCACTGCCAGCTCCAAGCGACCTTCCTCTGATCCGTTTGAAGGCTCCAATGCCCCCAAGCGCTCATTCAAGAAGCCTGCTCCAAAGAAGCCCTCAGTCAACTGGAACACTATGCCGCTTGCCGAGTTCCAACACCGTCGCAAGCTCAACCCATATGCCAGCAATAGGGAGGAGTTCCCTGGCGGTGAACAGTTTTGGACTCGCGATCAATTCTTAATCTACGAAGACGTGCTCAGATCAAAGAAGAACCTCTATGTCCTGGTGAAGTGGATAGATCTTGAACATTTCAGGAAGGACATGACTTATTTTTGGGAGGCCCTTGCTATGGTGGAGCAACTTCAAATTGCAGACCTCATCTCGTTCCACCAGGATTTTGATATTTCCATTGTAGCTCACTTCTTTGCTACAGTGCACTTTCACCATGATGACGCCCGCACTATGACTTGGATGACAAATGGCATGCAGCTGACTGCTACGTGGAAAGACTTCATGGATCTTCTTCAGGTCAGGGATGAGGGCCTCACTACTGCTGTTGGCTTGCGTCCCCATGCCAAGGCCCAAGCCGCTCCCAAGGAGAAGCTGCTCCCGTACCTCTCTGTGAAGCAAACCCCCACTGGCGAGGTATCCTATGTGATGAACCCCTTCTTGGATGTGATGCACCGGATCTTTCGCAACACGCTGTTTCCCAGGGTTGGCAACAAGGACCAAGTGCACTCCTACCTGGTAGACATGCTCCTCTTGTGTCAGCAAGCGAGGAACCATCAGTGTCAACCCCTTGATGTTTCTCATGTCATGTGGACTAAACTCTACTCTGCAGTCATTAACCGTAAGGTCCCAATCTACGGTCCATACCTCTTCTATTTTATCAAGGCTACCTGGACCAAGCTATTCCCCGGGGCTGAGTTTGTTTCTCCTGATTGGGTCCGCCATGAGCCCATCAAGCTGCGTCAGAAAGACAAATGGGCCAACACCTCCTCTCATTAGGCTGCCCAGGGATTCTGATGACGATCTTCCAGGCGCTGAGGATGAGGCCCCTCCAGAGGCTCCTAGACAGGGTGAGGGTTCCCACACAGCTGCGGCACCGTCTTGGGCCACACGGCTCATTGACAGGATGAAGACCCTATTCTGTATGCAGGCCAAGGGCCAGTACCGCACACATGTTGCTCGGAAGGAGAGTCGCCAGCATGATAAGGTGATCATGAGGAAGCTTGACATACCCTTCTCCAGTGGTTCTGAGACTGAGATCACCCCCGAGGCGGCATGGATGGATAAGCATCATCTTCAGTGGGCTGCATCTGGGGAGGAGGAGGACACCGACGATGGCTCCGATGAGGAGTATCGTGATGAGGAGGACACCGACTGATGTTTCTACCACCTGGGTGTTAGGTCTCCTCTCTGCCCTTTTTGGTGTTTCGATGCCAAAGGGGGAGAGAGCGTAGGATTTGCTCGTTCGTTCTCTAGTTTTTCTGGTCTGTTGGTTTGAGAAAACTGTGTTGCTTTCGTTCGCTACTTTTGCTTTATGGTTGAGACTGAGTCGTCAGATCCTATCTTATTGAGATATATATGTTTTATCTTGCTTATCTTCTGTCTCAGTATTATTAGTATTATTAGTTTTTGTTTAACCTCTGAGACATAGTATCTTGTGCCAGTATTCCTTTGCTCACATGCTTTGCCATGCTTCAATATTTTTCATCTCTCGTACGTATGTAGTAAGGATGGCTTAGTCTATATAATCTAGGGGGAGTGTTCTCTCTGTCGTTAGTTGTTGGTATGCACATACCCAGAGGAAACTACTCCCTCTCGTGATATCTTTGAAGTTTGCATATGCATATCTCTATTTCTTTGTGCAAATCCAACATTGTCATCAATCCACCAAAAAGGGGGAGATTGTTACGGCATATTTCTCCTAAGTGGTTTTAGTGATTGATGACAATTGTTGTGCGTACTAATCTTGTGTCCTGAGCATTTCAAAATATTCTCCTTTAGGCACAAGATGACTCGACGCCCCTCGGAGGATCTCGAAGACGGATTTTGTTCTGCATTTCTCTTCCTAGTTTGAGTCATAGGAAAGTCTTCGTACCAAGAGGGGGTCCGCGTCGGAAAGGTTTGGGTGGAATCTTCACACACACACCTCATGCACCCACCCATATTTTAGCCTCAATGGAGCACCATTGTATTTTCCCTTGCCTATGTGAAAAGGGGTAAGCGGTAGTAAATTTTTACTACAGCTCCAGGAGTGGTACTACCGTCCCAGGTGCGGTAGTAAACTTTTACTACCGCTCCAGGAGCGGTACTACCGCCCGAAGAACGGTAGTAGTTTTTTACTACCGCTCCAAGGGCGGTACTACCGCCCTCAGTGCGGTAGTATTATTTTACTACCGCATCGACGGACCTTTTCTCGCATACTTTCCCACGGAGGGGGTGGCGCGGTAGTACCCCAGGTACTACCGTGGTTGGTAAGGAGCTGAGCGGTAGTACCGCTCCCTGGGAAGCGGTAATACCGCTCGAGGAGCGGTAGTACCGCTCGTGCATTTATGTGGTAGGTGGGTAACGGTTGGATCTGCCCCACCCACTATATAAATGCATCTCCTTCTTCCTTGAGCTCACCTTTGACCTCTCTAAGCTCCATTGTTGCTCCACAAACTCATTTTAGCCAGATCTCTCTCACTAGCAAATCAACCTTGTTGATTTTCTAGGGATTGCTTGAGAAGGCCTTGATCCACACTTCCACCAAACGATATTTGATTCCCCCTACTAATCCCTTGCGGATCTTGTTACTCTTGGGTGGTTGAGCACCCTAGACGGTTGAGGTCACCTCGGAGCCACATTCCATTGTGGTGAAGCTCCGTGGTCTTGTTGGGAGCCTCCAAGGTTTGTGTGGAGATTGCCCCAACCTTGTTTGTAAAGGTTCGGTCGCCGCCTTCAAGAGCACCTATAGTGGAATCACGGTACCTTGCATTGTGCGAGGGCGTGAGGAGAATACGGTGGCCCTAGTGGCTTATTGGGGAGCATTGTGCCTCCACACCGCTCCAACGGAGACGTACTTCCTGTCAAAGGGAAGGAACTTCGGTAACACATCCTCGTCTTCATCGGTTCCACTTGTGGTCATCTCTTACCTTTACTTTGTATATGTTGGTGTTGTAGAGTATCTCCTACGTGCTTCGTTACTCGTTACTAAGTAGCATCATATAGGTTGTTCTCCTAGTGCCGTGTTAGTGAACCTTTATGACTGCTACTCCATATTTATTTAGAAAAGCTAAAAATTGGTAGTTGCCTATTCACCCCCCCTCTAGTCAACCATATCGATCCTTTCAACAACAAATCCCCCCTTAAACCTGACGCCCTGATGTGAACTCCATGATTCCAAGCTTGAGCCTCATCTCCACAAACCTTGTGCGTCCCAGCGCCTTGGTAAGAATGTCGGCAAGCTGGTCGTTGGTTCCGATGTGCTCTACGTCCACGTTGCCTTCTCCCACCTTCTCGCGAATGTAGTGATAGCGAGTGTCGATGTGTTTGCTCCGCTCATGATGAACTGGGTTCTTGCAGAGCTAGATTGCAGACATGTTGTCTATCCGCAGCTTCACCGTTGCCGGGGGTTTGCTGATTAGCTCGCCGAGGAGTCGAATCAGCCATACCCCCTGACACTCTGCTGTTTTCGCCGCAATGTACTCCGCCTCGCAGGACGAGAGCGCGACGACCTTCTGCTTCTGCGACGTCCATGTGATGATGCCTGAATTGAGGAAGAAGGCGTACCCAGTTGTGCTCTTCCGGTCGTCGAGGTCACCAGCGTGATCGCTGTCACTGAACCCTGTCAGAACAGGATCTGGTGTCCTCCCCTTCAGATAATAGCATCCAAGTCCAGTCGTTCCACTGATGTAGCGCAGAAGGTGTTTCACTGCAACCCAGTGTGCTGTCGTGGGTGCCTCCATGTACCTGCTCACCATCCCGACGGCGTGAGTGATGTCGGGCCTAGTGTTGCATAGATACCGTAGAGTGCCGACGATGCTCCGGTAGTGCGTGGCGTCGACAGCGTCAGCAGAATTTCCTTTGCATAGCTTCAGGCGTGATTCCATCGGCGTGTGACAGGGATTGCAGCCAGCCATCCCTGCCGCTTCTAGGATCTTGACTGCATATGATCCCTGACAGATGGTGATCTCGCCTGCCTCCTGCTTAACTTCCAGCCTGAGGTAGTAGCTCACCAGGCCGAGATCGCTCATGTCGAACAGTTGGTGCATCTGCTCCTTGAATGCAGCGATCTCCTCCTCACAGGTGCCCGTGATGATGAGATCGTCGACGTAGACGCCCACGATGAGCGTATCTTCGCCGTTGCTCCTCTTGTACACGGTGTGCTCAAGCGGGTTCCTCACGAAACCAAGGGAGACGAGGGAGTCATCCAGCTTTGCGTTCCATTCCCTCGGTGCCTAACGAAAACCATAGAGTGCTTTGCGCAGCCGCAGTACCTTGTTTTCGTTGCCGACGCTGACGTAACCTGGTGGCTGGTGCACGTAGACCTCCTCCGTGAGGTCGCCGTTGAGGAACGCGGACTTCACGTCCATGTGGTGCACCCGCCACTCACACTGGGCAGCCACCGCGAGGAGCAGCCGCACGGTCTCCATCCTTGCTACATGTGCAAAGACCTCGTCGAAGTCCCCCTGTCGTTGGACGTAGCCCTTGGCGACGAGGCGCGCCTTGTGCTTGATCACGTTGCCGTCTGGGTCCTTCTTGACCTTGAAGACCCATTTGAGGCCTATCGCGCGGTGACCGCGCGGGAGTGTGACAAACTCCCACGTGCCGTTGCCGCGAATAGACCCCATCTCGTCGTCCATGGCCTTGCTCCAGCACTCCTCTGAGAGCGTTGCGTCCACGCTGACAGGCTCCTCTACAGCGGCAAGACACAGCTCACTTAGATCGTATGCGTCCACCTCCGCTGCCAAAACGAAGTCATCATACAACTTGTTAGGCTGTACAATGCTGTCGCGTGCCCGCGTGAGCATGGGGTGCAGTGGGGGCGGAGCAGCAGGAGCCGTCACTGGTCGTGGTGCAGGAGTGTCTGTCGCTCCCGCGATGGTGCTCGCGCTTGGTGGTGGCGAGGGGCGTCCCGCTGATGGTGCTGGAGCTTGGTGGTGGCGAGGGGCGTCCCGCTGATGGTGCTGGCGCTTGGTGGTGGCGAGGGGCGTCCAGCTGATGGTGCTGGCGCTTGATGGTGCTGGCGCTTGGTGGTCAGCGAAGGTGTCCGGTGTTGGTGCAGGCGTAGCAGGTTCAGGAGCAGGGATTTCACCCGTCATGCCCGATCCTGCAGGGAAGGTGTTCGTGACCGGGTAGGAGAAAAGCTCGACGTGGAACGGGGCAGCTTCCTGTGCCCCCACCGTGCCTTCCCAGTCCCAGCGGGTTCCTTCATCGAAGACGGCATCGCGTGTAACGTGCACGCGATTGACGACAGGATCGAAGACACGGTATGCCGCCGAGCCGGGCTCGTAGCCGAAGAACACCATCGGTTTGCTCCTATCTTCAAGCTTTGACAGGCGCGGCTTCGTGGTCTTGACATGCACCACGCAGCCAAAAACACGCAGGTAGCTTACATCGGGCTTGTATCCGTGCCATACCTCAAACGGCGTCCTGTCGTCGACGCTCTTCGTGGGCGAGCGGTTGAGGAGGTAGACGGCGGTAGCCACCGCCTCCCCCAGAATCTCGCCGACACCGCCATGGCATTCATCATGCTTCGTGCAGTGGCGATGATCGTCTGGTTACAGCGCTCCACAACGTCGTTTTGTTGGGGTGAATACGGCGCCGTGAGCTGCTGTCCCATGCTTCATCTGCGCAGTACGCAGCGAACGTGGCCACCGTGAACTCTCCACTCGATCCGTGCGGAGCAGGGGCAGCTTGCACCCTGTTTCCACCTCCGTGCCGGCCTTGAATTGCTTGATGGCCGTTGCAGCCTGATATTTCGTCGTCAGAAGTGTGAGCCACATGTGGCGGCTCAGGTCGTCGACTAGCAGAAGAAAGTAGCGACGCCCCCTGGTGTCGCCGGCGTGATCGGACCGCAGAGGTCGCCGTGTACCAGGTCGAGCAGACCCGTGGCGCGCTTCTTCGCCTGCTGCGGGAAGGAGGCACGGCGTTGCTTCCCAGCGAGGCAGCCGTCGCACAGCTGCCCCGCATGGTCAATTGCGGGCAAACCACGCACCATGTCACGACACGCTAGCTTCTGGAGAGCGTCGAAGTTGAGGTGGCCGTAGCGCTCGTGCCACCTCTAGGATTCGTCACCGCGAACCGCTGCGAGGCAGACTGGTTTGGCGATGACGAGCGTGACGATGTATAGCGGATTCCGCGCCCTTGGCACCGTGGCGAGAAGACGCTCGCGCCGATCGTGGAGCATGAGGTATCCGCCACGGATTGTGATCCTGCAGCCGTTTTCCTCGAGCTGCCCGAGGCTGATGATGCTGCTTCGAAGGCGAGGGATGTGGTAGACGTCGGCTAGGGCGAGGTGGTCACCGTTGGCGCACGCGAATAGGACCGTGCCGCGCCCCTTGATCTTCACCAGTGATCCGTCGCCGAACTTCACCGTGCCGGTGACGGTGGTGTCCAGCTCCAAGAAGGCAGAGAGGTGCCCCGTCATGTGGTTGCTCGCCCCTGTGTCGAGGAACCAGGCGTGGTCGCGGCACACGTCATTGGCAAGGAGTGCGTGTTCCTCCACCACTGCACTCCCCGCGCCGTCCCCGTTTGGCTGCGTCGTTGGTGCGTTTACTTGCGCCATCATCAGTGATGGGCCGTCATCGTCGATGATCGTGCAGCTGCGGGTGAGGAGGGCGGCCTTCTCTTCTTCTCTCACGCGTGTTACGGTCGTCAGCCACACGGCCGGGCCATCACAACGGTTGGTATCACATAGTACTTCCTCCATTTTAATTATAATTTTTTTATAGATTTCACTACGAATTACGTGTTAAGCAAAATAAATAAATATATAGTCTGAAATATGTATAAATTTATAATGAATCTCTATAAGGTCTTATATTTAAAAATGAAGGGAGTACGTGTCCAACAACAAGCACACAAAAGACACGTACTCTACTCCACCGTACACCTACCTGGCATTTCATTTATATGTGTCGGTGGCACGTTTTAACGTCCCGTTTATGTGGATAATTCTTTCAACGAAATACGGGACAGACACTTGTTGTAACTGGTAACTTCGTCAATGTTGAAGCTTTGCAACTTGGATCCAGTCTTCGATCAAAAATGCTACACTTATGGGAACTTTTTACTAAAGATTTACGGACTGATCTTTTTTCTCACTAATCTCTCCCTTGATTTTTGGAGTGGGGTCCGTTTTATCTTAATCATCAATCAATACATTCCACTTCAGCTCAGCCTGTAAAACTCGCGTAAAACTCCCGGAGGTGCAGCATTGCTCGTCTTCGATATACGCTTTGTGAATGCATGCATGTGATGTGATGGTGTGACCATGTGAGTGTGTGCATGTATATCCGTACATTGTGATATAAAAAAAGCTTTCATTTCGCTTTATAAATAAAGCCACAGCAGCTACAGATAACGTATACAAATGCACACCAATGCTACTGGGGATACTAGATACACAAGAAAAGCACCAATGACAATAAAAAGAACCAAAAACAGGGACTAGGAAAGGCCACACTAAGTAAAACTAAGGAAGCTAACTAGTTTCTAGCACTAAGCCCAAGTATGTTCGGACTCAACATGCCTCACCAACTAGGCCACCACTCCAAGGCACAATACACACGACGAGTCAGATGAATAGGAGAACCCCAGTTTGGCGGAGGAAGGGCCAATAACCGACGCCTTCAAGGAGGGGAACAACGATTATGGACGTCGGCGGCGACGGCCTCACAAGATCAAGCATGGCTTTTGCCGGCACCCCACCAACCAACCCGAGCGAGCATCATTGCACCGACAGCCACACCTTCTGCAACTTCACTAAAGAGAACCTCCGACACCCTACACATATGACATTGATCCCAGCAACCCCTGGTCCTCGAATGACCTCACACACCAAGACGATTGTCGTCTAAAAGATGCCACGGTCACTTCGGGGTAATTGCTGTTAACGAGAGCCCCTACTGGAACCTTGTCAGGCTAGCTGTAGCTAACTCCATGCGGGACGGGCTTGGCTAGGGACCAGAAACCCTAGCTGTCGCCGTCAAGAGAGCCAACCTTTCGCACCGTTTTTCGACGACTTTTTTCGTCGACTATCTTTTGATCGTCGGTCATGAAGGGGCTCATCGAACCCCGCGTGCGTGAATCATTATTGTTTTAAGTTTTAAGGCCCTAATAGCTTAGGTTTTTGGATCGTCCGACGTTTTGGTTCGGCAGCAGCGGCAATGCTGAATAAAGAAGCCCCAGATTCTATTTCGACGAAGCGATCATCTCTATGATCGGTGATGAATTTCGGAACCCGTCTGTTCAAGCATAGACTTGTGTCCTCGGGCTCCGCCGTTGCAACGATGTCTGCTCCAGCGTCGACGCAGAGCTTGGGAGGTAATGCAGGACAGGAGCGGATGTAGACTGTGGTTTTGCATCGACAACGTCTGGAAGACAGAATGTGTGCTGGGTTTGTGGTTCATGGATGGCAGGTATAATTTTCTTCTTCAGCGTCTTAGTCGTGGCGGGATGTCAAATCTGGAGTTTGATGGCGTGTTCGGGGTCTTGCTCCGGCTTGATTCGTTCAACGACAATAGCTTCACTTTTGGTGAGCCACCTCGAAGGTCCGCAGAGCAGCATATCAGCGATGGAGCCGCGTCGAGCTCGGGTGAAGAGGTGATCAGTCATTTCTTTTCTTTAATGACTATGGTGGTGGTGCCGAAGGCAGATGAGAGACGTTGGTGTCAAACTCAACGATGTTCTGTTATCTTTTCAGTCTTGTCATGTGGGTACTTGTAATGTGACCCTTACATTACGAGTGAGACACGCATTATCATTGGAAAAAAAAACTAGCTGTAGCCAAAGTTTGCAGTGTATCACTAGTGGGGACAGGGCCTATAGCCCCGGCCCGTAAGGGGCTGTCCCGGTTCACCAACCAGGACTAAAGGGGCGGGACTAAAGGCCTAACCTTTTCGTCCCGGCCCTATTACACGCCGGGACTAAAGGTGCTCCACGTGGGCGCCTCGTAGCGCCCCAGGGGCAGGCCCTTTAGTCCCGGTTCGTTACACGGACCGGGACTAAAGATTTTCAAATTTTGCTGGTTTTTGGGTTTTTTGAATGAAATTATTTTTGGGTTTTAGGATTTTAGGGTTTAGGTGTTCGGGAGATTAACGTGATGCCTCGTTTGGTGTTCGGGAATTAGTTTTCATATAATTTAAATAGAAATAATTATGCATATATATATATATATATATAAGATTAACTTATCTTACAAGCGATCATATATATACAATTATATGGAGATCTGAATTATCGGGACTAGAGCCCGTCTATTCGATTACATAGACGAACATCAGTAATGGCCCTTAGCTACACTAAATCGTCCTTTGTCTTCTATAGCTTCCGTCCTCAGAAATCCCGCAAGCTCCTCTGCAACAGCAATCGCGCGTTGCTGTGGTAGGACCTTCGTCCTCATGGCCGTGTGCTATATAAGAAGAGGAGATGAATATGAATATCAATCATGATAACAAAGAATGACAGGTAAAAATAGAGGTGTGAATGTTCATTGCTTACGTCGAATCTGTATCCTTGAACTCAGAGGTAAACGTGCGAATGGTCTCGCAAACATAGTATCCGCATAGATGCGTTCCCCATGGCTGCTGGTCGCACTTTACGAGAATAGAATATATATAATCAAAATAATAATCTAGCATCATAAATGTATTGAAAATTAATAGAAGTATATCATACTACTACTTACCTGAGCCGCTCTAAAGGTCAGCTTTTCAGGAAAGTTACCGGTAGTCACGCACTTGAACCGCATCCAAGCCCTGCCCGACAAGGATAATGATTTGCTAAGTTTTTCATTAATTGATATATCAGAAAATCATCGAAAGAGACCGATAGAGCGCAAGAATGATTAAAATTACCCTTGGAGCATGTCCTGCAGGCTTTGGAACTGTTCCAAGGGTCTCGATAATGGGTCGAAGGCATCAACTCTTCCCTTATCAATTTGAATGTCCAACAGAATCCAATGGAAGCTGCACATGTATATATATATATATATATGTGTGTGTGTGTGTGTGTGTCAGTAACTTACCAATTACACTTGTAGGTGAATGGACACAACAGAGTAAAGACCCTCACCTGAAGTTGTATGGAAACAGTATGTGGTCACAGAAATTTTGATCTGTTAGAAACCTTGGAAGGTTTTCCTCCGTCTCCTTGGGTTTGTCAGTTAGCGTCGCTATATGTATTTTATCTGGGTCAATAAACCCAATATTTAGGATGCTCTTAATTTTACACTCCAGAATCTTCATTCTGCATAATAGAGTACAAGTTATATATAGACAATGAATTGAAATAACTAAACAAGTTATATGTAGACAACGAATTAAAAAACTTACCTTCTCCGTCATTGGACCTATCTCCTGCCCCATCGGCTTCATCTTCGTGTCGCTCGACCTCCATTCCAACGTCCTGGTTTCGATATGATGACGGAGATTCGGCTGGTTCAACGTTGGGGCCGTCTTTGATTATATCTTCGAGAAGTTCTTCCTCTTCGAGGTTCCTGATATGTGGATCCATAGTTCTGCAAAAAACGGATTCTCTTAACCTTTGTACCAAAAACGAATTATTCTATCAGGAACTCCGTTCCAAAACAACTTAAGTCCCGGGTCGTGGCTCCATCCGGGACTCCTAGATTTTTGCATAGTATTCAAAGTAGAAGTACTTTTCCAATTTGAGCATTCAATAAGCAAAACCAAATCGTAAAATAAAGTAGTATTCAAATTAGCATGCATTCAATTATAAGCTAATACATCATCAGTTTTGTCCGTACATCGTCGAATATTATCACTAATACTCCTCGAATACTATCATACATATAGCATCACTAATACATCTAGAACCGTAGCGCCCGACGGGTATCGGCGCGGGCGATGGACACCCAAAGAGAAGGAACCATCACAGGATCATAGCTCCAGTGAGATCCCCGAAGAACCTGCCAGGTATGCTCGAACCTGCCCTCCAATGCAACCATGTAGCGACGGACGTGCTCATCCTCCTCGCTGACACGGTGACGTACCACCTCCGCGGTGTCCGGAAGCCTCGGCACCCTCACTCGCCCACGCGACCGCCACCAAAAAAGGATCGGGTCAACGACGAGCTGGCTCTTCACCAACCTACGCCCCCCGGAAGGTAGCACCTCCCAATACCAGCCGGGCGGAGCCCAGTCCCGGACAGGGCCCCTCTGATAAAGCAGGTGTCCTCCGCCGAGTCGACGACGAGGATGCGGGATAGGCATCGTAAAATGAACTAAAAAAATAAACTAGTTCTATTAATTTTCTTGTTAAAAATAAACTATTAACACTTAAACATATACAATAGCAAAATTAAACTATTAACACTTAAGCATATACAATAGCAAAATTAAGCAATAATCTAAGAAACACTATTAACACTTAAGCATATACACTATACAATAGCAAAATTCCTCCTCTTCTTATTTTCATTTTTCTTCTCCTCCTCTTCTTTTCTTCTCTTCTCCTCCTCTTATTTTCTTCTTTTCTTATACACTATACACTATATACACTATAGCAAAATTCCTCCTCTCCCTTATACACTATACACTATATACACTATACACTTAAGCATATACACTATACAATATACACTTTTTCTTCTTTTCTTCTCCTCCTCTTCTTATTTTCATTTTTCCTAATCTTATTTTCTTATTTTTGTTCATATTTCTTCTTCTCGTAACCCTAACCTAATTCTAAATATTACTAACACTAATAATCTAGCACAAACCTAATAACAATAGGAATTAAATGACAAAAAAAATCTTTTTCTTTTTATTCTTTTCTTCTCCTTTTTCTTCTTTTCTTCTCCTTTTTCTTCCTTTCTTCTCCTTTTTCTTCTTCTCTTCTCTTTTTTCTTCTTTTCTTCTATACTGGTCGGAGTGTTGGGGAGGAGGGGGCGGGGGGCTTACCGGCCGGAGGTGTCGACGGCGCGCGGCGAGGAGGACGGCGCGACGGCGAGGAGCACGGCGCGGCGGCTAGGAGGACGGCGCGGCGGCGAGGAGGACGACGCGGCGGGGAGGAGGACGGCGCGACGGCGAGGAGGACGGCGCGACGGCGAGGAGGACAGCGCGACGGTGAGGAGGACGGCCGACGGCGAGGAGGACGGCAGGCGGCGGCGAGCAGGACGACGGGTAGCCTGACGGCGTCTGTTAGTTCGTCGTTGTGCCGCGCCGGGCAGGAGAACGAGAGGAAGAAGAAGAGAAATGGACGAATTGGGTTGGAAATTTTCGAAGTCCCGCTTATATAGGTGGATCTATAGTCCCGGTGCGTGGCTCGGGCCGGGACTAAAGACCCCCTTTAGTCCCGGGTGGAGCCACGACCCGGGACTAAAGGCCTCTTTTCGGGCAGACCAAGAGGCGGGAAGCAAGGGGTCTTTAGTCCCGGTGCGTGGCTCCAGCCGGGACTAAAGGGTGTCTTTAGTCCCGGGGCGTGGCTCCAACCGGGACTACAGCCCCTCCTCGGCTGCACGATAAGTTTAGTCCCACCTCGCCGAGTGAGGGGGACTAACACTTGTTTATAAGCCCCGTCGCAGCTTGTCCATCGAGCTCCTCTCTAAAGCAGGCTTACGGGCCTAAACTTAGTGAAAATTGAAACTATATTCGAAATTGTGGAGAAAATTCAATCTGAATTCAAAGTGAATTCGGGTTGAATTCAAAGTGAATTCGGGTTGAATTCTGAAAATTGAAACTATAGTTTCAATTTTTTTCTATGATAATGAAATTTGAGAATTATTTTTGCATATTTGAGAATTTGACAAAACTATGATAATGAAAAGTGTTTCAAATTGAATAAATAATGCAAAACTATTTTCTATTTTCATAAATAATAATTTTGACTATCCAAACTATTATCTATTTTGTTATTTTCAATTAAAAACTATGTTTATTAAAAATTCTTTTTGCATATTTGAGAATTTGACAAAACTATGATAATGAAAAGTGTGTCAAATTGAATAAATAATGCAAAACTATTTTTTATTTTCATAATTAATAATTTTGACTATCCAAACTATTATCTCTCGAAGTAGGAGGGTTTCGAACAAGAACTCATCTCTTACAAATGGATTTCATTTTTTTGAACTTATTTGAACTCCATAATTTTTGTGTGTTCAAAATGCACCATTCAAAGGCACATCACAAAATTTCAACAATTTCTGACTTCATTTGGTATATTTCGTGCATTTACTTATTTTTTTTGAGCTAGTTGAACCTGAAATTGAAAAGCACTACAAATGAACTCTGAAAATGTTGAAACTTGGCATGCTATCATCATTTCACCCACATAGCATGTGTTAAAAAGTTGAGAGGGCTACGACAAAAACTGGATGCAGTTCGTGTACAAAACTAACAATTTCTCTCGAAGTAGCAGCGTTTCGAACGAGAACTCATCTCTTACAAAGGGATTTCATTTTTTGAACTTATTTGAACTCCATACTTTTTGTGTGTTCAAAATGCACCATTCAAAGGCACATCACAAAATTTCAACATTTTCTGACTTCATTTGGTATTCTTCGTGCATTTACTTTTTTTTTGAGCTAGTTGACCCTGAAATTGAAAAGCACTACAAATGAACTCTGAAAATGTTGAAAGTTCGCATGCTATCATCATTTCACCCACATAGCATGTGTTAAAATGTTGAGAGGGCTACGACAAAAACTGGATGCAGTTCGTGTACAAAACTGACAATCTCTCTCGAAGTAGTAGGGTTTCGAACGAGAACTCATCTCTTACAAAGGGATTTCATTTTTTTGAACTCATTTTAACTCCATACTTTTTGTGTGTCCAAAATGCACCATTCAAAGGCACATCACAAAATTTCAACAATTTCTGACTTCATTTGATATTCTTCGTGCATTTACTTATTTATTTTGAGCTAGTTGACCCTTAAATTGAAAAGCACTACAAATGAACTCTGAAAATGTTGAAACTTGGCATGCTATCATCATTTCACCCACATAGCATGTGTTAAAAAGTTGAGAGGGCTACGACAAAAACTGGATGCAGTTCGTGTACAAAACTCACAATCTCTCTCGAAGTAGGAGGGTTTCGAACGAGAACTCATCTCTTACAAATGGATTTCATTTTTTTGAACTTATTTGAACTCCATACTTTTTGTGTGTTCAAAATGCACCATTCAAAGGCACATCACAAAATTTCAACAATTTCTGACTTCATTTGGTATTCTTCGTGCATTTACTTATTTTTTTTGAGCTAGTTGACCCTGAAATTGAAAAGCACTACAAATGAACTCTGAAAATGTTGAAAGTTGGCATGCTATCATCATTTCACCCACATAGCATGTGTTAAAAAGTTGAAAGGGCTACGACAAAAACTGGATGCAGTTCGTGTACAAAACTGACAATCTCTCTCGAAGTAGGAGGGTTTCGAACCAGAACTCATCTCTTACAAAGGCATTTCATTTTTTTGAACTTATTTGAACTCCATACTTTTTGTGTGTTCAAAATGCACCATTCAAAGGCACATCACAAAATGGACAATCTCTCTCGAAGTAGAAGCGACCCCCACAATAAGAGACGACATTCTTCTTCTCTCATATATGGTGGACACTAGCTCACCTGATTTTTCAACCGTCGATGATGGTCGCTACTCCTACTTCCCCTAGTGCATAACCAATATCTAGCACAAGGAGAAGAAGGAGAAGCGACCCCCACAACAAAAGTGGTTCCGCGGCACGCCACGTGGTTCCGCTGCACACCACGTGGTTCCGCTGCACGCCACGTGGGACTAATGGTCTTTCATTTTTAAATGATTGTTTTAATCAAAAACAGATCTGTTACAAAAGGGATTTCATTTTTTGAACTTATTTGAACTGAAGACTTTTTGTATATATATGTGGTCGAAATGCATGATACCATGAAGTTAGAAAGGGCTAAACCATTCAAAAGTAGCAAATGAAGTTAGAAAGGGCTAAACCATTCAAATTTGGAAACTATAATGGCACAAATAGAAACTAGACATATATAAATTGGTCCAAGAAGTACATGATACTAGTCCAAACAGTACATAATAATAGCTACCATAGATATATATATACAAGTGTTCGACGTTCAGAACACTACTCGTCTGAATCATCTGAATCAGAATGTCCACCTTCCTCGAGGTGACGCTGGCCATAGTGGACGACTCGAATCTTGCGGTACAACTCGTATGAAACGTATGCATCTTTTGCTGCATACTTAATGTTGATATCATCAAGTGGGCCCTTCTCCCAAAGTCTGTGCTGAGACTTTGGGAAACTGGTCTTCATATCACCATATGACTCGTCGATCAAGGCAACTGCCATATGAGCCATCGAAGTCCTGTCATGTCGAAGCCTGAATATCGTTTGGAGATCAACGAGGCAACCAGCTGGTATCTCAATACCGAAGCTGTGCCTCATCTTCAGCTTGTCGTTCCTTATGTCAACGGAAGCAAAAGGGATGCCGCTGCGAAGGAATTCCATGAGTTCTGGACAATGCTTGTCACTCCTGCAACAGAAACAAATTAAAATGGAACAAATGTTACGTACTGCTGCAATAAGGAAACATGTTTCACTACAACTAAAGAGAAACTTATCTTTAGGATTCAAATAGAACATATGCAATGGAACCTAGAGAGATCACTATAGCTATCCAATGGAACCCAGAGAGATCGCTAGCTATATGCAATTTTCATGACTATGACATATCATATTGCTATCCAATGGAACCTAGAGAGATCACTAGCTATATTCAATTTTCATAACCTTGGATCAAAGAACACCGCATAAAATTGTATCACTACAACTATGATTTCAATGCAACATATTGAACCAATCAGATTTTTCAGATTGTGGAACACTATTCCAATCAGATTGTGTTCCCTTCAACTAATCAAAATTGTTTCACTACAACTATTTGAAGCGAACCAACTATGATTGCAATGGAACATATTAAACACTAGTTGATTCTAATATGATTTTTCAGATTGTGGAACACTATTCCAATCAGATTGTGTTCCCCTTCAACTAATCAAAATTGTTTCACTACAACTATTTGAAGGGAACCAACTATGATTCCAATGGAACATATTAAACACTAGTTGATTCTAATACAATTTTTCAGATTATGGAACACTATTCCAATTAGATTGTGCTCCCCTTCAACTAATCAAATTATTTCACTACAACTATTTGAAGGGAACCAACTATGATTCCAATGGAACATATTAAACACTAGTTGATTCTAATACGATTTTTCAGATTATGGAACACTATTCCAATTAGATTGTGCTCCCCTTCAACTAATCAAAATTGTTTCACTACAACTATTTAAAGGGAACCAACTATGATTGAAACAAATAAACTTACAATGTCATTATCTTGGATCAAAGAAAGCCTCAAAACTTACCTCGCCCATTGGAAGATCAAGACATGGCGTGCGAAGCATAGTTGGATGACGGCAACACCGCGTTGATCGGCCGTGTACTCCAGATCAAGCCCCAAGAACTTCTCATGATCCGCTGCGTGGTCAAACCATCGTTCCTTCAACTGTTGAAGAAAAAACGGCACCTCCCTGCTCAGGTTCGTGTACACGACACGGAGCTTGGTCGTGCCATGTGCGAGCACCTCATGAAAGCTAGTTGGCATGGTGGAAGAAGAGAATGGAAGAAGAGAGGAGAAGAACAGAGAGGGCGACGCGAGAGAGAAGAAGAACAGAGAAATGGCGACTGTACGCTTCGGTTCGTGCTTTTCATCGCCCGAAACGACGCGGGATGCAAACCGTTTGGGCCTTTAGTCCCGGGTTGAGCCACCAACCGGGACTAAAGAGGTATACCAAACGGTTGCCATCACTACGGCAGGCCACGTGTTAGGCCTTTAGTCCCGGTTGGAGCCACCAACCGTGACTAAAGAGGTATACCAACCGTCGCCACCACTACGGCAGGCCACGTGTTAGTCCTTTAGTCCCGGGTTGAGCCACCATCCGGGACTAAAGGGGATACGAACGGTTGCCACCACCACTGCCCACCGCGTAGCCCTTTAGTCCCGGTTTGGGACACGAACCGGGACTAAAGGCTCCTTACGGGCCGGGACTAAAGACTCGAGGGAGGCATTGAGAATTGGGGTGACGTGGCCGGGCCTTTAGTCCAGGCCAAAGGCCCGTTTTCCACTAGTGTATTCCAAGTAATCAGCTACCTCGCTAACCCCCCACATGCATGTGTCGTGCTAGTAATGCAGCTCGATCGATCAATCGATTGATTAGAGGGAGAGAGACAAACCCTCAACAGCAAAATCCAAGGCAGCGGCATGGCCAGCCAGCAATGATCACTGGCCAATACCCCAGGGAACAGAGGCATATGCACATCTGCCAGAGTGTCTGTCCATCCATCACATAGGCAGGGGCGGGGCCAATCGCTCGAGGGCAACGTATCCTGCTCGATCCATCCCGGCCATGCGTCCGAATCGGACGTCCGGTCAGATTCATTGGCGCATGCATGCATGTGCATGGCGGTGTCGGCGTGGAACGTTCGATTCGGTTCGTCTCCTCCGCGAGCCAATCGGCAATCGAGCTGCATGCATGGATCATGGATGGATCATGGATGGGGTCGTGCCGCTGTTCAGCGTGACTACTGTTCCACCATCAACGTGCGCGGGCCGGTCAGCTATACGCACGTCGCCGCGTACATTCAGTGGCATTGCGTTTTTTCTTTCTTTCTTTCTTTGTGATGGCGCGCGGTGCCACTGCGTTATTTTCAGTCTATATTTTTGTACAGTGCTATCGATGAACGCTGTAGCTTTCGACCGACTGTGACCTGCGAGGCACAAATTAAAATCGTCGATCGATCGACATGCTTTTGCACCAATTGGGGTACGGTCGTTTGATTCTCCGTCAGGATCATGATTAATTAGCCCCGTCATTCTCCATCTAGCTTCGCGCGCGGTCCAGCGCGAGAGAGCATGCCACTTCATGGCACGACGGACACGGAATGGATGACGATGTCCCCCGCCGGGGACCGTACGTCCGATGGTCTTATTTGGAGCCAGTATAGGCACGTAGCCGCTACCGTACCGTATATATACATGCTGCGGTGTTATATTATGTCCCCTTTCACCTTTCAGACTCATACATACCGCTACTTGTTGATGATTCAATCAAGTCACTGGAGCTCAGCTGCACAAAGCCTGATATTAACCGGCATCGGGCCATCCCCCCCCCCCCCCCCCCCCCTCCCAAAAGAGCTTTTTCCACAACCGATGTGGGACTAAACCCAACAATCTCCTCCTCACATATCGATCACCATGGGCCCGCTAATACCAGCGTCTCCAGCCCACCAACCATGACCAGCAACACCGACTTATGATAGGCCTTGGGCCCTCTTTTTCCAAAAGACTAGTCTTTTAGAAGGGGACACCCTCATCCTTATAAGTCGTGTTATGTCTCCTTCCACAATCGATGTGGGACTAAACTCAACACTGTATGTGATCGTGAACATGCCAAGGAAATGGAAGACGTCGACGTGGCTGTGCTGTTCTAACTTCTATCCAGAATTTATGCTCCACCGGTACACACATGGAAGGAGATTTGTTCTACACATGGGGCCGTCGAGAGAGGAGGGAAACGGCATGGCGAATTCAGACCTGCTACACCAAGCACGCTCGTTGATCTGGGCCACCAGCTAGCTTCTTCATTCGACGTGCATGTGCTGGATTGCTGCATGCAATTTATACGGCGAAGACAGTAGTGGTTGGGTAGGTGCTACTCCACTATCTAGTTGCACATGCTTGTGAACAGCAGTTCGAGCTACATATACACTACTACAAAAAATAGTAGCGCATCTTCCTTGCACAATATGAGAGTGGACTGCCTACTCCACTATGTTCCTTGCACAATAGTAGCGCTCCGAAGACAGTAGTTACATTGCTCTGACAAGCTGCAATAAACATTCGGCGTCGTAATTAAGGAGCTTCGGACTCGAGCGTTGGCCGGCTAGCTCAAGCTGGGGAACAACACGCAGCAGCACAAGCACATTCATGCATGCATGATGGCATTCTGCCTAGTCAATTCACGCTTCGTAATCCATCCTAGCTGGCAAGTGGAGTCAGGTCCGACGCGGCGATCATGGCAACGATCTGTTCCGGTCAGTGTCCTTAAACAGTTTAACTTGTCTCCGGCGCATGCAACCCCCTTTCTTTTTTCTGAGGTCATGCATGCACGTGGTATTCCCAAATGCATTATGTCCTTTTGCAAAATACTCCCTTAATTCTTAAATATATATTTTTTAAAATAAACAAAATCTATACACGATTGTACATAGATATATTTAAATCGTATATTCATTCATTTTGGCTTGTATGACTGGAATTTCTGTGCGAGCTCGACGTAAATTAGCCATACCGCCACGTAAACTTGTCTGCAACCTTCCTTCCGGCCTTCTTTTTTCTTTTGATTGATTGCAAGTGTTTGTTGGTAGCTTACCAAGCTAGCTGCTTGGTCATCTCACTAGTGGGGACGGGGCCTATAGTCCCGGCCCGTAAGGGGCTTTAGTCCCGGTTCACCAATCGGGATCAAAGGGGCGGGACTAAAGGCCTAACCTTTAGTCTCGGTCATGTTCCAAGCCGGGACCAAAGGTGCTTCACGTGGGCGCCTCGGAGCGCCCTCAGGGGCAGACCCTTTAGTTCCGGGTCTTAACACGGACCGGGACTAAAGAGTTTCTGCAGATTATTTTAGGGTTTTAGGGTTTAGGTGTTCGGGAGATTAACGTGATGCCTCGTTTGGTGTTCGGGAATTAGTTTTCATATAATTCTAAATATACATGTTTATGCATATATATCTAAGATTAACTTATCTTATAAGCGAGCACATATATACAATTATATGGAGATCTGAATTATCGGGACTAGAGCCCGTCTATTCGATTACATGGACCAACATCAGTAATGGCCCCTAGCTACACTAAATCGTCATTTGTCATCTATAGCTTCCGTTCTCAGAAAGGTCGCAAGCTCCTCTGCAACAGCAATCGCGCGTTGCTCCGATAGGACCTTCTCCCTCATGGTCGTGTACTATATAAGAAGAGGAGATGAATATGAATATCAATCATGATAACAAAGAATGACGGGTAAAAATAGAGGTGTGAATGTTCATTGCTTACGTCGAATTTGTGATCCTTGTGCTCAGAGGTAAACGTGCAAATGGTCTCGCAAACATAGTATCCGCATAGATGCGTCCCCCGTGGCTGCTGGTCGCACTTTACGAGAATAGAATATATATAATCAAAATAATAATCTAGCATCATAAATGTATTGAAAATAGAAGTATATCATACTACTACTTACCTGAGCCGCTCTAAAGGTCAGCTTCTCAGGCTCGCTACCGGGAGTCACGCACTTGAACCGCTTCCAAACCCTGTCCGACAAGGATAATGATTTGCTAAGTTTTTCATTAATTGATATATCAGAAAATCATCGAAAGAGACCGATAGAGCGCAAGAATGATTGAAATTACCCTTGGAGCATATCCTGCAGGCTTTGGAACTGTTCCAAGGGTCTCGATAATGGGTCGAAGGCATCAACTCTTCCCTTATCAATTTGAATGTCCAACAGAATCCAATGGAAGCTGCACATGTGTATATATATATATATATGTGTGTGTGTGTGTGTGTGTGTGTGTGTGTGTGTGTATGTGTGTGTCAGTAACTTATCAATTACACTTATAAGTGAATGGACACAACAGAGTAAATACCCTCACCTGAAGTTGTATGGAAACAGTATGTGGTCACAGAAATTTTGATCTGTTAGAAACCTTAGAAGGTTTTCCTCCGTCTCCTTGGGTTTATCAGTTAGTGTCGCTATATGTATTTTATCTGGGTCAATAAACCCAATATTTAGGATGTCCTAATTTTACAATCCAGAATCTTCATTCTGCATAATAGAGTACAAGTTATATATAGACAATGAATTGAAATAACTAAACAAGTTATATGTAGACAACGAATTGAAAAACTTACAAACAATAGCAACTCATAAGCGATTTGTCGAGGGCGTCGGCATTGTACATCTGGAAGAGTTCATCAAAGTCGATATGGATTTCTTCGGGGCGGCCGTAGTACTCCCGTGGGACACTCACCACGATCGTCGTTCTCCCATTCTTTGATTCACTTAAGTACCATGTATGCAAGTAACGCATATTTGTTGGGAGATCATCTTTGCTGACCAAAGGCGCTCCCATGACAAACTGTGGCTTAGGGGCTACCACAGCCTTGGGTAACCTGTCGTCTTGGGAAGCCAGAATGTCTTCAAGTGGCTTACCCCATTCATCCGCCCACTTCTTTGCTAATTCCAAATCTTGCCCCTGCACCAGAGGGGGGACATTCTCGGGTAACACCCTGAGGGGTGGGATCGACTGTTTGGCCTGTTGTCCAAGCTGAGGAACGTCTGATCTTTTTTTGCTTGTAGTTGAACTTGATTTGCTCACACTTGCACTTGCACGTGATCTGCTCTTTTTCACTTCCTTCTGCAATGTGCGTGTATAGTCATCAGGCTTATGGTGTAAGCCATACTGTGATGGAAGGGTTGTGAAGTATTTTGCATATGCTATTTGCTTCTCGATGTATTCCGGGCGGGGCTCGGGTTCCTTCTTATTCATATGCGCATCATGATGTTCCTTTGCTATCCTGACGTTTTCCTCGGGGGTACGATCATAAGGTATGATAGGAAGATTAGCATGAGGTACCTTTGGGAGGGGCGACAGTTTGCGCTTTGGGGGGCTCCGTCGCTTAGAAATCATCGGCGGAGCGTTCTTGCTGGCACGCTTCAGCTTAGTATCCGGAGCGGGCGGCGGCGGAGACGGACGACCCAAGTCCGGCGGCGGTGATCGAGATGGACTCGTGTTGTGCTGGCCGACGTCATGTGGAGGGCTTGGAGGTGTAGGTGACGTGCGACGACTCGGAGGCGGTGTTGTCCTTGGGGCCGAGCCTGGAAGCTTGATGTAGTTCTTGTCCCATAGGATGACTCCACCCAGTACTTCTCCGAGTGTCCTCTCATCTTCGGGTCCAGCTATGTCGAGCTCCATATCATGAAACCCCGCCATGATTTCATCCACCCCGACTTTAGCAAAGCCAGCTGGAATCTCACGGCCATGCCAGCGTGCATCAGGGCCAGAAGGTAAAGCTTGTCCAACGACCACCTTCATGGATATGTTCTTGAATTTCTAATGGAGTTCACATGATGTTGACTCCTTGATTCCATCCACGGGGTAGCCGAGACCGCCATCTATCATTCTTCGTGCATCGTCGGGCGGGGCCTCAGATTCAGCCACGCTGCTTTTCCGCTTAGATGGGGCACCGGTAATATCAAGTGCAGGATCTTCCTGGCGCGCTACTCCTCTAAGCTTATCAATCTGCTTCTGTTGCTCGTTAATCCTGGCAAGCAACTGGTTGAACTTGTCATTCTCCTCATCCTGCTGCCGCTTCTTTGCTCTCGCTCGGCTTCTGTAAGTGTCTTGGTCTCTGGCAAACCCAAGCCACCACGGGTAAGAAGGACCGAAGCCTCGCGTTCGTCCTCCATGTTCGTCATTGCCGAGGACCAGTGTGAGCAAATCTTTCTCTCTATCTGCAGTGAACTTTCCTTTTCCCTCCTTAATTTCTTTCACTATCTTTTTCCAATTCTCCCTGGGTATCCTAAGACCGTCACTGCAGATGAGGTCCCCTGTTTCTTCGTCGTACGAACCACCATGCGCAAGGAACCAATTTCTTGCTCTCAATTCCCTCTCATCATGGAGTGGTTCAGGTATGATGCCTTTAGCTAGCAGATCTTGCTCTTTCTTATCCCACTTTGGGATGGCAGTCTCATAGCCCCCTGGCCCCAGCTTGTGGTGATATTTCTTCTTGTCGGCATTTTTCTTGTTCTTTTCTGATAATGTCTCGGCATCTTCTGACTCCTTGTACTCTTGAAATGCCTTCCAGTGATTCACCTGCTTGGCTAGATACCCCTCGAATACTGGCACTTTCTTTGTCTTCAGATAGTTTTTCCATAGCTTCTTCTTGTTGGAATTATGCCCTAGAGGCAATAATAAATATATAGTTATTATTATAATTCCTGTATCAAGATAATAGTTTATTACCCATGCTATAATTGTATTGAATGAAGACTCATTTACATGTGTGGATACATAGACAAAACACCGTCCCTAGCATGCCTCTAGTTGGCTAGCCAGTTGATCGATGATAGTCAGTGTCTTCTGATTATGAACAAGGTGTTGTTGCTTGATAACTGGATCACGTCATTGGGAGAATCACGTGATGGACTAGACCCAAACTAATAGACGTAGCATGTTGATCGTGTCATTTTGTTGCTACTGTTTTCTGCGTGTCAAGTATTTATTCCTATGACCATGAGATCATATAACTCACTGACACCGGAGGAATGCTTTGTGTGTATCAAACGTCGCAACGTAACTGGATGACTATAAAGATGCTCTACAGGTATCTCCGAAGGTGTTAGTTGAGTTAGTATGGATCAAGACTGGGATTTGTCACTCCGTGTGACGGAGGGGTATCTCGGGGCCCACTCGGTAATACAACATCACACACAAGCCTTGCAAGCAATGTAACTTAGTGTAAGTTGCGGGATCTTGTATTACGGAACGAGTAAAGAGACTTGCCGGTAAAAGAGATCGAAATAGGTATGCGGATACTGACGATCGAATCTCGGGCAAGTAACATACCGAAGAACAAAGGGAATGACATACGGGATTATACGAATCCTTGGCACTGAGGTTCAAACGATAAGATCTTCGTAGAATATGTAGGATCCAATATGGGCATCCAGGTCCCGCTATTGGATATTGACCGAGGAGTCTCTCGGGTCATGTCTACATAGTTCTCGAACCCGCAGGGTCTGCACACTTAAGGTTCGACGTTGTTTTATGCGTATTTGAGTTATATGGTTGGTTACCGAATGTTGTTCGGAGTCCCGGATGAGATCACGGACGTCACGAGGGTTTCCGGAATGGTCCGGAAACGAATATTGATATATAGGATGACCTCATTTGATTACCGGAAGGTTTTCGGAGTTACCGGGAATGTACCGGGAATGACGAATGGGTTCCGGGAGTTCACCGGGGGGGCAACCCACCCCGGGGAAGCCCATAGGCCTTGGGGGAGACACACCAGCCCTTAGTGGGCTGGTGGGACAGCCCACAAGTTCCCTATGCGCCAAGGAGAAGAAAATCAAGAGAGAAAGAAAAAAAAAGGAGGAGGTGGGAAGGAAGGGGGACTCCCTCCCACCAAACCTAGTCCAACTCGGTTTGGGGGGGGGGAGAGTCCTCCCCCTTGGACTTGGCCGACCCCCTTGGGGCTCCTTGAGCCCCAAGGCAAGGCCCCCTCCCTCCCACCTATATATACGGAGGTTTTAGGGCTGATTTGAGACGACTTTTCCACGGCAGCCCGACCACATACCTCCACGGTTTTTCCTCTAGATCGCGTTTCTGCGGAGCTCGGGCGGAGCCCTGCTGAGACAAGGTCATCACCAATCTCCGGAGCGCCGTCACGCTGCCGGAGAACTCTTCTACCTCTCCGTCTCTCTTGCTGGATCAAGAAGGCCGAGATCATCGTCGAGCTATACGTGTGCTGAACGCGGAGGTGCCATCCGTTCGGTACTAGATCGTGGGACTGATCGCGGGATTGTTCGCGGGGCGGATCGAGAGACGTGAGGACGTTCCACTACATCAACTGCGTTCTCTAACGCTTCTGCTGTACGGTCTACAAGGGTATGTAGATCACTCATCCCCTCTCGTAGATGGACATCACCATGATAGGTCTTCGTGCGCGTAGGAAATTTTTTGTTTCCCATGTGACGTTCCCCAACAGTGGCATCATGAGCTAGGTTCATGCGTAGATGTCTTCTCGAGTAGAACACAAAAGTTTTTGTGGGCGGTGATGTGCGTTTTTCTGCCCTCCTTAGTCTTTTCTTGATTCCGCGGTATTGTTGGATTGAAGCGGCTTGGACCGACATTACTCGTACGCTTACGAGAGACTGGTTTCATCGTTACGAGTAACCCCCTTTGCTCAAAGATGACTGGCAAGTGACGGTTTCTCCAACTTTAGTTGAATCGGATTTGACCGAGGAGGTCCTTGGATGAGGTTAAATAGCAACTCATATATCTCCGTTGTGGTGTTTGCGTAAGTAAGATGCGATCCTACTAGATACCCTTGGTCACCACGTAAAACATGCAACAACAAAATTAGAGGACGTCTAACTTGTTTTTGCAGGGTATGATTGTGATGTGATATGGCCAACGATGTGATGTGATATATTGGATGTATGAGATGATCATGTTGTAATAGAAATATCGACTTGCACGTCGATGGTACGACAACCGGCAGGAGCCATAGGGTTGTCTTTATACTAACGTTTGTGCTTGCAGATGCGTTTACTATTTTGCTAGGATGTAGCTTTAGTAGTAATAGCATAAGTAGCACGACAACCCCGATGGCAACACATTGATGGATGATCATGGTGTGGCGCCGGTGACAAGAAGATCGTGTCGGTGCTTTGGTGATGGAGATCAAGAAGCACGTGATGATGGCCATATCATGTCACTTATGAATTGCATGTGATGTTAATCCTTTTATGCACCTTATTTTGCTTAGAACGACGGTAGCATCATGAGGTGATCTCTCACTAAAATTTCAAGACGAAATTGTGTTCTCCCCGACTGTGCACCGTTGCTACAGTTCGTCGTTTCGAGACACCACGTGATGATCGGGTGTGATAGACTCAACGTTCACATACAACGGGTGCAAAACAGTTGCGCACGCGGAACACTCGGGTTAAGCTTGACGAGCCTAGCATGTGCAGACATGGCCTCGGAACACATGAGACCGAAAGGTCGATCGTGAATCATATAGTTGATATGATTAGCATAGGGATGCTTACCACTGAAACTATACCCAACTCACGTGATGATCGGACTTGGGATAGTGTAAGTGGATCATGAACCACTCAAATGACTAGAGAGATGTACTTTTTGAGTGGGAGTTTAGCATATAATTTGATTAAGTTGAACTCTAATTATCTTGAACATAGTCTAAGTCCACTTTGAATATATTTGTGTTGTAGAGCATGGCTCACGCGACAGTCATCCTGAATCTTAATACGTTCCTAGAGAAAGCTAAGTTGAAAGATGATGGAAGCAACTTTGTAGACTGGGCTCGTAATCTTAAGCTAATCTTACAAGCTGGGAAGAAGGATTATGTCCTTAATGCTGCGCTAGGAGATGAACCACCCGCTACGGCTGATCAGGATGTTAAGATCGCTTGGTTAGCACGTAAGGAGGACTACTCAATAGTTCAATGTGTAGTCTTGTATGGCTTAGAACCGGGACTTCAACGTCGCTTTGAGCGTCATGGAGCATTTGAGATGTTCCAGGAGTTGGAGTTTATCTTTCAGAAGAACGCCCGGATCGAGAGGTATGAGACCTCCGATAAATTCTATGCTTGCAAGATGGAGGAAAACTCATCTGTCAGTGAACATGTGCTCAAAATGTCTGGGTACTCAAACCGTCTAGCTGAACTGGGGATTGAACTCCCGCAAGAAGCTATCACTGACAGAATCCTTCAATCACTGCCGCCAAGCTACAAAGGCTTTGTGTTGAACTACAACATGCAAGGGATGAACAAGTCTCCGGGCGAGTTGTTTGCGATGTTGAAAGTCGCAGAGTCTGAACTCCGTAAAGAGCATCAAGTGTTGATGGTGAATAAGACCACTAGTTTCAAGAGAAACGGCAAAGGCAAGAAGGGAAATTCGAAGAAGAGCGGCAAGCCTGTTGCCAATCCGCCGAAGAAACCCAAAGCTGGACCTAAGCCTGAAACGGAGTGTTTCTATTGCAAGGGTATGGGTCACTGGAAGCGCAATTGCCCCAAGTATCTGGCAGATAAGAAGGCGGGCAAAGAAAAATCAGGTATATTTGATATACATGTTATTGATGTGTACTTAACCGGCTCTCGTAGTAGTGCCTGGGTATTCGATACCGGTTCTGTTGCTCATATTTGCAACTCGAAGCAGGAACTGCGGAATAGACGAAGGCTGGCGAAAGACGAAGTGACGATGCGCGTAGGAAACGGTTCCAAGGTTGATGCAATCGCCGTCGGCACAGTGTCACTTCAGCTACCATCGGGATTAGTGATGAACTTAAATCATTGTTATTTAGTACCTGCGTTGAGCATGAACATTATATCTGGATCTTGTTTATTGCGAGACGGTTACTCTTTTAAGTCTGAGAATAATGGTTGTTCTATTTCTATGAGTAACATCTTTTATGGTCATGCACCGAATGTGAGAGGATTGTTCATATTGAATCTTGATAGCGATACGCATATACATAACATTGATACCAAAAGAGTTAGAGTAAATAATGATAGCACCATATTTTTGTGGCACTGCCGCTTGGGTCATATTGGTGTAAAGCGCATGAAGAAACTCCATGCTGATGGCCTTTTGGAGTCACTTGACTTTGATTCACTTGACACATGCGAACCATGCCTCATGGGCAAGATGACTAAGACTCCGTTCTCCGGAACAATGGAGCGTGCAAGTGACTTATTGGAAATCATACATACCGATGTGTGTGGTCCAATGAGCGTGGAAGCACGCGGCGGATATCGTTATTTTCTCACCTTCACTGACGATTTAAGTAGGTATGGTTATGTCTACTTGATGAAGCACAAGTCTGAAACATTTGAAAAGTTCAAGCAATTTCAGAGTGAAGTGGAAAATCATCGTAACAAGAAGATCAAGTTCCTATGGTCTGATCGTGGGGGTGAATATCTGAGTTTCGAGTTTGGTGATCACTTAAGAAAATGTGGAATTGTTTCACAGTTGACACCGCCTGGAACACCACAGCGTAATGGTGTGTCCGAACGTCGTAATCGTACTTTGTTAGAGATGGTGCGATCTATGATGTCTCTTACTGATTTGCCGTTATCATTTTGGGGTTATGCATTAGAAACAGCTGCATTCACTTTAAATAGGGCACCATCAAAATCCGTTGAGACGACACCATACGAACTGTGGTATGGCAAAAGGCCAAAGTTGTCGTTTCTTAAAGTTTGGGGATGTGATGCTTATGTCAAAAAGCTTCAGCCTGAAAAGCTGGAACCCAAAGCGGAAAGGTGCGTCTTCATAGGTTACCCAAAAGAGACAGTTGGGTACGCCTTCTATCTCAAATCCGAGGGCAAAGTGTTTTGTTGCTAAGAACGGAGCTTTTCTCGAGAAGGAGTTTCTCTCGAGAGAATTGAGTGGGAGGAAGATAGAACTTGACGAGGTTGTCGAACCTCTCATCCCTCTGGATGGTGGCGCAGGGCAAGGGGAAACCTGTGTCGTTGCGACGCCGGTTGAGGAGGAAGTTAATGATGATGATCATGAAACTCCAGTTCAAGTTTCTGTTGAGCCGCGCAGGTCGACGAGATCACGCGCTGCTCCAGAGTGGTACGGTAATCCCGTCTTATCAATCATGTTGTTAGACAACAATGAACCTGCAAATTATGAAGAAGCAATGGTGGGCCCAGATTCCAACAAATGGCTAGAAGCCATGAAATCCGAGATAGGATCCATGTATGAGAACAAAGTGTGGACTTTGGAGATACTACCTGAGGGCCGCAAGGCTATTCAGAACAAATGGATCTTTAAGAAGAAGACGGACGCTGACGGTAATGTGACCGTTTATAAAGCACGACTTGTGGCAAAGGGTTTTTCACAAGTTCCAGGAGTTGACTACGATGAGACTTTCTCACCCGTAGCGATGCTTAAGTCCGTCAGAATCATGTTAGCAATAGCTGCATTTTTGATTATGAAATCTGGCAGATGGATGTCAAAACAGCGTTCCTTAACGGTTTCCTTAAGGAAGAGTTGTATATGATGCAACCCGAAGGTTTTGTCGATCCTAAAAATGCTGACAAGGTGTGCAAGCTCCAGCGATACATTTATGGACTGGTGCAAGCATCTCGGAGTTGGAACAAACGCTTTGATGAGGTGATCAAAGCATTTGGGTTTATACAAGTGGTTGGAGAATCTTGTATTTACAAGAAAGTGAGTGGGAGCTCTCTGGCGTTTCTAATATTATATGTGGATAACATATTACTGATTGGAAACAACGTAGAGCTTTTGGAGAGCATAAAAGGTTACTTGAATAAAAGTTTCTCTATGAAGGACCTAGGAGAAGCTGCTTACATTCTAGGCATTAAGATCTATAGGGATAGATCGAAACGCCTGATAGGACTTTCACAAAGCACATACCTTGATAAAGTTTTGAAAAGGTTCAAAATGGAACAGTCCAAGAAAGGGTTCTTGCCAGTTTTACAAGGTACAAGATTGAGTAAGACTCAGTGCCCAGCAACTGATGAAGATAGAGAGCATATGCGCTCCGTCCCCTATGCTTCAGCCATAGGTTCTATCATGTATGCGATGTTGTGCACTAGGCCGGATGTTAGCGTGGCCATAAGTATGGCAGGTAGGTTCCAGAGTAATCCAGGAGTGGATCACTGGACAGCGGTCAAGAATATCCTGAAGTACCTGAAAAGGACTAAGGAGATGTTTCTCGTATATGGAGGTGACGAAGAGCTCGCCGTAAAAGGTTACGTCGATGCAAGCTTTGACACAGATCCGGACGACCACATACCTCCACGGTTTTTCCTCTAGATCGCGTTTCTGCGGAGCTCGGTCGGAGCCCTGCTGAGACAAGGTCATCACCAACCTCCGGAGCGTCGTCACGCTGCCGGAGAACTCTTCTACCTCTCCGTCTCTCTTGCTGGATCAAGAAGGCCGAGATCATCGTCGAGCTGTACGTGTGCTGAACGCGGAGGTGTCGTCCGTTCGGTACTAGATCGTGGGACTGATCACGGGATTGTTCGCGGGGCGGATCGAGGGACGTGAGGACGTTCCACTACATCAACCGCGTTCTCTAACGCTTCTGCTGTACGGTCTACAAGGGTATGTAGATCACTCATCCCCTCTCGTAGATGGACATCACCATGATAGGTCTTCGTGCGCGTAGGAAATTTTTTGTTTCCCATGCGACGTTCCCCAACACTTCTTCCAACTACGGAACAGTTTGGCCATCTTCTTTAGAGTCCACTGCTTGACATTGGCCCTCAATTTGTCTGCGGCGTCTTCATTCTCACATTCTGGCAGGTTGAAATGCGACATGAGATCATTCCAAAGATTATCTTTGTACCTTTCGGCGACATAGTCACTATCGGCTGCCCCTTTGCGCTTGTTCCACTCCCGAACGCTGATCGGGACGTGATCCCTAAAGAGAACTCCGCGTTGCTTCTTGAATGTGTCAGCAGCATTCTTAGGAAGTGTTAGAGCATATATCTCCATATGTGGTTCTGGTAATTGATGACAATTCCTATGGACTAATGGTTGCCTTAAGTTACATTTATAGGATTTGTCCATAGGCACTTCTTGAAGTCCATCTATTAGGTTCGAGGAGTTTATATGATGACCAAGATGGTATTCAAGGTTGAACAAGATCTCAGACAAAGAGTAAATCAAGATGATCAACACACAAAGCGTACAAGATGTACCGAGAGGGATCAAGTGATCCCATGGTATGGTAAGCATTGTCCATTACGTGTTTGTGTACTAACCCATGGTCTTCATGAGAGTTCTATGTGGGGGTTAGGTGTGTTTCCATGGGCTTGCGTCAAAGGGAAGATCTCATACAACCCATGAAGTATGACGTCAAGTTGTGATCATCATCAAGATTGCGATTTGCAAGTTCAAGTGGATCAGCACGAAGATATCATGCTTGAAGCTTGCCGTCCATTGTGGTGGCAATGGACTTGTGAAGATATGCTGAGGAGTGGCTCACCCATAGTGAGTATGGGGGAGCAATCAACTAGTCTTCATCAAGCCAACGCAATCAAGAAAGGTGGTCCATCTTGAGGAAGCCAAGATCATCATCATCTAGCTCAAGAGGACGAAGTGCAAGGTATAGGTTTGCCCTTGATAGGTTTTCTGTTTAGGATAGATTGTTGTACTATCAAGGGGGGCTCTCAAGTGAGTAGCTTGATCGTATCGTTCGTTGAGAGCTCAAACCATTTGCATCCTTGCATCATACTTCTTGGTTCTTGTTTGGTGTTTCTCTTTGTGAGTTTTAGAGCTTATGGTCATCTTCGTGACAAGCTCGAGTTCATCGAAAACGGAGTCCATATGCATCTACTATGATGTTTTTTATGTTGGAGTTTTTGCCGGTTCTTCATTCATAGAGGACTCACATCTCTATATCATTGGCATTTTCATATCTGCATGGCCTTAATTCGGATAGCTCTTGTCGTCCTGAATCCAACAAGCTTGGGTTTGCTCGATTCGGAGCTCGTATGCGAAAGTTATGGTTGTTTCAGTGGCGAGCGGTAGTACCGCTGGCCCTAGTGGTAGTACCGCTAGAGTTGGCGGTAGTACCGCCCCTGGCCAGCGGTAGTACCGCTCCAAATTTTTAGTACCGTCATCTTTGCGGTTGTACTGCGTCGGACATTTTTGCGAAGACTTTCTTGGCGGCGGTTGGCCCGGTAGTATCTTTGCGCTACCATGGGCTCAACGGTAGTACCGCTGCAGCCATCGGTAGTACCGCTGGAGCCAGCGGTAGTACCGCTGGGCTCGGGCTGTAAGTGGGGGTAACGGCCTGATTCCTTCCCCCACTATATAAAGGGGGTCTTCTTCCCCCTTGGCCTTATCCATCCGTTGAGATCCTGTTCTACCTCCATTGTTGACATTCTTAGAGATTGCTTACTCTCAATCCCTCCAATGATTGTTGCTTGTTCTTGAGGGAAAAGAGAGAGGAGATCTAGATCCACATCTCCACCAATCACTTTCTCCTCTATGTGAGGGGAACCCCTTGGATCTAGATCTTGGAGTTCTTTGTGAGCTCCTTGTTCTTCCTCTCATATTTCTCCATAGCTTTCGTTGTTGTGGAGGGATTTGAGTGTGAGGGACTTGACCGCTTCGTGTGTTCTTGCCATTGCATTGGTTGCATCGATTTGAGTTCTCCACGGTGATACGTGGAAGTGAAGTTTGAGAAGCTTATTACCTTTGGTACTTAGTACCCTAGATATTGTTCTTCGTGGATGCTTTGGCGTCCTAGAAACTTGGTGCTGTCTCGGAGCTCAATCATTGTGGTGTGAAGCTCCGGGCAAGCGTCGGGGTCTCCAATTAGGTTGTGGAGATTGCCCCGAGCAATTTGTACGGGTACCGGTAAGCGCCCCCAAGGGTTGTCACGTGTACGGGTTCGGCGACCGCCCCCAAGGTTTGCCATTTGTACGGGTTCGGTGACCTCCCTCAAGGGTCCCTAAGTGGAATCACGGCATCTTGCATTGTGCGAGGGCGTGAGGAGATTACGGTGGCCTTAGTGGCATCTTGGGGAGCATTGTGCCTCCACACCGCTCCAACTGAAATTAGCATCCGCAAGGGTGTGAACTTCGGGATACATCATCGTCTCCGCGTACCTCGGTTATCTCTTACCCGAACCCTTCACTTATGCACTTTACTTTGTGATAGCCATATTGTCTCTTGTCATATATCTTGCTATCACTTATTTGTTTATCTTGCTTAGCATAAGTTGTTGGTGCACATAGGTGAGCCTAGTTGTTCGAGGTTTTGTGCTTGACATATTAAACGTTAGTTTTATTCAGCATTTGTTCAAGCCTAAACCTTAATTATTTTAAAGCGCCTATTCACCCCCCCCCTCTAGGCGACATCCACGTCCTTTCAGGAAGCTTGGGTTCGCCCGTAGTCAATATCACCTCAAAGGTGTAATGCGTCCGTGCATCCAACTTTCTAGTCGGGCCTCGTTTTGTAGCTTTGCTCGATGTGGAGGCCTAAGAGGGAGAAACATCCGTCAAATGAATGTATATGTATACAATATAGAGGTATCTCCAATATTTTTCACATATTACAAGTGATTGTCGAACTTCATATGTATACCTCGCCGGACTTTATTATTTCTCCACCGGCTTCTCCATCAGTGGAGCTATCACCTTTTCCGTCATTGGACCTATCTCCTGCCCCATCGGCTTCATCTTCGTGTCGGTCGACCTCCATTCCATATCCGGAGGGGTTTAGATATGACGACGGAGATTCAGCTGGTTCAACGTCGGGGCCGTCTTTGATTATATCTCCGAGAAGTTCTTCCTCTTCGAGGTTCCGGATATGTGGATCCATAGTTCTGCAAAAAATGGACATTTGATTAACTAATAAACTAACAAACTATATAAGAGGGGTTGGAAACTTCGAAGTGTCGTTTTATATAGGAGGACCTTTTGTCCCGGGTTTTGGCTAGAACCTAAACTCTAAAATATGTCTACCCTTCTAAAAGATGTGTAGAAAACGATCCTATTTTTCCTGAATTAAACTCTAAAATATGTCTACCCTTCTAAAAGATGTCTAAAAGATGTGTAGAAAATGATCCTACTTTTCCTGATCTCATCTACCCTTCTATATGTCACATTGTCTAGTGTCAAAGGACTTTGTTGAACTTTGTACCAAAAAAGAATTATTCTATCAGGAACTCCGTTCCAAAACAACTTTAGTCCCGGGTCGTGGCTCCACCAGGGACTCCTAGATTTCTGCATAGTATTCAAAGTAGGAGTGCTTTTCCAATTTGAGCATTCAATAAGCAAAACCAAATCGTAAAATAAAGTAGTATTCAAATTAGCATTCATTCAATTATAAGCAAAACTACATCATCTCTTTTGTCCGTGCATCGTCGAATATTATCACTAATACTCCTCGAATACTATCATACATATAGCATCACTGATACAGCTAGAACCGTAGCGCCCGACGGGTATCGTCGCATGCGGTGGACACCCAAAGAGAAGGGACCATCACAGGATCATAGCTCCAGTGAGATCCCCGAAGAACCTGCCAGGTATGCTCGAACCTGCCCTCCAACGCAACCATGTAGCGACGGACGTGCTCATCCTCCTCGCTGACACGGTGACGTACCACCTCCGCGGTGTACGGAAGCCTCGGCACCGTCACTGGCCCACGCGACCGCCACCAAACAAGGATCGGGTCAACAACGGGCTCGCTCCTCACCAACCTACGCCCCCGGAAGGTAGCACCTCCCAATACCAGCCGGGCGGAGCCCAGTCCCGGACATGGCCCCTCTGATCAAGCAGGTGTCCTCCGTCGAGTCGACGACGAGGATGCGGGATAGGCATCGTAAAATGAACTAAAAAAATAAACTAGTTCTATTAATTTTCTTGCTAAAAATAAACTATTAACACTTAAGCATATACAATAGAAAATTTTAACTATTAACACTTAAGCATATACAATAGCAAAATTAAGCAATAATCTAAGAAACACTAATTAAGCATCTATATACGTAGAAATGTCTTCTTCTTCTTCTTCTTTCTTATTTTCTTCTCCGCTTCTTCTTCAACTTCTCTTCTTCTACTTCTCCTCTTCTTCTATTTTTCCTCTTCTTCTCCTCTCCTCCTCTTCTTATTCTCCTTTTTCTTCTTTTCTTCTCCTCCTCTTCTTATTTTCCTTTTTCCTAATCTTATTTTCTTATTTGTGTTCATCTTTCTTCTTCTTGTGACCCTAACCTAATTCTAAATATTACTAACCATAATAATCTAGCACAAACCTAATAACAATAGGAATTAAATGACAAAAAAATCTTTTTCTTTTTCTTCCTTTCTTCTCCTTTTTCTTCCTTTCTTCTCCTTTTTCTTCCTTTCTTCACCTTTTCCTTCCTTTCTTCTCCTTTTTCTTCCTTTCTTCCCTTTTTCTTCTTTTCTTCTCCTTTTTCTTCTTTTCTTCTCCTTTTTCTTCTTTCCTTCCCTTTTTCTTCTTTTCTTCTCCTTTTTCTTCTCCTTTTTCTTCTTTTCTTCTATCGGCCGGAGTGTTGGGGAGGAGGGGGCGGGGGGCTTACCGGCCGGAGGCATCGACGACGGCGAGGAGGACGGCAGGCGGCGGTGAGGAGGACGGTGGGCAGCCTGACGGCGTCGTCGAGTTCGTCGGTGTGCCGCGCTGAGCAGGAGAACGAGGAAGAAGGAGAGAACGAAATGCGACTTGGGTTGGAAATTTTCTAATTCCCGCTTATATAGGTGGATCTTTAGTCCCGGTTCGGGGCTCGAACTGGGACTAAAGACACCCTTTAGTCCTGGGTGGAGCCACGACCCGTGACTGAAGGCCCTTTTTTGGCAGACCAAAAGGCGGGAAGCAGGGGCCTTTAGTCCCGGGTCGGGGCTCGAGCCGGGACTAAAGACACCCTTTAGTCCCGGGTGGAGCCACGACCCGGGACTAAAGCCCGTGCTCGGCAGGCGGCAGGCGAGGGGCTTTAGTCCCGCGTCATGGCTCCACCCGGGACTAAAGCCCCTTCGCTGGCTGCACGATAAGTTTAGACCCACCTCGCCCAGCAAGGGGGACTAACACTAGTTTATAAGCCCCGTCGCAGCATCTCCATCGAGCTCCTCTCTAAAGCAGGCTTACGGGCCTAAACTCACTGTAAATTTGAAAATTGAAACTATATTCAAAATTATGGAGAAAATTCAACCTGAATTCAAAGTGAGGTCACTTTGAATTTCGGTTGAATTTTCTCTATAAGTTCTCATATAGTTTTTTCTATTTTCAAAATTAATTATTTTGACTATCCAAACTATTAACTATTTTGTTATTTTCAATTAAAAACTATGTTTATTAAAGATTCTTTTTGCATATTTGAGAATTTGACAAAACTATGAAAATAAAAAGTGTTTGAAATTGAATAAATAATTCAAAACTATTTTCTATTTTCAAAATTAATTATTTTGACTATCCAAACTATTAACTATTTTGTTATTTTCAATTAAAAACTATGTTTATTAAAAATTCTTTTTGCATATTTGAGAATTTGACAAAACTATGAAAATGAAAAGTGTTTGAAATTGAATAAATAATTCAAAACTATTTTCTATTTTCAAAATTAATTTCTCTCGAAGTATGAGGGTTTCGAACGAGAACTCATCTCTTACAAAGGGATTTCACTTTGTTGAACTTATTTGAACTCCATACTTTTTGTGTGTTCAAAATGCACCATTCAAAGGCACATCACAAAATGTCAACAATTTCTGACTTAATTTGGTATATTTCGTGCATTTACTTATTTTTTTGAGCTAGTTGACCCTGAAATTGAAAAGCACTACAAATGAACTCTGAAAATATTGAAAGTTGGCATGCTATCATCATTTCACCCACATAGCATGTGTTAAAAAGTTGAGAGGGCTACGACAAAAACTGGATGCACTTCGTGTACAAAACGGAGAATCTCTCTCGAACTATCAGGGTTTCGAACGAGAACTCATCTCTTACAAAGAGATTTCATTTTTTGGAACTTATTTGAACTTCATACTTTTTGTGTGTTCAAAATGCACCATTCAAAGGCACATCACAAAATTTCAACAATTTCTGACTTCATTTGGTATTCTTCATGCATTTACTTATTTTGTTTTGAGCTAGTTGACCCTGAAATTGAAAAGCACTACAAATGAACTCTGAAAATGTTGAAAGTTGGCATGCTATCATCATTTCACCCACATAGCATGTCTTAAAAATTTGAGAGGGCTACGACAAAAATTGGATGCACTTCGTGTACAAAACGGACAATCTCTCTCGAAGTATCAGGGTTTCGAACGAGAACTCATCTCTTACAAAGGGATTTCATTTTTTGGAACTTATTTGAACTCCACACTTTTTGTATGTTCAAAATGCACCATTCAAAGGCACATCACAAAATTTCAACAATTTCTGACTTAATTTGGTATATTTCGTGCATTTGCTTTTTTTTGAGCTAGTTGACCGTGAAATTGAAAAGCACTACAAATGAACTCTGAAAATGTTGAAAGTTGGCATGCTATCATCATTTCACCCACATAGCATGTCTTAAAAAGTTGAGAGGGCTACGACAAAAACTGGATGCACTTTGTGTACAAAACGGACAATCTCTCTCGAAGTATGAGTGTTTCGAAGGAGAACTCATCTCTTACAAAGGTTTATTAAAATTCTTTTTGCATATTTGAGAATTTGACAAAACTATGAAAATGAAAAGTGTTTGAAATTTAGTACATTCCATACATGCATTACATAAAAGGTTTAATACATTATTACATTATTGCACCAATATTCCTATCTATTATTTCTGTTTTCTTCTGGGTCGTAGCCATGGAGAATCTTCATCATTCAGTAGGATGCTTGGGTCAGTTTTCACTTTGAAGGGCGGAATTTCATGAAACTTATTATAATCTTCTGACATGTCTGTCTTGTCATCTACTCCCACGATGTTTCTTTTCCCTGAAAGAACTATGTGGAGTTTTGGCTCATCGGACGATATCTTCTTTTGCTGATTTGTTTTTCTCGTTTTTGTAGACATGTCCTTCACATAGAAAACCTGAGCGACATCATTGGCTAGGACAAATGGTTCGTCCATGTACGGAAGATTGTTGAGATCCACTGTTGTCATGCCATACTTTTGGTCTACAACTACCCCGCCTCCTGTCAGCTTCACCCATTTGCACCGAAACAAAGGGATCTTAAAAGTAGGTCCATAGTGAAGTTCCCATATCTCCTCTATGTACCCGTAATATGTTTCTAAACACTGCACATTCTCGTCTGTTGCATCAAAGCGGACACCACTATTTTGGTTGGTGCTCTTTTTATCTTGGGCAACCGTGTAAAATGTATTCCCATTTATCTCATACCCTTGGAAAGTACATATTGTCGAAGATGGTGGCCTGGCCAAACAGTACAGCTGATCTCCAACGGTGTCGTCATTCATGAGAAGTGTCTGCAACCAACTGCCGAAAGTCTTCTCGTGTTCCCCTTTAATCCAAGAGTCAGCCTTCCCCAGGTTTTTGGAGCGTAGAATATTCTTGTGTCTCACGATATACGAAGCCACCACGGTGGAATTGTGTAGAACTGTGTAGTGTGCTTGAGAGAAAGAATGCCCGTCCATACATACTTTTGCTTTCCTTCCTAGTGTGCCTTTTCCTGTCAGCCTACCCTCATACCGAGATTCAAGAACACCAATCGGCTTAAGGTCAGGAAGAAAGTCCACACAAAACTCAATGACCTCCTCTGTTCCATAGCCCTTGGAGATGCTTCCTTCTGGCCTAGCACGGTTACAAACATATTTCTTTAAGACTCCCATGAACCTCTCGAAGGGGAACATATTGTGTAGAAACAAAGGACTGAGAATTCTAATCTCTTCGACTAGGTGAACTAGGAGGTGTGTCATTATATTGAAGAAGGATGGCGGGAACAACAACTCAAAGCTGACCAGACATTGGACCACATCAATCTGTAACCCTGATAGACTTTCTCGATCGATTACCTTATGAGAAATTGCATTGAGTAATGCACATACCTTCACAATTGCCAGGCAAACATTTTCCGGTAGAATTCCCCTCAATGCAACCGGAAGCAATTGCGTCATAAGCACGTGGCAGTCATGAGACTTTAGGTTTTGGAATTTTTAGTCTTTCATATTTACGATTCCCTTTATATTCGACGAGAAGCCAGTCGGGACCTTGATACTGAAAAGGACTTCAAAGAAGATTTCCTTCTCTTCCTTAGTAAGAGCATAGCTGGCACGCCCTTGAAACTGCCCTGGATGCATGCCATCTCTTTCTTTATGACGTTCCTGGTCCTTCCGTGCTTCCGTTGTACCTTTTGACTTCCCATACAAGCCCAGGAAGCCTAGAATATTAACGCAGAGATTCTTCGTCAGATGCATCACGTCGATTGCCGAGCGGACCTCATGGACTTCCCAGTAGGGTAACTCCCAAAATATAGATTTCTTCTTCCACATGGGTACGCGCTTATCAGGGCCGTTAGGAACAGGTTGGCTGCCAGGACCCTTTGCAAAGATTAATTTTAAATATTTGACCATATCAAATACTTCAGCACCAGTACGGATGACAGGCTTCCCCCGGGGTTCTGCCTTGCCATTGAAATGCTTGCCTTTTTTCTTTAAGGGATGCTTGGGCGGAAGAAAACGATGATTGTACGGGTACACATTCTTTCTACATTTGTCCAGATATATACTTTCTGTGTGATCCAAACAGTGCGTGCATGCATTCTATCCCTTGTTTGACTGTCCTGAAATGTTACTAAGAGCAGGCCAATCATTGATGGTTACGAAAAGCAACGCTCAAAGGTCAAATTCCTATTGTTTGTGCTCGTCCCACACACGTACACCTGGTTCGGCCCACAGCTGTAAAAGTTCATCAACTAATGGCCTTAGGTACACATCAATATCGTTGTCGGGTTGCTTTGGACCTTGGATAAGCACTGGCATCATAATGAACTTCCGCTTCATGCACAACCAAGGAGGAAGGGTGTAGATACATAGAGTAACGGGCCAGGTGCTGTGACTGCAACTCTGCTCCCCAAAAGGATTCATGCCATCTGTACTCAGACCTAACCATAAGTTCCTTGCGTCAGCTGCAAATCTTGGGAACTCTATCTCGATTTTTCTCCACTGTCGACCATCAGCGGTGTGCCTCAACTTATCGTCTTTCATACGATCTTCCATGTGCCATCGCAACAACTTCGCATGATCTTTATTTCTGAACAGACGTTTCAACCGTGGTATTATAGGAGCATACCACATCACCTTGGCAGGAACCCTCTTCCTGGGTGGCTCGCCCTCAATATCACCAGGGTCATCTTTTCTGATCTTATACCGCAATGCAGTGCATACCGGGCATTTATCCATATTTTCGTACTTCTCACCGCGGTAGAGGATGCAGTCATTAGGGCATGCATGTATCTTCTGCACGTCTAATCCTAGAGGGCAGGCAAGCTTCTTTGCTTCGTACGTGCTGGCGGGCAATTCGTTCTTTCTTGGAAGCATCTTCTTCATCAGTACCATCAACTTTTTGAATGACGAGTCAGTCACACCGGTCTCTGCCTTCCACTTCAGCAATTCCAGTGTGCTACCGAGCTTCTTCTGGCCATCTTCACAAGTTGGGTACAACAATTTGTTGTGGTCCTGTAACATCTGCTCGAACTGCAACCTCTCCTTTTCTGTGTCGCAACTTCGCCGTGCATCAGAAATGACCCGGCCAAGATCATCAGCGGGCTCATCTGGTTCCCGTTCTTCATCCTGATCTTCTTCTTCATTGTCTTCCATTGCGGTATCAGCATACTCAGGGAACATAGGTCAGTAGTTGTCATCATTGTTCTCTTCTTCTTCATCGTCGTCTTCCATCATAACCCCTCTTTCTCCGTGCTTGGTCCAAACATTATAGCCCGACATAAAACCGGACCGAAGCAGGTGGCTCTGAATGACTCTTGAGGAAGTGTAATCCTTCTCATTTCGACATTCAACACATGGACAAAACATAAAGCCACCACCATGCTTGTTCGCATCGGCTGCATCTCGAAAAGAATGCACGCCTTCTCTGTAAGCGGATGTGCGTCGATCACCGTACATCCATGGATGGCTCATCTGTGTTATACGACAGTATATCAAATACAATCACGATCCTAAAAATTAGTACCGCACGGTCTAAACGAGGAAATATAGTTGCTAACCTTTTAGAATAAGTAGAAATAAAGAGGAAGAGGTTTAAGCGTGGCTCAGGCATCTCATATCGTAGTTGTGTTCGGTGAACTGAAGCGGCATCGCTCTAACACACATTTCAACAAACACCTCTAGTGCATAAAAAAATGGAGAGCTAGCACACACCTACACTCTTCCATCCAAGAAAAATGCAAGGAAGAGGGGAGAGGGGGGCTGTGCTATATATAGGCAGAGGACTTTAGTCCCGGTTTGAGACACAAACCGGGACAAAAGGTGGCTCACATGCGGGCTGCACACCACGTAGCCCTTTAGTCCCGGTTTGGGACACAAACCGGGACTAAAGGCTCCTTACGGGCCGGGACCAAAGCCTTGTGGGAGGCATTGCGATTTGGGGCGACGTGGCCGGGCCTTTAGTCCCGGCCCAGAGGCAGGCCGGGACTAAAGGGTCCAGGCCAAAGGCCCGTTTTCCACTAGTGTCTGAAATTTTGATCACATGACAATTCACAATTTCACATGTCATGGTCTAGGTGTGGGGAGTTAATTGCAAGAGAGTACCACAATTCGGGCCGTATTCACAAGTTGGTGCAATCTTTCAATTTTTTTGCAAATACGTACCAAGATACACGCAGCTTGTTGCAAAACTTGTATTTCTACGTATAGATGCTCTTTCTGACAGATATGGCCCACCGATCAGTCTTTTACAAGAAAAAACCGGCCCGGATCGCTTCAATCCGGAAATAATCGACTATCTCTCTCTCCATCGGACCGAATAGGCAAGAAAAATGAGCACCCTTCGTCTCGCCCTCGCGGTGGCGCTTGTCGCTCCGGCGCCCGGAGATGCGTGGCGAGAAGTAGCTGAAGAGCAGCCCGGCGACGAGCCCGACCACGGCGATGGCGTCCTCCGGATCCCCACCCAGTCCTCCTCCTCCGCCGTCGTCCACGACGACGTCTCCGCCAAGCGCCGCCGCAAGCTGCAGCCCACGCGTGCCGCGGGCCCGCTCGCCACCGTGCCGCCCACCACCGCCTACTACTCCGTCCTTGCCTGCAGGCCGGCGCGGGAGGCACCGCCATTTCCGTCGCCAGCGGGCTCGCTCCCATCGGCGGCCAGCAGAGCCTCGTCCCCGTATTCCCCGTCCCGACAGGAGACGCTGGCGCTGCTCAAGATCCAGTCAGAGATGGACGCCGCCCTCAAGGGCCCGCTCTGGGAAGAAGTTTCCACGTAACTCGATCAACTAAATTCAATCTACGATGCCAATTTCGCAACGGAATTCCAGTTCCTCACGCTTCGTCTCCAACGTCTCCAAGCTAGCTAGCAAGATCGACGTCCCGATCCATATACATGTCTAAATTGTTGCATGGGAAGAATTTCACTGTCGATCGATTCGATGTCCAATTCGCCGAGCTAGCTAGCTAGGTGTAGATGTCATGTGTGATGTGATAATTGATCGGGATGCGGTTCATGTGGCTCACATGCCCCACCCAAGAACTGTCTGCCCACCACCACCACCACCACCACGAGCACACATGATGGATGGATGGAACATGCAGCATATCCCCTCGGATCGCTTCTGCACGAGGCCCCCGCCGCCTACTACTCCGTCCTCGCCGACCCCCTCCTGCAGGCCGGCGCGGGAGGCGCCGCCATTTCCGTCACCAGCGGGCTCGCTCCCATCGGCGGCCAGCAGGGCCTCGTCCTCGTCTTCGCCGTCTCGTCCGCCGCCGGGGGCAACCACATAATCCCGCAGACCGCCGTCGTGTGGATGGTCCCGCAGCCGGCTTGCGCCCCCAACCAACCAACCCAGTACCGGGCCTTCCAGTCCGCGCCCCAGCTCATCAACATCGCCGGCGAGACGAAGGGTGCTGGTTTTTCTTGCCTGTCCGGTCTGGATGTAGAGAGAGAGAATCAGTTTTCCCTGAATCGAAGCGGTCCGGGTCGGTTTTTCTTGTAAGAGACTAACCGGTGGGCCATATCTGTCAGAAAGAGTATCTATACGTAGAAATACAAGTTTTGCAACAAGCGGCCTGTATCTTGATACGTATTTGTAAAAAATTTGAAAGATGGCACCAACTTATGAATACGGCCCGAATTATGATACTCTTTTGTAATTAACTCAGGTCTGTGAGTGGTTCTTTGATCGTGTGGATTCAGATCGATCCCAAGCTTGGATTGGACTGGGCATGCAGCGCTAGTAATACTCCCTCCGTTCTTAAATATAAGATTTTTTAGAGGTTTCATTAAAGGCTTACATACGGATGTATATAGACATACTTTAGAGTATAAATTCACTCATTTTGCTTCGTATGTAGTCCTTTAGTGAAATCTTTTAAAAAACTTATATTTAGGAACGGAGCGAGTAGTTATCTACGAGTAGCAGTGCCGTCGTGTGGTGTGGACGTGCCGGTGCCGGTGGTTGAGGCGTCAACGTGCAGTGCAGGGGCGACCCTCCAAATTAATTCTGGCAGTGATCATTCCATTGACGTACGGCAAGTGCGGTCGTCCCTGCGATCCCTTGGACGTGAACCCGGCCGGCCGATCCGGTGATCAATCAAGAAACCGCGACGTAGTACTCCGTTCGGTCGTTTTTACTCTGTTCACATATAATATTTGTGTCAAATCAAACTTTGTAAAGATTGACCAAATTTATATTTAAAAAATCAACATCTACGTTGTCAAATATAAATACTATGAAACTACGTTTGATAATGAATCTAATGACATTACCTTGGTATTATCGATGTTGATACTTTTTTCTATAAATTTGGTCAGATTAAAAATACTTTGACTTTGCCCAAAACTTGTATGCAGATTTAAAAGGATACTTTTTCTATAAATTTGGTCAACTTAAAAATACTTTGACTTTGCCCAAAACTTGTATGCAGATTTAAAAGAATCTGAGGAAGTACATTACATTGCAAACCGATACTAGTTGTTTGTTGTATGTGCCTTTCTTCTACTCCCTCCGTTCCTAAATATAAGAACTTTTAGATATTGCACTATCAACTACATACGGACGTATATAAACATATTTTAGAATGTAGATTCACTCATTTTGCTTCATACGCAGTCTTTTAGTGTAATCTCTAAAAAGTCTTATATTTTGAAACGGAGGGAGTATTCGGCATGTTTGCATCTCGTCCGGGCAGGACGAGCCATCGGAGATGACGCTGCAGGTGACATGTAGTGGAGCGCGAAGTGGGAGGCGAGGGTGAGCAAGGCCGCCGGCATTGTCACCGTTCACCCTCACATCTTTTGAATAATAAGTTTACGCTTCACCCTTGTCGGGTCGCAGCGTGTGCAAAGTGAGTGCTGGAGAATGCAGGTTGTTATGGAGGCACGCTAGGAGCTCTTTATACGCCTGGACAAACAACTCACACAGATGAGAGAATGAAAAATGTGTGTCAACCGGACTCATCACTTTGCCAGGTATATCCGGACAGTCCGCAAACTCTCACATTCAACAAAATATTGAGATGATACGAGGGTTCACAGACATAACCGATCAGTGTGTTACATAGAACGTGGCCAACCCCGGATCACCTTTCTCTATCTTTATTCTTTGTTTTCTTTTCTCTTTCTCATGGATACTAACAGATATCATATATTTTTGAAATAAGAATATTTTTTAAACATGATTTTTTATATTTGAGCATTTCTGAAAATATCAAATATTTATTTTATTATTAGATTAAAAAATGTGCAGTAAGTGTCTAAAAGAGGTTTGTCTACATTGAAAAGGATCATCATATATTGAAATTTTTCAGTGTGTATTTGAAATTTCATTGTATATAAAAATGTTACGTGTATACTTTAAAAATGTTGGATGTACATTAAAAAATGTCTTCGTATATCAATTATTTTAATCATGATTAGTAAAATTTATTCCCATGTATTCGCTCTGTATTTATAAAAAAGTTCAATGAAAATTACAAAGCATATAGAAAATGGAATCTGCAAAAATAATAAAGTAATAAAAACCAAATATGAAAATTAAAAAATGTAAAAAAAGTGAAAACAGAAACAAAATAACAGACGCGAAAAAAAACAGCTTAACTGGAGGCTCGCATCAGCGAAGCCATGACTATTTGCCGCCCGCAGGCAGCAAATAGGTTGCCCAAAATTTAGTGTCGGTTTTGTACTCTGCCGACACGCAACCTAGACGTACGGCCCATCGAATTAATGGAACAACGGACCAGTTTATATATGATTTTGTTTTTTGCGTGGACCAGTTTATATATGATTGAGCATTACAACGACAATTATTCCCACGACCACAAGACCAAATCGTCTAATTGTTTGTTTGTACTATACGGTGGCGAATCTTGTAGCAAACTGAAGGAGGGGCTTAAAGGTAAATGTGTGTATAAAAAGAAAAGAAAATTTTTAATCCATTGATCTAAATACTGTAAAAAAATATATAAAATAATAGTAAGTTGTTTTTTCAATTTTTTGAGGGGGGTTCGTGCCTGTCAAAGAGCCTGCTAGAGTCAGCACTCGTACTATATAAAATAAGTGTCTCAACTTTATACTAGCTGCAATACAATATTGTAATAAACTTGAAACATTTATTTCGGGACGGAGGAAGTACCCACCTACGTGTGTAAGAACTTACGCGCATTGGTGGTTCGGACAGCAAGCAAACAAAAACACACTGTGCACCGTACGGACGTCGTTCCGTGTGTGACGGTGGACGAGGGCAACTTTTTTCACTCTGAATTATGTCGTTGTTGCCTCCCACCTTATTCGGAACTGAACTTTAGCAGGAAGGAAAGTAAGCAAAATCAAACTTAATTTAGTTACCGCAATTTTATTTCATAGACGTATTGCAAGACTAGTTGTGTTGGGCAAAACGCGCACATCAACATAGACATGCATGCATGCAGATCTGCATTACCGTGACGTGATAGAGAGACATGCATGGGCTGATCGACCGTGAGCATGCGCCGTTCCGTCTCGATCGACCCCGTCCGTACATTGGAAATCGTTGCTCCCGAAGGAATGGATCGATCGGTCGGTGCATGCATGCATCCACCTATCGTCTCGGCTCGGCTCCTCTTAAAGTGTGTTTGGTCGTAGGGATAGTCTAGGGTGGTTGTGGGTATCTCAATCAAGTGGCTGGGGATAGTTTTTTTTTGTTTGGTTGTAAGGGTAGGGTTATCTTTTTTTTGTTTGGCCCACGTAGGCCGTCTCACGCGACGGCCGCGACGGCCGCCTCCCGCCCTGCCGCGCCGGCCGCCCCAGAGTGGTTGTCACCGCCCGCCCGTTTTTGGCGGTTGGCCACATCCCTTTTTTTTAAGAATATTCCCAACATCTGGTTGACTCTGTCCCTCCTCGTCCCAGATCCAAACGCATAGCAACTACAGAAAAAAAATGGTTATCTCTGACCCTGGGAGGATATCCCTCCAACCAAACACACCCTTATCTGCGGTCGACCGAGCTGCATGGGCTGGCACGATACCGACGGAGCACGCAACTTGGATCGGATACTGTTCCAATTCCATGATCAACGCGCGCGTCCATGCATGCAGATGCAACTGGCCTATTACTCCCAATGTACCACAATACTTGTAGTTGAAAGAGTATTTGTATTAGTGTTCTCAAAAATAAGTATATATTTCCTCCGTTTCTAAATACTATAAGTCTTTTAAACGATTTTAATAAAGATTTACGTACGGAACAAAATAATTGAATCTACACTGTAAAATATGTCTATATACATCCGTATGTAGTTCACTAATAAAACCTTTAAAAAAATTATATTTAAAAACGAAGGGACTAGATACAGAGAAAATACTATACAGTACATGTGGCGTAAGTACAGATCGTGATCATCGTATGCAACTCTGCACGCGTCCAACTACACCTAGATGGACCGGGACGAATACGGGCTAAGGGCATCTCGCGCAAAAGACGCACGCGCGTGATAAATTAGATTTTTAGCGCCCATAACGGAAACGTGTGTTTTAGCGAAGGCGGTAAAGTAGGATGTTGAAAACGAAAGTGCGCACACGGGAAAAAGAAGGTGACGGCGCGTTAGATTTAGCGCATCGCTTTCGACGCGTCTATAAATTACGGTGCTCGCCACACGGCTACCCATCCGCTTCCTCTGTCGCTTCGTCGCCGCTTCCCCGCGCCACCACGGACGCACCCCCACCGAGCCACCATGTCATCGCGCCACCGTGGATCTTCGGGCTACACAGGCGTCCGCGAGCGCCCCTCCGGCTACTACGCCGAGATCCGGTTCGGCGACGTCCGCCTCGGCCTCGACACGTTTGATACCGCGCACGAGGCCCCCCGCGTACGACGCGGCGGCGTGGCGCCTAGGAAGGCCTCGCACGCAGATAAACTTTCACGACGTCCACACGCGTAAGCAGGCGTAGGCCATCGCACCTCCGCCTCGCTTGATAACAGACCAGGACTGTGAGGACCACTGTCGGTGGCAACGCCGCCTCATCATCGCCGAGGAGGACGAGCGAGCCATGGCGGAGTGGCGCCGGCGCCATCCGGAGGACGTCGTCGCCGAGAAGGCCTTCTGGGCGGACGAGCGAGCCATGGCGGAGTGGCGTCATCGCCACCCGGAGGACGTCACCGCCGAGAACGCGTTTTGGGCGGAGAGGGCGGCAAGGCGTCGCGCGGAGCGGGAGGACGGGCGTCGGCGCAAGGCACTGGCTATATCACAGTGCGATCTCGTCAACGCCGGTGGGAAGTCGTTCTTCGGGAGTGACGATGAACGTTGGGATGACATTTGGCTCGAGGACGATGATGATGATGAAGACGACTCGGAATAGGTTCTAGTAGTTGCATCGTAGTCTTTATCTAGTTGTACCGCGGTTTTTTAACTAGTTGCACCGTAGTTTCTTATCTATCTATGCGATTGTATCGTTTTAGCTACGTATTATGAAATATCAAAGTATCGTTTAATTTATCTATCTATGTATTTAAAAAAATATCTATGTATATTTATGTATTGTGCGAGAACGTGTGCGATGCATTTTAGCATACGTGCTGGAGCTACGCGCACGTGCTAAATTTACCATGACCGCTGAAGCCGGCGCTCCCCCCGAGTAAAAACAGGCTCTCGACACGCTGCAATACTGATTTTTAGGGTGCCACGCGATTCGGCGGCTGTTGGAGATGGTCTAAAAGGATGTGCATGCCCACACCACACATACGGTAAAAGACATGTTGTGTACCTGCAGAACCGATCGGAGCGTTCAAGTGGTCTCCACAATGGAGGGTGGAGGGTAGCATTTAGTTCGTGTCATTTTCGATCCGTCTCCATGACCATGAGTGAGGCCGCCACTTTATATGGCAGCATAACGTACGTATCATGTTGGGGGATGTCGTGCGCTGGGACCGTTTGATGCTACTCTCAGTTTAGCTAGAGGCCTGTTGGTATTTATATACGTAGGTTGTGGCCCGGAATTAACGTACGAAAACATCACTCCGGACCGCCTAATACACAGTTGCGTGTCACCATATAGATGTCCAGCTCATTCTCCGTACTCTTCTCCATCTTAATACAATGGATACGCAAGTCTCATGCGTGTTCTTTCTTTCTGGGGGAAGAGCTTTATTGCTTACAGAGAAGAGAAAAAAATGGTGATATTTTTTTCTTTTGTTTTTCTCGCTACGTTCGTTGTTATATGGCGTGCACCGAATGTGGTCTTCATAATTTCAGTTACGATTGAGGTGTTCTAACCTCTATATAGAATTTAATTACTCCAGCACTTGGTGGACCATCGATAGGGGGGGGGGGGGGGGGGGGGTAGGCGCAGCATGGCAAAGATCTGCCGTGCACGTACACACGCTCATCGGGTTCGGGCCAGCAGCTTCTTAATTGCAATGTAGCCCTCCTTTGAATGCGACTAAGGCCCTATTCGGTAATCCACCAGCTCCCGGAATCTATGAAGCTGGGAAACTGCAACTCCCTTAATTTGAACTACAGCTTCGCCAGCTCCCGGAATCTATGGAGCTGGGAAACTGCAGCTTCCTTAATTTAAACTACAGCTTTGCCAGCTCCGCTCCCAGAGCTGCTGAGCGGAGCGTCTCCGAACAAGGCCTAACTGTTGGACATACATAACATAGCCCTGCCCTACATATGCAATGCATTGTACGTCGCGTGCAAGTTGTACCGTGGAACCAGTAGGTACGTCATACTGGTGTCACATGCTCGCCGACTGGTGTGTCGTGGCAAAATCGACAAATCTGATCATTAGGATGAAAAAATTCATAAACTGGACTGCGTTTGAAAAAAAAATCACGGAGTTGTCCCTTTGTGTGGCCCCGACACATAGACGTCACCCTACACTGTATGATGCCTTAGCCGTAGCCGCCACACCCCCGTCCACGCTGGCGTCCGACCCAACTGCATCTTAAAAACGCAACATCCCATGACGTTTCTTAATGGAGCGGCAACGCCACACCCCCTTGGCGTTTCCAGCAACGCAAGATAGGCCGGCGTTTCTGCCCTGTCACGCAGCGTCTCGATCAGGCCAGCAACGCAACATAGGCTGGCGTTTCTGCCCTGTCACGCAGCGTCTCGGTCAGGCCAGCAACGCAACATAGGCCGGCGTTTCAATGTAGAGAAGAAACGTCGCGGCTTGTGACGTTACCAAAAGGTCAGCTCCGTAAAAAAAATTCGATTCAATTTGTGATTTTTTTTAATTTAGATTTATCGATTTTACCGCGTGTCGCGTTCGTGCTACATGGACATACATTGTCCAGAGTGCAATTAATCTTCTTGTGTAGCGACGAACTTTCACATTTGCTCAGCCTGAATTCCCGTTGCAGGCGTCATGCGTGGAACGAGAGACCATGATATCCACGACCACCACGATGATTGCTGATGTGATGCTGCTGACAAAATAAAGTGATCCACTACTTATGCTACTTTTTGCTACTAATTGGTACAGTAGCACTAACTTTGACTGTCCTGCTCAAGTACACAGATAAGGCCAGACGAGCGCGCATGTCCTTCCCCTGCCTCATCGTTCGTCAACATGCACGTAAGTAGGGGTCATTTTCTCGGAGTTGTCAGCGTCGATCATAAAGCTTGATTGAATCGGGCTGGGGCAGTGCCGGTTGGTGGTTGACGCGTCGATATGCAGAAATTTAAAGAGATTCCCCTGTTGGTTCCTGCTAATTAATTCTGGTACCGTTCCATCATCAGAGATGACAGCAGGTAGTCCGTCCCTGCTGGGTAAGTATTATTGTCGAGTGATCAGTCAGGAACGACGAGACACGTGCCTACGTAGTGTACACAGGAGACCGGTCGACGCCGGTAGTATATATTGAGTGTACTCTGTACTGTACATACCTTTCTATCCAGGACCTATGTTGTCAGGCCATTTGGTCGTATATATGCGACTATACTATACGAGATGTATATGCGAGGACGTACGTATGTGTGAACAGTTGAGGGGACAGCGGCACAGCGTGTCATGTCGCCTTACGTGCATGCGCATGAAGTTTTTATAGACAAAGCATGCGATGAAGATCGACAAAAGCTAGGCCTCAACCGAAAGGCCGAGAGGTAGCACATTTAAGGGCACAACTTTTATTTTGTGATGTCCAGTTTGTTTCATACTGTACATATTTTACCATTTTTATACGTCAGGAACATTTTCTATATACACATTTAACATTTTCAAAATACATTATTAACATTTTTTACTATATATATCTTATGTCTACTATTTACACACACAGTATACATTTTTTATGCACAGGGAATATTTTTGTATGCACGTTTAACGTTTTCAAGTAGATAACTATCATTTTCTGAAACATATGCTTTCATGTCTACTTTCCCATAAACTTTGTATATTTTTTGTATACACCAGACGTTTTATATACACGTTTATGATTTTTTTAAATGCATGATTAATACTTTTTTTACATATGTTTTGATGATTATTTTCTTTATATACATTATGCAATTTTCTTATACATTAGAAACATTTTTCTATACATGTTTGACTTTTTGATAAGCCGTGATTAACAGTTTCCACGGCCTGTCCGCGCTGGCCGGCGCTTTCAGGCGTGTACCTGAAGCGAGAGATCGCTTTGTCTTGCATGAGGCCAGACATGACACCTCCTATTTGGTGAAATCATTACCTAAACTAGATCGTGAGTGGCGCGTGTTGCCGGGCCCGTCTATTAGGAATTTTAGATGAAATGGGTTTGCGATGAATTGGCATTGTTTATTATGTAACAAAGGAATTATTTTGTTTACAGCAAAGATGATTATTGACAAAGAAATCTGATGTACCCTTAAGGAGCAAGGAAAATAAAATTGTTAAAAACATTTGTAAATAGATCGATCACTCAAGGAATGGGAAAAGGCCAGGTTTTGGTGAAATTGCAATAAAGTTTTACTTTTGGGAGTGAACCGTATTTTATAAGTGTGTGTGTGTCTATATATATATATATATATATATATATATATATATATATATATATATTGAAGTTTGTGGCCTGTAAGTTTTCTTTGTAACGGATAACTGGAATTACATGATGGTTTAGTAATGTGTCACAGTTGCACGATAAATGTAGATATTCAGAAGTCTTGGATTATTTTATTCAGATGTCAGCAATAGTCGTGAAATTATAGATATGCCAGAACTGGCAAACTCAAACACATGAAGTTATGTTTGTAGGCACATGGAATATCTTCGTCTTGACGACTCTCCAAAATGGCTTGAAGCTTGGATGGAAGCATAGCAGGCCATGTCTTTATTTTTCCTCCAAAAGTTTTGAATTTGAATGGTTAGCATGTGCGGTAAAAAAGAGTATGAAGGTTAGGTATATGATAGTTAGTTTAGTCCTTACATTTTCTTTAAGAGTTAGAAGAGCAGCTACGAATAGTGTTAATGCCAAACTTGCTACTGCATTGGCCATCTTTTCTTCTGGAGACTTTGCTGGAAAAGGTCCGTCATATTTTACTTCAATGTTGTTGCAGTTATTCGTCTCCACAGTTGTCATTTTTATCGGTGGAAAGTCAACACATGCTTTGTTGGATTCTTTTAGAGCAGCCACATATTTGGTATTGACATCAGTATTTTCTTTAAATGTGTTTTCAAAGGTTGTGGCTACATGAGGTTTTCTTCATTGAGCCACAACTCCTGTGTAATTTGGATCATCAACCTGAACCCTGCATGTGTTCTTGAGATCTGTGATGGCAGTCTGGCATGCATTTTCCAATGCATGATATATGGTATTCAGAATGTCCTTGTAGAACCTCTGCTCGTTTGCAAAAGCATTTCCTTTACTTGCTTGTACTTCTATCTCAATGCAACCTAATATCGCAAGCGTCAATTCATGCAAACATCCACTGGAGTATATTGATTTTGCATCTTGTTCACTCGGAGTTTGTTCCTTTCTCTTTCCTTGTAAAGATTCTGCACGCATTCTCAAAGGAATTAGACGTGGAAGCATCCTTGTATGCTTTGTGGTTAGCTCTTTATTGTTAGATTGATTTTCCTGACCAGAAAATTAGAATAAACTATTTAGTTGTAAAATATGTAGTTCAAAAAGGATGATAGTGGGTTATGTAGTTGCTCGCACCTCACTGTCGTGATTTAGTTCGTCATGAGATCCAAGGCCGCCTTTGCAAAGAGTGATTGGAAGGGGATCGTTGGTACAGTGTTCCATCTGCAGGAAAGATGAATATTATTTTGTGAGAAATAAAAGAAGGAATGCAAGAGATAAGAACAGGTTATGAAGGGAAGGTACCTTGTCGTACAAACTGGTGATTGTGTGATTCTCTCTTTCAGATGTTCTGTAACTTTGTGGAATTGTATGTGAACATGCAAGTTAATAATTGTTATATGCTTATCAATTGGTGGCTAATGATAAAGTGTTTATAGTTTCCAGTTATCTTTTTTCATTACTTATTCGTAACTGATGAGTAAAAACTTCTTTTAAAGTCTTTATGCAATGACCACTTGTTTTCTGGAACCTAAAGGAAGCAGAAAGGTATGCGTGTTAAGAATTGAAAGTTCCAAATGGAGGACATGAGGGAAAGTTTCAGTATGATTGTGCTTACTTTGATTTCAAGGAAGCAAAAGAGCGTTGTCATGCCCATCTTCATGTTGATAACAGTACTGCTCTTGGCTGCATGGAGGCGTTTGAGGTACAATCCTCTCATTCATATCCAGGCCCATCTAAAAAAATATTATAGCTGAATTGAGCTGAATAACTTTAAAACATCTTGTTACACATATAGATGAAGCATATCACGTACATACTAATCAGAACATACTAAGCGATGCAGGTTAATTTACCTTGTCATATGGTGTGCAAATATATTTGAATTATAATGGGTAATATTGCCACTTTTTTACCGAACATGATTTCATATATTTGAAAGATCTCTTACAAACTACTATGTATCAAGCACCAACCGAACATGATTTCCCATATTTGAAAGATCTCATACAAACTACTATGTATCAAACACCAACAGAGCTTCTTATACAACATTCAACTTTCAATTTTGAAGCATCAACTAATAGTAAGCATGATGTCTATGTGTAAATTAGCTTACCACATAATTAAAGAAATCATTCCCATTAACACTTTATACATGATGTGTAAAGTTCAGAAACTGTAATACAAGAAACATTGCTGCATCTAACATGTGTAAGTACCAAGGAGAATTTGACCGTTGTCAAAGAACTCGTACTGGAATAAATAAAATTGCTATTTGGCAACCATCAAGTGAGCTGTTTATACACCATTCATCTTTAAATTTACTGAACCGACACCTAACAATAAGTATTCTATCTATGTGTAAAGCACTTCACCAGTAAAATTGATGGTAAAACATGGAATGGTAAGGTGTGGGCTAATTATCTGTCCTAAAGCTATTTGAGATTATGAACTCGCGAGGAAAAAATACACAACACGAAGCTCCAAAAATCTGACCAAATCAATAGACCAAGCGTGGCATGAACATCACCACCACATATATTATTTGGGTATGAGAGGATATGAGGACTTTTTCGGCGATAGAATATGAGGGCACTGTAATTGTTTGATGGAAATTACAGAAAACATACCTGACCATCGCTGAAAAAGATGTTGCTGCCGGAGTGTAAGAATGTGCAAAGATTGGCAGGGGGAGCACTATATAGTATCACTTGGCATAGGAAAGGATTGCGACATTATCAGCCATGAATAGGACATAATTGCAAGCATGAAGAGAGAGGAAAGCAGTTTCCAGTGGAAGAGGCGTCCGCCATTAAAGCCCTTGCCCCCACCTTTCTTCAGCAGCATCGTGCGTCGTGCACCTCTCTCGCGCGCTGGACTGCATTGGCTCGACCCGGATCCCGCTCCTCAGATCAATCCCAGCGCATGGATGGACTTGATCCCATCCCTCACCTCAGGTGGACCGACGCACACCAGCATGGCTGTAACCCGCCGCAGCGGCTGCTCCTCCCCGCTGCTCGAATCCGGACTGGATGGATTCGATGCGGTCTCCCTGCTAAGCCTCGATCAGGATTGTTTTGGATTATTTTTTGAGAAAACAGAATGGGGAGGGGGTGGATTTCTCGCGGTCGCTCCTACGTCTCGCAAGCCCAGCAGTGTACTTCCTTTACCGTCCTTAATGGACTGGTGGCTATGGGACGGCCCAATGCACCAAAAGCCTTCGTTTCGGTCTCTAGAGTAGCACATCTAACTATTTACATGAGATCTGACGGCCAGAAACTCCCACTTAATGAAATCCAACGGCCGGAAATGTCTAATTGATGAGATGGCAGGGATTAGGTACAGTTTTAGTGTCCTTAATATTATTTTAAAAGTCACGTCCGTATTCTCAGATTGCGACAAGTATCATACTGCACGTATCCACTTATTGTAACATGATTTTTTTGGATTCATATATTTAAAATGTTTTATCTCCCAAACCGTACGTCCAGATCTGAAACCGCCTTCACATTGGATTCTTCGCGTGGAGATCTACAAATCTAGATCTCGTGTTGATACCTTTTGCCGAGCTTTTTTTCATGAAAAAAATGGATGAAAAACGAACCGAGAGCACGCTTTTTTCCGCCGTGCCTCTCGCGAAAGGAAATTTGTGCCTTCATGAGAAGTAAATATGTGCCCCCATGATAGGGAAAAACATGTTTTTCTTCCTTTTGAAATAGGTTGTGCCCCTCACAGAAGCAAATCCACGCCTCCTCGAGAAATAAATTCAGGCCTCTCATGATAGCTCGACACGCGTGGTCGTGCCTCTCACCGGAAAAATAAAACATTTTTTCCTTTGGAAGTAGCATGTCGCGGGAGCAAATTCATTCCTTCACGGGAACTAAATTTGTGCATCTCACGATTAGTAAAAAAATATGTTTTTTTGCAAAGCGTAAGCAGATCCGTCCTCAACGAGAAGTAAATTCATGACTTCCGCGGATGAAGAAAAAAAGAAAACACATTCAATTTTGCGTCAATTTGTTTTTGGGTCCAAAACCTAAGAAAATCATGAAAAAACCAAAAGGAATAATCTAAAGCCAAAAACATGTACAAAAAATAATAAAAATAATTTTCCAAGGAAGCTTTTAAAGTGTAACATGTGACGGCGGCTGAAAACGTGTCAAGTGACGCGCTCTCATCCTTTTCTATGTGACCCTTGTGGGGGGCCTCGTAGTAGTACTCCTTCTTTAGTTGCCCCACCTATTTCGCGCATGACGCGCTAGAAAGGCGGTGAGCGCGCAACTCCGGCTTTTGGTCAGGATGTCCGCTATTTCCGATCCGATCTTTTCATGTCTTATTCTTATTGGATATTTCAGGATTGTGAAAAGTTCCCAATTTTAAAACATATGACGAATTTGCAAAAAAATTACAATCTCATAAATTTTTCATGAATTAAAAAATGTTCGTGATTTTTAAAAATGATCTGAACATAATAACATGTTCGAAATGCACAAATAATTCACAATTTTGAAATACTGTTCGCATATTGTTCAAGACTTTGAAACAACTTTTTGGGAAATAAAGACTATTTATGATTTAAAAAAAATCTATAATTGAAAAAAGACAATGAATTTGAAAACAAATGTTCAAATCTTCAAAAATATTTGCTTGAAATTTACTAAAATGTTCACAACTTCGAAAATTATTTCATTTGGTTTTTAAAAAAATCATCACTTTAAGAAATGTTTATGTATTCCAAAAACAATAATCATGATTTCTAAAACTGTTCGTGCATTTCAGAAAATGGTTGTCGAATAAATTATATATTTGTACATTTTCGAAAATTCATGCTCACAAACAATGCCTTTAATAAAACTGTTGCAAGGAACAACCAGATACGGCAAAACCTAGGGTGAAAACCTAGAACCTGTGATTGAGCAACGACGACACTTGTGCGCTGTTTTTATTGAAGGCGTCATTTTTGGATAATTTGGAGTTCGGGTGTTATCTTGATGGTTGTTTGTGTTGTAGCTACAATGAGTTGATCACCGTAGTGGGATCTTTTTTCATCTTCTTTTTTAAGTTTCTGGGTTGTGTGCATCTGTAATGTTCTTTCGACATTTCGTTGTTGCAAAGACAAGGTCTAATTAATATCTACGTGATATTAGTATATTCCCTTTGACGGAAATTTTATGAATTTAGAAAAATCATGAATATCAAAAAATGTTTGCAAATTCGGAAAAAATTTCATGAGCCTCAACAAACCCATAATCATAAAAATGTTCATTGAATAAAAAGTGTTGTATTTTCAAAAATTGTTCCCAAATTTAAACAAACATTCACTGATTCATAGAAAACTTCATGATTTTAAAAAATATTCACTATTTCTGAAAATGTTCATGAATTTTTATCACAAATCCAATATATATATATATATATATATATATATATATATATATATATATATATATATATATATATATATGATTTAGGAAGATGTTGCCAAATTCGTAAAAAATGACCCGTAAATATGTAAATGTTCATGACGTAAAAAATATGCTCGTGAGTTTGAAAAAAATGCACAATCGGAAAAACTTAAACAAAATTTTAGCATGAATTAAAAAATGTAAATGATCTAGAAAATGTTTACGGATTTGTAAACAATGTCCATGAATTTAAAAACTGTTCATGGTTTAAAAAATGTTCACGAATTTGTAACAAGAATTCCCAAAATGCTCGTCATTTAAAAAAAAGGAAGAAACGGCATAGAAGCCTCCTAAAACCTGACAAACCCGCCTGGAAGTGGAAGGTTGCACGAACCGCTCTTTAGAGCAAGTACAATAGAGCTGAGTCAGCTGGCTATAAGGAATAAAGTAGAATATTTTTACTTAGTTGGAGGAGAGAGAAGAGCAGAGAGAAGGTAAGAGCAAGTACAATAGAGCTGAGTCAGCTGGCTATAAGGAATAAAGTAATATATTTTTGCTTAGTTGGAGGAGAGAGAAGAGGAGAGAGAAGGTAAGCGGGCTCTCTTAGTTAAGAGTCAGCTCTAGCACGTGCTCCTAGACACTTTATGAGAATGAAAGGTGGGTCATATAATAAATAAGTAGCACACTCTTCTAACCAACTATTGTACATGTTAGCTATAAGATGGGCTATAGGTGACATTGCATGAGCTTACAACCGGCGGCCGGCTCTACTATTGTACTTGCTCTAAGCGAGCTCTTAGTTAAGAGCTAGCTCTAGCACGTGCTTCTAGACACTTTGTGAGAATGAAAGATGAGTCATATAATAAATAAATAGTACACTCTTCTAACCAACTATTGTACATGTTAGCTATAAAATGGGTTTAAATGACATGGCATGAGCTTACAGCCGGCAGCCGGCTCCACTATTGTACTTGCTCGAAGCTCGTCAAAACTGCTTGGTACCACTTATTGTGCCAGCCCACTTTCATCAAGCCGTGTAGTAAACATTCTTTAGCATTTACAGCCGTGATTGCAGGAGAGCTACTGCACTCTACGCGCGGGATAACCTCTCCTCCCTGTTTTTTAAGGGATGGGTCTCACCCCCTTAATCTTTAATTAAAATTCATCTGTCTGTAAAACCCTTGTAACTTGTGTACGTGTTAAATTACTGCAAGGGAATATACATGTTAAGCTGCTTGTAAAAGATAAATGGGCTGGCCCCACAGACTGAGACACTGAGTGAAGCAAAAGTATACGAATATGAAAAAAATGTTCACAAATTTGAAACAATCCGTGAATTTTAAAAAAAACTTATTATTAAAATGATAAATTTTTGTAATAATTCCTATTTTTTAAGAAACATTCGTGTGTTTTCTAAAATTTCCATGAATTAAAAATTCTTTCTGTAATTAAAATGTGTTTATGGATTTAAAAATCTTCATTACTTTGAAAAACTGTTTACGAATTAGATTTATTTGTTCAGAGTTTGAAAGATAATTCATGACTTTGAAAAATATTTACGAGTTCAAAAGAATTGTGCATAAATAATAATAAATGAGGAAAGTCAAAAAGGGTAAAGAAAAAAGTAAGAACATGGATTTTTTTAAATATCTCAGGAAACTAGGGAACCCGGATAAATAGCGGAAATCCTACAATAGTTGATAAGGTAGTCTTATCTTAAATCGTGCATGTAATTTAGAGATCACAAAAAGAGAGTCTACAATGGATTATCTCTTAAGAGCATCTCGAACAGCCGCACTTCGCGCCGCGCCTCAAAAATGCGTTTGCCGCGCGCGCTTCGGCTGGTTTAGCGCGGGGTTAGGCGCAGGCTTCAGCAGCCGCGCTATGATGCAGCGCGCGCAAACCATTTTTTAGATAGATTGCATTCAAATAAAAAGCATACAAAGTTATTTTACATAGATTGCAACTTGATAGGTAGTTCGAAAACATAGATAGATAATTCGGTGCTAGATAGTTCGAAAACATAAAAACTAATCCCAGTCGCTTCAATCATTTGCACCATCATCGTCGTCGTTGGTGTCTTCAGAGGTTGACAGCCAGATGTCGAACCAACGCTCGTCTTCTTCAGTGAAGAAGGAGCTCCCGCCTGCATTGACGAGGTCGGCCTGCGCACTCGCCAATGCCTTCTGCCGACGCCTGTCCAACCGCTCCTCACGGCGCCGGCGCGTGTCCTCCTCGCGGCGCCTTGCCCAATAACCATGTTCATAGGCGACATCCTCCGGGTGGCGTCGGCTCCACTTCGCCATGACCCGCTCGTCCTCTTGGGCGACGAGGAGGCGGCGCTGCCGCGCAGTGTCCTCCGCACGGTCTTGTGCGGAGTTTACACGAGGCGGCGGGGCGACGTCTAACGCCTGCTGGAGCGTGTAGACGTCCTGTAAGTTCATTTGGCGGCGCGGCCTGCCTAGGCGCCACGCCGCCGCGTCGAACGCGCGGGCGGCCTCGTGCGCCGTGTCGTACATGCCGAGGCTAAGCTGGAGATCGCCGGAGCGTATCTCGGCGTAGAACCCGCCGTTGGGGCGCTCGCGGACGCCGCGGTAGCCGGACGCAGAACGGCGGCGCGGCGGCATGGTGGCGTGGCGGGGGCGTGGCGCTGGAGCGGCGGTGACGCGAGAGGCAGAGGGAGAGAGAGAGTGGAGCGATGGCGGCGCGAGGGAGCGGCAGAGCTGCGCTTTTATAGGCGCGCGGGAAGCGGCGCGGCAAAAATGGCGCGCGAGCTGCCGCCTTTTCGCGCACGCGCGCGACCGGTTATCGCGCGTGCTGTTTTCCCGCCGCCGCTGGAGCGCGCCATTACGTCTCGCGCGCGCTAAAATGGCGGTATAGCGCGCGCGCCCCTTTTCGCGCATCTGTTGGAGATGCTCTAACCTTATCTTCTATAATTAGTTATTCCTAAAACATGGTGAGACATATTGTGCTAAGGGCATGTACAATGATGCTAGCTTAGGAGTGTCACATAGAATAAATGATGAGGTGGAGGAGAGAGAACTCGAAAAAAGGCTTTGCCTTTTCTTATTTAAGAGAAGACAAGAGGTGATCTCTTATCACAATATATGTCTCACCATGTTTTTAGGAATAGCTAATTATAGAAGATAAGACTAAGAGATGACCCATTGTAGAATATCTTTTTGTCATCTCTTAATTACATGTAAGATTTAAGATAAGGCTATCTTATCGACCATTGTACATGCCCTAAGAGATCATCTCTTGTCTTTCTTAAAGCAAATACTTTTTTCGAATTCTTTCTTCTTCACCTCATCATTTATTCTATATGACACTTGTAAGATAGCCCCATTATACATGCCTTAAAGGTGCATGTTTGCTCGACACCCCTCGCCCTACAGGATCACGAGCAGACACGAATACTCATGTCCGCACGTAGGGTGCTAGGAGCGACCAAATGCACCTCGTATGGCACCGATTCACTTAAACTATTCTTTATCCCATTAAGTAAGACTAGCAAAAGGGTCCGTGCGTTGCAACGGAAGAAAAAAATATCACACGCTTTTATTTTTTTATAATTATTTTGATATATTAAAATAATAATTATTTTGATTTATTAAAATAATAAGCTAACTAACTAATTATTTTGATTTATCGATCGCATGATGCGTTTGGCAGCGATAAAATCGCGTTGATTGTAGGAAAAAATAAATATCGCGTTGATTGCAACAGCCGGGAAGCGAGCAACTGCTTGCGTTGTTGCGTGCTGCACTGCTGTTGCGGGCTTAATCTTCTTTGTACCGTCGATGGGGTGGTAGTGGCTTATTTCTTTTCTTCAGGTTTGATCCATTATCTGCTACTCACTCTGTCCCAAAATAAATGTTTTAAACTTAGTACAACTTTATACTAAATCTAGTACAAAGTTGAGACAATTGTTTTAAAACGAAGGAAGTATTATATACAACGATTGGGCCTGCCCGCTGGGAGGGTCTGAAGTTGGTATACAAGATGGCCTCACGACAGAGAGGGGGGGGGGGGGGGGCAAAGATTAAAAAAGAGATGTCAGGAAGACGACTAACTAAACTCGTACATAATCTCTACAAGGGATAACAAAATCGTCACGGGGGTCTAGCCCCCCTCGGCCCTCCTTGGATTCGTCCCTGCATGTCTAGCACCGGCAACCACTCCGACCTCAGCTTTGGAGACGAGGACGAGGTAGTGCTCTGTATCGTGCTGGAGCGGTCGCAGGTGGATACGTGCGGCAACTCCGGTTCACGTGCGATGTCGGCGCTAACCCTTCCCGCCCCACATGCTACTCAATCGGCGCTACAGATCACACGTCCTCCTTTACCTCCGCCCGCTGCTCCGCGGAGGAACGGTGGGTTCTAGTGACCGTTTTGCCGACTTTGCGGATGCGTACTCCAAAATCGAAGGCGCGTGCCACCCGCCGCGAGAGGCACATGACACAAGGAAGATGGGGGGTTGCGTCGGATGCGACTGCACACTCCTCCCGTCGCCGTCGCGTGATGCCACCTGATGAGGATGAGCTTGTCCTCAAACGAGTGTACCATCGGTGACTTACAACGGCCGAGATGGACGCTCGACGGCTTCGAATGATCAACACCAAGCAGCTATGACTTGGTATTGAGTAGTCCACACAGGAGTGACGAAGGCAGCAACGGAGGCGGCGTGGATGGACAAGCTCAAGCGCAAGTAGAACCGCATCGTCCGGGGCTTGAAAGGCTACATCCTCATCTCCATACCTCCTCCTCCGACAGGTGTGATTCTCACGGCCCTCCGGCGTCAACCCACCTCCTGATGTGGAACCTAAGAGCATGGTTAATAGTATAGCCAGCTGCTGGCTATAAGGCATTGGCATGTCACCTATAGCCCATCTTATAGATAATATGTACTGCTTTTTTAATATATAGCCCACCTTTCACTCTCACAAAGTTTCTAGGAGCACATGCTAGAGCTGACTCTTAGCTAAGAACCCGCTAAGGCTGGTCCTAATGGTAGTACCATAGCTATTATCTACGTGATATTATTATATTCCCTTTGATGAAAATTTTATGAATTTAGAAAAATCATGAATATCAAAAAATGCTTGCAAATTCGGAAAAATCTTCATGAGCCTCAACAAACCCATAATAATAAAAATGTTCATTGAATAAAAAGTGTTGTATTTTCAAAAATTGTTCCCAAATTTAAACAAACATTCACTGATTCATAGAAAACTACATGATTTTAAAAAATATTCACTATTTCTGAAAATGTTCATGAATTTTTATCACAAATCCAATATATATATATATATATATGATTTAGGTAGATGTTGCCAAATTCGTAAAAAATGGTCCGTAAATATGTAAATGTTCATGACGTAAAATATATGCTCATGAGTTTGAAAATGTTCGGCGCTAACCCTTCCCGCCCCACGTGCTACTCAATCGGCGCTACAGATCACACGTCCTCCTTTACCTCCGCCCGCTGCTCCGCGGAGGAACGGTGGGTTCTAGTGACCGTTTTGCCGACTTTGCGGATGCGTACTCCAAAATCGAAGGCGCGTGCCACCCGCCGCGAGAGGCACATGACACAAGGAAGATGGGGGGTTGCGTCGGATGCGACTGCACACTCCTCCCGTCGCCGTCGCGTGATGCCACCTGATGAGGATGAGCTTGTCCTCAAACGAGTGTACCATCGGTGACTTACAACGGCCGAGATGGACGCTCGACGGCTTCGAATGATCAACACCAAGCAGCTATGACTTGGCATTGAGTAGTCCAGACAGGAGTGACGAAGGCAGCAACGGAGGCGGCGTGGATGGACAAGCTCAAGCGCAAGTAGAACCGCATCGTCCGGGGCTTGAAAGGCTACATCCTCATCTCCATACCTCCTCCTCCGACAGGTGTGATTCTCACGGCCCTCCGGCGTCAACCCACCTCCTGATGTGGAACCTAAGAGCATGGTTAATAGTATAGCCAGCTGCTGGCTATAAGGCATTGGCATGTCACCTATAGCCCATCTTATAGATAACATGTACTGCTTTTTTAATATATAGCCCACCTTTCACTCTCACAAAGTTTCTAGGAGCACATGCTAGAGCTGACTCTTAGCTAAGAACCCGCTAAGGCTGGTCCTAATGGTAGTACCATAGCTATTATCATGCATGCCTACTAAGCAATTTTGATGAGGTGACATAGAATTAAATGAAGAAAGAGAGGGTTGAGTATCATATTATGATACCGTATCATATTAAATGTTGTGTTACTATGTGTCATGCATGACAATAAATGATCTATCATATGATACTATGCATTACGGGTGTAGTATCATACACTAATATCATACTCCCTCCGTCCACAAATAAGTGTACGTATAGATTTGTACTTAGTCAAACTTTTAAAAATTTAACCAACTTTATAAAAAATAGTAGCAACATATATGGCATGAAAATAACATATTTGGAAACTTCATATAAAGATAAATCTATTGATACTAATTTTATGTCATAAATGCTAGCACCTTTTTCAATAAAATTAGTCAAAGTTTAACTAGTTTGACTGACAGAAAAGGAAAAAGTACACTTATTACCGGACGAAGGGAGTATAAATGATATTAGTATATGATACTTCACATTACAACCAGCCTAACCTTATTTCTTCTCTTCTTTTTTCTCCAACCATGCAAAAGTATGCTGCTTTATTTTTTATAACCAGTTGACTCAGTTATATTATACTTAATCTTACGTCAGATGTCGGTAATACCGAATCTTCGATGGGATCCGTTGAATTGAATGAGCTAGCTAGAGCTAGCTGTTTGTTTTGACCGTTTGTCGCATACAACGCACCAAGTAATATTCTGACTCTCAAGCCTCCAAAGTCAAATCGGATACCGCCTACCGTAGTTAATTATCTACTGACAAAGCATAAATGATCCGAGGCTACACTCTCAGCTATGTATGGCGATCTGGTCAATGGTGATGCGTGTACTACTACCTACCATTATTTTTTGTCAGCCTGTCGACGACCCGATGCGCAGGACAGCTTGAATGTTGACTGAAAATCACTTTGACTAGTATTTCTTTCGTTTTAAAATAAATATTTCAATTTTATAATAACTCTAGTATAAAGTTGTATTAAGATCAAAACACTTATTTTAGGACGGAAGGATTTTAGAATGGAAGGAGTAGTATACATGTAGTTTCAGATCGTCGAATCAATGGTCGATCCACCTCAGTACTACTAGCAATCTAGCATCGCACATCGTATATATCCAATCCTATAAATAGGAGCACCGCTGTTTGGTCATCGATCGCACATTTACCAGCTAGCAAAGCACAGTGGCTGGGATTTGGGCATCACATCACACAAGAAAATATCACTCCATGGGAGGCCAAAAGGGTCCTGCAGCTGGGGTTAGTGTGATCCTGGTGGGTGTCCTCCTCATACTGGGGCTGGCCACTGCGGCGATGAGCTCCTCCGAGAAGGTCGCCACCGGCGAGAAGACGTCGTGGCCGGAGGTGGTGGGGCGGAGCGTGGAGGAGGCCAAGAAGATCATCCTCAAGGACAAGCCCGAAGCCGACATCGTCGTCCTCCCCGTCGGCTCGATGGTCACCATGGAATACAATCCCCATCGCGTCCGCGTCTTCGTCGACACCGTCGCCGAGATCCCCCACGCCGGCTAGCTAAGCTTGGTAGTACCTACTACACGTACGGCTACACATAAGTGATTATTAGTGTCATGGGACATGGACGAATAATTTCATATACCCCCCATGCATATCCATGCATGGATGGATGTCATGGGCATATGTCTGCTAGCTAGCTCCTTAATTTTCATTATATTGACAACGTCCCCAAACTAATATGCCCATGGTATGTGTTAGCTGCTCCATATAAGGATTTCTTATCAGATGGATTTTAGGGACATATCCCTTGTATATCCACAATTGCATCAAATCCACATTAGTATTTAAACTTGCAAAATATTTCTGGATAACTTTTATATTCATTTTCTTTTGGACCCTGCTAAGTGTTGAATGTCAGATCCGATCACATGGCAACTCGGAATGTTTTCCTTCCGCAAAAAAAAAAGAAAAACTCAGAATGTTTTCGATGGCAAATTTAGTTGTACCAAGATGGCAACTTTAGTTGGCAAGGATGTTAACTTTCATGCGTTGGTTTATTCTTGACAAGAATTTATCGCATGTCATTAAAATTTGTCATCCTTGTGTGACTGAAATTAACATAAAAAACATTAGGGTCAGAGTGCCACGCACCTGACGTGTGCAATTTATCATCTTTTTGTCCCGATGCGAATGTCAGGTTGCCGCACGGGTCAAATACTACTATTTGATATTTTGGATTGTCCAATGTCACTTTTCACTAGATCTGGTCATGGACAGCCCGGCCTGGTCGGCCCGACCCGACATTGCTCATGGGGCGGACTTAGGCCTAGATTTTGAGCCTAATGGCCTGGCCGGGCCGGGCTCGAGCCTAGCAATTTTGCAGTTTAAGATAGAGGTTCGATCCAAGGCCCGACGGAATTTTTGATCAATGAATCTGGTTTGGGGCTGATTTTAGGCCCGACGACCGGGTCAGGCTTGGGCCCGGGCCTAGTTTTTTGCATCGGGCTTTGATAGGCCCCGCCCGAAAGATGGCCAGGTATACTTTCCACCCTTAGTTATGTCCCTTTTCTAATTTAAAAAAGGGAAAAGTTTACGTTCAGTTGACGGATCGCACGCGAGCGATCCGCCGGCTCCGGCGTGTTTCTTTCCTGTAACTTTATCTGTGTTGCAAAATTTTCCTCCGCAATAATACACACGTTGCAAAACATAAAAACGGAGAAAACGCCGAAACATGCGCAAAAAAAACTACAACAGAGCAATTGTTTCAGAAACTCGAGCGTTGTTTCAGGAATTACCGGGTGCGCAGCCGAAGCGCGCGCGAAGAAAAAAAATGCAACAAAGCGATTGTTTCAGAAACTCGAGCATTGTTTCAGGAATTACCGGGTGCCCAGCCGAAGCGCGCGCGAAGAAAAAAAACTGCAACAAAGTGATTGTTTCAGAAACTCGAGCGTTGTTTCGGGAATTACCGGATGCCCAGCCAAAAGCGCGCGCGAAGAACAAAAAACTGCAACAAAGCGATTGTTTCAGAAACTCGAGCATCGTTTCAGGAAATAGGCCAAAACCCCGCGTGCAGATCGGATGGATGAGATCGGCTGGATGCACCAAATCAAACGGCTGTGAAGGTGGCGGATCATTGAAAATAATCCGCCGATGGACGCGTAGCGTTGTCCTTTTAAAAAAGAAGTTATGTCCCTTTTCTCACAAAGTTTTTTTAAGGTGTTCTTACTAAGGAGATTAGAGTGCCTGGTTAATTAGTCAAAAACAGAGGGGAACAAATCGTCAAAAAACAAAAAAAAGAGAAAACAGTTATTACAGGGGAAATGATGCTAATCACCCGACGGATCGGACATTTTCCATCCGCCTCCTCGTGCGCACGACACGTGTCCCGTGTGCTGGGCCGCAACTATGAAGTCAATGACGGGTGGTGCGGGTGAGAATCTAGATTGCAACGTAGTTATTTTTTTCCTGAAACATTAGATGTGTTGCAAAACTTATTTCCGCAACAACACATGTGTTGCAAAAAAGAGAAAATTGAGAAAAAAAATCTGCATTATGAATTTTTGTTGCAAAAAAATTATCTACTGTTATAGAAAAAAATCTACAACAAACACTTAGTTGCAAAATATTTATGCAACAAGACTTTTGTTGTAGAGAAAGAATTCTACATATGCTTTCACAACACGATCTTTTGCCATGGAAAATATTATATAACAAGGAAAACTCTTCCCATCAGCCGGTCGATTTCTACGACCGCATGGTGCAAGTAGGGCGTAATGATGAGTTTTTGCAACTTCGTCTCTGTTTCAAAAAATTGAAACAAAATCTTTTGTTGCAAAAAATTTCTAGAGCCTGACCTACGTTGCAAAAGTTTTTTGCAACATGACCTTTGTTGCAAAAATTTATGCAACACGATCCTTGTTGCAGAAAATATTTTATAACAAAATCTATTGCAAAAAAATATACGGACGTTTTCGCAACATGCTTTTTTGTTGTAAAAAAAAATTGCAACATAATCTATGTTGCAAAAGACTCGTCAGTCATTTTTTAACCCGTCACCCGAACGACGTAGCAGCGTGCTTGTTTCCGCAACTGAAGCGTTGTTTCATGATTTTGTATGGTGAACGGATGCGAACGAGCTGATGATCGAACGGTGCACGTCGTATGCATCATACGGTTAAAAAAATAATGGATGATTTCTACAAATCCATCGGGTAGATGGGTAGCAGTCCCCAAATACAAGCCCATAGAATATTTTCTACGATGCCGCAAATGAAAAAAACACGAAACAGAAAAAGAAATTTACTAGTCTCCCCTAATAATAAAGCGCGCAGCGCTTCTGTCGTCCGTCGTCGGTCATTTTGCAGAAAAGCCCTTGCAGTTTCAGTTAATTAACCCGCAGTTCAACTTTAAGTCAGAATGAACCATTTTCTGTTATTTTGCAGAAAAGTCCTCACAGTTTTAGATAATCACCCCGCGGTCCATCTTTTAGTCAGAGCCGAACCGTTTTTTGCATTTTACAGAAAACGCCCTGATGTTTCAGGTAATCAACCCGCCGTTCCTATTTAAGTCAGCCGAAACGTTTTTTTGTTTTAACAAAAAAAAACCTGACTTTTCAGTTAATCAATCCATATTTTATCTAAAACAAAATTATCCATATCTTTTAAACCCTAACTCCGATTTTAACATGATATATATGAAATTTGATTAAAAAAATGTGTAGAATCTAAATAGGATGTTATTTTTAGCTGTTGAATACTTCTTAAATATTATTTTTGGTGCAAACTTCATCTGTAATGCACTGTCTTTTTTCTCTCTCTTTCCGACGACCATACGAATTGCAATAAATATCCACTAAATTAAAATCAAATTGAGAGGAAAGAAAACATCGTTAACCACACATGCACACATTTGGAAAATCATGTGGGGAGAAACAACATATTTCTCGTCTTATTCCGAGTGATTGTACATTCAAACGCGTTTTCATTATGTGAGCACTGAGGTCATCGTCGACAACACAAATGTGCTAATATATTACGTTTGAAGCGTGTGTTATTTTCTATTCCGTTGCAACGTACGGGCTTTTTTGCTAGTAGTGCCAAAGGCTGCCCCAATGCAGCACTCTTTCCCAGCGCCGCCGCCCGCCCGGCGCTGAGATGCAAATCCCGTGCTCCGTTCCACTTCTACGTCGCCTCCGACGCCCTAACGCCGCCGCCGCCCCAGCAATGCACCGCCTCCCCTCTCCCTCGCGACCTCTCCTCTCCGCCATGGCATCTCGCTGCAGGTGGCCACCAGCGCTCGCGCGACGCCTCGATCCACCTCTCCGCCGCGTTTCCTCGGAGGCGGCATGGGGGTGGGGCCAAGACGCAAACCTCCATGACGGCGATGAAGACCCAAGGAGCGCAAGCAAGGGTCGTCGCACGACTGAGATCGTGATCAAGGAGGACGAAGAAGAAGCCAGCGACTACGAGTTCAGCCTCGGCAACGTGATCGAGAAGAGCGGGCACCGCGACGGCTCCATGTACAGGGCCATGCGTTGGGGCTGGAAAAGGAATTATCCCGTCGGAGATCGTAGCGAGAGTGAGCGATCCGTACTTGTCTCTTTCGTCTTTCCTTATTCTTTACTTACTGGTTGCTGTTACAGCACGCATCAACTTTTTTCCCTTGGACATTGGTGCCTTTTGTCCACGTCCTGCGCGCCGCCGTACATACATATATATCTGACTGTGATCATAGAGATTGATATTGCTATGTTTAAGGAGCCATTGCTATATATAACTGTGTGCGGAATGTTGCAGCCGTAGATCGGCTAGGCATAAATAGATCCGGTGAAACCTTTTACTCACCTAATCCCGAGCCCGAGGAACTCCCTGCTCCGGCCATCGGTGCCGCTGTAGTCGTCGGTGGCGTGAGGGAAGAGGTGTGGTCGTGGGTGGTGCTTCTCGTGAGCACTGCGCTAACCCTAGATCGGAAGAGGATTTAGGTGGGGAGTCTGACGGCGCGGTGAACCTCGTACCGTGCGCCCCGGCCCCCACCACTTTATATATAGTAGTAGGATGGGTAGCTTTTCCTTGCACCCATGACCAGCCTTCAGGAGCTCAGAAATGACATGCTCCAGCTTATTCTTCTCTTCTTTAAGGAGGTCTCTCTCCACTTGTATCTCCTTCATGGCCTTTCTGGTGTTTCGAATGATATCAGCTTGACTCTGCAGGATGCACCTCTGTTCTTTCTTGAGCTTAAGCTTCTTCATTTGAACCTCAATCTTTGCCTGCTCCTCAAGATATTGCTTCTTCTCCTTAAGTTCATTGATTGCCTGGCTTGTGTTTTCCATGCCATGGGATTTCTGCCCATCCTGGTAATCAAACAGCTTGGATACATCATCCACAAGCTCGCTGTACTGATTGCCAAGAGAATCCAGCTCCTTATTCAGTTTTGCAACCTCTATTCCATAAGCCTCTTTGTCCTGGACTCTACCAAGGTTCTCCTCATGATACATATCCCACATCTTGGTTAAACACCTTTGCAGAATTACTGGCCAAGGGGCATCTACCCACTCCAAAACACCACAGCTCACACCATCCTGAAAATTCAGTGACATATTAATGCTAACTAAATCCAGTCAAATTTAGTTACAGAATTCATACATACATATCAATGTTTGTCTGAATGCAGTAACAAACAAATTCAGTTAGACCAATTTTAGGTGATGTCTAGATTCAATTTCAATCAAAGATTTAGCTAACACATGAACACTACTAAATCCATACACACGAACACCACTATTGTTTGCTTTTACCGTAGCAGCACATCCAATGAATCTCCTTCCAGTGTGAGTGTCTTCGAATGCCACAAACCTGCCTGGCCTCTGTCTGTGCAGGATGCACTTACACTCAGATTCAACCACGAGCCCACAAAAACTTGGGTCTATCACCATGTCAGGAGTTTCCTGCAGTACCAACCCCATATATATCAGCCACAACGGTTTACACATAAGAACTAAAATGGAAGAAATCAAGAGCATCTTCAAACCCAACCCTAGCATAGGAAAGAATAAAGTGAGCTGACTTACAAAATATTCCATCTGCATGTTGTTGTACTCGTTCATGTACTCGTCATGTCGGATGACTCGTTGCTGTTGGGCCAGGAAGGCATGCTCGCCCCGCCGTGTCGCAGTCGCCGAAGGTGAGAAAGAAGAGGAAGCAGAGAGCGCTTGGGGGAGAGTGAGAGAGAGATGGGGTTCGGCTGAGCCAGTCGGCCGTTCTGATCTGGCCGGGCTGGTTTCGATCGGGTCGTGGCACTAACGGCCGTCAGAAGGGCATCGTTAGCCGTTAGGGCTCGTGTCGGCCTGCCATGTGGGCCAGCAATGCCACGAAAATGATTAAAGTGGCAAAAACTATCATCAACACGACTTGGTAGTTTTTTGTCACAAATTAAAAAAAATCGGTAGTTATCAGTCATTTTTTTTTGGAAGTGGTAGTTCAGTGGGACAACAACCCCTAATATGGTAGTTTTTTGTCAAATACTCTATAATTGGAAATCATCTAGTAGTCAAATCCTCCTAGCATACCAATCTCAGTTAAATAGATGACATGTGTTGTATGCTCTAGAACAAAAGAAGACACACAATTTGTGTCGACATCCCCTTGAATCCTTTTGGTGTTCCTAAGTAATCCCTCCATATAACTTCATACTAGAGTAAGTACAAAGTTGAGTCACTTATTTTGGGACGAAGGGAGTAGATGACAAGTGTTCCATGCAAGCAACCAACAAGCTTTTCAGGACAATGCTTCCTTTTGGTGTTCCTAAAGAGTAATTTTTGGAGGTAGCAAAATTCAAGGAACATATATACTTTCTAATTAGTATTTGAGAAGGAAAAAATCCAATAGGGCCATATAACCGTCAAACGACATTTCTTTTTCTTACTTTTCTAATGCCACTTATCTGTTTACCACATCAATTTCAGTGACAAACTTACAATACAATCTTACTTTTTGTGAAGCTCGGTTGGAAGCTATGAGGTTTTCAGATTCCACAGAACGCAGGTCTGGTTGTACCATGCTGCAAATATTCTCATTAAAGTTGGCTAAAATTCCTGGGAATGATGGATTAGTAGAGTTGTATGGATACATAGCAGCGCGGGATCATGTGGATAAGTTGCTTAATTATGTCATCAATATTAGCAGGGATGATCCCATTATTGTGGAGCAGGGGCACATCCATACTTACGTGCAATTATTTCAAGGGACAAGTCTATCCTAACACCTCCTAGTGTCGAGGTTTGCCTGCTTAACCTGCTTAGTTACCAAAACTTGTGGTTGCCCATTAAAAGTATCCACCTCCATCTAACTCAGTCATTGGGGCTGGTTTGGAGGTGATTCCATCCATGTTGCTCGTTAGGTGCACACTGCCACGAATTCAGAACTACCCAAGAGAATCATTTAGACGTTATGGAATATTTCAGGAGTGAACTACCAGAATTTTCTAGTTAAGTGTGTTCAAGTAGGAACCTTGCTATTCGAGGGGGTTAAGTAGACTTATTCCTTATTCAAATTACCCTATTCATTTCACATTGCAGGGCTAAACTTATCACATGCATAGAACACTACATTCTCTCGATGGCATGCTACAACTACTACTCTATTTTACATCATTAAAGTTGGGCTAGATTGTGACTCTTTAAGTTTGTATTATTTGTTCTCTTGAATTATTTAGTAGACATAAACCAAATTTTCACGCCTGGCTTTCTTAATAACTAGATGTAAGATTAGTTTACAGTTGTTGTTCCATGCTAATTTATTATGTTATGGTTCACATGTAATGTTTTTGTCTCACCTGTGGAAAAAATGCCATGCGATTAGTCTTTCCACGAATAGCAATGTAACAGTACAATACTTTGGATTGTACAAGCCAGTACTATATCAGTATGAAAGGATGATTTACTATGAGAACAGATTGAAATTATGAAACTAATGGAGTATCACTTATTCCGAACAAAATGGAACCAAATTGTTTTTGGTTCTCGGTTGTTTCGTAGTACAGCACACCGAATTAATTTCCTTTTGTTTATGGAAGTTGCCTTTCTTTTGTTTATAGGCATATGTAGGTACATTGCATTGATAATCCCATCACTAGAACACTCATTTTTCTGTTTTCAATTCACACAGGCTTATGTAAATAAATATCTGGGATTTGGAACATGAATAGCAGGGGGCAATTATCCCTTTCAAAAAATTGTGCAATTCTATTCGTTTGATATAAAAAGCTACTAAATATAATACTTATTGTGTAGGGTTCTCTCATCAGCATGGGTGGTGGCCCTAAGCGAGGGATAGATGTGGCGGACTATGCTCTGATTGAGTATGACATGAGGATTAAGAGAGGCAGACAAGAAAGAGATGACCTACAACTGATTGATGGCGCATCATCCTTACACTACCACGGGACATGGCATCGGCCGTTCACATATGGCATCTCTAACGATTGTGGCGGCGCAGTCGACATGACTTTAGCATGTCTTTGTTGCGCGGTCGAGACGACCGTAGAGGTTCTGATATCGGAAGTGCAGAGCGGTTTCCATATGTCTCTCAGATGTTTCACCAGTGGGTTTAATACGGAGATCCGGCTCTTTGATGGCGCTGTCGTCGGGTCTTGCGCCTTGAAGAGGTCTGTGGTTGCCGTAGTGGAGGGGTCTTTCATGCGTTTGAAATTCAAGGTAAGCACACCGTCACCCGGTTCCGAGTCCAAACGTCGGTGTACCTTCAAGGCCAAGACACATGGGCATAACACTCGAGAGATAAAAACTGATTTTGCGTTGATCTCGGTGAAGGTGACCTGGTCGACGTTGCCCGGCCGCTTTCCTGAATAAGTGTTTGCCCGGCCGATGCTAAGTGTCTGTGATGGATGGACCAATGTACAAACAATGGTATTAACGCTTGGAGTGTAATCAAACTATTGTCCTTTGTATTGTAGTTTGTACTAGACATTCGATCCAGAGGCCACAGATGCTGCCGTAGTGCAGTTGTTTCACATTTGGTTCTTCTATCCGTATATTAGCACTAGTGTTTAGGTTAAAAGCATGGAGGGATTTCCTAGCCGCACATGGACAAGAAGTGGCTTCTCGGTGGACTGCAAGCTTTTTGTTTGCCTTGGGCTTTTTGGCAGTTTTTTCTCTCCTCTGTTTTCCCTGTATTCTCCTTCGTTTTCTCTGCCTCGTTTGTAATTTGTACCCCCTGTTCCTTTTATAATGCAAAATCAGATCTCCTAGTGGTATGGTACAGGTAAAAAAGGCTCATGTTGAGGACTAACTAACGTTCGGTATCATTTATGCACGCCGGTAAATCTCAACACCATACAGGGGCTATTCATTAGAAAACAATGTACTGTAGTAAATAGTGCTTGAAATTTTCCATGTGCAATCTTCCTTGCGTTGAGCTGAAAGTTTATCGTGTTATGTAATTATGCCAAAATTATCAATATACTCCCTTTATATCACAATACTTGTTATTGAAAAGAAATAGTCTAATTCTTCCTAACAACAAGTATTAAGAACCAGAGGGAGTAACATTTAGCAGTACATGCATGTGGTGGTTTGCACTTTTCCAGACTACTAGTCATGTTGACTTTCCAGGAAACGATTTGCTGTTATGCATGCCCGGTGTTACGCTGGTGGTTTAAGGGTGTGTTATTGTCTAGCATACGTCTTCTCTGACCAAAATCTTTGGAGATGGTTCCCTATTCTAATTCTTTGGGGAACTTGGGCATAATGGGGAAATGCACAAGGTGTTGTACCTAATCAGGTGTCTTTAGAAGCCTGTGTACAAGCTTGAGATGATGGATGTGATCTGGGCCGTGAAAGTTATGAAATTATTTGGCAAATCTAGCAAATGGGAGAGTCATGAACTAGCCACATTTTGTGAAATATGGGAGACCGTCAAACTCAAGTTCAAGCATGTAGATGAACTTAGTAGATCATTAAGTTATTACGGCATCTCCAACGCTGACCCCACAGATTTGCTCCGGAATCCGTCCACGGACAGGGGAATGGTCCGTGAACACTAATGCCGAAGCGGCCATCCAATGCTGCACGCGTACATTTCAAACACTTTTTAAATTCAATGCTGCCCGAAATGCACATGGTGTTGTATTGCTATACAATCAGGGCCTTTTGCTAAATGAACTCAGTTGCCTCGGGTTCCTTGAATTCTCATGGAAAACCACATTTTAAATTTCCAAAAGTTCTTAAGTTTCTACACAATCATATACGTATTCACTTTCATTAAAAAAATGTTGTTTTACGGCTACATAAAAGAAGGCAAAAATGCGAAAAAAAAATTCGAGAATCCAAATGTGGATCTAAATAGATGTGGTATTCAGTGGCGAAGGCAGGAAAAAAAAATAGATATGGCAGAGCTTACGAAAGGAAAAACTGCGTATAATAAAAAATCTTACTAGATACTATATACGGACATGTTACTTTGTGTTAGCAATCACTTGGATGAGGATAACTGGTCATCAATTTATCATCTATACTAATCAGCAACCAGTCCCGGCATACAAGCAGCTATCTATTGATCTACAGTAGTGTGTTCGTTCAAATCTGAAAATTGTATTAATATATATAGTGTATTATCTTAGTAAATGCGGCAAGTTAGGTGTGGCGGAGGCCAAAGCTAGCCAGATAGCTGGCTCCGCCACTGGTGGTATTCACTATTATAGACCAATACTTTCTTTGTGCAGCCAACAAGTGAAAAAAAATATTAACAAAAAGTTACATGTATGTGGATCACACATAGATGTACATGTCGACCTTTCCCTTTTATCTGAGATTCAAAATATGTATTCTTTCTTCAAAAAAGCCGGGACCCGAGACACTAAGAGCCAAAACACATTTCTCGGTTGAGAAGGGCCTTGTAACTGTACACATATGTTCAGAGCAATAAGGAGAAGAGAAATCCATATGTATGTGTTGTCTAACTTATCGTCTACCTCGGCAGTCTCGTCATGCGGTCTAATTGTAAGCCATCAAACTCGGAATTGCTTTTTCTCGAATTTCATTTATCTTTCTTTTCTCTTGTCTTTGTTGATTTTCATTTTATTGTTATGTCTTTTATGTTTTGACTTTTATTTCTGTCTTATCTTTTTTATTTAATTTTTTGTTATATTTTGGACTACAAAAAATGTTCATGTGTATGATGAACAAACGTTCATGAATCTCCTGAAAATAAATGACACTTTAAGAAGCATTCATGACTCTTCAAAAAATGTTCATGTATATATATCTCACAAGAAATAAAAGAAAACATAGATAAAAAGATGTGGAAATATTCTAGCAAATGAGTGCTCATTTATTTTACAAAAAGGATTCACACATTTCCGAAGAAAATGTCCATTCGTCAAATAATATATATATATACTTCTTTTAAAGTACTCACGTATTTAGGAACAAATGTGCATGCCTAATAAAGGGGGTGTTCACGACTACAGAATAATTGTTCACGTAAGAAAAAAGAGAGAGCTTCCCGTCAATTCGACCAAACCATTGGCGGTTTGAAAAATTGAAAATTTTGTATCACTAACAGGTTACCCCTGATTCTACACATTAGTGACATATTTTTTAGTCAAATTAGTGACATAATTATGTGTTACTCCGTCAGTTTCATAATATAAGAGCCTTTTGCAAGCTACTCCCTCCGTTTCTAAATATATATTTTTTAAAGATTTTATTAAGGACTACATACAGATGTATATAGATATATTTTAAAGTATAGATACACTTATTTTGCTTCGTGTGAAATTCTATAGTAAAAATCTTTAAAAATACATATATTTAGGAACGGAGGGGTAATATAATTGCAAAGCATTTTTATATTGTGAAACAGAGGGAGTAGTATTTTGCCAAAAAAAAAAGAAGAAGAAAGGCATATGTTTTGTCAAATTGCTCAAAACTGGAGCCCAGGCCCCAGGCCGGTCCGTGGTTGGCCGAGCCGCGTATTGCCTCAAAAAAAAAAAAAAACGGGACTCGCAATCCTTCCTTTCGGAGTGCTGCTGCTCGTGTGCCGTGCTCCCCTCCTCTCCAAACTCCGAATTCGCAGAGGCTCCGCCGCTCCGGCCGACGAGGCTCGCCGGCGTAGGCAGCCAAGGATGGCCGCCAACTTCTGGGCGTCGTCGCACTCGTAAGTCTCCAGCTCCCGGTATCGACCGATTCGTCCTTCTTGCCCGTGATGGCGCGGATTGAAGCTGCTAATTTGTCATGTTGTTTGTGCGCGCTTGATCCGGTTCGAGCAGCAAGCAGCTGCTGGACCCGGAGGACGTGGACGTGGTGCCGGCGGCGGACCGGGAGCGGGGCATCACCACGGAGGAGTTCCGCCTCGTCAAGATCCACATGTCCTCCCGTACGTCGTCAGCTTCCTCCTGCGTCCTTCCCGTCCCCTGCTCCCATAGTAGTATGGTATTCCCCTGATGCAAATCAGTTTAGTTTCTCTGCAGTGTAGAAATTCACTAAATGTTGAGCAATTCCCTGCCGTATCCGCCGAATCAAGAGCGAACAGATCGTGCGATGTTCTTACTAACTTGCTGATTCAGAAACACAAATTTGTCATCTCCTTGTTTTATGACAGATTTTTTTTTTGTGAATCACAAGCTGCGCAATTGTTTGTGTTCATTAATTGGCAGTTCATACCATCAGCCTAGGTCCAGCGCAATTCATTTCCTTCCATTCGCAGCGGCCATAACATGTCACTTTAGAGCTGCTTGATTTGCAATATTGTGTGCTTACTGAGTAAAGCATTTGTTGGTTTCAGATATATGGCGGCTGGCACAGCAGGTGAAAGTTAGACAAAGGTTAGACCTTGTGTTCCCGCTGCCTGGCCTGCACTTTTGTTTTCGGCTCTGTAATGTCATGTTTGGACTCTATTGAACCAACAAACTTATGTTCTGCTTTTAGGCTATTTTGGACTTAGCATGCTTTCCTTGTACACTTAACCAAGGGAGATATCCATAGTGTTTTACACTTGCCAAGAAATGAAAACAATGCTTGCATCTATCTACTACTCCCTCCGTTCGGAAATACTTGTCACAGGAATGAATGTATCTAGATGTATTTTAGTTCTAAATACATCCATTTTTATACATTTGTGCGACAAGTAATTCCGGACGGAGGGAGAAATAAATATTTTCAGTTACCATGCTGAAGTGGCTACTTCTATATCGACAAGAGTTATACACATTAGCGTACAAAATTGTTAATTTATTACAGTATTACCTGAAACACATTTTTTACTTTCGCTCATCAGGTTTTATCTTCCTTATAATATTTCTGCACAGTTTGTTTGAACTTCAAGATTGATATTAGAAGCTACAGGCTTCAAAGATAAATAAAGCATTCACTGACACAGTGGCACTGTTTGTTCTACTTTATCTGTATTTTTATGAATCACAAGGTTGCTGTTTCTTTTTTTGTTATAAGACTAGAGTTGCCATTTGTCCAGTAATATGAAGTGCATTTTCTGTGTTTTTCGGGGATTAAATCATGACCCTGATGATCTTAAATCATTGTTATTTCAGAGTCATCGCTACTGCCATCACTTACTTCAGGCGTGTCTATACAAGGTATGATTTTCACCTAACAAGGATACATGGGATATGTAGCTTCTTTCTATTCATCATGAAGAAAGAGAGCCCCACCCCTCTGATCTCTGATTTCTTGCCTGAATTTGACTATCACTTTAATTAGCTGGAGAAAGGAAACTACTAGTTTTTTAGGCTGTAAGGTGCTGACGTGCTGTGTTTCCCTAGGATCTAAGATGGTCAACTTACTGGATGTATCATATACTCTGACTGTATGACGTGTTGCTGTTTCTTTATTTGTTCCGAGAAATTCAGTGCTTCAGTCAGAACCCTGCAAGATTTACGCTGCTCCAATCACCCAACCAAAACTCATGATATTGTAGATATTAATGATTCTCAACTTGCTTCAATCAGAACTCATGCGTATCAGCTAAACCTAGTACTATGGAACTTTTTTGTAACTATAAATTTCTACTGGTATTGTTCTGAACATCGAGGATCAAACTCGTGTTTTTATACTTTATGTGAGCAAAAGTTGGACATGAAGGTTTATATCGTTTGCTTGTTTCTATATTTTTCCTTTAACCAAATTTAGTACTTTATGTAAGCATGTATACTTCTGTCTTATTGCTGAATCTGTTTACAGAAAGAGCATGACTGAGTATGACCCTCGTTTGGTAGCCCCGGCTTGTTTATATTTAGCATCAAAGGTAGAGGAGAGCACAGTCCAAGCAAGGCTTCTCGTCTTCTACATAAAAAAGATGTGTGGTAAGTCTCATGAATCATGACCGTACAGGTACACAGTTTACTTGGAAGAGTTGCACTAACGATTTAGCTGTTCCCTTCGATAGCAGGTTCTGATGATAAGTACCGATTTGAAATTAAGGATATTCTTGAAATGGAAATGAAGCTCCTGGAAGCTCTTGACTATTATTTAGTTGTTTACCATCCCTATCGTCCTCTTTTACAGTATGATTCTGCTTCCTGTGATATCTTTATACGAGTAACAAATGACATTTCTTCACTGGAAGTAGGGTGTCTCGTATAGTTTCATGTTCCCCTAACTTAGAGAGATTTTCTGTTTGGCAGTTTATTGCAGGATGCTGGCGTAACAGACCTGACACAATTCGCCTGGTAAGCACTGCCTCATGAATGAAAATGCTGTGAAGCATTAAATTGATTTGTGAATGCTGCCATTCTGGATAGAACTTCTAGACCTTTATAATTCACCCACAGCGTCGCAATATTTTGTTTCTGCTTTGTTGACCTTCCTATCGAAGAAAAGCTACATTAGATGCTTTGAGTGACATTTGGTGGTTAAAATCTGAACCTTTTATTTGAAACATTTTATGACATAAGCATGTTAGTCCCAGAGAAAGCAGACTTCCTTTTTGGTACCCTTGTTTCAGGACTTCATCAACAGTATTTACATTTGCTATTGATGTATTGAATATCCTTAATAGAACTGTAGCATGTAGGATTGTAGGGGCATGTGATAGAAGTACCTCGACTGAGTTTTCCTTCTCATTTTCTGTATTACAGTACGGTTAGTCAATAAGGCAATAGCTTTTATCTGGGATCACGTGGCAAACAAATACTCCATCCATCCCATAATATAAGATTTTATTACAACCAATATACTCACATATTGGTTGTAATAAAATCTTATATTATGGGATGGAAGGAATATAAGTGAAACGCTTGTATCATGCTTAATCTTCAACTTGACATATGTCTATTCTGATCAGCCATGGTTACTTGCAGGGGCCTTGTCAACGATACTTACAAAATGGACCTTATTCTCGTACAGCCTCCCTATATGATTGCATTGGCTTGTATATACATTGCCAGTGTTCTTAAAGATAAGGATACGACTTCGTGGTTTGAAGAACTTCATGTTGATATGAACACTGTAAGTGCCCGTTTGTCCATATTTTTTCCCCTTTTGATTGGTTCTCTCGTAATATCCATCCAATTCACGGGCATTCGTTTGCAATACCCAGGTGAAGAACATTTCAATGGAAATACTGGACTTCTACGAAACCTACAAGGTTGACCCCCAGAGGGGGCTCTCTGACGAAAAGATCAGCCCTGTGATGAACAAGTTGCCAGCAAAGGCCTAGAGCAGAAGTTGTTCTAGTTATCTCGGTATGGTGATCTGGTCGCGTAACCGACCTACATCGATGCATGTAGCGTCAATAGTAAATTCGAGAATCTAATATTGTAAGTGACCAGCGGATCAACTGTGACATATCTTTTCAGAATGAAGAAACCCATGATAAGGAATAGTTTGGACGTGCTTGTAACAGTCTGTGATACTTAACATTTATAGCTGTTGTATTGTACAAAACTCAAAGTGAAATTACTTCAGTGTGTCTCCGCTTGTCAGCATGACTATGAAGTGCCCCTGGGGACGAGATCATCAACATCCTCAGCCATACTACCTCATGGTAGCTGACTAAAATCTTGATAAAATGCTGGGCAGTCACTTCAGAACATAGTACACCACCGAACAGGTGAGTAAAGAAGCACCAAATATTATTTCAACCGCAGTTACATCGAGCAACTATGGAGAAGGGTGCAACCGTGCAAGGCTAATAGCCTAATACATCAACATTTTTATGTTGCCACAAAAAATATATAATGGAAGGCTACATGCAAATTTGTTAACCCATTTCAGGCAGCACTCTGTTTGTCAGGTTAACCCATTTCAGGCAGAAGGTTATCCACTCCGGTCATCAGGACGCTGAATTCCTACCGACCCATTTCCATACATTCATCTAGGTGATGATGGTACAACAATGCTCCTCAGCAGAAGATCCACCATGGTTCTCCCTGGGAGGACTCCTGACCCAATAGATTTCAAAGTCAGAAGCTGCTAGAAGCTCATTTTAACACATCAAACGGACCTGTATCTAATTAAACGAAGCTCACTTGACTGCGGCTGATACAAGTTGAAAGGGTTCACCTTAACGAGCGGTGTTAGGAAGGTAAATGCGGTGGAAGTTGTTCATCTTCAGGTGCTTCCGGCAGGTAGGGCATTTCTTCTGGAACTGAATGGCTTGCTTGATGCAGTTTGTGCAGAAGATGTGGCCGCACATTGTTGTGGCGGGCTCGTCCAGCTTGTTCCAACACACCGGGCAGGTGAAGATGGGTTCCTTTGGAGTCACCTTCACAGGCTCTTTGCTAGTTTTCCCCGCACTTTTTGACTGCCAAGAATGGAAATATGCAGGTAGCCAGAGTTTAGCACAAATCATGAGGCAACATGCTAATATGAACTGGACACCAGGATTGAATGTATAGAGCAGCTTTCTTAGATGCAATTATCCTCTAGCAGAAGTGCTATAGTAAACATGTTCGTACACTATAGCACCTACATAAAAGGAGGCAAAATGCTTCTTGAAATTTAACTATTGTGAAATTGTCAGCGCCAACCAAGAACCCTAACTGTTGGCCTTTCAAGAACAATCTGGACAGATCTATATGACATCATTGCAGAAATGGAAGTATGACTTGAACATACAGCGAGAAATTCTTTCAACTATATCAAATATGGTTACACCCTTAGTCCACTGAAAGGGCAACATAATCCAGAACACCATAGAAAGAACAAAGGGGAGCATCATACAATAGATACCAGCTGTTATTCCCGAAAAGGACCAAGTAGAGAACACCTAATAAGTAGTAATAACTAACCAAACTGGACTTAAAGCTAAGAGAAATTAATCCCTTCAAAACAATTTAACTTAAATACCTGTAAGCTGGATCCTTCTCCTGTTTCTGGAGAGATGTTTACTACAGGTGCAACTCTTTGCCGTTTGTTCCTTGTGTTATGAGAAAGCACTGTTGCATTATCATCATGAGTAACTCCTGATTGAATAAACAGTAAGGCAGATAAGGAGGCTTAAATGACAGGGGGAAATATAGTCAGAGAGCATATTGACGAATATTTAACAACTTCCAGTTGTGGTATCCAGAATCCAGAGTCAGCATCAATATAAGTCTATCACCTTACAGCAGGAAGTTATTATATAGGAAATTGGCCACACAAAGAAGTCGCAAGTCCAATTTTCAGCATAACTTATATGTGTCTGTTGCCACTAGAAAGTAAACTCATGTCACATTGTATAAGCAGCACCTACATTCATGTTAGCAGCATGATATAGGTGATAACCCAAAATTATGTGTCTTGTTTATAAACTGGATAGTTCCAGAAGAATCGACTAAGGCAGATCATAATAGATTGATAAAGAATTTACCAACCAAATTCCATAATGTGAAGCCAAAACAACTCCACAGAATGCAATGCACAGTAAGTGCCAAGTAAAGAACTAACCTTCCCGGGTAACATGTGCCTCTAGATCAACTACTGTCACAGGCTGCCTCCTAGTTCTCCGGTTCGTCCTCTGCAAAATGCAAGATGATTCAATATAAATGCCAGAAATGATGCATCACACTTATGTAATAACCAAGTTGTAATACTCTTCCTTGGTATGAAGAGCTTGTGTGCCTCAGAATCATAAGAAGTACACAACCTATTTGATAAGTGTATGCATACACCATGATCCTTAAACATCACTGTGAACATATTGCCTTGCGAAGTTACCTGAGGCACTTGCGAAGCTGACACGACCTGCACTTCATCCTCGAGCGCTTCCACATCGATGGGTGAGGTGCGCGCGCCAGCGTTAGAGGCTGATACTCCACGTCGGCTGCCCGCCGCTGGGGGGCTTGTGACCAGGTTCACGACAACCTTATCGGCATCTTGTGATTGCCTTCGTGAGGCACGCCGTGTGCCGTTAGGAGTACTCATGCTCCCTTCAGCTCCCGAATCGACCTGAGACTGAAAGAGATGTGATTCAACAGTTACTTGCTTTTACGACAAACTATCTGTCAAGTGTCAACTACCAGCAAGCATTTTAACATGTGACCATCTTATACCAGTATAAATAAATCAAGGACATGGATGCTCCGATCAAACTTTCAACCATCTCAGACAAAGCTACCGAGGACCAACAATTCGAAACCCCAACCACTCGTTCCTGACGGAATTTGAACCCCCAAAAAAATTCCGCATCTGGGCCAGTGAACTGAAACCACGAGCAGTAGCAAAATCGGGGGATAAACCTAACTATTTGCTGAATCCCGCAGCCTTAAGACGACCCTTAGCAACCTTAAGGTGGAGAGAGCTGTCTGCGAGCTAGAGCACGAAACGAGCAGTACAGCACACGCAGAGATGCCCCTGATCCCCAATTCCTAAGGCAGCCGCGCCGGATCGGCTGGGAATCTGCCTAGAAACGGACGAATTCGACCCAGGGACCGTCGGCGCGGCGGGCGAACCGAAGAGCAGCTCGTCGCCCGCAACCACCTCGCTGGATCGGCGCCTGCCGCCGACACGACAAATCAAGCGGAAATCGACACGAGTACCGCGCTCACCCGACGAACCGAGCTCGACCGGACGAGCGGAGGAGGCGGCCGCCGCGCCGCGCCGCGCCGCCGGCCCGCGCACTCGATTTTTTTCTTCTTCGCTCGGCGCCTCCTCCAGTCCTCCTCCTCCTCCCCGTCTCCCCTGCGCTTCCTGTTTTGAACGGAAAGGATGCGAAATGGGGGAGGAGACGAGGTCTCGCGATAAAAAGGAAGATACGTCTCTTCCCCATTTGGGCCCCGCCTGTCAGGGCCCGCTATCTCGGCCCACGCCTGTGTGGGGCCTCTGCCTCTTTTTGGGGGCCCGTTTCCAGCGTGACGGGTCGTCGAGTTTTCGGTGGGAGAGTAGAGGGAGCGGTGACGGTCCATGGCGGCCGCGGCGCGAGACCGGCGGCGAAGGGGCCGCGCTGCCTCCGCCGCTGCTGCGGCGGAAGACGACGGGGAGGAGCAGCACCTCAACCCCTTCCTCTCGGACGCGGGGCCGACGGCCTCCAGAGTCCAGTTCAGGTGCGTGGTCTCCTCTTGCGGTTCGTCTGTTTCACTGCTTGTTACTTCTGGTGGCGCTAAGCCGTTCAGCGGGTTTGCGTATGTTGTGGAGCAGGAACGTGGCGTCGCGGGCGCGGTGGGTGGAGGAAGCCGGCGCGGCGGAGGTGGTGGACAGCAAGGGGAAGCCCTGGCTGACCACCGGCGTCACGCGGGGCGGCAAGCTCTACTACAATGTCGAGGAGATCGGGTACGCCACCTGTTTGATGAAATGCCGCGACGGTACTGCATGGTTCTTTGCTCTGTGAATATGGCCGTTGGGGGCTTCTTATCATGACGCCTTTCATCTAAGACAATGCAGAGCGTGTCCTGGAGTCCTCATGCTTGAATCAATATGATTTGTGATTGTCTAACCCATGGTGTGGACTAATTACAATATGCAGAACTCAAACGTTTAATGGATGGATTGCATGCCATGCCTTTTGTTTTCAAATACTTTGACTTGCAAGTTGAGGCGTGTTGGCTGACCAAAACCATGCAGGTTTTTGGCAGAAAGAGGGGCGTTGATTTTTCTCGATGATGAGGGTGGGACAATTGGAATGGAAGAAATCTATGGAAAGATTGCAGGTGGAAAATATGGGTGCTCCTGGGATGCCTTCCAGGCTTACAAACACTTGAAGTTGCTTGGCTACATTATTGGACGATATGGTGTCCCCTGGACAACGAAGCATAGCCCTACTTGTGAAACCACTAATTGCCTCGAGGGTATGCCTGGCACTGAACAGAGCTTCGATAGAGCCACTGGTGTCCACAATGGCATCCCGAAATTGCTCAATGAAGTGCACACAGATGGGTTATCTCCATCCTATGAAGTGTATCTACCAAATAGCAAATTTAGAAAGTCATCCCCTGGAGCCCCTTGTTTCCTCCTGTCTATGTTAAGGTAATGTTACTTTTCTCACATGCATTTGTGCTTATAACTAGTGCATGTTCATCTTACAGTGGTTCATCTCATATGGTTCATTTAATATGTCAGTGCAGGATCACAATGTTTTCTACAAAAGTGCATAAAATTTTCATTGTGTGTTTGATATGATTTCAGTAACCTCTTCTGGTTTGAAATGGGTGTTATGAAACTTTGCATATTTATTATTTAGACATTAGGATTTATCTATCAGGTGCTATTGGTTGTCTTCTGTGCACATGTATATCTCTCTTTTGTGTTGTTAATGTATCTTTATGCACATAGATTTAACACTTTGCTCTGTTATCACAGTGAATATAATGTTCGGGCTATATGGATGTGTAATTTAAGCTTAGTATACAAGCTGATAGGAAATTTCTGGTGTCTAATTGGATTTGTAGTTTGTTGAGCTATATCTTGCAATCGAAATGTACAATCAATCACGATTTCTTGTATTTACATGCTTATCATGTATCCATCCTTATCTCAGGTTCTCATTCTCTTGACCAATTTTTTCCCAACGAAAAAAAGACCAATATTTTCCCAACGGAATAAATAGTGATTCTAAGCATGTAGTGGGTAAGACTACATGAAGCCAGAAATTTGCATAACCGAAATCATAAAGGTTATAGAAATAGGTAAGGAGGCACACAAAAATGCCGTAATATATGAATTTGGACATAGCAGTTTGTGGTCAGTTCTGTTCGATGGAATTTCTTCCTGTCATAGGTCTTATTTGTTCAATTTGGTGCAGAGACAAGCCACCCTCAAGGGATGAACTGGAAACCATGGAAAGCAAGTGTGGCGGCATTCCTCTTAAATTTTGTCAAGTTGATAATGGACGTGTCAGCTTTCTCTCCTTCGACAAAGTTCTACTTCCTAGTTTGCCCTGACAGATAGCGGCAGAAATGGTTGTTGATTTTCACTTGTTCTGAACTTCTGATCTTATAAGCTAGTACCTCAGTCTGCATCATCAGGATGTATATTCAGTGCCACGAATGACATGCTTAAACAAATCCCTTGAATAGTTCAGAATGCCTTGTGAATATTGCAGAAGCGTGGGAAAAATAAATAAGGCGTAACTTGATAGGCTATGTGTCAGCTACGACCATACTCCAAGTTCAAATCACTCTTGCTTCATCTTGATGTGGACTGTTCTTTTTTCAGCATTACAAACTGAAGAATGGTTTCAATAGACAACAAGTGTTTATGTCGGGACCGAGAAAGCTGCCAGATAGATCTTCAGGTTCTGCAGGGATCTGCAGAATCGTCTCCACCCTTTGCGCTACTTGTTTACTGTTCATTGCTGCTGCAGCTAGGGATAACACTTCGATATATTCCTACTCCCTCTGTTTGTAAATACAAGTCCTTTTTAAGGTTTTACTAAAGGATTACATACGGATGTATATATAGACATACTTTAGAGTGTAGATCAGTGAAATCTCTAAAAAGAATATTTAGGAACGGTGGTAGTAGTAGTTTGTGGCGTGTTTCTAGCTAATTAAGCTGCTTTGCTAATGTCTCTCTGTTCGATGATACTGGAGAAGAGTTCATACAAAAAATGGCACTGAGGAGATCATCATTGCACAAGAGTTGATGTGACTTTTGGCCCCTGTTGAATCGGTATTGCAGTGATTTTTCAGTTTACCGACAATGAAGGCGATGCTGTAGCTTCAGTTGGACAAGCATATTTAACTGGTATTCACATCGTAGTACTTGACGATCAATCAGCTTTGAGTGGTAGTAAAAATTGACACCATCCCCGTGCCAAGAGCGACGTGCCCCGTTCTGTCCTCGGATACTACCGCTGGAGCAATGGCGACACCATGTAATCCAAACCAACTCATCTGGACGCACGCAGCCATTTCAATCAGGCCCTGTCTCGAGCACGCCGACAGAGTATCTTACCCAGCAAATCCCCTCGTACACTCATGACTCATCTGAAAATGACGTTGAGTCGGAAGCTCTTACGCCAGAGGTCGATCAGCAGCCACACAAACGCCGCCATGCATGCACACGTGCACACCTACGCGGCGCCTACATAAACTCATCAGCATCACTAGTTCAGTACATACCTGCAAATATTTAAGGCAAGCGGGAGCAGCTTCACTGCTTCAGCAATGGCGATCGCCAAGCTGGTGCTCGTGGCCACGCTCGTGATCATGCTGCAGGCGTCGACGCGCGCGGTGGCCCGGCACCACCACCACGCCAAGCCGGACCCGTGCGACGACGCCGAGGATGACGGCCCCGACCCGGGCATGCGGCACAAGCACAGGAAACCCCACTGCCCGTCGACGCCGGGCGGCCACGGCCACGGCCATGGCGGCGGCGGCACCCCGGGCATTATGACGGTGAACGGCTTCGAGGAGGGCCAGGAGGGCGGCGGGCCGGCGGCGTGCGACGGCAAGTACCACAGCGACAAGGACATGATCGCGGCGCTGTCGACGCGGTGGTACGACGGCGGGCGGCGGTGCCACAAGACGATCCGCATCACCAGCAAGCGCAACGGGCGCACCGTGGAGGCCCGGGTGGTGGACGAGTGCGACTCCGGCCACGGCTGCAAGGACGACGTCGTCGACACCTCCGCCGCCGTGTGGCAGGCGCTCGGGCTCGACACCGACGTCGGCATCGTGCCCGTCACGTGGTCCGACGCCTGAAAACAGGGGTTCACCTTCACCGGCCGTTGGTACCTACTACTTGATCGAGTACGTAGCAGAACAAATTTACCTGTATGGATGGTCAGTCAGTGCGGCGTCATCAGTGTCGCCGGTTCATTATATTGCTGTTGTTTGTGGGATACAGTATAATCATATTGTTGTGCCCATGTACGTTGTAATTTTACGAGGTAATAAAAACCACATGCATCAAAGTGGTTCACTTTAGTGTCTAAATTTGTTATGGATGTTCACTTTAATGTCTGAATTTGAAAAATGCATCCAAGTGGTTCTAAAACTTGATGAAAACGTGTAAATACGGTGCCAATTCTGTTTGTAGAGGTAATAAAGTGTGCTGACATGACACTGTATTTGGCTGATGTGGCATGGAGGTCCACTTGTAGACATGAAACAGAATTTTCTTTGACTCTATATATACGCATCCGTAAGTTCATAAGGAAAATTGGTAGAAAAAATGATGTCAACATATAAAGCAAACCTGTGCTACCTCAGTCGTGTATGCAACCTATACTAGCAACTTCACTGGATATGTCTACCTGCAGGGACGAAGCGAGCATGCAAGCATAGGGGGGCAAGTTTGTTCATGAAAGGGGTAAAGTTTATATGAAGTATAAAAAATTAACCATAATAACCACTATCATAGTAGAAAAATCAATTTGTTAGGGGGGTTTAAACCCCCCCTCGCCCTCCCCCCCCCCTAAAATCGTGCCTGTCTACGTGTGAATCAACCTGCGTTTGGATGGTTAAAAGGACATTCACTAGTGGGGACGGGGCCTTTAGCCCCGGCCCGTAAGGGGCTTTAGTCCCGATTCACCAACCGGGACTAAAGGGGCGGGACTAAAGGCCTAACCTTTCGTCCCGGCCCTCTTACAAGCCGGGACTAAAGGTGCTCCACGTGTGCGCCTCGTAGCGCCCCAGGGGCAGGCCCTTTAGTCCCGGTTCATTACACGGACCGGGACTAAAGATTTTCAGATTTTGCTAGGTTTTGGATTTTTTTTGAATGAAATTATTTTTGGGTTTTAGGGTTTTAGGGTTTAGGTGTTCGGGAGATTAACGTGATGCCTCGTTTGGTGTTCGGGAATTAGTTTTCATATAATTTAAATAGAAATAATTATGCATATATATATATATATATATATATATATATAAGATTAATTTATCTTACAAGCGATCATACATATACAATTATATGGAGATCTGAATTATCGAGACTAGAGCCCGTCTATTTGATTACATGGACGAACATTAGTAATGGCCCTTAGCTACACTAAATCGTCCTTTGTCTTCTATAGCTTCCGTCCTCAGAAATCCCGCAAGCTCCTCTGCAACAGCAATCGCGCGTTGCTCTGGTAGGACCTTCGTCCTCATGGTCGTATGCTATATAAGAAGAGGAGATGAATATGAATATCAATCATGATAACAAAGAATGACGGGTAAAAATAGAGGTGTGAATGTTCATTGCTTACGTCGAATCTGTGATCCTTGAACTCAGAGGTAAACGTGCGAATGGTCTCGCAAACATAGTATCCGCATAGATGCGTTCCCCGTGGCTGCTGGTCGCACTTTATGAGAATAGAATATATATAATCAAAATAATAATCTAGCATCATAAATGTATTGAAAATTAATAAAAGTATATCATACTACTACTTACCTGAGCCGCTCTAAAGGTCAGCTTCTCAGGAAAGTTACCGGGAGTCACGCACTTGAACCGCTTCCAAACCCTGCCCGACAAGGATAATGATTTGCTAAGTTTTTCATTAATTGATATATCAGAAAATCATCGAAAGAGACCAATAGAGCGCAAGAATGATTAAAATTACCCTTGGAGCATGTCCTGCAGGCTTTGGAACTGTTCCAAGGGTCTCGATAATGGGTCGAAGGCATCAACTCCTCCCTTATCAATTTGAATGTCCAACAGAATCCAATGAAAGCTGCACATGTATATATATATATATATATATATATATATGTGTGTGTGTGTGTGTGTGTGTGTGTGTGTGTGTGGGTGTGTGTGTGTGTGGGTGTGTGTGTGTCAGTAACTTATCAATTACACTTATAAGTGAATGGACACAACAGAGTAAAGACCCTCACCTGAAGTTGTATGGAAACAGTATGTGGTCACAGAAATTTTGATCTATTAGAAACCTTAGAAGGTTTTCCTTCGTCTCCTTGGGTTTGTCAGTTAGCGACGCTATATGTATTTTATCGGGGTCAATAAACCCAATATTTAGGATGCTCTTACTTTTACAATCTAGAATCTTCATTCTGCATAATAGAGTACAAGTTATATATAGACAATGAATTGAAATAACTAAACAAGTTATATGTAGACAACGAATTGAAAAACTTACAGACAATAGCAACTCCTAAGCGATTTGTCGAGGGCGTCGCCATTGTCCATCTGGAAGAGTTCATCAAAGTCGATATGGATTTCTTCGGAGCGGCCGTAGTACTCCCGTGGGACACTCAGCACGATCATCGTTCTCCCATTCTTTGATCCACTTAAGTAACATTTATGCAAGTAACGCATATTTGTTGGGAGATCATCTTTGCTGACCAACGGATCTCCCATGACAAACTGTGGCTTAGGGGTTACCACAGCCTTGGGTATCCTGTCGTCTTGGGAAGCCAGCAAATCTTCAACCGAGATACCACATTCAGCCGCCAACTCCTTTGCTCTTTCAAAAGATTGCCCCTGCACCGGAGGGGAAAAATTCTCGGTTAACACCTTGAGGGGTGGGATCGACTGTTTGGCCTGTTGTCCAAGCTGAGGAACGTCTGATTTTTTCTTGCTTGTAGTTGAAATTGATTTGCTCCCACTTGCACTTGCACGTGAGCTGTTCTTTTTCACTTCCTTCTGCAATGTGCGTGTATAGTCATCAGGCTTATAGTGTAAGTCATACTGTGATGGAAGGGTTATGAAGTCTTTTGCCCATGCTATTTGCTTCTCGGTGTATTCCAGGCGAGGCTCGGGTTCCTTCTTTTTCATCTGCGCATCATGTTGTTCCTTTGCTATCCTGGCGTTTTCCTCGGGGGTACGATCATAAGGTCTGATAGGAAGATTAGCATGAGGTACCTTTGGGAGGGGCAACAGTTTGCGCTTTGGGGAGCTCCGTTGCTTAGAAATCATCGACGAAGCGTTCTTGCTGGCACGCTTCCGCTTAGTATCATGTGCGGGCGGCGGCGGAGACGGACGACCAAGTCCGGTGGCGGTGATCAAGATGGACTCGTGTTGTGCTGGCCGACGTCATGTGGAGGGCTTGGAGGTAATGGAGGTGTAGGTGACCTGCAACGACTCGGAGGCGGGCTTCGAGAAGTTCTTCCTCTTCGAGGTTCCTGATATGTGGATCCATAGTTCTGCAAAAAACGGATTCTCTTAACCTTTGTACCAAAAAAGAATTATTCTATCAGGAACTCCGTGCTCATCCTCCTCGCTGACACGGTGACGTACCACCTCCGCGGTGTCCGGAAGCCTCGGCACCCTCACTGGCCCACGCGACCGCCACCAAACAAGGATCGGGTCAACGACGGGCTGACTCCTCACCAACCTGCGCCCCCCGGAAGGTAGCACCTCCCAATACCGGCCGGGCGGAGCCCAGTCCCGGACAGGGCCCCTCTGATCAAGCAGGTGTCGTCCGCCGAGTCGACGACGAGGATGCGGGATATGCATTGTAAAATGAACTAAAAATATAAACTAGTTCTATTAATTTTTTTGCTAAAAATAAACTATTAACACTTAAGCATATACAATAGCAAAATTAAACTATTAACACTTAAGCATGTACAATAGCAAAATTAAGCAATAATCTAAGAAACACTATTAACACTTAAGCATATACACTATACAATAGCAAAATTAAATGACAAAAAAAATATTTCTTCTTCTTGTAACCCTAAACTAATTTTTCCTCTTCTTCTATTTCTCCTCTTCTTCTACTTCTTCTTCTACTTCTACTTCTCCTCTTCTTGTAGTACTTCTCCTCTTCTCTTCTTCTACTTCTCCTCTCCTCTTCTTCTAATTTTTTCTCTTCTTCTACTTCTCCTCTTCTTCTATTTTTCCTCTTCTTCTCCTCTCCTCCTCTTCTTATTCTCCTTTTTCTTCTTTTCTTCTCCTCCTCTTCTTATTTTCATTTTTCCTAATCTTATTTTCTTATTTTTGTTCATATTTCTTCTTCTTGTAACCCTAACCTAATTCTAAATATTACTAACCCTAATAATCTAGCACAAACCTAATAACAATAGGAATTAAATGACAAAAAAATCTTTTTCTTTTTCTTCTTTCTTCTCCTTTTTCTTCTTTTCTTCTCCTTTTTCTTCCTTTCTTCTCCTTTTTCTTCTTCTCTTCTCCTTTTTCTTCTTTTCTTCTACTGGCCGGAGTGTTGCGGAGGAGGGGGCGGGGGGCTTACCGGCCGGAGGTGTCGACGGCGCGCGGCGAGGAGGACGATGCGGCGCGCGGCGAGGAGGACGGCGGCGCGCGGCGAGGAGGGCGGCGCGCGGCGAGGAGGACGACGGCGATGGCGAGGAGGACGGCAGGCGGCGGCGAGCAGGACGTCGGGCAGCCTGACGGCGTCGTCGAGTTCGTCGTTGTGCCGCGCGGGCAGGAGAACGAGAGGAAGAAGAAGAGAAATGGACGATTTGGGTTGGAATTTTTCGAAGTCCCGCTTATATAGGTGGATCTTTAGTCCCGGTGCGTGGCTCGAACCGGGACTAAAGACCCCCTTTAGTCCCGGTTGGAGCCACGACCCGGGACTAAAGCCCCTCGTTTCCCGCCTCCTCGCCTGCCGAAAAGGGTCTTTAGTCCCGGGGCGTGGCTCCAACCGGGACTAAAGGGGGTCTGTAGTCCCGGGGCGTGGCTCCACCCGGGACTAAAGCCCCTCCTCGGCTGTATGATAAGTTTAGTCCCACCTCGCCCAGCGAGGGGGACTAACACTTGTTTATAAGCCCCGCCGCAGCTTCTCCATCGAGCTCCTCTCTAAAGCATGCTTACGGGCCTAAACTCACTGAAAATTGTAACTATATTAGAAATTATAGGGAAAATTCAATCTAAATTCAAATGAGAATTTAGATTGAATTTTCTCTATGATTTCGAATATAGTTTCAATTTTTTCTATTTTCATAATTAATAATTTTGACTATCCAAACTATTATCTATTTTGTTATTTTCAATTAAAAACTATGTTTATTAAAAATTCTTTTTGCATATTTGAGAATTTGACAAAACTATGATAATGAAAAGTGTTTCAAATTGAATAAATAATGCAAAACTATTTTTTATTTTCATAATTAATAATTTTGACTATCCAAACTATTATCTATTTTGTTATTTTCAATTAAAAACTATGTTTATTAAAAATTCTTTTTGCATATTTGAGAATTTGACAAAACTATGATAATGAAAAGTGTTTCAAATTGAATGATAATGAAAAGCACTACAAATGAACTCTGAAAATATTGAAAGTTGGCATGCTATCATCATTTCACCCACATAGCATGTGTTAAAAAGTTGAGAGGGCTACGACAAAAACTGGATGCAGTTTGTGTACAAAACGGACAATCTCTCTCGAAGTAGGAGCGTTTCGAACGAGAACTCATCTCTTACAAAGGGATTTCATTTTTTTGAACTTATTTGAACTCCATACTTTTTGTGTGTTCAAAATGCACCATTCAAAGGCACATCACAAAATTTTAACAATTTCTGACTTCATTTGGTATATTTCGTGCATTTACTTTTTTTTAGCTAGTTGACCCTGAAATTGAAAAGCACTACAAATGAACTCTCAAAATGTTGAAAGTTGGCATGCTATCATCATTTCACCCACATAGCATGTGTTAAAAAGTTGAGAGGGCTACGACAAAAACTGGATGCAGTTCGTGTACAAAACAGACAATCTCTCTCGAAGTAGAAGCGTTTCGAACGAGAACTCATCTCTTACAAAGGGATTTCATTTTTTTGAACTTATTTGAACTCCATACTTTTTGTGTGTTCAAAATGCACCATTCTAAGGCACATCACAAAATTTCAACAATTTCTGACTTCATTTGATATTCTTCGTGCATTTACTTATTTTTTTTGAGCTAGTTGACCCTGAAATTGAAAAGCACTACAAATGAACTCTGAAAATGTTGAAAGTTTGCATGCTATCATCGTTTCACCCACATAACATGTGTTAAAAAGTTGAGAGGGCTACGACAAAAACTGGATGCAGTTCGTGTACAAAACGGACAATCTCTCTCGAAGTAGCAGGGTTTCGAACGAGAACTCATCTCTTACAAAGGGATTTCATTTTTTTGAACTTATTTGAACTCCATGATTTTTGTGTGTTCAAAATGCACCATTCAAAGGCACATCACAAAATTTCAACAATTTCTGACTTCATTTGGTATTCTTCGTGCATTTACTTTTTTTTTTGAGCTAGTTGACCCTGAAATTGAAAAGCACTACAAATGAACTCTGAAAATGTTGAAAGCTTGCATGCTATCATCATTTCACCCACATAGCATGTGTTAAAAAGTTGAGAGGGCTACGACAAAGACTGGATGCAGTTCGTGTACAAAACGGACAATCTCTCTCGAAGTAGCAGGGTTTCGAACGAGAAGTCATCTCTTACAAAGGGATTTCATTTTTTTGAACTTATTTGAAGTCCATAATTTTTGTGTGTTCAAAATGCACCATTCAAAGGCACATCACAAAATTTCAACAATTTCTGACTTCATTTGGTATTCTTCGTGCATTTACTTATTTTTTTGAGCTAGTTGACCCTGAAATTGAAAAGCACTACAAATGAACTCTGAAAATGTTGAAAGTTTGCATGCTATCATCATTTCACCCACATAGCATGTCTTAAAAAGTTGAGAGGGCTACGACAAAAAATGGATACAGTTCGTGTACAAAACAGACAATCTCTCTCGAAGTAGCAGGGTTTCGAACGAGAACTCATCTCTTAAAAAGGGATTTCATTTTTTTGAACTTATTTGAAGTCCATGATTTTTGTGTGTTCAAAATGCACCATTCAAAGGCACATCACAAAATTTCAACAATTTCTGACTTCATTTGGTATTCTTCGTGCATTTACTTATCTTTTTTGAGCTAGTTGACCCTGAAATTGAAAAGCACTACAAATGAACTCTGAAAATGTTGAAAGTTGGCATGCTATCATCATTTCACCCACATAGCATGTGTTAAAAAGTTGAGAGGGCTACGACAAAAACTGGATGCAGTTCGTGTACAAAACGGACAATCTCTCTCGAAGTAGCAGGGTTTCGAACGAGAACTCATCTCTTACAAAGGGATTTCATTTTTTTGAACTTATTTGAACTCCATACTTTTTGTGTGTTCAAAATGCACCATTCAAAGGCACATCACAAAATGTACAATCTCTCTCGAAGTAGAAGCGACCCCCACAATAAGAGACGACATTCTTCTTCTCTCATATATGGTGGACACTAGCTCACCTGATTTTTCAACCGTCGATGATGGTCGCTACTCCTACTTCCCCTAGTGCATAACCAATATCTAGCACAAGGAGAAGAAGGAGAAGCGACCCCCACAACAAAAGTGGTTCCGCGGCACGCCACGTGGTTCCGCTGCACGCCACGTGGGACTAATGGTCTTTCATTTTTAAATGACTGTTTTAATCAAAAACAGATCTGTTACAAAAGGGATTTCATTTTTTGAACTTATTTGAACTGAAGACTTTTTGTATATATATGTGGTCGAAATGCATGATACCATGAAGTTAGAAAGGGCTAAACCATTCAAAAGTAGCAAATGAAGTTAGAAAGGGCTAAACCATTCAAATTTGGAAACTATAATGGCACAAACAGAAACTAGACATATATAAATTGGTCCAAGAAGTACATGATACTAGTCCAAACAGTACATAATAATAGCTAGCATAGATATATATACAAGTGTTCGACGTTCAGAACACTACTCGTCTGAATCATCTAAATCAGAATGTCCACCTTCCTCGAGGTGACGCTGGCCATAGTGGACGACTCGAATCTTGCGGTACAACTCGTATGAAACGTATGCATCTTTTGCTGCATACTCAATGTTGATATCATCAAGTGGGCCCTTCTCCCAAAGTTTGTGCTGAGACTTTGGGAAACTGGTCTTCATATCAACATATGAATCGTCGATCAAGGCAACTACCATATGGGCCATCGAAGTCCTGTCATGTCGAAGCCTGAATATCGTTTGGAGATCAACGAGGCAACCAGCTGGTATCTCAATACCAAAGTTGTGCCTCATCTTCAGCTTGTCGTTCCTTATGTCAACGGAAGCAAAAGTGATGCCGCTGCGAAGGAAGTCCATGAGTTCTAGACAATGCTTGTCACTCCTGCAACAGAAACAAATTAAAATGGAACAAATGTTACATACTGCTGCAATAAGGAAACATGTTTCACTACAACTAAAGAGAAAATTATCTTTAGGATTCAAATAGAACATATGCAATGGAACCTAGAGAGATCACTATAGCTATCCAATGGAACCTAGAGTGATCACTAGCTATATGCCATTTTCATGACTATGACATATCATATTGCTATCCAATGGAACCTAGAGAGATCACTAGCTATATTAAATTTTCATAACCTTGGATCAAAGAACACCGGATAAAATTATATCACTACAACTATGATTTCAATGGAACATATTGAACCAATCAGATTTTTCAGATCGTGGAACACTATTCCAATCAGATTGTGTTCCCTTCAACTAATCAAAATTGTTTCACTACAACTATTTGAAGCGAACCAACTATGATTCCAATGGAACATATTAAACACTAGTTGATTCTAATACGATTTTTCAGACTATGGAACACTATTCCAATCAGATTGTGTTCCCCTTCAACTAATCAAAATTGTTTCACTACAACTATTTGAAGGGAACCAACTATGATTCCAATGGAACATATCAAACACTAGTTGATTCTAATACGATTTTTCAGATTATGGAACACTATTCCAATTAGATTGTGCTCCCCTTCAACTAATCAAAATTGTTTCACTACAACTATTTGAAGGGAACCAACTATGATTGAAACAAATAAACTTACAATGTCATTATCTTGGATCAAAGAAAGCCTCAAAACTTACCTCGCCCATTGGAAGATCAAGACATGGCGTGCGAAGCATAGTTGGATGACGGCAACACCGCGTTGATCGGCCGTGTACTCCAGATCAAGCCCCAAGAACTTCTCATGATCCACTGCGTTGTCAAACCATCGTTCCTTCAACTGTTGAAGAAAAAACGGCACCTCCCTGCTCAGGCTCGTGTACATGACATGGAGCTTGGTCGTGCCATGTGCGAGCACCTCATGAAAGCTAGTTGGCATGGTGGAAGAAGAGAAGGGAATAAGAGAGGAGAAGAACAGAGAGGGAGAGTGAGAGAGAAGAAGAAACAGAGAAATGGCGACTGTACGCTTCGGTTCGTGCTTTTCATTGCCCGAAACGACGCGGGATGCAAACCGTTTGGGTCTTTAGTCCCGGGTTGAGCCACCAACCGGGATTAAAGAGGTATACCAACGGTCGCCACCACTACGGCAGGCCACGTGTTAGTCCTTTAGTCCCGGGTTGAGCCACCAACCGGGACTAAAGGGGGATACGAACGGTTGCCACCACCACTGCCCACCGCGTAGCCCTTTAGTCCAGGTTTGGGGCACGAACCGGGACGAAAGGCTCCTTACGGGCCGGGACTAGAGCCTCGAGGGAGGCATTGAGAATTGGGGCGACGTGGCCGGGCCTTTAGTCCCGGCCCAGAGGCAGGCCGGGACTAAATGGTCCCGGCCAAAGGCCCGTTTTCCACTAGTGATTGATATCCTTAGCCCATCAAAGTTTAAGTCGTGGTATTCGCATTATTTCTGGATTTATTTCAGGATTCCCCGGCGATGCGCATTCAGTGAAATGAGACGTTCCAGTCAACAACGAGGCGTCTACGGTGACTTCGTAAATCTCACGATGATATGCTGACTCGGTCTCTCGCAGGTGCACATAGCGATATTATGTGCGTGTGCGCGTTCATAGGGATTAGAGTATGCGCGTTAATATGAACGCTTGCGTTTGTACCGTGTTTAAAAAACCCCTCATCGGATATGTCCACGTGGCTACTATGGCGCATTATTGTAAAAATGTACTGTAGTTAAAAAGTTTGAGCTACTTAAATGGGATGTATTCGGCGTGGCCCATTTTTTTTGAGCTACTATGTGGGTACTTATCGACGTTGGGTCGATGAAAGGACCACGATGACGCCTAGAGGGGGGGTGAATAGGCTATTTAAAAACTTCTTCGGATTTGGCTTAAACCTAATGCGGAAATAAACTAAGAGGATACTTTTCAAGCACAAATCCTAAATGCAATAGGCACCGCAACGTGCACCAACAACACGATCTACCAAGATGGACACAACACGGTTACTAACAAGCAAAAGTAAGTTACACAAACTTACTTGAGCTATATCACACGACAAGTAGGTGAACGACACAAGATACTAGATCACACTATAGCACATGATATATCAAAAGCTGCAAGTGTGAACGTGTGGATATAGAGGGTATGCTTGAACGATTAATCTTGTACAAAGAAATAGCCAACACAATATAATGAGCACAAACAATATGCAATGTATGTATGCTCAAGTAACACAAGTAAACCACAAGTAAGGAGTTAGGGTTAAGGATATCCAAGGTCACTGAGACAAATATGTATCCCGATGTTCACTTCCTTGGAGGGAAGCTAGTCACCGTTAGAGAGGTGGATGTTACCACGAAGGCACACCAACGCCACGAAGGCTCACCCTATTCTACCTTTGAGATAACACCACGAAGGCGTTTCTCAACCACTAGTGGTAAGCCTTTGAGGTGGCTTCCAAACCCTCACAAACTTTTCCGGGGGAAATCACACGGATTGATTCCTCTCCGAAGAACTCCTACCGCCTAGGAGTCTCCAACCTCCAAGAGTAACAAGATCACAGGGAATGCTCAAAACTTGCTCAAATCTCAAATAGCTTGGGTTGAGAGGAGGAGAGGGAGACGATCTATCATTTGATTGGAAGAACTCTCAAAGGGGCTCACAAATGCTCTTGGGATCTAAGATTTGGTGTGAGCAAATGTGTGTGAGGTAGAAATGTGTTCTTATGAGGATATGGCTGTGTTGGGCCCCCTCTCACGAAGTGGGAGGGGTATTTATAGTGGAGAAGGGAAACTGACCGTTGGGGTCACTTAAGTCTGACAGTGGTCGGACGTCCGGTAGTTCTCGGATGTCCGGACACCCACAAGGGGTCGGACGTCCGACAAGGGTCGGTCGTCCGAGGGATGTATATATATATCAGGAACCACTGTGTAGTCGAACAGGGCCCGGACGTCCGGCCCTCGGACGTCCGGAGAGAGCCGAACGTCCGACCCTCGGACGTCAGGAGGAGGCCGGAAGTCCGAGTTATTTGACTCAAATTTCTTCTGGTGCAAGGTTCCGGTTTTCCGAAGGGGGTCGGACGTCCGGGCCTCGGACGTCCGGGCCTCGGACGTCCGGAGAGAGCCGAACGTCCGGCCCTCGGACGTCTGGAGAGAGCCGAACGTTCGGCCCTCGGACGTGTGGAGAGAGCCGGAAGTCCGAGTTATTTGACTCTGGATTTCTCTGGTATAAGGTTCCGGATTTCCGAAGTGGTCGGGCGTCCGTCCCTCGGACGTACGGAGGAAACCGGATGTCCGATGCATTGGTTCTGTTTTCAGATAACAACAGAGCAGTGGAGATGTGGTATGAGCAGAAAAGTAGAGATCTAGTTTGAGCAAGTTCATCGCAAAACCTGTGATCCCCTCTTAATAGTGCGGGATCCCTAAAGACTCAAGAATCATAAAAGGGGTACCGATGATCCATACTTGAGTGTATACTTTTATTCGCTGATCATCACTCCGCACCACTAACGTCAAAGGAACTGATACCTTTGAGTTAGCCCTTTCACTTGAGCTTGATGTTGTTGTTCCTTCTTGGCTCAAGTTGAAAGCAAGACATGATGAAGTCTTCAAGCAGCTCTCCCATACACAATGTGAAAAGCCTATCTTATGTATTCATCTTCATTTGTCCACCATGTGAACATCCACAAGAATCAAGCATGTAGTGCTCAGGAATGCTTATCTTGATCTTGTCCTTGTTAGCACATGAGCTTGTCCTTATCAACACATGATCATTAACAATAGTTTCAATGATATATTCGTGTTGATCCACTTGAACTTGCACACCACAATCTTGATGACGATCACCACTTGACGTCATCCTTCATGGGTTGTATGAGATCTTCCTTTTGACGCAAGCCCATGGAAGCACACCTAACCCCCACATAGGACTCTCACAAAGACCATCGGTTAGTACACAAACACGTAATGGACAATGCTTACCATACCATGGGATCACTTGATCCCTCTCGGTACATCTTATACGCTTTGTGTGTTGATCATCTTGATTTACTCTTTGTTTGAGATCTTGATCAACCTAGTGTTTGTATGACCATTCTTTGGATAATACTTTGAATACCATCTTGGTCATCATATAAACTCCTTGAACCCAACAGATGGACTTCAAGAAGTGCCTATGGACAAATCCTATAAATATAACTTAAGGCAACCATTAGTCCATAGGAATTGTCATCAATTACCAAAACCACATATGGAGATATATGCTCTAACAGTCGATTAGTACTAATCAGCCTAACAGTGAGAAATTAGTACTAATCGGCCTAACAGTGATCAATTAGTACTAATTGACCTAGCCGTGATCAATTAATACCAATTGGTGTTGTCAATGCCAATAAGTGCATGGAATTTTTTTTGCCGCGTAATGCACAATTTTTTTATGTCCACGATATCAAAATTGCCCCTTTATAATTTTTTCCGCCATTTCTTTCCCGCCTCCATTTTCCGCGAGACTTTCGCGCACATTTCTTTCGTGCCTCGTTTCCCGCCATTTCTTTGTGGCCAATTTCTTTTCCGTCATTTCTTTCCTCCCTCTTTTTCCCGACATTACCCTTGTCATATGAGTTTATAAAAGAGGGCATTGGAATGTCTTCCTCCATCGTCGAGCCACACTTGAAGACACAAAGGCTCTAGTCATTATGAGTTTGCCTTGCTCGGATCAAAGCGTTAGGCCTAGGAAAATGAAGAGTGCGAGTTTGCCTTGGGGGTGGAAGTAGTGCGTTGTTGGTGCGGTGATCTCTGCAAGGTGAATGAGATGACGGATTTTTTAGATTGGTTGGTCATGAAGTTTTTCATGTACGCCAATTATGAGGAAGATCCGCCCGTTTTCCATATGTACCCGTCGCAATGTTGTTCTGGTGATACTGCCACGTAGAATCATTACCATCGTTCACGATCATTGCAGATGAGAAATCCTGATCCATGATGCAGGAATAGGCGCTTCATGTGCGTTCTCTTCTTCATCTGACTCGGCGGAATCATCAGCAATCTCACCTTCTCTATCTTCTTCATGCATCTGGTTTTGCATGTGCCCGTCTATCTCGTCAGCATCCGCCTCGCCCCTGACATAATCATATGCATTTCCTCCTTCTGCCCGACTGCTCTGGCCTGATTCGTAAACATCATCTCCAGCATGGAGCGCATAATTTGACTGTGAATCATGCATCCCTTCAATGCTCTGGCCATAACCATAACTACATTCGGCTTCAGGTGCACTAACCAGCTTCAGCACGGGGAGTAGTAAGGCGACATGATTACATTCCCTACTTTTAACCAGTGCACCCACTTGTTGTTCCGCTCTATATGCTTCAAATGAAAGTAAATATTTAAAATGGACCGGATCCATAATGCATGAACACGATAGTGTGTGTTTCAATATTAAACCCTAAACACCCGGCCAACCATTCTGTCAACTGACTAACAGACCATGTTTCATGAGAAGTCTCTTAATGTGCTCAAATTCACTCAGATCAGCTTCCATCTCATTTGTTTGAATAGTACCAGGACCGTAGTGAAAACCTAACTTCACTAAATCTGACATCTCTGCTGACCTAAACAATTATTCAACAAGGACAGATTTTAGAAGAAGGACAAATCTAAATTATTTCCGAATCAACTAAAAATTCGAAGACCTAAATTTATTTCCCAAAGCTAAAGGAGCACCTAAAAATATGTACACAACTTAATTCACAGACCTAAATATATCCAAATCTACGGGAGCACCAAATAAATAAATAAACACAATATTTCGCACATCTAAATTTATTACACAATGCTACGGGAACGAATGTTGAATTTTACCCTTGAAGCGTGCGAAGAAATTTATTACACTGTATTTGGCTGATGTGGCATGGAGGTTCACTTGTAGACATGAAACCGAATTTTCTTTGAAACTCTATGCATCCGTAAGCTCATAAGGAAAATTGGTAGAAAAAATGATGTCAACATATGAATCAAACCGGCGACCTTAGTCGTGTATGCAACCTATACTAGCAACTTTACTGGATATGTCTACGTGTGAATCAACCTGTGTTTGGATGGTTAGAGAGACATTGATATCCTTAGCCCATCAGAGTTTAAGTCTTGGTATTCGCATTATTTCTGAATTTATTTCAGGATTTTCCGGCGATGCGCATTTAGTGAAACGAGACGTTTCAGTCAACGACGAGGCGTCTATGGTGACTTCATAAATCTCACGATGATACGCCGACTCAGTCTCTCGGAGGTGCACATAGCGATATTGTATGTGTGTGCATGTTCATAGGGGTGAGAGTATGCGAGTTAATATGAATGCCTGCGTTTGTACCGTGTTAAAAAAAACTCCACCGGATATGTCCACGTGGCTACTATGGCGCTTTATTGTAAAAATGGACTGTAGATAAAAAGTTTGAGCTACTTAAATGGGTTGTACTTGGTGTGGCCCATTTAACATTTTAAAAAAAAACTCAATATACAATCTGTAAATTATAAATCAAAATAATAATAAAATATCAACTATTTGTGTGGTATTAAAAATTATCATTATATATATAGTACAAAAATACTAACTTTAAAACATGTTAATGTAATGTTAACAATATTCATGTATTAATTTTACAAGGTTCATATAATTGAAATAATACACTCCCTCCGTCCAGAAATACTCGTCATAGAAATGGATATATCTACATATATTTTTGTTCTAGATACATCTACTTTTATCAATTTGTGTGAAATAATTCCGGCAGGAGGGAGTATATGAATTATAAAAAAATTTGTTTGTTTGTATAGTATAAAATAATACAAACATTTTTAAAATTACAGTTCATAAATTTTATTTTCATTATTCAAACAGTTGAGTAATTATACGGCCATTTTTAAAAATCATAAGTATGTTGTTTAAGAAAACGTTTGTAAAAATAAATTTATTCATAATAAAAAATAAAAAATGCATAAATGATTATTCACTCATGCATTATATTATAATATATATAAAAAGAATATAAGCCAAATTATACACCGGTGCATATTCGTAAATATTTAATAAATTTTGTTATCCATAAATTTCTATAATTGAATATGAGACATGCATGTATACAAATGTACGTATTGACTATATTTGAAATAATATTTTATAAATATTAAGTGAATATTTCTAAAAATTACTGGAACGTTACAAAATTTTATTGCATACATCTATTTTTTTGTGTGTATTCACACATATTTGTGTACCATGAGGTTATTGTTTATGTACCACAAATATTTATAACCCAAGTCATGGCATGGGGCCTGGTTAATTTTTTTTAGTAATACATGCACATGAATATTTGTATAGCATGAGGCAATTATTAATACCACACGAATATTTGAATATAACTTTAATATTATGACTATAATGCATTGACGTTAACGTGTGCAAAATGCAGAGTGATAGCATGTGTATTACTATGATTATAACTAGCAAAAGGGCCCGTGCGTTGCAACGGTAAAAAAATACAACGGACTCTTAATTTATAAAAGTAGTCTTTAACTTTCTCAAGCTTATTATCCAATTGTTTGGTTAGCAGTTCCAAACTCGTGATCCAGTTAGAAATTTTCTCGGGCTCACGAACTCGATTCGACTCAAGTAAAGTAGCTTCTTTCTAAAATGAAACATCTCCTCTCCTAGCTCCACCAGCGGCCAGAACGACTCATTGGAACAAAGTCATCATGATTTCCCACGGTGGCTCGGACACCCCACCCCTCGGCCATAGAAACGTTCTGGAGTTTGCATACTGATAATCCAAAGTAAAAAAGGTACATAATACATTTTTCCGGAGTGTTGATCAAAATTTCCAAAAACAGCAGCTCGTTGATATTTGGAAAAGAGGTTTGAGGTGAGCAAGATCTTCAAATAACAGTAGCTTTATTAGTGAATACTCCCTCCGTTCCTAAATATTTGTCTTTCTAGAGATTTCACTACGGACTACATACGGATGTATATAGACATACGGAATAAGCCAGGATCTGCTACCCAGTTGTCCTCCGCATGACCTACCTATATATGTTAACCTCCTCTACCATCCCTCCTACTCCTCCTTTCTACCCCTTCACCCATCACAAATAGCAAATGATCAAAATATGCAGGCCTGGAGAAAAAAAATTCCTAAGTACATTGTGTAAGCAAGGAGCATCAAGAAGGCGAGTTCCTCTAGGTATGAACATTTCTCGGTCTTCCTCCTCTCTAAAAGTGTAATGGTTATTAGATTAGGATCATGTTTGGTTCAGACATACTATCAAATTGTGAATCACGAATAGCAATGAAGATAGTGCCAACTTATAAAAATCTCATAGCCACTGCAGATTTATTGTGGGTCTAATCAAGCAATCCTATTAGGTGGGATGCAACTAAAGAAAAACAAATCCTTTAGAGATTTTAGGCTAACAGTCTATTCTGGACATTGCAGTGTGACATACCCCTAACTTTTAAAGTGATGAACATAGTTCACTGCCTAAATTTGCATAGCCAATCAATTTGTTTCGAGAATGAAATCTCAACATTAGATTTTATAATTTATAGCATGCTTTATCTTGCATTTTCTATATATTCGCCTACAAAAGTATGCATGCAATTCTCAAAACTTGACTTTCTGAAGCTCTCCAACCGCAAGGGGCGCACACGCACTTGCCCTCATACAACTACATAGATTAGATTAATGTGTCCTGATAAGTGCGCAAAGTTAAATGAATTTGACCAAAATGTGTTGTGGTTAACTAAAAAATTAACAGTTTATGTTGTCGTCAACTAAAAAATTAACAGTTTTGACTGAATAATTGAAGTTAGTATAAATTATAGTGTGCAATTGAGTACTCCTTCTCTAAATATAACTTTAAATGTGGTGCAATTAACTTTAAATGTTTATGTCAGCAAGGAGCAATAGCAGAACATGCAGGCAACAACAGGAGAACCCCAGTAAGAAAGCAAGCAAAATGTTTCAGTTAAATTAACAGAAAAAGGTTTCTTTTTTTAGCTAAGAAAAAGGTTTCAGCAAGCAAGCAAGCAAACAACTTGCTATTGCTACTCTAGTGCAAGCAAACAAGGAGTGCAAGAAAGCACAACTTGCTACTGCTGCAGAAAAAGGAGTAGGTTGCAAGTAGTGCAAGCAAGCACAACTTGCAAGGTTAATTAGGTGAAACTTAATTAATGGAACTACAGAAAAAGGAGTAGCAGCCGCACACACTAAACTACTGAAACTACTGCAAGCAAACACATGAAAATGTGACATTAAACTAAAAACATTTCAGTTAATTAGTTGAAACTTAACAACAGCCACACATGCTATACTACTGCAAAGATAATTGCAAAGATTCGTTTGCAAAATTGACAAAATTGGCTGAAACTCCACACCTACTGCAAATGCTACTCCCAAAATTGACAAAATTGCTTCATGTACTAAAGTAACAGTAGCTCTAGTGGAGAAGAGAAGAGAAGCTTGCTTCTTGCGGTGGTCTTCCCTCCTTGTAGGCCTGCACGGATGATGCATCAGGGAGTTCGAGTGCAGGGGAAACCTTCCATGGCAGACCTACATGTCCAGGGATAAGAATGAACCATAGCTGCTGCTGTTTACAGGGCAGCTCCACCACGTGGACGCGGCCGCCGGCGTCCAAATGGAGGCGGTGTTAGACCATATATCTCCATATGTGGTTTTGGTAATTGATGACAATTCCTATGGACTAATGGTTTCCTTAAGTTATATTTATAGGATTTGTCCATAGGCACTTCTTGAAGTCCATCTGTTGGGTTCAAGGAGTTTATATGATGACCAAGATGTTATTCAAGGTATTATCCAAAGAATGGTTATAGAAACACTAGGTTGATCAAGATATCAAACAAAGAGTAAATCGAGATGATCAACACACAAAGCGTACAAGATGTACCGAGAGGGATCAAGTGATCCCATGGTATGGTAAGCATTGTCCATTACGTGTTTGTGTACTAACCCATGGTCTTTGTGAGACTCCTATGTGGGGGTTAGGTGTGCTTCCATTGGGCTTGCGTCAAAAGGAAGATGTCATACAACCCATGAAGGATGACGTCAAGTGGTGATCGTCATCAAGATTGTGGTGTGCAAGTTCAAGCGGATCAGCACGAATATATCAATGTAACTATTGTCAATGATCATGTGCTGACAAGGACAACCTCATGTGCTAACTAGGACAAGATCAAGATAAGCATTCCTGAGCACTACATGCTTGATTCTTGTGGATGATCACATGGTGGACATGACAAGATCAAGATAAGCATTCTTGATAACTTCATGCTTGATTCTTGTGGATGTTCACATGGTGGACAAATGAAGATGAATACATAAGCTAGGCTTTCCGCATTGTGTATGAGAAAGCTACTTGAAGACTTCATCATGTCTTGCTTTCAACTTGAGCCAAGAAGGAACAACAACATCAAGCTCACGTGAAAGGGCTAACTCAAAGGTATTAGTTCCTTTGACGTTAGTTGTGCGGGGTGATGATTAGCGAATAAAAGTATACACTCAAGTATGGATCATCAGTAATCTTTTATGATTCTTGAGTCCTTAGGGATCCCGCACTATTAAGAGGGGATCACAGGTTTTGCGATGAACTTGCTCAAACTACATCATCACTTTCTGATCAAACCACATCTCCACTGCTTTGTTGTTATCTAAAAACAGAACCAGTGCCTCGGACATCCGGCTTTCTCCGGACGTCCGAGGACCGGACGACCGACTAGTTCGGAAATCCGGAATCCTATACCAGAGAAATCACAGCCATATAACTCGGACTTCCGGCTCCGTCCAGACGTCCGAGGCCCGGATGTCCGGCCAAGACCCGGAAATCCGGAAGCCTGCACCAGTAGAAGTTGAGTTCTATATCTCGGAAATCCGGCTCCCTCCGGACGTCCGAGCGCCGGACGTCCGACACCCGTCGGAAATCCGGAACCTACCAACAGTAGAAGTTGAGCTGTATAACTTGGATTTCCGGTCCTCTCCGGACGTCCGGTGGCTGATAAATTCAACATAGGTTGAGTCGTATCTACAAGCCTCGGACGACCGACCCCTGTCGAACGTCCTGTCACTGTTTAATTCAAAATAGTTTCAGTCGTATCTACAGGCCTCGGACGACCGACCGCTGTCGGACGTCCGCCCCTCGCGGACGCCCGGACTTCCGACAACTGTCGGACGTCCGGACCGTGTGTGACTTAAAGTGTCCCCAACGGCTCTTTTTCTCTCCCCACTATAAATACCCCCTCCCACTTCGTGAGAGGGTTGCCAAACACACCCTTATCCTCATAAGAACATATTTCCACCTCACACATTTGCTCACTCCAAATCTTAGATCCCAAGAGCATTTGTGAGCCCCTTTGAGAGTTGTTCCAATCAAAAGATAGATCGTCTCCCTCTCCTTCTCTCAACCCAAGCTATTTGTGATTTGAGAAAGTTTTGAGCATTCCCCGTGATCTTGTTACTCTTGGAGGTTGGAGACTCCTAGGCGGTAGGAGTTCTTCGGAGAGGAATCAATCCGTGTGATTTCCCCCGGAAAAGTTTGTGAGGGTTTGGAAGCCACCTCAAAGGCTTACCACTAGTGGTTGAGAAACGCCTTCGTGGTGTTATCTCAAAGGGAGAATAGGGTGAGCCTTCGTGGCGTTGGTGTGCCTTCGTGGTAACATCCACCTCTCTAACGGTGACTAGCTTCCCTCCAAGGAAGTGAACATCGGGATACATATTCGTCTCAGTGACCTTGGTTATCCTTAACCCTAACTCCTTACTTGTGGTTTACTTGTGTTACTTGAGCATACATACATTGCATATTGTTTGTGCTCATTATATTGTGTTGGCTATTTCTTGTACAAGATTAATCATTCAAGCATACCCTCTATATCCACACGTTCATACTTGCAGCCCTTGATATATCGTGTGATATAGTGTGATCTAGTATCTTGTGTTGTTCACCTACTTGTCGTGTGATATAGCTCAAGTAAGTTTGTGTAACTTACTTGTGCTTGTTAGTAACTGTATTGTGTCCATCTTGGTAGATCGTGTTGTTGATACACGTTGCAGTGCCTAGTGCATTTAGGATTTGTGCTTGACAAGTACCCTCTTAGTTTATTTCCGCATTAGTTTCAAGCCAAATTCGAAGAAGTTTTTAAATAGCCTATTCACCCCCCCTCTAGGCATCATCGAGGTCTTTTCAATTGGTATCAGAGCAAGGTCTCTCTTTAATTAGGTTTCACGACCTAGAGAGTATTGATGTCGACTATTGGATTAGTGCACAATGGCATCTTTGACTTTGATGGCACAAATTATACCCTATGGAGAATTCGTATGCTTCATCACTTTCGGGCCATGGGCCCAAATACTTTACGAATTGTTCTTGTAGGGATTGCCGACAAAAAGGATGATGCATCTTCATCTACTAATGAAATGTATCTTGATTGTGAGGCCTTTCTTGCCATTCATCGAACCATAAGTCCTGAAGTGTTTAAGTTTATCTCGACTTGCAAGTCAGCTCATGAAGTTTGGACTAAACTTGAAGATATATATGGTGGGTCCAATCTTGATGAAGACGGTATTATGATGAAGGGGTTGGTGCATGAGCTCTTCACTCTTTTCAATCTTAAAGAGTCCACCACTACTTCCATATCCGATTGCTTGCACACCTCAGCATCTTCAATCTCACAAGGTAATGACATGGTGAGTGAAGAAATATATGTTGATGAAAATGTCATAGCCTCTATGGACACGAGCATATCTAGCACCACACATAGTGTAAATTATTGTGCTGATAGGTCATGGATTTCACCTAAAGATTCCTCGTCTGTGGTGATATGCCTGCTTCCTCGTGTCCTCTTGATCAAAATATCTTGTTTCTCCCTAGTTGCTCTATGACTAATCATTTAGGCGATATCAAGAAATATGAAGTACTTTTGACTAATGAAGAATCTGATTCACCCAAAGAATCATCATCAACTCCTCCAGTTCACATGTGCCTCATGGCAAGAGGTAATAATGAGGTATCATCTTCCCTGTGCAATAACGATGATATTTGCGATGAGGATGATGATGATGACTTGACTGAAAATATCTATGTGATCAGTAAAATTCTTCATAAAGCTAAAAATAACGCTCTTCAAAGATTCCAAGATGTTCTTGCTTACTTTGAATATTGTAATGATTCACTTAATCATGAACAAGCTAAAAGTGAACAACTTGAACATGAACTTGAGAAGAGTCATCAAGAATGTAGAGACTTAAGATCTTCAAAAGGAGAGATTGAAGTTGCTCATGATAAATTTAAAAAGGATTTTGAGGTTCTTCTCCTTGAATGCAATAATGTCAAGGGAGAGCTCATCAAAACCTCTAAGATCTATGAGGAGCTTCAATCTACTCATGAGAAGTCTCTATTTGCTACTTACTCCTCTCATATTGTTAATGATACTTGTACATCTAACTCTACCTCATTTGAAGTATCAACATTGAAGGAGAATGTTGAGCTACGTGCTCAACCTGATTTACTAACTAGCAATTATGGGAAGTTGGAAGAAAACCATGTAATGCTCACAAGCTCTCATGCCGATCTTCTAACATCGCATAATGTGCAAAAGTTAGCTCATGAGGCTATCATCACCAAGGTAACATCAAGCAAGCCTCATGTGGACAATGGCACTACTTCTAGTCAAAGTACTATATTTCCATGTGCTAGTCCTCGTAATTCGTCTACTCATAATGTTGCTACCTCGTGTGATGAATTACTTTCCTTGCCTTGTTGCTCTAACATTGAAGCTTACACTTCCTCTAGTACTTGCATTGATACTAACCGTGCAGAGGAAATCAAAGAGCTCAAGGCCCAAGTCACTTCCTTGAAGAAAGTCTTGGAACAGTGTCATGAAGGGATGCCCACACTCAACAACGTCCTGTGTGAGCAAACATCTCCGAATGACAAAAATGAGTTTGGAGTAAACTCAAACAAGAACAAGAGGGGCCTAGAACAAGTCAAGAATTCGGCCAAAATCATTTGCTTCAAGTGCAAAGTTAAAGGGCACCATGTTAGATCTTGCCCTCTGAAGACGAAGTCTCAAAGTCACAAGCAACAAGGGAAGCGGCCACAAACTCAATCACATATTCAACTACAAGTTGAAGGAAGGCTTCTTCCCAATAAGACCCAAACCAACACTCCCCAAGGTGATAAATCAACTAGGAAGAAAACAAAAGGTAGATGTTGCTACTTATGTCGTGAGAAGGGTCACGTCGCTTCGTCTTGCACGAGAGGTAACTTATCCAACCTAATCACTATTGATGATACCTATTCCCTTGGGAAGGATAAGGTTGGCAATGTGTTTGCCAAGTTTGTTGGTACTCAAAATAGTGTCAAGAAAAGAACCATTTGGGTTGCCAAGCCTATTGTGATTAACCTCTTAGGACCCAACGTAGTTGGGGACCAACAAGCTCAAACTTGATCAATAGGTGACTATGGAGGACATTAGAGACTTGGATACATAATTAAGAATTAAGGGGTCTTCATCATTCATATTATCTCAAGCCAAGTCATTTGGATTATCGAGTTTCTATCTTATATCCAATGTGCCTCCTTACGGTAACTTATACTTAAACTGTTTACATTGTTAGGTGCTTGCCCCTTTGCATGTTGTGGTTTTGTACCTTGCATGCGTTTGTATATGTTGTGCTTCCAACTTGCTTATCTTGAGTAATCGAGTATGGGTATGTTGGTTTGCATATCATGTACATGTGAGTCTTGTATTGAGCCTTTTGTCTCTTGTTTGTATTTTTGTTAGCTCTTGTGAGAGATTAATGGATTATCCCATTGTGGGGGAGTGATGTGCTTTGCACACCTCTCAATCCTATAAATGTGTATACATGGGGAATACCACTCAGCTTTGATATTTCAAGATTATCTAGTTTGTATGTGGTATGTCTTACTCATGAGAAATTCAAATTCTATATGGTCCATTAATTATCTCTTGTTGGTTTCAATTTGCCACTTGTTAATATTGTTGGTTTATCACATTATGGGGGAGTAATATGCTATGTGCATATTACAAACCTAGAAAATGTGTACATTTGAGGTGTTGCCACTTAGTGTTGATATTGTAAATTATCCTGTTCCTAGGTGGCATGTTATCTCTACAAGTGTCAGTTGCTTGCGTTTTATGGGTAAAGATGATCTTGGATATATTTGTGATCTACCAATGAGTATCATTTTGAAAATAGTTCTTGTACTTGACAATTTGTATTCCCATCATGTGATTGGAATTGCTAATCATCTTTACATTGGATTTTGTGTTTCGTTTGTCTTCCTTGCCTCTTATGGATCTATTTTAACCTGTCTAGTGCTTTTATGGATATGGAGAAAGTGATGATCCCATCGTGTGCGTTTTGTATTTAAATGCAAATTCTATATAATGCACGTCCCTTGGGGGAGCTATCCTATTTTCTTTAGAACACTCTCTTTATTCACCCATCATAAAATCTTTTGATCCCCATCAAGTGTGTGTTGATGGGAGGCAAGTCTTGCTCTTTATGATGCTTTGTGCCATCATGAAAATTTGTCGAGGGCTTGGTTTGTTGGAACCTAGCTCTCTTTTGGAAACTAGAAACCTCGTGTTTGTTTTCCTTCAATTGGTTTCTTGTTTCCTTTTATTTGGCATGTGGTAATGGATATCTCATTCCTTGAGGTATTTTTTAATTGATATCCTTCAAGTGATAGCTCTTTTGTTTTAGGATCTTATTATCACTTGATACCTTGTCTTTTGATGACTTATCAACTTTGTGTTGAGTTGATTCTTGAGAGTCTTGAGCATGCGTATCTAGCTACTATATACAACTTCTTTTGCTTGCTTTCCTCTTTTGACCCAATATATAAGGGAAACTCCACCCTGTCATAAATTGGCTAAGGTGTGCATGAACTTCAAATTCATATCTATATGCACATATGTGTGTGCAGTTTGTCCTATGTATTGTTGGTTTTCTAACTCTTTGGTCCCAATGAGTTTGGGCACCATTTTGTTTGTTTTTGTTGTTCCAGGAACAACTGGAGATGCATTGGATGCTCGGCTCACCTATAAGGAAGATGTTGAGACCATGTGATTATTGGAGCCAAGTTAGGATGATCAAAGAACAACTATCTACTACATCAATCCAATGTTGTCTCGGTAACAAGTATCCACTTCATGCATTCTTTTCTTGCAAAGGACCCAACCTGTCTTTTCTTTTCCAGGTTGCATCATGGCATGAATCTCTTGATTTGTTCTCGTAGTACTTGTTTGCTTTCTCAAAGCATCCGAACGATGATGTCTTACTACTAGTTGGGATGTCTTTGATGTTCGTATGTTGGAAGTTCATATTGTACAATAAGAAAATATTAGGCCATGTGCTATGCTTCCAAGCAAAAGATCTCATTGATATATTTATGACTTCCTTTTTGGATATCTGGTTTGTTCCTTCTTGTAACCATTTCGTGTGTACATCCTTCTTTGTGGATATATATCATCATGATTGTCTTCTACTTAGAATCTTTTACACATGAGAGAAGTTACATCTCTAATTGATATCCTCTTTTCTTTCACGTCCATCGTTGCATTTCCTCTTTCAAGTTTTTTTGGTGTCTTCGTGAAAGGATTTGTTTTGAGTGCGCATCTTATTTCTACATCTTGATGCACTCTTTGGCCGGGAAGATTATTTTTCCTCATGCTTGTCTTGATGAGGGTTTTGCCATTTCAACTAGTATCACTCCTATTGACAAGGTTCTTACTTCCTATCTTCACAATGGGTTGTCACAAGCGTTGGTTCTTATTTTTGTTTATTAGTAAGCTTGTGAACCCATTTTCTAGTATGTGTGTGTGGGAATGATATGTCTTGCACTTTGTATCTCATATTCATCAAGACTATGTTGATGAGTAATGCTCATCCTTATCTTAAGTCTTCTCAAGTGCTTTGGCATGACTCACACACATTACTTTGGTTGAGCTTATTCTTAAGTTGCTTCCTTTACATGTTGCTCAACCATTAGTTTTGTGCAATTGATATGCTTATTGTCTCATCTATATTCTTGCACTCGTTGTGTGTTTCTATTAATTCTGGGGGAGCAACGATCCTATTTTGTGCACCTGTATCGAATACAAAAATCTCGTATTAGTGCACAAATCATGGGGAGCTTCTCTAGTTTTCTTGATAAAATACTCTGTTGCCTTTATCATAATATCTTTTATTCATGTGGTTCGAAGGACCATATGATTGTTTGTTCCATTAGGAATCTTTTGATTGCTTGCCTCTATTTTTGTATGTCTTTGTGGCATATGATCCTTTTTGCAATCTTTGGGTCCTCAATATAGTCTGTTTTCCTCCAACTACTTATCATTGTATTTGTGTATTTTTTTTTGCACTCATTTGCTGAGAAGTACACACTTTTTGGAGGACCACCTACTATATTGGCTTTCTAGACTTTTCGTCCATTTTGGCAATCGATGCCAATGGGGGAGAAGTTTAGAGAGTTTACTTTGGATATGTTTAGAGGGCTTTGCTTTTATTGCGTAAGCATTTACATCTTGCACACATGCATTATTACCTTGTATGTGTGCGCTTGGTTATGCTTATCTCCTTATATAAACTCTCTTGAAGTGGTTGTCTTCAATTACCAAAATGGGGGAGATTGTTAGAGCATATATCTCCATATGTGGTTTTGGTAATTGATGACAATTCCTATGGACGAATGGTTGCCTTAAGTTATATTTATAGGATTTGTCCATAGGCACTTCTTGAAGTCCATCTGTTGGGTTCAAGGAGTTTATATGATGACCAAGATGTTATTCAAGGTATTATCCAAAGAATGGTCATAGAAACACTAGGTTGATCAAGATCTCAGACAAAGAGTAAATCAAGATGATCAACACACAAAGCGTACAAGATGTACCGAGAGGGATCAAGTGATCCCATGGTATGGTAAGCATTGTCCATTACGTGTTTGTGTACTAACCCATGGTCTTTGTGAGACTCCTATGTGGGGGTTAGGTGTGCTTCCATTGGGCTTGCGTCAAAAGGAAGATGTCATACAACCCATGAAGGATGACGTCAAGTGGTGATCGTCATCAAGATTGTAGTGTGCAAGTTCAAGCGGATCAGCACGAATATATCGTTGAAACTATTGTCAATGATCATGTGCTGACAAGGACAACCTCATGTGCTAACAAGGACAAGATCAAGATAAGCATTCCTGAGCACTACATGCTTGATTCTTGTGGATGATCACATGGTGGACATGACAAGATCAAGATAAGCATTCTTGAGAACTTCATGCTTGATTCTTGTGGATGTTCACATGGTGGACAAATGAAGATGAATACATAAGCTAGGCTTTCCGCACTGTGTATGGGAAAGCTACTTGAAGACTTCATCATGTCTTGCTTTCAACTTGAGCCAAGAAGGAACAACAACATCAAGCTCAGGTGAAAGGGCTAACTCAAAGGTATTAGTTCCTTTGACGTTAGTTGTGCGGGGTGATGATCAGCGAATAAAAGTATACACTCAAGTATGGATCATCAGTAATCTTTTATGATTCTTGAGTCCTTAGGGATCCCGCACTATTAAGAGGGGATCACAGGTTTTGCGATGAACTTGCTCAAACTACATCATCACTTTCTGATCAAACCACATCTCCACTGCTTTGTTGTTATCTAAAAACAGAACCAGTGCCTCGGACATCCGGCTTTCTCCGGACGTCCGAGGACCGGACGACCGACTAGTTCGGAAATCCGGAATCCTATACCAGAGAAATCACAGCCATATAACTCGGACTTCCGGCTCCGTACGGACGTCCGGCCAAGACCCGGAAATCTGAAAGCCTGCACTAGTAGAAGTTGAGTTCTATATCTCGGAAATCCGGCTCCCTCCGGACGTCCGAGCGCCGGACGTCCGACAACCGTCGGAAATCCGGAACCTACCACCAGTAGAAGTTGAGCTGTATAACTCAGATTTCCGGTCCTCTCCGGACGTCCGGTGGCTGATAAATTCAACATAGGTTGAGTCGTATCTACACGCCTCGGACGACCGACCCCTGTCGGACGTCCGGTCGCTATTTAATTCAAAATAGTTTTAGTCGTATCTACAGGCCTCGGACGATCGACCCCTGTCGGACGTCCGACACCTCGCGGACGCCCGGACTTCCGACAACTGTCGGACGTCCGGACCCTGTGTGACTTAAAGTGTCCCCAACGGCTCTTTTTCTCTCCCCACTATAAATACCCCCCTCCCACTTCGTGAGAGGGTTGCCAAACACAACCTTATCCTCATAAGAACATATTTCCACCTCACACATTTGCTCACTCCAAATCTTAGATCCCAAGAGCATTTGTGAGCCCCTTTGAGAGTTGTTCCAATCAAAAGATAGATCGTCTCCCTCTCCTTCTCTCAACCCAAGCTATTTGTGATTTGAGCAAGTTTTTGAGCATTCCCCGTGATCTTGTTACTCTTGGAGGTTGGAGACTCCTAGGCGGTAGGAGTTCTTCGGAGAGGAATCAATCTGTGTGATTTCCCCCAAAAAAGTTTGTGAGGGTTTGGAAGCCACCTCAAAGGCTTACCACTAGTGGTTGAGAAACGCCTTCGTGGTGTTATCTCAAAGTGAGAATAGGGTGAATCTTCGTGGCGTTGGTGTGCCTTCGTGGTAACATCCACCTCTCTAACGGTGACTAGCTTCCCTCCAAGGAAGTGAACATCGGGATACATCTTCGTCTCAGTGACCTTGGTTATCCCTAACCCTAACTCCTTACGTGTGGTTTACTTGTGTTACTTGAGCATACATACATTGCATATTGTTTGTGCTCATTATATTGTGTTGGCTATTTCTTGTACAAGATTAATCATTCAAGCATACCCTCTATATCCACACGTACATACTTGCAGCCCTTGATATATCGTGTGATATAGTGTGATCTAGTATCTTGTGTTGTTCACCTACTTGTTATGTGATATAGCTCAAGTAAGTTTGTGTAACTTACTTGTGCTTGTTAGTAACTGCATTGTGTCCATCTTGGTAGATCGTGTTGTTGATACACGTTGCAGTGCCTAGTGCATTTAGGATTTGTGCTTGACAAGTACCCTCTTAGTTTATTTCCGCATTAGGTTCAAGCCAAATCTGAAGAAGTTTTTAAATAGCCTATTCACCCCCCCCTCTAGGCGTCATCGAGGTCTTTTCAGGCGGCCTCCCTCCTCCTGCCCGAGCACGACGCCGGCGACGGCCAGATGGAGGCGGCCTCCCTCCTCCCGCACAAGCACCGCGTCCGACGACGAACAGATGGAGGTTGTCTTCGTCCTCCAGCGCAAGCACGACGTCCAGCGCCGCCCAGATGGAGGCGTCCTCCCTCCTCCCGGCCTTAGCACGACGCATGCGACGACCAGATGGAGGCGGCCTCCCTCCTCCCGCTCGAGCACGGCGCCGGCGACGAACAAATGGAGGCGGCCTCCCTCCTCCTGCACTGCCCATCACCTCGCCACGGCTGCAGAGTCTGGATAAGATGAAACAGAGGCTTGGAATTGAATTTTTTATAAATGTAGGGGGCTTTTTGAAAACATGAAACGTTTTCTTAGATCCACTTATGAAGGGACTGTGGGTTGAATGTCATAAACATCAAGGTTTTTTTTGTAAAATCACCGCGACGGGTTTTCCGACAGAAGCGATAGCCTCTTTATTATTAGGTAAAGATTTATAGATAATTTACTTTAAAAAAATAACATGTGCTAAAATGGGCCGCACTGATTGCAGTCATGTAAGAACACTAGCCCATTAATATAGAAACCAAATTAGGTGATCTGCCATATGACTATAGCTCATGTTGGGCTCGACAAGAGCTACTTTTTTTAAAATATTGCTTTTTATAATTAAATTTAAAAAATATTGCGACCTTCCATTTTTTTTTTAAATGTGATATGTCGGCCTAGCCAAGACCAATTAATTCCTATCAGCTATGGCTAGGCCGACAGACATGTCGGCTTTGCATGTGGGTACTTATCGGCCTTGGCTAGGTTGATTAGTACTAACCGGCCTAGCCGTGGCCAATTAGTACTAATCGGTCTTGGCAAGGCCGACTGAAGCCAGTCGGTTTCGGTCACGCCGAGGCCGTGATATTTTTGGAATTTTTTTAAAATGACACAATATTTTTCAAATTCAATAAAAAAGCAATATTAAAAAAATAGCTGGGCAAGAGGACTGCATTGCACGTAAACCTAGGCATGGACAACCCGGTCCGACGACCCAGTCCGAACCTGGCCCCAAAAAATCGGGTTAGGCTGGGCTCAGACTTGACTTTTGACCCGTTGTGTATTTCGGGCCCGACTCGAGCTAAGTGTATTAGGCAGTTTACACGGAGGCCCAACCCGGCCCCGCCCGGAACTGCTACTTTTAGTTTCTTTGGGCTGAGCTTGGGCCTGCATTTCTGTTTTTTTTGCTTGGGCTGGGCCGGGCTCTGGCCTAGACTTTGTCCATCGGGCTTTTACAGGCTCAGCCGAAACCCGCCCCGGCCCCGAGGAGTGCCCAGGTTTAATTGCATGGAACTTCTTGTGGACCGGAATTTTGGACATCTCAAGAAGTCGTTTATCTGTGTTTTTTGTATTGACGGTGTTATTGAACCTTGACATATTCGTTGGATGGGGCATGTCATCGAAGAATCAAGACGGTGAGACAAGAGACAAGATTTATTCAAATTCGGGCCCTCCACCCGGGTCCTCCTAGGTGAGCTTCCCTCTCTCAAGTTTAATACCACCACATGTCTCTAGTTAGTCATCTATAGTCGAAAGCCTCAACTTTCCTCATACACCCAAGCGGACGACATGGTCACTACAAAAAATGATCCAAACGGCACCTCAAACCATCCTCAAGCCCACGGGCTAACCATCACCCCTCATATGCAGTTTTAATATGGGACGAATATGCGTCCCCGCCACGTCGGACCCATCCCATGTTGGCCTACCCAACCCCACGTATATTCGACCCCATCAGCTCCTCGGACCAAATCCTACCCACTCCACTCCCCTCCGCCACCCAAACTCCCGTCCGACTATCTCCGGCCTTCTCCAACATGGCGGTTAGCGAATTAGAGTTCTACACTTTCAGATCCTTCAACCAGCTCATCCCACGCAGCCCCCAAGAAGGAGATGACCGTCCGGCTTGCAGTTTGCCACCCCCTGGAGGAGGTCGTCCGACGACAGTGCTCGAAATCCCTCCATCAGGAATCCATTTCGTCCACCAAAATAGGACATGCATCTGGTACTAGATGTGTCATCGCTGCCTCGCCAGAGGCGGTGCGATCCGTCTGGCGTCCAGGAGCGGCGACGGATGCGTAACCGCTTTGTCGGTGCGCAAATATGGAGGGTTGAACGCATGGGCGCCCGCGACGCAAATATGGTGCGTGTGCCTGCCGTGTGAGGCAGCGGATGCAGAAGATGGCGACAACTTTCACAGCGAAGGATGATGACAAGACGGAGTCGCATTCTCCGGTGCCTCGTATGGTGCACGAGTCCGGGCACCACAACAACATTGTGGTGGATGTCTCCGGCTCCTTTCAAAACAGATCCATCATCAATCTCACGTCCACCAACATCGCCAGGGTTCCTGGCTCCAACGCGGAAGAGTGGGGCGTGGGAGACGACGGTGCCTTGACTCCCGTGAATCGGTCCGGAACTCATGGCCTACTCTATCCTCGCCACCGACCAAACCAACATTTGAGCAGGCGCAGCCGACCGTCGGACTGGCTCCGCTTTAGATTTTATGTGCGTGTATAACATGGATCTCGGGATATGTAAATGAGGTATCTGGTTGTGAAAAAGATTATTTGAGCCACAGGTGCAAAAACAGAAAAAATAGGACTATAATATAGAATCCCCTCAAAAACAAAAAGAAGAAGGAAAAAACTTTGGTTCAGCCGGGAATAACTTTTACGGATCGATCGACTCATACGTCTACGCCTTGGCCCACATATATTCTTTGAGCCACACCAGAACCATCCACACACACAACCTTATCTCCTCCCTTGCCTTATCCATCATCTTCCTCCTTCACTTCATGTACGCATTTCTATTTTCTCAACGGCTCATGGATACATGATGTGGCTGTCGGTCGGTCTGCCGTCCCCTCCCTCACCCCCACCCCCGCCGCCGCCAGCCGCTCGCCCCCGACGTCGGCCGGCCCTCCGCACATCGCTTTTTCCCCAACACCTGCAATGCCATGGCCACCATCACATCAAGCTCCTGCAACGCCGTAGCCCTTCCGTCCCAGATGCAGGCCGACCGACCGACCCTCCCCTCCCCACCCCCACTCCCCTCCCCCCTCTGTCAGCCGAAGCTGGACGACGACAGTGGCGCATTGACAAGTTTCGACAACATGGCCTTTGTTTCAAAAAATTGGGAATAAATATCTTGTTGCAAAAATTTTCTGCAACCTGACCTGTATTGCAAAAGTTTTCTGCAACATGACCTTTGTTGCAAAAATTTCTTCCGCAACATTACCTATGTTGCAGAAAGACGAAGATTTTTTTTACAACAAAACAATTGTTTCTGGAACTCCACAATTGTTTCACAAGTTAATGGATTCAAAGTTATTTTTTGCAACAGAGCGATTGTTTGTGCAACTCGACCGTTGTTTTAGAAATTATTTGGTGTGGGGAGGCGACGAAGCTGCGTATATTTTCATCTTAACCGGGTATGTATATTTTTAGATTTTCACAGTTTTAACGACCGTCGAGGTGACGAATGTTTACTAAACATCCACCTGTGGACACAAAAGGGCCACAAGTGCAAAAAAAAATAGAAGAAAAAAAAAAATACTGTTTGGGCCACAGGCTGCCCGAGCGTTCGTTCCAGACCACCGTGAGTCCCTAGCGTAGCCGCCCGCACGCCATCAGAGAGACCTAGCCGCCGCCGCCGCCGCCGGAAGCAGTGACTGGCCGGAGTCTTGTGGCCGTTCCCGACGGCGACCTGGTGAGAGCCGACCTCCCCTAGTCCCCTCGCCCACGGAGCCACGCCCAGGTTCCCGGCGGCATCACTGTCTGCAGCCAGTTCGGCAACACTGCCCGTCTGGTCCGTCAGCGACGGCTCGACCGTGGATTCAGGGGCGGCTTGCTCTGCCTACTTGCCTCCATCGCCTTGCAGGTGGTCAACGGCTCCGGCGCCGTGCTCTGGTCGTCCGGCTGCTGCCATCTCTCTCAACTTCTGAAGGTTGTTAAGATTTAAGAACTGATTCTGTGGCAACTAGTTATAGTAGCTAGCTAGTTAGTAGTTGTTGTAATTAGTACATGAATTGATTTCTGTTCTTGTTTGTAGAAATGAAGAGAAAGACTTTACACTGTTATTTTGGAAGCAAGTCAAATGTCTCCCTGTTGTTCCCGAACCCAACACTGTATGGTCAAACATGTTAGTAGTTCAAAACTACTCCCTCCGTTCCTAAATATAAGTCTTTTAAGAGATTTCACTAGGTGACTACATACAAAGCAAAATGAGTGAATCTATACTTTAGAGTATGTCTATATACATCCGTATGTAATCCTCTAATAGAATCTCTAGAAAGACTTATATTTAGGAACGGAGGGAGTACTATCTATTTTGCTGGAGAGATCCAATAAATATCTAGGATTTTTGTTTATTTGGATTATAGGATTAGGAGATATTGAATCTTTTGGTAAGCAGATCCAAATTTTGGAATTTTTTTTTTTTTGCAAATATTACATGTTCGTAGTAGTATTCAGGGAAATTTTGACCTTATTTGGACTAGGATTGGGAGATAATGGCTTTTTATTCGCACTGTTAACTTTGAGCCCACACTCAATTTTTGCCATGGATTCACCACTGTCTAGGATGATGGATTTACCTTCACCGGAGATTTATGTGGCCTTTGTGGAGTATTGTTTTTCGAGATTTTTCTGGGTAGTTCATGTTTTGGGCAAAGACTTATTTTTTTTTGGCAAAATTATTTTGTTATTTTGGAATTTCCAGCTTCTCATTTCTGTGATCCAACAAAGAACACATGTAATGTGTGTCCAGCAAAGCTAAGTTGGGGGTATTTGCTTAATTGCAGAGAAAGAAGGGACTTTTTGGCCAGGGCAGAGCAAACAAGAGGCACTTTATCAATTAGCCTTGAAAGTTTTGCTGTGAGAAAAGGGAGTGCAGGGAGCAGTTCATGGCCGACGCGGGGCGCAACCAGCGCCGAAGGGGACGCGCTCCCGGGGCAGCTTTCGCCGTTGCCGCGGAAGACGACGGGGAGGAGCACCAGCTCAACCCTTTCCTCTCGGACGCGGCGCCCTCGTCCTCGAGAGTCCAGTTCAGGTGCGTGCTGTCTTGCGGTTGATCTGTTTGTGGCTGCTGGTGCGCTTCTGGATCGTTCATCGGGTTGTATATGCTGTGGTGCAGGAATGTGGCGTCGCGGGCACGATGGGTGGAGGAGGCTGGTGCGGCGGAGGTGTTGGACAACAAGGGGAAGCTTTGGCTGACCACCGGCATCACACGGGGTGGCAAGCTGTACTACAATGTCGAGGAGATCGGGTAAGCCGCCTGTTTGATGAAATGCCGTAATAATGTAATATACCCTGGATCGCTCTTGAATCAATTTGATTGCACCTGTCTACGACCACCAGTTTGGACTAGTCAGACAATGCCACACTCCAACTAATTGCTTAGGGAATATGCATGAATCGCATGTCATTGGTTCTGTTTTGAAATGCTTCTGCTTGCAATTTGAGGCTTGTTGGGTGATCAAACTACGCAGGTTCTTGGCAGAAAGAGGGGCGTTGGTTCTTCTCGATGACAAGGATGTAACTGTAGGAATGGAGGAAATCTATCGAAAGATTGCAGGGGGGAGTTATGGGTGCTCCTGGCTTACCTTCCAAGCTTACAAGCACTTGAAGTTGCTTGGCTACATTGTTGGGCGATATGGTGTTCCCTGGACTATTAAGCATAGCCGTTCTGGTGAAGTTACTGATTCCCCTGAGAGTATGGATAACACAAACTTGAGCTTTGGTAGAGCCGATGCTGCCCGCAATGACATCACCAAATTGCTCAAAGGAATACACATAGACAGGATGTACCCATCCTTCGAAGTGCGTCTACCAAATAGCAAATTTAAGAAGTCATCCCCAGGAGCCCCTAGCTTCCTTGTATGCCTTTTAAGGTAATGTTACTTTTCCTCTCACTTGCAGATTGCAAATCCACACTTTTAAACTTGTGCAGCATTTTGTCTACAGTAATCCATGCCCTGATTATCTCTTGACACGAATGCTTAAATTTTGGGCCATGTGTTGATATGATCTTAGCCATCTCTTGTTTATGGTTTCTCCTTTCATTTATACTTATATTAAACTTCTGCATACTTAGGTGTAGGATGTGTCTGATGTTATTGGCTGTCTGTGCACATGGATATATTTTCTATACTCGAGTATATTTGGGTGCATGATATGAGTATTGTTAATTGTGTTTTTGTGCACATAGATTTAATTTACTTACATGTGAGGTTATCATGTTTGAGCAATACAAACACATGTAATTTAAGCGTAATATTATAGGCGATGGACTTTTTTGGGGGGTTTCAAGGCATAGTTATAGTCACCTGAAATCTGTCCTGCAATCAGTCACGATTTCCTATATTTGTATGCTTATCATGTGTCCATCACTTGTGAATTATCGCAAGTTCTTGGCCGACCTTTACCCAAAGAAAGAAACCTGTTTCTAAGTAACAGTAGGTAGCAATGATATGTGTAAAGCCATACATTGCAGAACAGAACTATCATAGAATTAGAAGGTATAGAAGTAAGTAAGGAGATGCAAAAAGGGTCTTAATATATGAACTTGGGCTTAACAGTTAATGGTTGATTTCATATAGTCTGTTGATTGACATTTCTGGACATCCTAACTTCTTGCTGTTCAATTTGGTGCAGAGACAAGCCACCCTCAAGGGATGAACTGGAAACCGTGGAGAACAAGTTTGGTGGCATTCCTCTTAAATTCTGCCAAGTTGATAATGGACGTATCAGCTTTCTCTCCTTGGGCAGAGTTACACTTCCTACTTTGCCCTGATAGATAGATGGATAGCAGCAGGAATGTTTATTAGTTGTTCTGGTCCTGTAAGCTGTTAGCTAAGCTTGAATCATGGTGAATGCTTCTGCTCCGGTTGCCCAGACTCTTGTCAGGACCAAGAGAGACACCATATATATCTTCAGGTTCTCGAGTTGCCTGGTTACTACTGATGATGTTGTTTCGGCTGGTGCAACAAGAGATTTGGATCTTCCGAGTGCGACAAATGCCGCTCTTTTCCTTGTTTCTGGCTTGATGTCTGGGTGTGGAGTTTGAATGCTCATGTGTAGCGAGCATGCCGGAAGCAAACCGCAATGCTATATCAGATTTGCAGTGCATAAAACATGTTGTGTTCCAGCAAAAGAGATCATCATACCGCTGTCATTCGGCCAGGCTAGCTCATGTTTGATCAGTGTTGTGACCACCGTTTGTCAATGATGTGATTTGCCACATGCATACAAATAATGATACTATCATGGTAAACAGATGCATCCTACCTGTAATGTTACGTCAGCTAGCGGATGCCGCATCTCCATTTATACAAAAAGTACAACTTCCGGAGGTCCTGCCACGCTACTAGAAAGCTATCGCTCTTTATCTAAACTTCATATGATGCTCTTTATAGCCTGAAAAACAAGTAAACTAAGTTTAGAAAAACAAGTAAACTACTTTGATTTCGATTATCAGTTGAAAGAAAATGTTATATACGTACAATTTAACATGCATAAGCTGAAAATTGTCCTGTTTTGGAGAGCCTTGCTGGGCATTAAAATCTGTCGCCCTTGTTAATGTTAGATATTCTGTATATTGTGACTCTTCTCAATGCTGAAGTAGCCTTATCTAATTTCACCTTGAACATGCTGAAATAGATAAGCAAATCAAGCAGCTACAGCTAATCCAGAATGAGCTTTATGATTATTCTTTTAGTGATTTTCTTTCTTGATGGTGTTCCAATACTCATGAGTAAATTGAGGAGTGAAATCAAATGCATGATGGATGTGCTACTAAGGTTTTATCGATTTGACATTGAGTTTTCAAAATACTAAGCACTAAACCAACGGTTATAATTCAAATAATTATTTTAATATGTGTACGGTGCACCATTAGATTCAAGGGACATTTTCAGTTGAAATCCATGCAAAAAATATTCACTCCATATTGAGAGTATGAGTTTTTTTCCCAACTCCACATAGATGAACACAACCACAACCAAATGAATTTGGTTTCTTATATCTCCTGACGGCACAATCGTCACTAAGCGGATTGGAATTAAATGATCGTTGGAAGGTAGTCACTTCAAATGCATCATAAAGGACAGTGGCGGAGGACGAATTTTTTTTAAGGTGGGGCGAAACCTCAAGACAGACCCTTTGCCGGAGTCCACGTAGTTTCGTCATCACTCGTTGCCGCCGCCCGCTAGGTGTACCGCTTCCAACGGCCAAGCCGCCTGCCGCTTGCTCGATCCCCACATCTACCCTCACTGGTTCGCCCCGCTTGCTCGCAACAAACACATGAATGTCTTACTGACTACCTAGCTAGCTAGCTCCTTAATCCTGACTCGGTAGATTTTCTTCCCATGACACGACTGAATCACGCGAATCTTCCATAATGAAAAAGACAAACGCACATGCTCTGCGAGTAGCTCACATTCCATCCAAACATCAGGTAACAAACATAATCTTAGTTATTCCTTGCATGGGATGAATCGCCATCACAGGTTACATTTATTTCTTTAATCCTGGCAATGTATTCCTACAGTGTGGGTGAATGACCGTATGTATAAACAGAATTTGGAGCAAATCAAGGTGTAGCGGCTGCCACACCTTGCCCACCTGGGTGCTCCGCCACTGATAAAGGATAACATGTTTGGAGCCGGTGCGTCCAATATATACGAAGGTCAAGATTAGGTTTGCTATTGTCGACACTGGTACATATATATGATACGATGAACAATTTTAATGCTGCTTTTCTTCTAGTACTGAAGGCTCCTTATTTTGGCGGTGTATATGATACCTGGGCCCCTTGGGGGGGGGGGGGGTTGTGGAGATGTAAGAAAAATTAATATATGGCCTTGGCTTCCAGCAATTTTTTATATAGTTAGAAAAGATATATGGTCCCTGTTTTGCTCTTTCCTTCCTTCAACCTATGTTCTCCGATCCCTCTCCCTCCTCCCACTTTTAACCCCCCGTCCATCTCTGGTTTTCTCCCCACCGGGTTTCTCCAAAAATGCGTGAACCGTCTCATGTCTTATTGACTTTTTCTATATCTGTATCTATCTATATCTCTATATCTGTATCGATCTATCTATATCTCTATATCTGTATCGATCTATCTATTTATCAATCGACCTATCTATATATATATATATCCATATCTATAATTATATATCTAGCTTATTATATACTACAAAAGAACATGATGTTCCCGTTTTGCTCGTTACTTCGTCCATACATATATCTATATATCTACAATATTAAGTGTGATAAACATGTTTAGCACCAAAAATCGAAGCAACATAGGCCGTTGGATCGATGTGGATGAACATACGTAGATATGGATTTATATTAATATGGACCAGCTAATTGCCCGTCATTGAAACGCAGGCATACATATTCTCCGACATATACCTTATACCGCCATATTTTAGTGTAGGGTGTGATTTTGTTTGATTTGATTGAATTAATTCAGTATATTTGATTTGATTTGATTTTTCGTGTATGACATGTATCTTGAATGATTTAATTTGGATTGATTGAGTATTTTTTGAGCTGTTTATTGTTTTTTGAGATAGCTAGCCGCTTATTCCAAGCGGTGGGTTGATTGAGTTAATTCAATTACCCCACCTCCACCAACTGGGGCATTACAAAAGATATGATTTGATTTGATTTACAGTTATTCACCGACAAACATATGAGCACTAAATCACCTTTAATTGTAGAAAATTTTCTGAACATTAATACTAGCTAGAGATTTAATAATAGATATATGGATATGGATATGATAAACCAGCAGCCTCCAAATACTAGATAGATAACGTTGAAATAGGCGCACGACTGAAGCCTATATATATATAGACTGCAAAAGGAAAGAGTACGTGCACTGAGAAGGCATATTCTAGTGTCAAGATGGTTCATGCGGATCAGGAGAAGCTGGTGCAGGTGGTGGCCGCCGACGTTGGGCTTGTGGCGCCGCCGAGCAGGTACGTGCTAAGGGAGGAGAACCGGCCGACCACCGTCGCAAAGCAAGCCAAGCTGGTCATCCCCATCGTGGACGTGAGCCGTCTGGCCATGCCCGACGATGTTGAGGAGTCGGCCAAGCTTCGCTCGGCGCTCCAGTCATGGGGCCTCTTCGTGGTGACCGGCCATGGCATGCCAACGGAGCTCCTGGACGAGATCCTCGAGGCAACGAGGAAGTTTTTCCACCTGCCGCCGGAGGAGAAGCAGAAGTGCGGCAACGTGATCGACGGCGTCAGTTTCCAGAACGAAGGGTACGGCATCGACCGCATCGACTCCGACGAGCAGGTCCTCGACTGGTGCGACCGGCTCTGGCTCCAGCTCCAGCCGGAGGACGAGAGGCGGCTCCAGTTCTGGCCACAGCATCTAAGGCACTCGATCTACACATTAATAATTGTCGCTCTCAACGATTTAAAATCATTTTTTGTTTGTGTTTATATCGGAGATCAGATCATGTGTAATTTAATTTGCAGGGAGCTCCTGCACGAGTACACCCTGGAGAGTGGGAGGGTGACCATGGATGTGCTGAAGGCCATGGCAAAGCTTCTGAACCAGGAGGAGGGCTTCTTCATCGACATGGTGGGTGAGAGGTTCAAGTCATACTCGAGGTTCACCTACTATCCTCCCTGCCCACGCCCGGACCTCGTGAACGGGCTCAAGCCGCACACCGACAACTCCGTCATCACACTCCTCCTCATGGACAAGGACGTCGGCGGCCTCCAGGTGCTCAAGGACGGCAACTGGGTTGATGTCCCCGTGCTCGGCCATGACCTGCTCGTCGTCGTCGGCGAGGGCATGGAGGTATGCATGCATATACAGTGACACACACACACACAATTAGTTAAGGACTTCTACAATGGAGAAATGTGCAATTACTTGCATTGATCATGAACGAGGCTCTCTCATTTCTGTCCGTACAGATCGTCAGCAATGCAATCTTCAAGGCGCCGTGGCACCGCGTGGTGACGAGCGCCGACAAGGAGAGGATGTCACTGGCGATGTTCTACCAGCCGGAGCCGGAGAGGATTATAGGGCCGCCGGGGGCACTGGTCCACGAGAAGCGCCCGCCGATGTTCAAGAAGTGCTTGGTCCAGACCTTGGCCGATGGATACTGGGATGCATTTGCAGTGGGCGATCGCACCGTCGACTTCCTCAATGTCAGGATCAACGCGGAGGCCGACGCCGAACTTGAGGCGCGCGCAGTGGTTGCAAACAACTGAATAAGAGTATGCAGTAGGGAGTGTGAGTGCATGATGTTCCTCCCTTGCTCCCATAAGTGTAGTGTGAATAGGAGTTGATCGTTGCTCCCATAAGTGTTGTGTGAATAGGAGTTGACCATGTACTTCATATATGATCACCTCCATGGAATAAAATAAAGAGTCAATTACACTATCCATGCTTAAACTTCATGAAAATGGTCACTTTAGTACTAAAATTTACGGTATACATCGAATTGGTGAGGGTCCAAATATAGTGATAATCACGGTCGGATACAAAACTGACCTAGTCAAAATTGACCCGACTAGGAGCTAAGCCGCCTTTTTTTTTCTGGTGACCCTTTATATTTTACGAGCATGTATAGCCATCCCAACCATTGCTGTCTAATATGGATACCACCTATTTATATCCTTTGGAGTGAAATAGTGAATACGAATTTTATTCAAACGGAAAAGTTATGGCAGATGGAATCAAACCGATGACCGCATGAAAACCTACAACAGTACCTGCCACTCAACCGAGAATGTTTCATGCCTATAAGGATAATTAACCTTTCTGTATCTAAATTATAACCATATCTTGTAAAAAACATACAAAAAAGTAAAATAAATTACACTTCAGGAATGTTCGTGTAATTTCTGTTAAATTATGATCCAAATTCTACCGTATTGGACTAGACGTAGTACAAACGGTGTAGGCCTTTGCGTTGATACCGACGCGTACGAGTACAACTCGTTTACTTGTCCTCCAAGGACTTTCATGTATTGCCCCTCATATATACTTCATGTAGTCACACCTAAAGACGGTCTGTCGTCTCGTGCTTGTAATACTCCACCCTCATAGTGATTGGACCTTCGTGCGTTCGTGGTTTTCTCCCGCAAGTGTTTCTACGTCTTGTTAGAATTAAATGGGCTTGGCCCATGTACAAAATTCTGAAATCTCAAATTGAGCCCATGAATAAAATGCCAAGTGGTGGTGCTAAAATTTAGTCCCATACCGTTAGTGGAAGAAGTGTTGGACCTCTTTATATAGTGAGTTCTCCCCACTACTCTAAGTGTGTGTTGAGAAGAGAAATGAGAGAACCACACGCGCGCGCTCGCTCGCCTCGCTGGGATCTCACCCCTAATAAAACCCTCCAAAACCCCTACCCTCCCTTCAGGGATCTCACCCGAGCTATGATCCTGTGATGGTGCGTGCATTTGTGCTGGGATGATAGGGGTATATGCGATCGTTATCCTCACCTAGATAACGATACGTCCTTCACCGTCAAGCTGACGGATGACTTCCCGATTATTATGGTATGTAAAGACGACATGTATTTTTTGTTAGTCAAGTATGATGTGTGCTTTTTTTCTTTTCTTTAGTTAACCTTTAATTTTCTTTTGTACAGTTCGACTAGTGCGTTCCCTGCCATGCAAGATTTGATGTCTTGGACAAGTTTCATTTTAAAGAGAAGGATAGTACAGAGCATAAGATAGCTCACCTAAGAAGAGAACATTTCACTTTTTTTGTCAAGGTAAAAAATGATGAAGATCACACATATTTTGTTGTTCTAATTGGAGAGCATTTTGCAAGAAATATGGGTTGAAAGAGGACATGAATATTACCTTCGATCTTAGTAATGATGATGTCCGTGATAATAATATAGAAATTTGGGTGCATGCGGAGGATGACTTGATTCCTGTTCTACCTCAAGGTGCGTTTTGTCAACATATTTGTTAGGTAATTTTTATTGATTACTGAAAAGTATCTTGTACTCTTCCCGATTAAATTTTTTATTTTCAATTATTAGCTTATTTCCATGCTACAAGAACTATACGGAAGATAGTAGATCGGACCCACTACAGTTTTGGCTCCAACCTTACTTGGTTGGAGAAAAATCATCTCATCTCATTTATTCATGATTTTGACAATCATGCTAAAAATTACATGACTGACAACATTTATCATGAATATGTGCCACTAGTGCACCAGTTGAGCCCTCATAACATCATTTCAGACAACTTTGTAAGATTTTTTATACCATTGCGTCACTAATCCATCTTTTTAATACATTGTTCTTAAGCAAAACTAGTTTGCTAACTATATTATTATTACTAACAAGTACTCCCACCAAAGACCGTGCCTAAATGGATGTTTACCACCGGTGATTTGTAAATGGTTAGCTTACGGCCAACGGTAATTAATTACCGTGGTAAATAGAGGACATCTCTAAATGAAGACACTCTGAAAATCAATGGATGGAGAAACGCAATACAAGCATCGATGGTACCATTTGGAGAGGAATCTCTGCACATCCCACAAGTTGAAGATAGGTTGATCTGTGTTCTTCAATACGGAAATGTCGGAGTTCGCCTTTATTTTCCTTTTTTACCTAGGAAAGAGTAGTAGTTAGTGTTTCAACCTTGTGATAACTTGGTCATTTGCTACTATGATAACAAACAGAATGACGGGGAGTTTATATTTTTATGCTATTTTACCTAGAATGATGAAGAGCTTTTTAACTAATATGTACAATGATGAGGAGTAATTTACGATGTCGTGTAATGATTTATGTACGTACTAGCTAGCGTCTAGTTGACACCCACCAAAAACACCAACAAGCATAAGGAAACAAAGATGATGGACATAAAAAGAAAATGGAGAAACACAATATGAAACCCCTAATAAAACCCTCCAAAACTTCTGCCCTCCCTTCAGAAAAAAAAACCCGCAGCGCCTGAAGCTACTGACGCGTGGCTGTCTTTGGGTCCCGGTTGGTGTTACCAATTGGGACTAAAGGACCTCCTGCCTGGGCGCCCCGCAGCGGCCACGTGGAACAACACTGGTCCCGGTTCGTAAGTCAACCGGAACTAAAGATTTGGACGGGACTAAAGGGCCTCTGAAACCGGGACTAATGACCCTTTTTCTACTAGTGTCAACTAGATAATACTCCGCGCGTTGCTGCGAGTACGTGTAGGTCTATCTCTATAAAATTGCAGATATGATAGTGAGAGTAGACATTGAGTAATATAATCTAGAGGAAGAGCTAAAAATAGTTTTTTTGCTAAGTTCTTGGTGCCTTGTCCAATGATTTTACTTTAATCTGCACAAAAGGCCTATTAAATTTTCTAACAATTAATCATTGATGATTAACTTTGCATAGAACTAACCAAAATGTAACATGGGGGCCGTAAATTTAATCTACATGAAAAAAAGTGTGATTTTTTTGGCGAAAGATACATATATATAAGTCGAAATACTCAGATGGAAAGGACGAAAGGTACATATTTGAAGATAAACAAATTGCTCTTAGTAAAGAAAGGGGAGCAATTGCCTCCAATTAATTTAGCAAGCAAGGAGTGGAATAAAACAGGGGAGGAGAAAAATATAACACGACTACACATATTATGCCCCAAACGTGGATCTTCATGCACCCCTTGATTTCGGAGGGGATCCAGCCCATGCGTGCAATGCGGGTGACACGGGTGGCTTGATCCAGCCGAGAGATCGATGCTTTATCTGATCAAAACTGCTCCGCTGAAACTTCAAAGAGGCATTCACACTTCAATTTCTTTTATTTTATTTTTTGATTTCAGATTTTTGTTGAGAGGCTACACATTACCTCTTCCCTTTACAAGTTGTACTACATGACGTCCACAACTGCACTCCCATGCTTTGCACGACTAGCTATACCTTAGATAACGTCGTAGGAAGAAGAAGAAGCATCACCGGAATATTTCTGTTATCTTCCCAAAAGTTTTCATAAACTATTCAATATCCCATGAAATGAATCTCAAATTTTTAATTTTCATATTTTTATCACGTGAAGCATTAGTATTATGTATTTCTTTTTTCATACCACTTCTGATGCTTGAAATTCTATAATATTTGACTAACGTCCTAACATTGCTTTCAAACGTTGATTGAGCTAAAATTCCTACTTGACTTTCTTAGTGCGATGAAATGGGTTTGAGACATTGACCTCTCATGATGTTTCTAACATTCTTTCTTCAAGTATCTTCATGTTGTGGGCATATGTAATCTTACTATTGCGCTCTATATTGATATCTAACTTCAAAGCTTAGCACTTTTGCTTAAAACATTTGAAAATAACTTATAAACATATTACACAAATGGATGGATGCGGCAACGCGCATCATCAATATATATGTTCTTCTTTATACGTTTTATGGGAGATATCGAAGCACACCTCATCACTATATCATAAATGGATGGATGCGGCAACGCGCATCATCAATGATCTAGTGGTATATATAAGATCCTAAACCCGGGAAAAGAAGGCACTAGAAATAACCTTCACCACGTGTCCTCCTCGGGAAAATAAGGCATTAGAAATAACCTTCACCACGTGTCCTCCTCGGGAAAATAAGGCATTAGAAATAACCTTCACCACGTGTCCTCCTCCGGGCCTTCGCAGGGCCGACCCTGGGGAGGGGCAGGGGGGCGGCCGCCCCGGGCCCCCACAATCGAGGGCCCCCCTCGCAGGTATATGCAGGTTTGCCTAAAAAAAGGTATATGCAGGTTTGTGCGAGAGGCCATGGAGACAACGCAGCAGGTTAGCCGGGAGAGGACACCGCGAACATCAGTACGTACGTTTGGCTGTTTCCATGCGATCATGACGGAAAAAATCATTAAATCATTATACTGGCCGGCTAATAACCTCAAGATTAAATATAAAAAATCATTATATTGGGCCTGGCCGGCTAACCTCAAGATTTGACCCAATTCCCGAAACCCTACAGATAGAACACACATGACTTATTCCTTAATCGCCACAGCCGCCAGTGTCGCACGACAACGACGGAGGAGGACGCGAGTAGGCTGGTCTTCAGGTTCTGGTAAGGAACACTTTGGTTCTGGATCGAATCCTCCATGGACTGTTTGGATTTTGAATTTAGACTCTTCCTTGCTACAGGCGGAAAAAACTGTAGTCCCTATGAACATGATCTACGTTTTACATCTGAAAATTAGGAGTCATGGTGTTGTTGTTTGATTAATTATGAAAATTATGAGCATGGGGAGATGTCTACTAAAGTGGGAGTAACAACTAAGTTGTGTCAAATTCTCTATACACCCATTTGTTTAACTGGATAATCTTATTTTTGGTTTTGTACTGATGCTCCGAAAACATTATCTCAAAGCCATTCATATATATGGTTCTTCTCCATAGAAAAGTCATCTTTGATCTTGAGGATAAAATTTGACATGATGTTAGTGAATTTATTGAATTTTCTATTCAAGTATTTTCTCATTGATTAATGAAATTTGACTCAATTTCCTCATTATATATAAGAGATGGTTCTACTGCTTCATCAAAAAGCAGAAAAACTTATCAAGAAGAATATATATAAGGAGGCACAAGACACGCTCATGATGTTCGAGGTATGCGTTGCTGCCTTATTTGATTTTTTTTCATACTATAAAAAGCATATACATCTTTAAGGTATCAACATAATTGTGTAAACCGTTGTGAGGTCTATAAATATCCCAAGATGGGTTTATATTAAGGGGCCCCGGGTTCTAAGTTACGCCCCGGGCCCCCGAAATCTCTGGACCGGCCCTGGGCCTTCGTGAAAGGAGCACGGAGGCAGCGCCTCCGTCGGGTCGCCTTGGAACAGGTACGTTTTGCAGCGGAGGTGCCCCAGTCCAGGAACGCTCCCTTCCACGTCGAACTCGGCCCTCCCGAGAGCACAGGTCTCGGCGCATATTCTGTTGCGCAGCTCCTGCCGCAACACGAGCCCCTTCGCCGTGGCCACCACGGTCGCCACGCCGGCGCTTGCCCCCTGCAGGCACCTGCCGTCGACGCAGAACCGCGGGACGCCGCCCCACGCCAGGATCACCCCGCGGTACGAGACCCGCAGCATCGCGTCGCCACCTCCGGCGCAGGGCCCCCGCCTGCTTTCCGATACTCGGCCAACGTCCACGGCCAGCTCGAAGGTCGGGGAACGCACCTCCGTCTCTGGGACACACGGGTCCAGCCCCTGGGCCTTGACCAGTCGGATGAACAGCCGGGGCTCCGGGTTATAGTTGGCAACCGGCAAGAAGAGGGCCAGTGCGGTGCCGTAGATGACTATGTTGGCAAGGACGCAGTAGACAACGTCCATGATCGTCGTACTAGGTGACGAGCTGTGGTAGGCTCCTGCGGCCATCGCCCTGCAAGCTCGGCTACTCCCTGGACGACCGTCTGTACGAGAAGATGAATACGTACGGCGAATATATCTATTAGTTGATCTTCGTGTCGTGGGCTGTTTATATTCTATTAGCAAAAGGACCCGTGCGTTGCAATGGGAGAAAAACAATTATAATCTCCAATGATAATGATTATATTATGTCTTTAAAATTTTAGGACATTTCTGGAAATGCATGAACATTTTTTGAATTAGCAAACATTTTTTTCAATTGCACTCAAAAAATAACACACAATTTTTTTTTCAAAATCCTGGACTTTTATTGTTTTCACCAACATTGTTCTCAAAATTATGAACATTTTTTTGAATATGCGAATATTTTTACAAAAATCCTAAGTATTTTTTGAATTCACAAACATTTTATTTTTTCTTCAAACTTTTATTTCAAAATTCCCAGTTTTATAAATTGCAAAAGTTTTTCGAAGTTCTAAATTATTTAAACTAAAAAATGGAACAGAAAAATAAAAATAAAAAACGAGATTTTGAAATCGTTGACTTTTTATTTTATGGACATTTTCTCAAAGTTTAAACATTTTTTATATGCAAACATTTTTCAAAACTCCTGAGTAGTTTTTGAATTCTCAAAATAAAATGTTTTTTTGAATATTTTATTTCGAAATTATCAGTTTCTTAAAATTGAGAAAAGTTGTTTGAAGTTCTAAATTATTTAAAGTAGAAAAACAAAATGGACCTGAAAAGAAAAATAAAAAACTAAACTAAAAAACAGGCGCCCACGCATGGACCGGCCCAAACAGGTGTGTTGCATCTTTTTCCAACGCCCGGACCGTAATATAGAAGGTGTCTACATGGGCCGGCCCAGTCCGGATATTTTCCTGTTTGAAACGTTTTTTATGACTTATAGGTGGCATTGGTGGATAATTTTAGTCAACTTTAAGGGCAATTTGGATGACGTACGGAAGAAGCACTATTTGCTTTATTAGTAGGTAAAGATTCTACACTGTGACTTGGATCTCAAGCAATCCTATGTAGAGACAGAGGTAGAAACTAGTCCTGCCGAATCATAACAAGCAATTTTTTTTCTTTTGGAGGATTTTTTTTTTTGAGAAACTTCTTTTGGAGAATTTGGAGGTAGGTTAGATCTTATTCATATTCCTGTCTACATTCAGTTTAGGCTTGTATGTTAACATTTTGCATTATCGAGCTTATACCAAGTTCCTCGATATCAAGCCAAATGATGGGCGCACACGGTGATGATGTCATTGAATCCATAGATTGTTAGAATATATGTTGTAACATATACGGTGGAGATATAAACCGTATGTAGGCTTTAGGGTAGATCTTTTTCTGTTTAACTCGGCTGGTTAGATGGTTAAGGCTGATCTCTATCTATATAGTTAACTTGAGGATCAATCCAATCTAACCTAACCATCAAATCGTGTAAACCCTAAAGCTCTGCCTATATAAACACGCAACGCGTCCCTGCTAGACATACGCTTCAACCAAACTTACATGGTATTCAGAGCCTAGTCCTCTAGCACACCCTTGATCTGCTGCCATGGCCTCGAGCTCCACCGCCGCCCTCGTCACATCTGCGCTCATCCCCATCGTTGAACGCCTCCACCGCTCCAACTTCCTAGTATGGTGTGTGCAAGCCTTGCAACCATCCACGATGCGCAACTCGTCTCCTACCTCAGCTCGGAGAGGGAGGAACCGGCCCGCATATTGACCGACAAGGAAGGCGAATCCTTGTGTCAGAGGGGAGGGGTAGCTTATATAGAGTGCGCTGCCCCTCATCAATGCTACTTACGGCGACCGGTCGATCATGGTAATAAAGGTAAACGTTACTGACAACGTATGTGATAAATGCTACTTATGACGACCAGTCGAATGCTTGCCCATTGGCCTCCCTGGATTGGCTTCTCATCTTCTGTGGTCGACTGACTTCTGGTTTTTCCGAGTGAAAGGCAACTGTCAAATAGAGGGAGAAACCTCCAAATGGATGTTCTGTCGAGTGACTCATGCGTCATGGTGATTTCAGTCGGAGTCTTCCTTGTAATCTTTAAGTCCCCCAATGTAATGTTCTTAGGTAGGGCATGTAGGTCAGGCCTAAGACCCTACCCTAGGTACATATCCCCATCACCGGGGGTGTGCCAGGTGTGCCCAAATTTTTTAAAAACATTTTTTACCATGTAAAAATTAGCTGATTTTGAAGGCTCATGCAAACTAATTGAAGCATACCTTATTTTTTGTAAAGTATGCACACCTTAAATTTTATTTCTAGGTCCGCCACTATTGTTGATAGATACTAAGCCTATGTGATGCAAAATCATTGACTCACGCATACGTGTGATAGCGACTAAGCCTATCGAGATGAAGGGAGATGATGTTGATGTCGATGGATGCGGTGACTTGGATGATGATGATCGCCTCAAATTTCCCCTCACTCTCTTGGTACAAAAGTGATAGAATATGCATGGAACTGGAGTATTTATTCTCCAAAATTATGATGCAAAATGCATGTATCAGCACTCCTTTTCGGCCTCAAGGTACTTCGACCACAACTCACGATGGGCGTCATCTTGGCGGAGATAAGTCCTCGGTTGCGACCACTTTTTGGATGATCTTGAAGAGTGAGCTAACCGTGATAGTATCCACCTGTATTATCAATCCACGCACAAGACAACTACCAGAAAGGTCTCTATCACTTCCCAATCCGGAAAAATGAGGGATTGTACGCATCTTCTTCTAGAACTACGAAGGAAGTCGGCAACTTCTCGCCCTCCATCATCCAGATTGCTTGAATAATGTTCAACTCATTCCCATTCCTTGAGGTGGATAACTCCGAGTGAAGATATTTCTAAAGGTGTTACAGCTGTTGATGGACTCTTTGTTCAATTCTGATGCTATGCAAGGGTGTTAATCTATTGGAAAGTCGATAGGATGTTTGTCATGTCATAGGTGTTGTCATCCATAACTCGTACCTCCTTCGAGAAGTCCATCAGGAAAGCAAGAAAGTTGACAAGGCCTACATAGCTTACAAAGTTTATGGGTCTGCACAGGTCATGGTACTGATCGTGGTGATCATGCGAGTAAGCTCCCGACACACCGTAAGGTCGTCACCAAAGTCAAAAGTGGGGAAGAGAGTATGCCCTCGAGGTTCAATCATTTCGTTCGTCCCGCTCAGTCCGATGTCATGCCCGTAGGGACTTAAGTGACCTAGCAGGCTGATGATCGCCACGCTAGGATGACTTGCCCCTCCACGATCGTCGATGATGTCGTTCGATGGCAATCGAGTAGGTCTTAGTTGGAACGATTACTGTGCCTACCATAGTCGCAACCGCCGATGGGCATCTTGCGCTCGCGGTTGTCACGCTCCCCCTTCGGTGGTCGTCATCAAGACACAACAAGTAGCGGCCACCAGGTTCGTTCTTTGGAGACAACTTATATATATCCATGTCCTAGCCTCGTAAGAGCATCTACAACTAGACATAGCAAATATGACCCCTTAAACACTTATGGACGTGCCCGACCAGTGACCGAACATGCTCTCTATTTGTCCGTCCGCGCAACCACATTCTTTATTTTCTTTCTCATTTATCCGGTCACTTGCACGTGATTGATAAAGAAGAAGAGAGAGAAAGAAAACAAGAATAAAGAAAAAAAAGGTGATCCGGGATAGGGTCGCGTCCAACGTGGCGGACTACGCGTCCACAAGCCCTTAGACGGGCCATAGTGGGAGTATCATAGCTAGTATCATATACTTGGAACTACCAAACATGCTGATGTGGTAAATAATTAAAGAAGAGGGAGATGATTAGAGTAACATAGATAGATACCGTATAATGTTCAATGATATTGCTATTATGTGTCATGCATGTTAAAAAATGAGATCATATATGATACTAGTTTATGATACTATGTAATATAAAGGTAGTATCATACAATAATATCATATACATGATACTACTATATGTTACTCCCCACTATGAGTAGGCTTATATCCTTCATAAATTTAAGATGGATACGAGGGTTTGCGAACAGGCCAAACAATTGTTCAAGACCCGTGTAGCAGTATGTCTCTGCATCTGAAATTTCTCTCAGGATGATGGTTATATTTTTTTCATGGGCACTGAATGTTGTAATAACTTGGTTCTACGGGTTTTTTTTGAGAAATAATAATTCCGATCTACGTGTAGCCTATGTACATGTACTATTGAGCTAAACTTTCTTCTTCTTGGTCAATATTACTCTGTTTCCCAAGTTAGTCGCAGCTACATCTAGTTTATACAGTCATGCAGTGTTGAGTGTCTTTGCTCATCAAATTGTTAAATTTGTATGTGTCCTTTGTATAGAATTGTTCACGAATCTCAAATTCAAAAAAATGATCGGTATTTTTTTTCTTAACTTCTAAATAGGTTCAAGTTTTTTAAAAGGTTCAATAATATGAAAGATGTTTGGGATTTCATAAAATGGTTATGAATTAACAAATGTTCACTAAATCAAGAAATGTTCACAATTAAACAAAAAAAATGATCACAAATTTCAAAAATGTTTGTGAATTTCAAAAAGTCTTCCCAAATTTCTAAAAGACTACATCGATTCAAAAAATGTTTTCTGGTTCAGAAGAAAATTAAGAAATTGAGAAACGTCCATGCAATTCAAAAAATGTTTTTCAAACCAAAAAAAATATTCATGATTCAAAAGTTCTTATCAAAATTCAAAAAATGTGTGCACATTTAAAAATATTGATGACTTTCAAAATTTTCCATAATTTCAAACAAGATCACGGATTTGTAAAAAATGATTAGAAAATGGTAAAATATTCACGAAATAAAAACGTTAGTTCATTTAGAAAATGTGCATGATTTCAAAACGATGTTCAAGTATTCAAAAAATGTTTGTGGAAAGGAAAAAAGGAAAATATAAAAGTGGAAGAAAAAAGAAAAAGAAAAAGAAAGTGAAAATAGAGAGAAAACAAAAAATAAACATGAAAAGAAAAATAAATAATACAAATTGAAAATAAAACTAAATAAAGTAAAAATAAAACATAATAGAAAAAATGGAAAAGATAAAAGAAAGATTAAACCAGAAGAAAAAACAAAGGTAATAAATAACTTCAATGAAGGTTCTACATGAGGGCACAGGATTTATTACGGGTTTTAAAAAAAAAGAGGTTAAAACCCTCGGCCTCTACATCAATCGATGCATACAGTCATCTTTATTTATTATTTATCATATGTCTAAGAAAAACATACATCAAGTCATCCGAAGCCACCATTCAGATCTATAAAACTAGATAATTTGAAGTGTTCTCCCTATCCATATCTAAAACCGGTGTCGTCGTTGATCCATCCATATAAAGTATCAGAACCCTTGACCTAAAGTGTACACCACATACACACGTTTTAGATGTCGCCATCGTCATCGAACCACTGATCCATCTTCAGGAGAGAGATCTGCATCATCCTTGCCAGTCCGTCCATCCGTTGACGCCACTACGACGCCGAACGACATCACCGCCCCACGCTCGCCCGTCCAGACGCGAAGATTCTGGAAGATCTGTCATGCGTAGCACCTACCGACCGGACATGACCCATCATAGCACCTCTCGGCCACACATGACTTGACATCTCCATTGAAAGCTCCATGCAAGATGAAGCCTCTCCACCTCCCACCTTTCTCTTCTAGCTCTGCTCCACAAGCGATGCTCCCAAAAGAGAAAAGGATACCGCAATACCGTCATCATCCGATCTGAAAAACCAGATCCTAGTGTTTCCCCCGGAGCAGCATGAGTGGGACGACAGTAGTTACACGACGATGCCTTCATCAAGGTAACGACGCAGGACGACGCCATCGGATCAGTTTTTACCCGCAACTATGTCTTCCCGACTCGCAGCCGGAACTAGATAGCGGATCTCGAGATCTAACCACACAGCCTCAGACCGACCACCTCCGACGGAGGAGATGACCACCACCGCCGCGGCACCGGCTAGATAAGGTCTTACAGGAGGCGCCGCCGACTAGTCAACCATGACCACATCCCCTTCTGATCCACCCTCCCACGAAGACACCGAAGCAGTGCCGAACCACCGAAAAAGACAAAGACCGAAGGACGATCCCGCGTCGCCGGTCCCTCCAAACCGTGGGGCTACAGCGTAGATCCCCGCCGTCCCATCACCGACGACATTCGGGCTTAACCGGCGCACGTTTCTGAAGACGACGAGGTGGAGGAGAGGGAGGAGAGGGCGGTGGCTGGGACACTGTGGTTGGCTCGCTCATCGCCTTGGAGGAAGCGATGAAGGGAGCCCTCTCGGTCGTCTACCTGATTTGTTGCGTGCAGGTGAAACATGACGGCAGCCATCAATCGCCGTGGATATGCGGTGGTGACACCGGCAGAGGCGAAAGCTAGAGTCATGCGAATAGTCATGCGAATGTCAACGCTGTTGATCGGGCTGCTTGCGGCCTTGCGGCCTTGCGGGACGAAGAGGTTGGATTGAAGAAACTTCCATCCCATGTGAGCGGCTGCAGATGTAGGCTACTTCTACACCAACGGCCCTAACATTTAGATATGGAGGCTCACAAGAGTTTATTTTAGCGCACGTCTAATTTTTTTATTTTTTTTGAGGAAACAGGAGAGCTTTATTGCATATTAATATTTATAGGGATATAAAATGGGTCTGGAGGACCTGTGAATTAGACATGCCTACCCTGCAGGGAGATTGCATATTTAGCTAGAGTATGAGCGTCTCTATTTGACTCTCGCCGTTTGTGGCCGAAGCTGACCATCTGAAAGCTATCCTTCCGTCTATCTACTTTCTGCAGGATAGTACCATGAGTTGTCATTTTGTTGTCTGAGTTAATATTTTTTATTACACATGTTGGAGTGATATTTTTGACAAAAAGGCCTGGCCCAATACGAACAAGGCTACGTGGCTGCGGCCAAATGATTTTTTTTTTCTCTCTTGATCAGCGACGACATGTTTGGTTTCTCTACCCTTATGGTCATTTCTGTATCCCATTTAATATGGGTTTTGAGTAATAAAGCTTGTTTTACCCCTAAAAATGATTTATTTTAAGAAAATATGTATTGTATTTCTTAATTACATGGTTCCGCATTTATTTTCAGAAATCAAATGATTTTTTTTTTAAAAAGGTACCAAGCTACTACATGTTTCCGCATCCTTGAAAGGAAAACTTTTTTCATCAACCGGTGGATTTCTACGACCGCGTCCACCGCCTCTCCCACCAGACGCGTGTTCTGTGTTGGACAAAACCAACTTCGGTGGTGTCGATGCAAACGTCCTAGACTCCGACGCCCTACGTCTCCTCCTTGGTTTGGCCCCGAGTTCGAGCCCCATCCCTCGAGCAAATCCGCAGAGTTTCTGCAACAACGACGTTGTTGCGATTAACAGCGACGTAGCTAGTGCAAATAGGCGCAATGACGAGTTTCCGTAACTTGGTCTATGTTTCAAAAAATTAAAACAACTATCTTTTGTTGCAAAAGTTTTCTACGGCCTGACCTACGTTGCAAAAGTTTTTTGCAACATGATGTTTGTTACAAAAATTTCTGCAACACGATCCTTGTTGCAGAAAATATTCTATAACAAATCCTATCGCAAAAAAAAATATACGGACATTTTCGCAACATGCTCTTTGTTGCAAAATAAAATTGCAACATAATCTATGTTGCAAAAGATCCGTCAGTCACTTTTTAACCCGTCAGCTGGACACGTAGCAGCATGCTTGTTTCTGCAACTGGTGCGTTGTTCCGTGATTTTAGATAATGGACGAAGACGATCGAGCTGGTGATCAGACGGTACGTGCGTATACATCGAACGGCTAAAAAGATAGTGGATGATTACTATAAATTCATCGATGGGTAGCAGTCCCCATCCTGAAAGACAGCCAGCAGGACGAACTGGGGAAAAATGAAGCCCTGCCCGGCCGTGGTGAACCATGCTATGCTTGAGATGCATGCACGCACGCATGCACGCACGCACGCACGCAACCAAATCCGAAAGCTTGTCCGTACTGTCTCGGATTGCATTCCGATTTCTTCACGGATCACAGCACAGCAGAACACGGCTTCGACCCCATCAGGGATCACTTCGCTGGTTAAAAGGCCTTGCCCTGAGTCCTCCCATGCGCATTTCCAATCTTCCCCATCGTCTCCTCTCCTCTCCTCTCCTCCACCGCATCCGCTAGCATCTTCCCCAAGCGACCGGCGTCCGCTGTTCCGATCCCATGGAGATTGCCCGCCGGGAGCCCTTCAGCATCATGTCCGGCGGCCGGAAGCGCCCGCTAGAGACCCTTCGCGAGCGGTTCCAGGCAGAGCTCGTCGCGGCCCGTCGCCTCGTCGCCGAGGCGGCCGCCGTGCTTTCCGCCTCGTCCCCGTCGGCTCCCCGCGTTCACGTCAACGACGGTCGTCCATCCAAGAGGAGGAAGGCGTCCCCTCCCGTCCCCGTGAAGAAGCTGACGCCCGAGGAGCGGAACCAACTCTACGCGGACCTCGCCAAGGTAGCCAAGCTGTCTGAATCCCACGTACTCCCCGCTCATATCCTGGAGCTGCTGAAGAAGCACAGCCGCCGCGGCATCTGCAACGATTACATCGAGATCGAGATGCACGCCGTCCAAGACGCGGCCCTTGTGGAGATGCAGAAGCAGCTGGACAAGTTCGTCCGAGAGAGGGCGAATCCGTCGACGCATCTTGTACACAAAAAGAAGATGATCGAGCAAGAGGAGGAGGACGAAGACGTTGACATCGTCGGCGGCGTCTCCCCTTTGCCGATCAGCACGACACCCTTGGAGCCTCAGCTCGTCCAAGAGGATGAGGAGCACGTGGACATCTGCGGCCACGCCTCACCGTCACCGGTGAAGAAGCTTGCCGAAGATGCAACCATCACCGGCAGCAGCAGCGGTTCGGGTTCTGATTCTTCTCACCAGAGCGTCGACAGTCGTCCAGCTCAGGCAGAGCGCGCCGCCAACACTAGTCATCCAATGCGCGAGCTGCTCGCCCGTGCCAACATGTCTTTAGAAAGGCGGCGAAAGGAGGCGACGTCCCGGGCGAGGGAGAAGGCCCGTCAGGAGCTGCTCGAGACGGAGAGGACGGCAATGTTCAACGACACCCTAGACGAGGACGTCAAGGCCCTCGGCATTGATCAGCACAACACGGCCAGGCCGAACAACTTGTTGCGACGGATGGGACTCGTCCTCAAGGCTGACGACCACGACCTGAAGCTGCAGCAGCATCGTTGCTTTCAAGAAGATTTAGAGGAAGGGGAGATTCGGTTGTGATCGTCGTCTTCATTCCTTTTTGATGCTTGTAAAAAGCTTGTAATAGTTCTCTTGTGCTGCTGAACGTGGTTGAAATTGAAAATGTATGAAATTATTACCTGATCGATTAGTTCGAGTCTCAGCTAAATTATTTGTGGTTTTCTTTTGTGTGTACACTTGTTTGCGCTTTGTCTCAGACTCTCAGCTAAAACTTTCATCTAGCCGATGTGTTGATCAGTTTGGGATGATGAGGTGGATGCAAATGGTGGAACAACGGCAGCTAATCGATTTGGTTGCCATCTTGTCTAGCAACAGGCTGACACTTGATGCTGTTCTTGAGGTCTTAGAGAAGGCGTGTAAGTGTGATTGAATGACAAAAGCTGTGGCTGTGTGGCCATGTAGGTACACCTCTTATCTAACCACATATGGAAGTACATGATCGGTTTTACGGATTGCAATTTGGCCAAATAATGATCCGATCGATTATCTGGATTTTGCTTCTTGGCCTAAACCTCATTGATTATCTTGATATGTCACCATGGTGCTTGGTGGAAAAAGAAACAATCTCTTGGTAACGAAGCAAGATGTAGTAAGAATGCAACAAATCATCTACTAAGGTGTGCATATTGTTCTTTCAGAGTTACAACGCAGGATCTGCGGTGCTCTGTGGAATCATGTCCACTCTTTGCTTCTTGGCAACTACGGATGATGATGTTTCAGGCGGTGTCACGGTGACTTTTGTTTTCCCCACTGCGATGAATGCCACTCTCTTCCTCATATCAGGCTTGACATCTCTGTGTGGAGCCGGCGCAGCACCAGGTGTGCCAATAAGAGAGCCTGGGGTCTTTTGATCTTTTGGTGCTTGCCTCCCACTGTGAGGATCTCCAGCATCGCCGCAATGGGTGGCTTCATCTGATTGGTCAGCCAGAGAAGCATTCTGTTGTTTGGCTGGGATGTTTGCTCCATCAGGGTTTTCCATCTCTGATATGTCATAAGTGCAGCATTAGAAGTTATAAGGACTTTCTTTATGTATGAAACGATAAAAGCATAAACGAGCATTCATATTCTATTCGATATACATACGTACTTTTTTATGTATGAAAAGATAAAGGCATAAACAAGCATTCATGTTCTATTAGATACATACTACGTAACAAACAACTGATTAAAAAAAAAGGTACATCATTTTTGGCAATGCATGCACTTTAGTTTCCCATTGGAGCAGGCAACCAAAAATATGTTTCGAAACTGAAATGGAACTAATAGCAAATAAGACCATGGTCGCAATTCACAGTGTGTGTGTCTTCCAGTAAGTGCAATCTCAGCTATCATTCAGCAAGGCTAACTGTTGTTAGCATTGCAAAAACTGTCAGACAGGTTATCCAACACATTAGAGATATATGGCTGTTCAACCAAAATATCATACTAAACAGCAGTAGTTCAGTGGTAAGTTACAGATCCCAAACGCATACTCTTGAGTGTTTTGTCAAATGTCACTACCATAAGAGGCACGGAAATGTTTTTAGAAAATATACTCAAGGGTCATCAGAATTTCCAAATAGTCAATCGGAGGTATGCTCCAAGAATGTAATTGCACCACCAAGGTTCTTCTCATTCACACTCATTTAATATCACTTCCTCCTACATATAATTGTTATCAACTGACATTGTATTTTTAGTTTAGATTACTTAACAGACAATAATTTTCCATTTGCATGCCTTTAGGATACAATTGCATGCGATTGTTTTAGTATCAGCAGGCAGTCATGTACAAGTGTTGCAGATAATGCAACCCTGAACTCCAAATGTTCATATATCATGAATCAGAGGAGGTAAAGTGTTCCAACCTTCACTAACAAGTCCAAGGGTCTCATACTGGATTGATGAATCTGGGGTGCACGACTTCAGATCCTCATCTCTGGTTTTCTGACTGCTATCTTTGATCTTTTCATGCAAAACAAATTTATCTATCACCCATACACACTCCAGGATAGTACTGGGATCATTGCTCGAGGGGTAGTACTCTCTGAAAGCCTGTGACACGAAGAGGCAAAACCAAGGAGTTATGTACTGAGGTAACTGCAAGGTCCAGCTACTGCACTTCTGTCTGAAAGCATGATCTTACGCAATACATATTTTTCCATGATCAATAAGGATACAGAGTGCTAGTGTGGAAGCAAAACATACCTGCACTTTATCAATACTGATCTTAACAGCCTGCTTTTTATCTGTAAGATCAGTAACCTTGTTGTAGACTGATACAACATCAAGTAACATCTGTAAACACAATGTCAGAGTGTCAGCATCTTAAGCAAAATTTCTGCATAAAGAGACAAAGAAGATAACTGGCACGCATATGATTCCAAGTTGACATTTCGTAGATTCCTAAAATCAATACACTAACAGTTTGGCTACCAAGTTGGTTGCTGCATAAATATATGGGCGGTTATTTACTGAATTAAATTGATACAATCATTCATAGCCATGCCTGTAGACTATGTGGCTCACCTGTTGGGTCAGGACTCTCACTCGTGCAAGCAAAGCAAGCACAGCAGTGCAAAGTTCAATGAAAAAAGATCTAGCAAGTAAAAAGCTGATCTGACTGTAGTATGGATTAAGGAACTTTAGATATGTAGCAATCAACTCGGAGTGAAAGTTACTATGAGATTTGTTTCCCTTTTGGTAGACAAACGGTAAAATGATACATGCTTCACCTAAGGCAAGGCGAGTGTGGATGTACACTTTACTTAATTTCTGCTAAGAAAACAACAGAACAAAAAAAGGATACACTGCTCCCTTCATAACAGGTTCAGCCATCTGCACAAAATACAGAAAGCATTAGTGTTTTCCTTCTGATGGGCAAACCAAGTTAGCTATCTCTTGTCTCAAAGTTGATCTAGAATGATCTGTGAACTACGATGACTCATCCAGAAGCATGTGTCATGCAGTTGCGAAATATAGAATTTCTCAGGTAATGAACTTCATGTACTTATAAGGGTTTATACTAAATACATCAGAAACCTTGCAAATATGCAGGGATAATCACAACACTTTGCTTCTGTATCCTAGTTAGCTAAACAAAAGAAGTAAAACAACGGGGCAATATTGGTAGACTTCCACAGATTCAAATTTCAATATTGTTTAACTCATTACTCGAAAACAACCACAAGGAACAAAAGTTATGCTCTATCAACAGAGACATTACATTTAGGATTCCATCAAAATACAGACTACAAAACACACCTGGGACAGCAAACGGGCAATCCCCAAAAGTCTCTTATAGTGGCTATGATTTGCACCAGGCTTCCTCTTACCCTGCCTATAAAAGACAACATTAAACAATGACCTGAACAGAAGACTAATAAAACTATAGCATCATTGTAAGAATAAAAGCAAATGAAACAATCAGAATTGCCAAGAAATTAAGCACTGCCCATTCAAATGCAAATTTCTAGCTGCGGAGCAGGCCACCAAGCTCACAATCATTAGTGTATACATATTTCTTTGCTACAATCGATATAAGGACCACAAATATCATCGCAAGACCACACCATGTCTCAAAACATGAGGGATTTGTGTAAGGACATCACTTCTGCCATCGTGTACCATACGCATAATGACTTCTTTTTTTGTGATTAACATACACATAAAAAATGATAAAGATTGTTTTACGGGAAGTGCAGCAGCGGCAAGGATGTGAAACCTGACGAACCTGTTCGGAACAAGAATAGTGTTGGCCGGCTTACGATAAGTGATGACAGGGAACACCGCGTTGATCACCTCCGCGAGATTGGCACTGAGCAGCAGCTTCAGATCCCTCCGCACCTACATGCCCAACCCAAACAAATACAAATCAAACTCCAGTGCAGAACCACCCGCCAGAAAAAAAAAATGGGGGGAAGGGGCGAGCAGGTCGTAGTGGTAGGCGTACCTTGATGAGGTACTGGAAGTAGGCGGCACCGCGGTGCTGGTTCCGGTGCTTGTAGACGAGGCGCTCGAGCACTCCGGCCTCCGCCTGCAGGTGGCGCAGCGCCGCCCGCATCCGATGCTCCTCCCCCTCCTCCTTCGAACCCTCCGGATGCTGCACCATGGCGGTCGCCCCCGGCTTTGTAGCTGCCATGTCTAGGTCGTGGATGGATGTAGAATTTAACCTCAATGCTCAACGATCCAACAAACTACATAAAACATGATAAATACTACTGCCTCTGTTCACAAATATAAGATGCTGTAACATTTTTGTGATTCAAATTTATATAGACATGTTTTAGTGTTTTCCGTTTTCCCTATCTTCAAAGCATGTCTATGAAAAAGAGGGGCAATCTCTCCGGTCCTCTTCATTCTTCAACACAATTTACTTTCTATGAATAAGGTTAACTGAGGCAGAAATGATGTCCAAATTTATCTGTGTGTTCGGTTCATGTCATGAACTTCTTGTTCATGTACTGGATAGCATAGCACGGCAAAAAATCAAACCCTAAATGGCTAAATAAGAAATTGGGGAATGGATAAATTGGGTACCTTAAATCAGGCTAATTGGGGCAGATTTGCCGACTTGCTGCTGGCCGAGTGCCGGACTGGTGACCAGGCGGCCGCCGCCGGCTTGGCAGGGGCGCCAGGCGACCGTGGACAGGGTAGGGTCGCAGCTCGCAGAGGGGCGCCGCGGCCGCCGAGGGTCAAGCGGGCAGGAAGGAGAGGATGGGTCCTCCTGCGTGGCGACCGGCGACCGGCGAAGGCGGCGAGCCGGCGAGGCAGCGCCGCGGCAGGGATGCGGCGGCTGAGTCGCTGGGTTGTCGGCCGTCAGGACGGGAAGAACTGTTTTTTTTCTTACCTGGTTGGCTATGCGCACTGCAGGCGCCCGTTAACGATCCGGCGCCTGCACCGCTGCTAGCATGGGCCGGCCCATTCGAGTGCTGTCCATTTTTTCTTAGAAAAATCTAAACTGCACACAATGCACAGCCGCTTTCCCGTGCGGCGGCTCATGCGTACAAATTCAAAGAGCTTGCTTAGCGGTGTTGTATTAAAAAAGATTTAACTCTCAAACCGTTATTTCAATTAATGATCTGTTTTCACCACTGACTTTATCGTGATGAGATCTTCAAAACTAGATCTCATGTCGATATGTTTCGATGACTTTTGTTTTTCGTTGTTACTTGCCAGATTATTATCACTTACTTGTCACATTATCTGTTACATAGTTCTCACATTAAATTAACTTGGTTATCAGATTTATGAATGTCGATATACCCTACTAAAAAACATGATTCATTGTGCTTGTGTTGGTTCATGCATTTACTTGCTTATTGTTAGTGCTTTAATATCCATTTTTTAGCTTCACATAACACTGCAATACTTAAAAAGTATAAAATTATTGTCCGATAACTATGTATAATTTTTGTAACAACTGTACACTCGTAAAATGACAACTATGATGACATAAATGTGGCAATTAGGAACGACGAAAAAAAATTCAACAAAACATGTCATCTTGGGATCTTATTTTGAAGGTCTCGTCAAGACGAACCTAACGGTGAAAGCAAATCTTTAATCAAAGTATTAATCTATGAGATAAATCATTTTTTCCAACCCGCATGCATGCATAGAGCAGATGCTGGTTGAAAGCGACATATGCAAATTTTACCGAGAAACACATGCATGCATAGAGCAGATGGTGGTTGAAAGCGACAGATGCAAAATTTACTGAGAAGCGACGAGTGTGTTTAATTGTGGGTTAACAAGCCGCCGCATGGGAAGTCAGCCATGCAGCGCCGCTACGTAGTGCGCTCTATTTTTCTTTTAATTTTTTTGTTACGAAAATAAAAAATAAAAATTAAAGAAGGTTTATACAGATTTAAAGAAAAAAGGTTCATCCATTTGAAAAAAGTTCATGTCTTTAAAAACGGTTGTCAATTTGACAAAAAGTTCATTGAAAATTAAAAAAAATTCATCCAATTTAGGAAAAGTTCATTTAATTTTTAAAAAGTTTAATAAATTTGTAAAATTTAATAAAAAATCAAAAAAAATTCATGTATTTTAAAAAATCTTTGAACTGAAAAAAGGTTCATAAATCTTTAAAAAGTTCATCCATTTTTAAAAAGATGTACATCGAAATTCAAAAAGTTCATCAATATTCAAAAACGCTCATCAATCTTCAAAAATATTCACTGAAAATTAAAAAATGTTCATCAATATTAAAATAAGTTTTTACAATTATTAAAGGAAACATCAAACGGTGCCTAGATGGGCCGGACCATAGGAAATGCCGGATCGAAGTGTGTCTGTGCGGCTGTGTGCGATAAGTCTAATATGAAATTGGTCTGCTTCTTTTTCTCTGGCCCATCTAAATATGCATAGATACCCATTCCAAAATCCCACGATGGGCCGCGGCACACCCTGTCTACCCTGTACCTCCGCCACTGTAATGTAGTTCATGTTAAAATATTCAAAACATCTTATACTCTAAAATTAGTAACATTGCATTTCAAATTTTAAGAGTATTTATGAATGGAGGGAGTACAAATAATAGTGCGTGAATTGGTAACAAAATCTATCAACTTCAGTTAACAATTCGATTTCAGAATTTTCAAAAATGTTACTATTTTCAAAAATTGTTCCCATTTTCAAGTGTTTGCATTTTCATAAAATGTTCATAATTTAGAAAAAAATCGCTTCCCTTGATTGTTTGAAATATAAGAAGACCCATTAAAAACAGTTGTTGCGATGACCCCGAGCCGCTATAGTGTTTAGTTCACTACAGTAAAGCAGATGGCTACCATAGGGCGCTACCGCCCGTGGCGGAGGGCGAAAGGAATTAAGGTGGTACTAACCCTTATAAACATAAAAAAAAATGATTTTATGCAATATACAAATGTATAGCATATACACACTATAATGATTTTACATGATTTTAATTGGTGTGTGCGCTTGCTCGCCTTAAGTTTGAGCCGAAATAATGTGGGCCGAAGGAGCACCACCGACCAGGCCTTTCATTTTTCTTTTTTTTTTCCTTTTCTAGTGACCGTGAGTCCACGCAGGTTGAACCAGTCAGTACATGCTTACATGTATGAATATTTTTGCGCAAAATCATCGCCCTACCGGAAGATCCGCCCCTGGCTACAGCGAATCAGTCCGTTATAGGGTACCACGAGCTACAGGCCAGTAAATTGTCTACCCGTGCAAGTTAATTTGGCATTAGGTGTGGAGGAACTCTCGTGGTCTATTTTTCTATGTAGTTTTATCTCTTTAATTTTATGTGTGTGTTTGATGGTGATGACATTATGAGTCTTGACTTTGAAGACAATGTCGCACAAAATGAGATGCATGGATATATGTTTGACCATGTTCGAAACGACAATAGATTATGACAATAAGGATTATAAAAATAAATTACATAATCTGGTTTATAAAAATAATCTAGATGGACATATTTGAAGGTCAGATTATATAAACTGTAATTCAGATTTTACATTGCATAGTGACTTGTTTGCCCTCTGGGGTTTTTTTTAAGAAAAAGAGGAGGGTGGCGGTAGCAGAAATGTAATTATCTCCAACTTTACAAGGGTAATGGGTCATTACCAATCCATAATCTGATTTTAGCTGGGTAGAGTAGATTGTGAGTTTTTAATAATATGTCTATCTAGTTTTTACAATCTACACTATAATCTGTCCTGTTTGAAGACAAAATAGATTATAATAACTGGATTATATAATCTGAGCGGTTCCAAACAGGGCCTTTGTCATGTTACGGCTAACATGACCAATACTAGGGAGCTTGATTTTGTAGTGTATCAGGGCTTCAACTGGTCCTTAGGGTGAGTGATGGAAAGGGAAGTGACAACTTTGGTTTGGTCAATAATCTCATGTTTCGTGTTTAATTGCTTTCTTTTCCAGTAGTATATGGAGATTAATCGTCTGTTTGGTAGCCTGCCTTCAAAGGGGTGTGTCCTAGCATAGCACGTTCAACGATATCTGGCTCTTAAAATCTTAGAGGTAAGGTCTCCTTATTATAATCGTAGAAAAACATCAAGATGCAAAAGGAGGAGCTAGAAATGACCACTTGGATGATCTTTTACGTAACTTTTTTTTTAATTTTAGTAGAGATCTTTGTTCTTAGTCCGTGTATTATTATATTCAGTCTAGTATATTTTGGTTAGATGGTCAAAGAAGTTTCGAGTTTGGTTGTTTGCTAGAAAACCCTAAAAGGGTATTCTTATAGTAATGAAAGTGACATTTATAAAAAAATGAAAAAGGTGGTAGCCACCTAAAAACCGAAAATATGACATTGTTTCGAAATGTCACCTATTTATGAAGAAAACTATTTCTATATTATCACTTTCTATTTGGATAGTGGAAGCATAGGAGAGAGAATTCCTCCCACGTCGCCCTCCCCATGGGTGACCTGGGAGGCGACGCAACCCTCGAGCCCTCCCTCCTCTCCTGCTCCCCCACCCCCTACCGCCGCCGGTGCTCCATGCTGGGCAAAGCCCTGGCGTATGCGGTGGCGGCGAGACTTTGCTCCCAGGCGGCCTTCCCCCCAAGCATGGGGCTCGACGAGGCTCGCGGAGTTGTGCTTCTCGGTGCCTAGGGTTTCACGACGACGGCCCAAGATCCAGAGGGTCGGGCCTCTCGATCTGGCATGGCGAGCACGCGGGCGGCGCGACGCGACCCTTTAGGGGAGCAGCTGCAGCTGCTTAGTTGTGCCTCGACGGATCCGGGTGGCGTAGGCTGCAGGCCAGCGCGACGGTGACCATGGTCGACGACGGCATGATGCAGGTGGCACGTCCCCGCAACGGCGCCACTAGCCCTGCTCGACGCAGCCCCCTGCGGTGTCTGGCCTTGTTTGGCAGCCATCTGGTGGCTGCTACACTGCGCTGGCCGGTGCTTCCCTACATCGACGGTGATGATATGTAGTTTCCCTCTCGGTGTTGGTGGTCCTCTCCGACAATCTGCTCCCCGTCTCTTGTCTGCTCTGCTTCTGAGTTATTTGGGGTTCTAGTCTTGGGCCGGGGCGAAATCCCTGCGTGGCGATGGCCTACGCTGACAAGGGCGACGCCTAAGGGTGACGTTGCCTGCATGGATGCATTGTTATTGCCCGGACTAGATCCTCTCCTCGAGCACCAGGGGAAACCCTTAGTCCTTCACTGAACAAGGCAACGGCGGTGTCTGTGCGTCGTTCCCATTTTGAAGGCGCTACTTGGGTCGCATTTGGAGTCCCCGACGCTGCAGCTGGAGATGGCGGCCTCCACGGTCTCTCCGACGAGGCTTGCTGGTATTGCGATGTTGTGATGGGGTCTTGCCATCCACCTCTCGTCTCCTATGCACATATGGGTGGAAGGTACGTTGGCCCGGACAGCCTTGGAGATGCGATCTTCTTCGAAGGCGCCTGACAACGACTGTGATGCGGCCTTGAGGCTCTGAGTCTAGCTACCTTGCAATTCATGGTTGGAGGCTAGACAAGGCAAGACCTTCCATCGTTGCAGTCTGTACTTGGTAGCACCTCCTCACTTGCTCGTTTGGTTAGGACGATGATGTGTGTGCGTGTGTCCCTCCTGCTGCGAGGTTGTACATGTACTATTGTTCTCTCTCTGTTCAATGAAATGAAACACAAACTCTTTTATGTTTTCCCGAAAAAGTTATCGCTTTCTATTTCCACTAAAATAAATTGATGGTCACCATCTCGACGTCTTATAGGTCAACCATTTAGTAAAAAAATCAAAACAAATTCTAAAAATTCCAAATTTTTCTTGGATAATAGATAGTTTGGTGCCTGAGGTCTGCTCCGTTTTTGTATCAGTTGAACATCTGAGCAACTCTCGGTAAAAAAAATCGAATCAAAACAGTGCATGTACAGTAAACTTTTTTTAGAGACACCGAATTTGTTTTTTTTTTGCCGACATCGTCTCAGATGTTTAAATTGTATAAAATTTGAAACGAACCTTACGCATCAAATTATCTATCACCCAAAAAATATAAGTTTTTAAATTTTTTTAATATTTGTTTTGATTTTTTTACTCAGCATGGTGCAGATGAGTCTGGGCTCAAAAATGGATTTTCGTGGGTCAGTCAAATGTTACATGACTTAAACTCGACAATCATTACAAATACAATGCTTTAAAATATAAACCCAAAAAATTACGAACAACTTCTATGACTGAGAATTACAACAAAATTTATGGAAGGCTGATTCTTCATGGTATTAATCTTCGCAATAAGATTGTGGAGGCACCGGTATGCATATATCTGCACGAACTTTGACTACATTTAAAGGTTTCCGAAAGCCACATGAGTCGTCCATCCAAAGAATGGGAAGCCATGAGATTGAGCGGTGACCTTACTTACGATGGGAATGCTCGCCTAGAAGTACAGGTCGTCAAAGAAACACTCCAAAGCGACAAAAGATAACATCAACAAAATCACCATCAATTAACACAATCTTATGGGATCCTTATGAATAATGCATCTACGAGGACATAAACTCAAATTTTGCAAGATTGAACCTACAAAGACAAGAGATATCTGACATCATGGTCCTCTAGTAGGTGACATCACGACAAGAGAAAAACCATAGAAACTTTATTCCTAACAGTGTTGCACTTTTCGCCTGAGCTTCGCCGATGAAGACCCTAAACTTTGTATTGATATAAACTTCCAAGCATGCCTAAAAGAACTCAAGGCCTCCCGCTTCATCACACGCACCCGGAAGAGAGGGAATCGACGAGATTGCAACAGCCACTCAAACCCAAATTGTCGTATGTCTTCCATTTATCTCTATCTCCAGGGTTTCAAGTCTGACAACACTACATATGTGAAGCGTTATAATAGATAAAGAGGAAGTTGCACCGAGACACAACTTTTGGGGCTCTTTCCTCCAGATAAAGAATGCATTGCTCCCATGGCGATGGACAAATGGAGTTTGCCAAGATTTCCTATAAGTATTGCTTTTGCGAAGCTAATCAAGTTGCGGAAGAATTAGCTAAGAATTCCTTTAGCTACAGATCTTCTAGTTCTTAGGGATGATATGATCCCTGACTTTATTTCTCATTTACTTGTAAACAACAAGTCTATTATTTGAGGAATAGTCTATTTACCGTGAAAATAAACGCATTGCTCCCAGTAAAAAAAATTGCATTGCACGTACGTCTTTGTTTGGAGTTGTTTGCTAAGGTTTTCTTTTCTTTTGAACTTTTTTAGGGAATTTTTTTGAAAGGCTATTCGTACTGAGAACAGATGTTTGGAGGCCGAGCTCCATGGAGGCCAATTTTTTTGAAAATTTCAAATTTCAAACTTTTCAGTTTCAAAATAATCTGAAAAAATATGCAAGTAAAAAAGGATGTTATGTGTATGTGTGTAAAATTTTAGGATGAAATATTTTGAAATACGATCTGCATAAAAAAGGTAAATTCATGACATGAAACAATGAATAGTATCATGTGTTAAAAAGCTTCAGATTTATCATTTTTGTACAACCCTCATTTCAGCGTATTTTTTTCTGAAAATTTACACACATGTGTGTTATGCCCTCACTTATCTCTGTTTTTTCAGAATTCTTTTAAATGTAAAAATATTTATTTTCGTGAAATTTGAATTTCAAATTTAAAGGCTTACATGGAGGCCGAGCTCCAAAAGCAATTTCCGATTCGTACTATGCTAGTAGTTGATACAAAGCTGCATTGGTTACAGGGGGGGATGTTTATTTTAGGTATGAAACCGAAAGGGTTGGAAAGTGAGCAGAGCTGTTGCGCAACGAGGGAGACTAGACTGAGAAATCGATGAGCCATACAGCTTCCAGCAGGAAGACCTTGTAATCTCCAGCAACATAAAGAACAAAGACGCTGGGGCCAAAAACATTAATACTACCGAATTGACTGGCATGCATGTTTCCTCAGCTAGGGCGGAAATGGCCCACACGTAAGTATCTACCGTAAGTCGTCCTATATAAGTACATGTTCCTTGTGCAGTTTTCTCTACAGTTCCGAGTACAGCTCTTTCTGTATTTTCTCTACAGTTCCGAGTACAGCTCTATATAAGTAGGTTGGAGCTTACATTTCTCAGAGAGAACCAAGGAGTGCGCAGATGGTGACTTCCGAGAGAAGTGCAATTCTACTTGTTGCATTGTTGTGCATGTGCTTTCATGTGACCCATGCATGCGACGGTATGTGTTGATTAAGTTCCCTGACCAAGTTCTCTCCTAAGCGCTGTTGTACAATATACTACTCCCTCTTTTCGATGGAATTTTTAAAAGGACTTATATTTAAAAACGAAAGAAGTACCCCCTCCGTCTCAAAATAAGCTTCACTTATTTTGGGACGGAGGGAGTAGTTGATTTATAATTGTGGGCATCTGGTTCTGGCACACATTCGTATTCCCTTCTCCACGATTTTCAACCTTTTATAGGCGCTCCATTTGGCTCTTGAGTTGCTTCGTCCTTCAAAGCGATCCTTCCCGCACTAACTCGGACGAAATATCATCTGCCAGTTATCTATGTTAAAATAATATGAAACCTGTATGTAAAGGTCCCATCTGTATTTCTGGTTTCTTATCAGTCAGACCTCTTCACTGCCAATTCTTCACTCTTTTCATATTTCTCTTGAAATGGAATATCCGAGAGTGAGAAAGGTATGCTATGTTTCACTAAAAAAATACTCCAGTATTATTCAGATTATAATCATTTCACCACATGAACGGTACACCAAAGAATGGCGGCAAACAGGATTTGAAGTAGATGCAGGGTTGTTTCATCTTGTCAGCAAAACAACATCTTGTAGAATCTTGCCATCTACATCTTTCCTATTGCTCATATAATTTCCACTAAGTTTCATCTTGATGTATAATTTCTTATATATATTTTTCTGACTCAAAGGAAATGGCGTGAGATTCGGGTACAGTGGGAGAACTGGCCCAGAGCATTGGGGGAGCTTAAGTCCTAATTTCACACTTTGCTCAAAAGGAACCTACCAGTCTCCAATTGACATCGTGAGAGATGGTGCGGTACACGACCCTGGAATGGAGCCCTTAGAAAGGGATTATACTTCTACAAATGCTTCAATGGTTGACAACGTCTTCAACATTGCGGTTTGCTCCGAGCCTCTCAACGAAATGGTTCTTTGTATGAACAAATATAAAATGTATACATACAAGCACGGCGATACCTGACTTAGCTTATCTTTATTTTGTTTGTCTTACAGTAGTTTGATTCATTTGCAAGTTTCTTTTTCTTGGATCGTCTTTTTTAGCTTTATTTTCCTTTGATTGTTTGGCTATATAATTTCATTTACTTGTGCAATCGGTATAGTGTAATAAAATACATGCATTGTGAAACAAAATTCCCTCCATCATATTGTGGTCTTCTATATAATGTACGAGTGACTATAATAGCATGTTTGTAAAATACATGTTCTACTACGTACATGTAATCTACTACTTCGAAGTGATGTGTATTATGAAATCATTGGGCCAACTAATTCATGTAGCTGCGGTACAATGACACTGTTGGGACTGTCAAGGTGGATGGGAAGAAGTACAAACTGAAACAATTGCATTGGCACTCTCCCTCAGAACATACCATCAATGGCCAAAGGTTCACATGTACACTTTTGAGATTGGGAAGCATTCAATTTCCTTGTACTAACTGTGTGCACCTGTCTCTTACCCTCATAGATTTGCGGTGGAGCTCCACATGGTTCACTCCACGGATGATGGTGACATTACGGTTGTGTCAATCCTTTATCGTTATGGAAAACCAGATCCTTTCCTTCGTCAGGTAAATCGCCGTGTTAAGAAAAAGGAATGTGTTGCCACTGTATCTACTATCACTATCACATTGTTGAACACTACACGGTGTAAAACACCGAGATAAGAAATGGCCAGTAATTGTTCGTTAGTCAGTTGAGTAGTTTACATACATTTAATACAAAGCTTTGTTTTATGTGAATTGCCGGGAGACATTGGCCTATTTCAAGAAGTGAATAACATGATCACAACTTGTAATTTGATTTCTAATCAATATGTATTGGACTTATATGGTTGAACCAGATGACTACACACACCTAGTGACGTCCCATGCTTCATCTACATGCATTTTGGTTTGACTATTTTCTTTGCATTGCACTCACAGATAAAGGATAAGTTGGCCGAATTGTCTGCAGAGGGCTGCAAAGCTGAGAAAGGTGATCCTCTGCCTGTTGGGGTGGTGAATATGAGGGAATTAATGCAGGGTGCACATAAGTATTTCAGATATGTTGGCTCTCTCACCGCACCACCATGCACAGAGAATGTGATCTGGAACGTTCTTGGCGAGGTATTCCATCTGCTCAAATGTGGAAAATAGTGTGGGAACTTTAACTTTGCATGATGTTTATGCAATGCGAGTTACTAATTTATACACTTTCGAGATGTGACGCAGATAAAAGAAATGACAAAGGAGCAAGCTGCTGTTTTGATGGCTCCTTTGAAGGGGAGTTACAGGCACAACTACAGACCGCTACAATCACTGAATGGCCGCACCGTACAACTCTATGACAAGTCACGCAATGTTCAAAATATTCTTTAGCCAACTCAAGTTTGATCCATGGTGAACTATTTTGTTTGGTGCCAATCCTGAACATTGAAGAAATGTAAGTTCACATGATAGATTGCAATAAAGTGTAGCTCGTGCTTTGATACTTGTCTGTGTAAGAACATAAATTATAGTCATTGCCACTATCATTTATTCTTGTGTAACCATTGGGTTGTTGTTTCGGTATAATACATCAGTGAATGTCAAATAAGGAAATTTTCTAAAATGAGATAACAATGAAATTTTGTTGTCTCAATGGTGTTAGAAATGTTCTATTGCCTATGTTGTTGATAAATCTAGCAGAAATCCATGATGTGAAATGCAATATCATTTTTCTTAAACCAAAGAATTTAAATGGAACAGAAACTAAATTGATTTATCCACTTGTGAATATCGTATGGTGGGCAGAGTTTCTTCTCGCTATTCCAAGGTGAGGGTATAGAGGTATTGATGTCGTTCACGTCGGCTGAGCAACAAGTGTTACTAGTATAACCTTTGACACTAGCGAAGAAACGGGCATCAGTCCCGATTGGTAAGGGCATTTAGTCCCGGGTCACCAACCGGGGCTAATAATTCGGGACTAAAGCCTCCCCCTTTAGTCCTGGTTGGCCACGATCCGGGACTAATGCCCTTCCACGTGGCTGGCAGCGCGCGTCACGGGGCGGGGACCTTTAGACCCGGTTGGTGACACAACCGGGACTAAAGGCTTTGGGGTTTTGAGATTTGGGGGTTTATTGTTTATTTTTTGCTTTTAATTTTGTGTTTTCCATTTAACTTTTTTTAATTCCAAACATATTTTATGCTATTACATATTGTACATGTTATGCATATATCATATAATTTTTCGTACAACCAATCATATATCATAGAATTTCTCGTACTACCACACACACACACACATACACACACACACACACATATATATATATCCTTAGATCTGTTTAATCTCATCAGCATCAGATATCCAATTTGAGTCACTATAACCCTCCAGTACCCTTGGGTATCCGGTGTAGTGAATCACATAGCTTGCAAGTGTCTTTCAAATAGAGCATAACTCTCTCATGCGCATGCCAATGATCATCTCCCGGATTTGCCACAACCGGCGTAGTTTGATCATAGCAAACGAGATGTCGGGCCTCGTGGCACTCGCCAAATACATGAGCGAGCCAATAATCTGAGAATACTTCAGTTGATCACTAGCAATCCGTCGATTCTTTCGAACCAACACACTAGCATCATATGGAGTTGGCGTAGGCTTGCAGTCGCTATACCCAAAACGACTCAAGACCTTATCCACATAGTGAGACTGAAGTAATGTAATCCCACCATTCTTATCTCTGAGCAGCTTGATGTTCAGAACATCAGCTACTCCTAGATCCTTCATCTCAAAACAACGAGATAAGAAATCCTTAACCTCCTTGATTAAATTAAGGTTCGTTCCAAAGATCAGTATGTCATCGACATACAAACAGAGAATAACTCCTTCGCCTCCACCATGGCGATAGTATACACACTTGTCAGTTTCATTTACAACAAAGCCAACAATAGCTAATATTCTCTCAAACTTCTCGTGACACTGCTAAGGAGGTTGTCTAAGACCATATAAGAACTTCAATAACTTGCACACCTTTCCTTCCTGACCAGGTACTACGAAACCATCGGGCTGATCCATGTAAATTTCCTCATTCAACTCTCCATTGAGGAAAGTTGTCTTAACGTTCATTTGATGAACGAGAAGACCATGTGAGGTAGCCAATGACAGTAGCACCCGAATAGTAGTCAGTCTAGCCACAGGTGAGTAAGTACCAAAGAAGTATTCACCTTCTTTCTGGGTATAACCCTTGGCCACAAGCCTTGCCTTCTATTTTTCAATTGTACCATCAGGTCTAAGCTCTTTTTTGAACACCCACTTACACCCCACGGGTTTGCATCCATATGGGCGATCAGTGACCTCCCAGGTTCCATTAGCTAAGATGAAATCCATCTCTCTACGGACAACTTCCTTCGACTAGTCAGCATCAGAAGATGCATAAGCTTCTGCAAGAGTCCTGGGTGTGTCATCCACGAGGTACATAATGAAATCATCACCAAACGACTTTGGAGTCCTTCGTCTCTTACTCCTTACACGAGTTTCATTGTCATCATCCTCAAGATTCCCAACGTGTTCCATCGCAATGGTAGGTTCAGGAATTACAGAAAATTCCTGAGAAGATAAAGTAGGTATCTCTTGATTTGATGAGTTAGACATATCCTTCATAGGAAATATGTCCTCAAAGAAAGTCGCATCATTCGACTCCATAATCGTACCAACATGCATGTCGGATACCTCAGTTTTTATTATCAAAAATCTATAACCAATTCTATGAAAAGCATAGCCGAGAAAAACACAATCCACGGTTCGGAAATAATTTGCTACCCATGGTGGTAGCTACACACGGACCAAATTTATATCTCCAATTATTTTGGTACATTATTTTGTACAACGAAAAATAATTTTATAATGAAAATATCATGATTTTAGACCAGTCGAGCAAGCAAACAAGAAATTATGCCAAAAAGGCAAGCAAAAAGACCGAGAGAAATGAGAAACATCATTTCTACACAACGAAAAGTCACTTGTGTCAAAAAGGTAAATAAAAAAGACAAAGTTAAGTGAGAAAAGGTCATTTCTATACAACAAACATGCACTTGTGCCAATGCCATGGAAACCCGACACCGCATATATTTAAAAATACACATATGCCAGAGGGTGTGTAGCTACCACCATGCATAGGAAATGGCCTCTCATCTACGGTTTTTGGTCCAAGCTTGCGCTTCTTGGGAATTGGTATGTTGACTTTCGCCAAACAACCCAAGTAGGTAGGTAAGAGAATTTCAGTTTTTTACTTTCCCATTCCTCAAATGGAGTAATGGTTTTATGTTTTGTGGAAACTCGGTTTAGGACATGACACACAGTCATTAATGCCTCCCCCACCATTCCTTAGAGAGAGCCGATGTGTCTAACATGGCGTTAACCAAATCAGTTAGAGTTCGGTTCTTTCTTTCGGCCACCCCATTTGACTGAGGTGAGTCGGGAGGCGTCCTCTCATGAATTATGTCGTGTTCCGCACAAAAAGAATCAAATTCATTGGAAAAATACTCTCCACCACGATCAGACCTAAGCCGTTTGACTTTTTGATCAAGTTGGTTTTCTGCTTCAGCTTTATAGTTTTTGAAGTAGGTTAAAGCCTCATCTTTTGATTAGAGAAGGTACACATAACAATATCTAGTGAAGTCATCAATCAACGTCATGAAATATCTCTTTACACCTTTTGTCATCACGCCATTCATCTCACAAAGATCACAATGAATAAGATCTAGTGGTGCCAAGTTTCTCGCCTCTGCAATCTTGTGAGACTTGCGAGGTTGCTTAGCTTGCACACACACTTGGCACTTGGAGCTCTTGACAGTGGTGAATTTCAGATTTAAACTCAGATTGGCTAGCCACATCATGCAACCAAAGTTAATATGACAAAGTCGCGAATGCCAAATATCAGATTCAAAATTATGGCAAACATTGTTAATAACTTTAGTGCAAATATCTGACAAAGACACGCGGAACAAGCCTCTGCACTCATAGCCTTTTCCAATAAATTGTCCATACTTCAAAATTACAACTTTGTTGGACTCGAAAACCAACTTAAAACTATCTCGACATAAACGGGAACTGCTGATGAGATTTTTATTTATGGAGGGCACATGATGAACGTTCTTCACGCGCACGATCTTCCCCAAAGTAAACTTCAGATCGACTATCCCGACACCTCGAACAGTGGCATGTGACCCGTTCCCCATCAGCACGGGGGAAGTCTTTGTGACCTGATAAGAAGAAAACATGGAGGCATCAGCACAAACATGGACATTGGCACCGGTGTCAATTAACCAATCTGGAGAATGACAAACTTAAAGGATGGTAGGAAAATTTTGTACTCAGGATCCTTCATGTTAGTATCACCAATGACAACATTGACGGACTTGTCGCTCTTCTCAAGTTCGCGCTCCTCATAGCGGTTGGGACATCTCGGAGCCCAGTGATTTGGATCACCGCTTACATGGAATAGTCCCTTCCCCTTCTTATGGGAAGTCTTCTTGAAGTTGGTAGAGTGTGATGGCTTGTTCTTTGCAACAAACTTGCCTTTGCCCTGAGTTTTGTTCTTGTTGTTTTGGGGCTTGTTGAGATGGAAATTCTTCTTGTGTACCATGTGGGCACTAGAGACTCCCTCAACAGCTCGAGCACGTGTGTCTTTTGCTCTCGCCTTCTCTTCAACATCAAGAGATCCAATGAGATCCGAAATGGAAAACTCCTGTCTCTTGTGTTTCAAAGAGGTAGCAAAATTGTTTCACGAAGGTGGAAGCTTGGCAATTATGCCTCCGGCAACAAACTTGTCTCGCAACACACACTTGAAGTACTCAAGCTCCTTCGCGAGAGACTGTATCTCATGAGCTTATTGAACAACAAAGCGCTTACCAGCCATCTTGTAGTCATAGAATTGTTGCATGACATTCAACTCGTTGCTGAGGCCCCAAACTTAGCCTCGAGCGCAGCCCACATATCCTTGCCGTTGTCAAACGACATATATGAATCCACAATGGAATCATCAAGAACACTCAGAAGGGCAGCCTTAAAGAGGCTATCGATCTTCTCAAAAGCTTCCTGTTGTGCAAGATTAAGATCGCCCTCAGGCTTGCCCTTGGCGGCGTCATAGCAGTACATGGTTTGAAACCTTTAGACTGCTCTCGTGCGCCACCTCTTATATTGCACCCCCTTGAAGAGGGGCGGCTTCATATGCGCAGCAAAACCACTTGGAAATTGCCTATAATCAGATTTTTGGATTGTTGAATATATGAGCAAATTACTAAAAGATTTAATCCAAGTAAACAACAAATAGATCATGACAACAATAGCATAGACTACAACAACAATGCAGACTAACGTAGTAAACGAGTAGATCGAATCTATGGCACAAACTAGACAAAGGAATTCTAGCATGATCCCAAAAAGAGAGGAGCATATTGTTGGAATTATGCCCTAGAGGCAATAATAAATGTATAGTTATTATTATAATTCCTGTATCAAGGTAATAGTTTATTATCCATGCTATAATTGTATTGAATGAAGACTCATTTACATGTGTGGATACATAGACAAAACACCGTCCCTAGCATGCCTCTAGTTGGCTAACCAGTTGATCGATGATAGTCAGTGTCTTCTGATTATGAACAAGGTGTTGTTGCTTGATAACTGGATCACGTCATTGGGAGAATCACGTGATGGACTAGACCCAAACTAATAGACGTAGCATGTTGATCGTGTCATTTTGTTGCTACTGTTTTCTGCGTGTCAAGTATTTATTCCTATGACCATGAGATCATATAACTCACTGACACCGGAGGAATGCTTTGTGTGTATCAAACATCGCAACGTAACTGGGTGACTATAAAGATGCTCTACAGGTATCTCCGAAGGTGTTAGTTGAGCTAGTATGGATCAAGACTGGGATTTGTCACTCCGTGTGACTGAGAGGTATCTCGGGGCCCACTCGGTAATACAACATCACACACAAGCCTTGCAAGCAATGTAACTTAGTGTAAGTTGCGGGATCTTGTATTACGGAACGAGTAAAGAGACTTGCCGGTAAACGAGATTGAAATAGGTATGCGGATACTGACGATCGAATCTCGGGCAAGTAACATACCGAAGGACAAAGGGAATGACATACAGGATTATACGAATCCTTGGCACTGAGGTTCAAACGATAAGATCTTCATAGAATATGTAGGATCCAATATGGGCATCCAGGTCCCGCTATTGGATATTGACCGAGGAGTCTCTCGGGTCATGTCTACATAGTTCTCGAACCCGCAGGGTCTGCACACTTAAGGTTCGACGTTGTTTTATGCGTATTTGAGTTATATGGTTGGTTACCGAATGTTGTTCAGAGTCCCGGATGAGATCACGGACGTCATGAGGGTTTCCGGAATGGTCCGGAAACGAAGATTGATATATAGGATGACCTCATTTGATTACCGGAAGGTTTTCGGAATTACCGGGAATGTACCGGGAATGACGAATGGGTTCCGGGAGTCCACCGGGGGGGGCAACCCACCCCGGGGAAGCCCATAGGCTTTTGGGAGACACACCAGCCCTTAGTGGGCTGGTGGGACAGCCCCAAAGGGGTCTATGCGCCAAGAGAAGGAAATCAAAGGAAAAGAAAAAAAAGAGGGAGGAAGTGGGAAGGGAGGGGGACTCCTCCCACCAAACCAAGTCCAACTCGGTTTGGGGGGGGAGTCCTCCCCCCCTTGGCTCGGCCGACCCCTTGGGAGTCCCTTGGACCCCAAGGCAAGGTCCCCCTCCCTCCTCCTATATATATGGGGCTTTTAGGGCAGATTTGAGACGACTTTCTCACGGCTGCCCGACCACATACCTCCATAGTTTTTCCTCTAGATTGCGTTTCTGCGGAGCTCGGGCGGAGCCCTGCTGAGACGAGATCATCACCAACCTCCGGAGCGCCGTCACGCTGCCGGAGAACTCTTCTACCTCTCCGTCTCTCTTGCTGGATCAAGAAGGCCGAGATCATCGTCGAGTTGTACGTGTGCTGAACGCGGAGGTGCCTTCCGTTCGGTACTAGGTCGTGGGACTGATCGCGGGATTGTTCGCGGGGCGGATCGAGGGACGTAAGGACGTTCCACTACATCAACCGCGTTCTCTAACGCTTCTGCTGTACGATCTACAAGGGTACGTAGATCACTCATCCCCTCTCGTAGATGGACATCACCATGATAGGTCTTCGTGCGCGTAGGAAATTTTTTGTTTCCCATGCGACGTTCCACAAGAGTGGCATCATGAGCTAGGTTCATGCGTAGATGTCTTCTCGAGTAGAACACAAAAGTTTTTGTGGGCGGTGATGTGCGTTTTGCTGCCCTCGTTAGTCTTTTCTTGATTCCGCGGTATTGTTGGATTGAAGCGGCTTGGACCGACATTACTCGTACGCTTACGAGAGACTGGTTTCATCGTTACGAGTAACCCCCTTTGCTCAAAGATGACTGGCAAGTGACGGTTTCTCCAACTTTAGTTGAATCGGATTTGACCGAGGAGGTCCTTGGATGAGGTTAAATAGCAACTCATATATCTCCTTGTGGTGTTTGCGTAAGTAAGATGCGATCCTACTAAATACCCTTGGTCACCACGTAAAACATGCAACAACAAAATTAGAGGACGTCTAACTTGTTTTTGCAGGGTATGATTGTGATGTGATATGGCCAATGATGTGATGTGATATATTGGATGTATGAGATGATCATGTTGTAATAGAAATATCGACTTGCACGTCGATGGTACGGCAACCGGCAGGAGCCATAGGGTTGTCTTTATACTAACGTTTGTGCTTGCAGATGCGTTTACTATTTTGCTAGGATGTAGCTTTAGTAGTAATAACATAAGTAGCACGACAACCCCGATGGCAACACGTTGATGGATGATCATGGTGTGGCGCCGGTGACAAGAAGATCGTGCCGGTGCTTTGGTGATGGAGATCAAGAAGCACGTGATGATGGCCATATCATGTCACTTATGAATTGCATGTGATGTTAATCCTTTATGCACCTTATTTTGCTTAGAACGACGGTAGCATTATGAGGTGATCTCTCACTAAAATTTCAAGACGAAATTGTGTTCTCCCCGACTGTGCACCGTTGCTACAGTTCGTCGTTTCGAGACACCACGTGATGATCGGGTGTGATAGACTCAACGTTCACATACAACGGGTGCAAAACAGTTGCGCACGCGGAACACTCGGGTTAAGCTTGACGAGCCTAGCATGTGCAGACATGGCCTCGGAACACATGAGACCGAAAGGTCGATCATGAATCATATAGTTGATATGATTAGCATAGGGATGCTTACCACTGAAACTATACTCAACTCACGTGATGATCAGACTTGGGATAGTGTAAGTGGATCATGAACCACTCAAATGACTAGAGAGATGTACTTTTTGAGTGGGAGTTTAGCATATAATTTGATTAAGTTGAACTCTAATTATCTTGAACATAGTCTAAGTCCACTTTGAATATATTTGTGTTGTAGATCATGGCTCACGCAAGTGTCATCCTGAATTTTAATACGTTCCTAGAGAAAGCTAAGCTGAAAGATGATGGAAGCAACTTTGTAGACTGGGCTCGTAATCTTAAGCTAATCTTACAAGCTGGAAAGAAGGATTATGTCCTTAATGCTGTGCTAGGAGATGAACCACCCGCTACGGCTGATCAGGATGTTAAGAACGCTTGGTTAGCGCGTAAGGAGGACTACTCAATAGTCCAATGTGCAGTTTTGTATGGCTTAGAACCGGGACTTCAACGTCGCTTTGAGCGTCATGGAGCATTTGAGATGTTCCAGGAGTTGAAGTTTATCTTTCAGAAGAACGCCCGGATCGAGAGGTATGAGACCTCCGATAAATTCTATGCTTGCAAAATGGAGGAAAACTCGTCTGTCAGTGAACATGTGCTCAAAATGTCTGGGTACTCAAACCGTCTAGCTGAACTGGGGATTGAACTCCCGCAAGAAGCTATCACTGACAGAATCCTTCAATCACTGCCGCCAAGCTATAAAGGCTTTGTGTTGAACTACAACATGCAAGGGATGAACAAGTCTCCCGGCGAGTTATTTGCGATGCTGAAAGTCGTAGAGTCTGAACTCCGAAAAGAGCATCAAGTGTTGATGGTGAGCAAGACCACTAGTTTCAAGAGAAACGGCAAAGGCAAGAAGGGCAATTCGAAGAAGAGCGGCAAGCCTGTTGCCAATCCGCCGAAGAAACCCAAAGCTGGACCTAAGCCTGAAACAGAGTGCTTCTATTGCAAGGGTATGGGTCACTGGAAGCGCAATTGCCCCAAGTATCTGGCAGATAAGAAGGCGGGCAAAGAAAAATCAGGTATGTTTGATATACATGTTATTGATGTGTACTTAACCGGCTCTCGTAGTAGTGCCTGGGTATTTGATACCGGTTCTGTTGCTCACATTTGCAACTCGAAGCAGGAACTGCGGAATAGACGAAGGCTGGCGAAAGACGAAGTGACGATGCGCGTAGGAAACGGTTCCAAGGTTGATGCAATCGCCGTCGGCACAGTGTCACTTCAACTACCATCGGGATTAGTGATGAACTTAAATCATTGTTATTTAGTGTCTGCGTTGAGCATGAACATTATATCTGGATCTTGTTTATTGCGAGACGGTTACTCTTTTAAGTCTGAGAATAATGGTTATTCTATTTCTATGAGTAACATCTTTTATGGTCATGCGCCGAATGTGAGAGGATTGTTCATATTGAATCTTGATAGCGATACGCATATACATAACATTGAGACCAAAAGAGTTAGAGTAAACAATGATAGCGCCATATTTTTATGGCACTGCCGTTTAGGTCATATTGGTGTAAAGCGCATGAAGAAACTCCATGCTGATGGACTTTTGGAGTCACTTGACTTTGATTCACTTGACACGTGCGAACCATGCCTCATGGGCAAGATGACTAAGACTCCGTTCTCCGGAACAATGGAGCGTGCAAGTGACTTGTTGGAAATCATACATACCGATGTGTGTGGCCCAATGAGCGTGGAGGCACGCGGCGGATATCGTTATTTCCTCTCCTTCACTGACGATTTAAGTAGATATGGTTATGTCTACTTGACGAAGCACAAGTCTGAAACATTTGAAAAGTTCAAGCAATTTCAGAGTGAAGTGGAAAATCATCGTAACAAGAAGATCAAGTTCCTACGGTCTGATCGTGGGGGTGAATATCTGAGTTTCGAGTTTGGTGCTCACTTAAGACAATGTGGAATTGTTTCACAGTTAACACCGCCTGGAACACCACAGCGTAATGGTGTGTCCGAACGTCGTAATCGTACTTTGTTAGAGATGGTGCGATCTATGATGTCTCTTACTGATTTGCCATTATCATTTTGGGGTTATGCATTAGAAACAGTTGCATTCACTTTAAATAGGGCACCATCAAAATCCGTTGAGACGACACCATACGAACTGTGGTATGGCAAAAGGCCAAAGTTGTCGTTTCTTAAAGTTTGGGGATGTGATGCTTATGTCAAAAAGCTTCAGCCTGAAAAGCTGGAACCCAAAGCGGAAAAATGCGTCTTCATAGGTTACCCGAAAGAGACAGTTGGGTACACCTTCTATCTCAAATCCGAGGGCAAAGTGTTTGTTGCTAAGAACGGAACTTTTCTCGAGAAGGAGTTTCTCTCGAGAGAATTGAGTGGGAGGAAGATAGAACTTGACGAGGTTGTCGAACCTCTCATCCCTCTGGATGGTGGTGCAGGGCAAGGGGAAACCTCTGTCATTGCGACGCCGGTTGAGGAGGAAGTTAATGATGATGATCATGAAACCCCAGTTCAAGTTTCTGTTGAACCACGCAGGTCGACGAGATCACGCACTGCTCCAGAGTGGTACGGTAATCCCGTCTTATCAATCATGTTGTTAGACAACAATGAACCTGTAAATTATGAAGAAGCAATGGTGGGCTCAGATTCCAACAAATGGCTAGAAGCCATGAAATCCGAGATAGGATCCATGTATGAGAACAAAGTGTGGACTTTGGAGATACTACCTGAAGGCCGCAAGGCTATTCAAAACAAATGGATCTTTAAGAAGAAGACGGACGCTGACGGTAATGTGACCGTTTATAAAGCTCGACTTGTGGCAAAGGGTTTTTCACAAGTTCCAGGAGTTGACTACGATGAGACCTTCTCACCCGTAGCGATGCTTAAGTCCGTCAGAATCATGTTAGCAATAGCTGCATTTTTCGATTATGAAATCTGGCAGATGGATGTCAAAACGGCGTTCCTTAATGGTTTCCTTAAGGAAGAGTTGTATATGATGCAACCCGAAGGTTTTGTCGATCCTAAAATTGCTGACAAGGTGTGCAAGCTCCAGCGATCCATTTATGGACTGGTGCAAGCATCTCGGAGTTGGAACAAACGCTTTGATGAGGTGATCAAAGCATTTGGGTTTATACAAGTGGTTGGAGAATCTTGTATTTACAAGAAAGTGAGTGGGAGCTCTGTGGCGTTTCTAATATTATATGTGGATGACATATTACTGATTGGAAACAACGTAGAGCTTTTGGAGAGCATAAAAGGTTACTTGAATAAAAGTTTCTCTATGAAAGACCTAGGAGAAGCTGCTTACATTCTAGGCATTAAGATCTATAGGGATAGATCAAAACGCCTGATAGGACTTTCACAAAGCACTTACCTTGATAAAGTTTTGAAGAGGTTCAAAATGGAACAGTCCAAGAAAGGGTTCTTGCCAGTTTTACAAGGTACGAGATTGAGTAAGACTCAGTGCCCAGCAACTGATGAAGATAGAGAGCATATGCGCTCCGTCCCCTATGCTTCAGCCATAGGTTCTATCATGTATGCGATGTTGTGCACTAGACCGGATGTTAGCCTGGCCATAAGTATGGCAGGTAGGTTCCAGAGTAATCCAGGAGTGGATCACTGGACAGCGGTCAAGAATATCCTGAAGTACCTGAAAAGGACTAAGGAGATGTTTCTCGTGTATGGAGGTGACGAAGAGCTCGCCGTAAAAGGTTACGTCGATGCAAGCTTTGACACAGATCCGGACGACTCTAAGTCGCAAACCGGATACGTATTTATTCTTAATGGGGGTGCAGTAAGCTGGTGCAGTTCCAAGCAAAGCGTCGTAGCAGATTCTACATGTGAAGCGGAGTACATGGCTGCCTCGGAGGCGGCTAAGGAGGGTGTCTGGATGAAGCAGTTCATGACGGATCTTGGAGTGGTGCCAAGTGCACTGGATCCAATAACCTTGTTCTGTGACAACACTGGTGCCATTGCCCTGGCAAAGGAACCAAGGTTTCACAAGAAGACCAGACACATCAAACGACGCTTCAACCTCATCCGCGACTACGTCGAGAGGAGGACGTAAATATATGCAAAGTGCACACGGATCTGAATGTAGCAGACCCGCTGACTAAACCTCTTCCACGGCCAAAACATGATCGACACCAGAACTGTATGGGTGTTAGATTTATTACAATGTAATTCACATGGTGATGTGAGGGCTAGATTATTGACTCTAGTGCAAGTGGGAGACTGTTGGAATTATGCCCTAGAGGCAATAATAAATGTATAGTTATTATTATAATTCCTGTATCAAGATAATAGTTTATTATCCATGCTATAATTGTATTGAATGAAGACTCATTTACATGTGTGGATACATAGACAAAACACCGTCCCTAGCATGCCTCTAGTTGGCTAACCAGTTGATCGATGATAGTCAGTGTCTTCTGATTATGAACAAGGTGTTGTTGCTTGATAACTGGATCACGTCATTGGGAGAATCACGTGATGGACTAGACCCAAACTAATAGACGTAGCATGTTGATCGTGTCATTTTGTTGCTACTGTTTTCTGCGTGTCAAGTATTTATTCCTATGACCATGAGATCATATAACTCACTGACACCGGAGGAATGCTTTGTGTGTATCAAACGTCGCAACGTAACTGGGTGACTATAAAGATGCTCTACAGGTATCTCCGAAGGTGTTAGTTGAGTTAGTATGGATCAAGACTGGGATTTGTCACTCCGTGTGACGGAGAGGTATCTCGGGGCCCACTCGGTAATACAACATCACACACAAGCCTTGCAAGCAATGTAACTTAGTGTAAGTTGCGGGATCTTGTATTACGGAACGAGTAAAGAGACTTGCCGGTAAACGAGATTGAAATAGGTATGCGGATACTGACGATCGAATCTCGGGCAAGTAACATACCGAAGGACAAAGGGAATGACATACAGGATTATACGAATCCTTGGCACTAAGGTTCAAACGATAAGATCTTCGTAGAATATGTAGGATCCAATATGGGCATCCAGGTCCCGCTATTGGATATTGACCGAGGAGTCTCTCGGGTCATGTCTACATAGTTCTCGAACCCGCAGGGTCTGCACACTTAAGGTTCGACGTTGTTTTATGCGTATTTGAGTTATATGGTTGGTTACCGAATGTTGTTCGGAGTCCCGGATGAGATCACGGACGTCGCGAGGGTTTCCGGAATGGTCCGGAAACGAAGATTGATATATAGGATGACCTCATTTGATTACCGGAAGGTTTTCGGAGTTACCGGGAATGTACCGGGAATGACGAATGGGTTCCGGGAGTCCACCGGGGGGGGCAACCCACCCCGGGGAAGCCCATAGGCTTTTGGAAGACACACCAGCCCTTAGTGGGCTGGTGGGACAGCCCCAAAGGGGCCTATGCGCCAAGAGAAGGAAATCAAAGGAAAAGAAAAAAAAAGAGGGAGGAAGTGGGAAGGGAGGGGGACTCCTCCCACCAAACCAAGTCCAACTCGGTTTTGGGGGGGAGTCCTCCCCCCCTTGGCTCGGCCGACCCCTTGGCTCGGCCGACCCCTTGGGAGTCCCTTGGACCCCAAGGCAAGGTCCCCCTCCCTCCTCCTATATATATGGGGCTTTTAGGGCAGATTTGAGACGACTTTCTCACGGCTGCCCGACCACATACCTCCATAGTTTTTCCTCTAGATCGCGTTTCTGCGGAGGTCGGGCGGAGCCCTGCTGAGACGAGATCATCACCAACCTCCGGAGCGCCGTCACGCTGCCGGAGAACTCTTCTACCTCTCCGTCTTTCTTGCTGGATCAAGAAGGCCGAGATCATCGTCGAGCTGTACGTGTGCTGAACGCGGAGGTGCCGTCCGTTCGGTACTAGGTCGTGGGACTGATCGCGGGATTGTTCGCGGGGCGGATCGAGGGACGTGAGGACGTTCCACTACATCAACCGCGTTCTCTAACGCTTCTGCTGTACGATCTACAAGGGTACGTAGATCACTCATCCCCTCTCGTAGATGGACATCACCATGATAGGTCTTCGTGCGCGTAGGAAAATTTTTGTTTCCCATGCGACGTTCCACAACACATATTGCATACGATGTAGCAGGAGTAGAACCACCAGTGTTGAGGTTCTCGACCATGTCGTTGATGAAGAGGTTGCTGAGCTCCGGGAAGAAATCATCGTCGAGGAATTCATCGCTGCCATCAATCACGTGAGTACGTTCCCAAAAACTTGTTCGCTCCTCTCCTATACAGGATCACGAGAGGCGGGGTTCCGGACGCCTGTTGTCCCTTCTCGTGGTGCATGCCGGAAGGAGGGATGGAGAAGACTTGGATGGCGGCGCAATGATCTAGAACAGTGGAAACCATATGTTGTGATGACGGCTAGGGTTTGTAGGAACCTCGCATATATATATATATATATATATATATATATATATATATATATATATATATATATATATATATATATATATATGCACGGTAGGGTGAAGAGACGTGGACGAACCCACGTCTCAGACGGTTACAGCCCACGATCCGACGACTCAGATCGTGGCGCGTCTGTTAAGGACTCTGTGTTCCTGACCGACAAAAATAAGCGCGCATGTATGAGCTCGGCTCAATCCCGCAAGCCGCGGTGCGTCGTGACAAGGCGTGGCGAGACGAGCGAGGAGGAGTGCGCGAGGGCATCTTCTCTTCTCACTCTCTTACAAGTGCTAGAATAGCTCACCTTATAAGAAGGTGTAGCTCTCTCCCAACTAGCGTTATGGGACTAAACTTTAGTCCCACTCACACCACAAAAATAACCAACATACATGGACCATGAGAATTTTAGATTTTAGTTGGGCTTTCGGCTAAATGCCTACTAGAAAAATCCAACAGAAGGAGAGGGTAGTAGAGAGAATGGAGGTCATGTGCTACCGCAGCTTGAGAGAGGGAGTATGCTCCACCTCAGCATGGCAGTGGCCCGTCAAGAGTGTCAAATGTAGTGGAGTAACAGAGCTCCCATTGCTGGTCTCTTCTACTCCCTTATCATCTAACACGTTGCAGCACATCAAAGTAGAGCCCGCCACTTCCAAAATCATTATACATACGATATGGGAGTGGGGATGTTTCTGTGTTGATCTTTTTCTTTTTCAAATGGAGGCAAAAATTGCCTCATCTATTCAATAAGCAGAAGCGAACTACCGAGTTAATTACGAAAAATCGGGCAAAAAAGGTACAACAAGGGCCAAGCCCACTCCCATAGATTGAAACACACACGACAAAGCCCCCCCCCCCCCTTATCGATGATACGTCGATCTACGGTCAAACAACGCAGATCCGACTCTGACGAAGAACTCTAAAAGACCAAACCAGGCACGGCTAGCTCCATGGGAGATCGCCGAACGGGCTACCTGCAGCCAGTCATCGTACATCGCAGGGTCTCGCCGCCGCAGCTTCGACTCCATAGCAACAAACAAACCGAGGCAAAATTGTGGACACGCCGAAGAAGAGCCGACTACCGCAACCATTGCCTCGTCACCGAAATCGCTCCCACCATCATCGTTGCCACAAAAGTCCGGACGCCACGCCCGCCACCAACCACCATCCGCTGGTCCCGCTCACCGACGTCAAGCTCCCAAGACGAAGCCCCCAAGAGGGAATATGACACCAAGGCGCCGCCATTGTCCGTTCACACATCAAGGTTTCCCCCGAAGAGTCTGAATGGCCAGATCCGTGCAAGAGGGGTGGAAGAACAAGCAACGATACCTCCAAGAAAGTCAACGACGGACACAACCGTCGTCATCGCTGGTCACGACACGAGGCCAAGACATGGTTTTCACACCAAGATCCACACCACCTACACGAACATCATCCTGCATTGGCGTCAACAAGCCCACCAAACATCACCATCATCGAAGTTGTCCATCGACGACAAGGCACCAAGACCCGTCGTAACCAACCGCAACTCGAGGAGACCACCAACGGCCGGAGACCAGATCCGCATCACACACCGGTGGAGTGCGCTTCCTCGTCGCCATGGGCCTCCGATCTGCGCACCCCGAGGGGGCGTCCATGCGATGCCAGACCACGCAGACACACATCGCCCGCGCACCTCACAGCACAAGCCGCCGCTCTAGCGATGTACAAGACGCTCAGGCCCCTCCACCATGAGCTCCACCGCGTGCGGATCTCGCCTCTCATCCAGCACAGCCCCGTCGGGGACACCTCCCAAGCCCAACGCGCCTCGCCATCCGGTCGCCCAGCACGCGCCCAGGCCGTGGACGACCGCGACCTGCCAGTGGCCACAGGCTTGCCTGAGCACAGATCTGGCTCACATGCCACAACCACCACTCCTCCCCCGGACACTAGCAGTCGCCCTTCCCGCACGCAGCCCGCATGGCCTGGGTCCATATCAGGTCGTCGACTGACGGGGTTCGCACGAGGCGCGCACCCAACCAGACCTGGGACGAGCCATCGCCGGGCGCCGCCCCCACAGGTCAAAGCCCATGCCATGTCCAGCCCTCCACGCATGGGACAAGGCACCGCAGCGCCACAGCCGAGCCAGCCCACGTGTTGTCGTGCACCAGACCAGCGCTGCGCCACCGCCGAAGGTCGTCGGCCCGCGTCGAGTCCCCGCACGAGGAGGAGAAGAGGCCCGCCGCCGCCAGCACCTACCGAGCTTCGCCCAGTGGCAGTGAGGGGAGGAGAGGGGGAGGCGGGGGACTGAGGCGTCGGCAGCTAGGGTTGCCCCCTCGGCCACCCGTGGAAGCGACGTGAGGGGGAGGATGGAAAAAAGAAAAGAAAAACAGCTGCTAGGTTTTGCGGATGGATTCAAGCGAGATAGTGGAGTCTGAGGTTGGGCCATTTGAGGGTAAAGTTCACACTGTGGAGGTTACCAGGTTTTGTTTGACGTTTGTTAATGTAAACCCATAACAGCGGGATATGAATACCTTAGTTTATTTTTATTGACTAAAGCATAATGAGATCCCATGTAGTCACACTACATTTCTATTGAAATATGTTTCTGTTGAGTAAATAGGCAATTTTCCGAGTACATTAATCCACAAAATAATAACTAGCATGGCATTGACTAGACTAATGACATACTGATCTTCAGCTAACCTAGCACATACTACGCATATAGTGGATACATCTATGCAAACAAGTAGTACTGCTAGGATAAATACGAACATGAGAATAAACGAGTCATACCCTCCAATCGGCCAGTTGGCCATAGCAGCAGCAGCAGCGGCGGCGGCAGTATCCTCTGCCGTCTTCTTCTCGGCTTCCTCGCGGAGACGATCAGCTTCGCTTGATGAAGACATGGCGATGACGAGGGCGACGCGGACGTAGACGAAGCAGACGGACGGAGGCGAGCAGTCGCGTGATCGCTCCCCAAAAACCTAATCGCCCCTCTCCCGTACAGGAACCGGAGAGGCGAGGTTTCGGAGGCCTGCTCTCCCGTCGACCGTGTACGCGGTAAACGGGACGGAGTCGCCGGCGGCAGCAGCAGTCAAGGAACGAACGCGTGAGGCAGATGTGATCTGATTTTTGTGACGGCTAGGGTAGGCAATCGCGTGCTTATAAAGGCGGCTGGGTGGAGAGACGTGGGCCGAGCCCATGTCCGAGTCGGTAACAGCCACGATCCGACGTCTCGGATCGTTCCTTGTCCGTTACGTATTCTCCATTCCTGACCGGCAAAATAAGCGCGTAGGTATGAGCTCGGCTCATTCCCGCAACCCGCGGCGCGTCGTGACGAGGCATGGCGTGGGGAGGCGGGCGGCGGAGGAGGAGTGCGCGAGAGCACCTTCTCTTCTCACTCTCCAATAGCATGTGGAAGAGAGACCCTTATAAAGGGGTCCAAACTCTCCTCCACTAGCGGGGTGGGACTAAACTCCCACCACCTTGTCATGCCACCACCTACATGGGCCCTTGTAGATTTTTCTGAAATTCTCTAATGGGCCTAAGGCCCACCTCCAAATTTCAACAATCCCCCACCAGATCTCAAGGGCACATCGTGTTCCCTCGTTCCAATCACTGTTTTAATATACCAGCATTTCAGTGAAGACCTATTAAGGTTGAGCTTCACCTAGAACAAGTAGCTACACTCCTTTACAACTGAACAATGGACTATGCCTTGAATTGTCAGCTTGGCGTAGAAGGGCTTCACCACAAGTCTTACTAGTACTAGACTGTCGAAGGTGACCCCTCGGGTGGAGCATATTAGTCACACTCCTGGCCTATTCATGAGTTTACTAGAGATCACCCAAACCTCATAGACTGTGACCAGCAGTCAAGCTCATATAGGTGTGTTCCTCCAAAGATCGCTCTGTAGGACAGCACCTTGCTTACATATAAGCTTTAGAACACATTAAGACAGTAGTCATCCTACCGTACAGTATCCGAGAGTATTGCATCTCCAACGGAGTGGGTTAGTAAAGTTACTCTCCTCAGTTCACCACTGGCTTGTTTTCCCAGGTCCTACTTCACGGGATCTCCGATCATATAGGTTGGGTTACTACCATGGCAACTCATGTGGGTCTCATACCCATCTCCCTCGATGCACTATCTATCACAACACGTGATAGCCCTTTAGTAAAGGGATCTGCCAGATTCTTAGCCGTTTGGATATAATCCAACGCTATCACTCCGGAGTTTCTCAAACGTCTGACAGACTTCAATCTCATTCTTATATGTTTGTTGGACTTCATATTGTCCTTTGAACTCTTCACTTTAACAATAACCGTCTGATTATCGCAGTTCATAAGGATAGCCGGAACCGGCTTCTCAACCACAGGTAAGTCCATCAAAAGATCTCGAAGAAATTCTGCTTCGACACCAGATGTGTCTAATGCTGTTAATTCTGCTTCCATTGTCGATCTTGTTAAGATCGTTTGCTTGCAAGACTTCCAGGAAACAGCACCACCCCCAAGAGTAAACATATACCCAGTAGTGGCCTTCATCTCATCAGCATCAGAGATCCAATTCGCATCACTATACCCTTCAAGTACCGATGGGAATCCCGTATAGTGAAGCCCGTGGTTGACAGTACCTTTCAAGTAGCGCATAATTCTTTCAACAGCACGCCAATGAACATCGCCCGGGTTTGCAACAAACCGGCTAAGTTTGCTCACAGCAAATGCGATGTCAGGCCTCGTTGCGCTAGCTAGGTACATAAGTGAACTGATAATTTGAGAGAATCTCAATTGATCTATAGCTGTGCCTTTAAACTTTCGAATAAGCACACTAGGATCATATGGTGTTTGACAAATTTTGCAGTCTGAATATCCAAAGCGACTCAAAATCTTATCAACATAGTGGGATTGCAGAAGTGTAATCCCACCCTCATCATCTCTCAACAGCTTGATGTTCAAGATAACATCAGCCACCCCAAGGTCCTTCATCTCAAAGTTTTGAGACAGAAAAGACTTAACCTCCTCAATTACTTTGAGGTTGGTTCCAAATATCAGTATGTCATCAACATACAAGCACAATATAACTCCTTCGCCCCCACCATGGCGATAGTATACACATTTGTCAGCTTCATTAACAACGAAGCCAACAGATGTCAGAGTTGTATTAAACTTCTCATGCCATTGCTTAGGTGCTTGTCCCAGACCATATAAAGATTTCAGCAACCTACACACCTTTCCTTCCTGACCTTCTATCACAAAGCCATCTGGTTGTTGCATATAGATTTCCTCATTTAGCTCTCCATTCAGGAAAGCCGTCTTAACGTCCATTTGATGAACGAGAAGACCATGAGAGGCCGCCAATGAGAGTAGTACTCTAATGGTGGTCAGTCTAGCCACAGGTGAATAAGTATCGAAGAAATCTTCCTCTTCTTTCTGGGCATAGCCCTTGGCCACAAGCCTAGCCTTGTACTTTTCAATCGTACCATCGGGCCTAAGCTTCTTTTTGAACACCCACTTGCATCCCAATGGTTTGCAACCATAGGGACGATCAGTGATTTCCCATGTCCCTTTAGCCATGATGGAGTCCATCTCGCTACGGACCGCAGCTTTCCAGTAATCAGCATCTGGAGAAGCATACGCTTCTGAAATAGAAGTGGGATTATCATCCACGAGGTATACGAAGAAATCATCACCAAAGGTCTTTGCAGTCCTTTGTCTCTTGCCCCTACCACGGGCTTCCTCGTCATCCTCCTCGCGATTTTCATCATGTGTTTGTTCATAATATTCCATAGGAATGGCAGGCTCAGGAGTTATCTCGGATTCCTGTCTAGAAGTGCTTTGCATATCTCTCATGGGAAACATATCCTCAAAGAAGGTAGCATCCCTCGACTCCATTATTGTACCGACCTTCACGTCAGGTACCTCAGATTTCACTACTAGAAATCTATAGCCTACGCTATTCTTAGCGTATCCCAAATTAACGCAATCCACAGTCTTTGGTCCAAGCTTACGCTTCTTGGGGATCGGTACATTGACTTTCGCCAAGCAGCCCCAAGTACGTAAGTACGAGAGTGTCGTCCTTTTCTTCGACCACTCCTCGTAGGGAGTGACCTCATTATCTTTTGTAGGAACTTTATTCAGGACATGACACGCGGTCAATATAGCCTCCCCCCACCATGTCTTGGATAAACCCGATGTATCTAACATGGCGTTAACCAAATCAGTTAGAGTACGGTTTTTCCGCTCGGCAACCCCGTTTGACTGGGGTGAATAGGGAGGCGTCCTCTCATGAATAATGCCGTGTTCCGCACAAAATGAATCAAATTCTTTTGAGAAGTACTCTCCACCACGATCAGACCGGACTCGTTTAATTTTCTTTTCAAGTTGATTCTCAACTTCTGCCTTATAGATTTTAAAGTAGTGTAGAGCCTCATCTTTAGTATTTAACAGATACACATAGCAAAATCTAGTGGAATCATCTATCAATGTCATGAAGTATTTCTTTCCACCTTTAGTCAACACACCATTCATCTCACAAAGATCAGAATGTATGAGTTCTAATGGTGCCAAGTGTCTCTCCTCTGCAGCCTTGTGAGGCTTGCGATGTTGCTTTGCTTGCGCACACGAGTGACACTTAGAACCTTTGGCTAAAGTGAAAGTTGGGATTAAATTCAGTTTTGCTAGCCGCGACATAACACCGAAACTTATGTGACAAAGACGTGAATGCCAAACTTCAGATTCATTAACACTCGAATGAATATTGTTCACGACTTTATTACAAAAATCTGCTAGAGAAAGGCGGAACAGACCTCCGCATTCATAACCTTTTCCAACGAAAAGTCCATATTTCGTAACTACTACTTTATTAGACTCGAACACCAACTTAAACCCTTCTCTACACAGAAGGGAGCCACTAACGAGATTCTTCTTGATGGCGGGGACATGCTGCACGTTCTTCAGCTGCACGATCCTTCCCGAAGTAAACTTCAGATCGACCGTGCCAACACCAAGAACAGAAGCACTCGCGCCATTCCCCATCAATACGGACCCGCGACCGGTGGCCTGATAAGAAGAGAACAATGATAAGTCAGCACACACATGAATATTTGCACCCGTGTCCACCCACCAATCGGTGGACTGACAAACTGTAAATACAGTAAGTAAATTACCGTACCCAGATGCACCACTTTCATTGTTGCCCACAATCATGTTTGCAGACTTGGAGTCCTGCGTCGGCTTCTTGTACTTGTTTGGGCATTTGTTCGCCCAATGTTCCTCTGAACCACAAGTATAGCAGCCATCTCCCTTCTTATTCTTCTTGAAGGGCTTCTTCCCCTTCTTCTTGAAGTCGGTATTCTGTTGGACAGAGTTCTTTCCCTTGGGCTTGTGAGAATTGGAGTTCCTCTGATGTACCATATTGGCAGCAGAAGAGCTTTCCACCGCTTTTCCATTGGAGTCCTTTGCTCTCGAGTTCTGCTCAACACTCAGATGGCCGATGATGTCCTCTACTGAGAACTCACGCCTCTGATGTTTCAGAGTAGTAGCAAAGTTCCTCCAGGAATTAGGGAGCTTAGCAATTATACAGCCCGCGACAAACTTGCCCGGCAAATTGCACTTAAGAACCTCAAGTTCCTTAGCTATGCATATTATCTCATGAGCTTGTTCCAATACAGAACGGTTGTCAACCATCTTGTAATCGTGGAACTGCTCCATAACATACATCTCACTCCCAGCATCGGTGGCCCCGAATTTAGATTCGAGCGCCTCCCACAAGTCTTTGGCAACATGCATATGTAAATATGCATCGACCAGCTTATCTCCGATCACGCTAATGACTGCTCCAAGGAATAGGACGGTGGCCTCCTTAAACATCTTCTCCTGTTCAGGAGTGATAGTTTCCGTAGGAGTGACACCGGCTACCCAGAACACGTTCATAGCCGTGAGCCATAAGGTGGTTCTCGTTTGCCAACGCTTGAAAAAAGTACCGGTAAACTTATCCGGTTTCAGTGCAGCAGCAAAACCATTACTCGAAAAATTCCTACAGACATTAGGTTTTTGGATTGTTGAGTAAATAGGCAATTTTCCGAGTACATTAATCCACAAAATAATAACTAGCATGGCATTGACTAGACTAATGACATACTGATCTTGAGCTAACCTAGCACATACTACGCATATAGTGGATACATCTATGCAAACAAGTAGTACTGCTAGGATAAATACGAACATGAGGATAAACGAGTCATACCCTCCAATCGGCCAGTTGGCCGTAGCAGCAGCAGCAGCGGCGGCGGCAGTATCCTCCGCCGTCTTCTTCTCGGCTTCCTCGCGGAGACGATCAGCTTCGCTTGGTGAAGACATGGCGATGACGAGGGCGACGCGGACGTAGACGAAGCAGACGGACGGAGGCGAGCAGTCGCGTGATCGCTCCCGAAAAACCTAATCGCCCCTCGGATCGTTCCTTGTCCGTTACGTGCTTATAAAGGCGGCTGGGTGGAGAGACGTGGGCCGAGCCCATGTCCGAGTCGGTAACAGCCACGATCCGACGTCTCGGATCGTTCCTTGTCTGTTACGTATTCTCCGTTCCTGACCGGCAAAAATAAGCGCGTAGGTATGAGCCCGGCTCGTACCATGCAAACAAGTAGTACTGCTAGGATAAATACGAACATGAGGATAAACGAGCCATACCCTTCAATCGGCCAGTTGGCCGTAGCAGCAGCAGCAGCAGCGGCGGCAGTATCCTCTGCCGTCTTCTTCTCGGCTTCCTCGCGGAGACGATCAGCTTCGCTTGGTGAAGACATGGCGATGACGAGGGCGACGCGGACGTAGACGAAGCAGACGGACGGAGGCGAGCAGTCGCGTGATCGCTCCCCAAAAACCTAATCGCCCCTCGGATCGTTCCTTGTCCGTTACGTGCTTATAAAGGCGGCTGGGTGGAGAGACGTGGGCCGAGCCCATGTCCGAGTCGGTAACAGCCACGATCCGACGTCTCGGATCGTTCCTTGTCTGTTACGTATTCTCTGTTCCTGACCGGCAAAAATAAGCGCGTAGGTATGAGCCCGGCTCGTACCATGCAAACAAGTAGTACTGCTAGGATAAATACGAACATGAGGATAAACGAGTCATACCCTCCAATCGGCCAGTTGGCCGTAGCAGCAGCAGCAGCAGCGGCGGCAGTATCCTCTGCCGTCTTCTTCTCGGCTTCCTCGCGGAGACGATCAGCTTCGCTTGGTGAAGACATGGCGATGACGAGGGCGACGCGGACGTAGACGAAGCAGACGGACGGAGGCGAGCAGTCGCGTGATCGCTCCCCAAAAACCTAATCGCCCCTCGGATCGTTCCTTGTCCGTTACGTGCTTATAAAGGCGGCTGGGTGGAGAGACGTGGGCCGAGCCCATGTCCGAGTCGGTAACAGCCACGATCCGACGTCTCGGATCGTTCCTTGTCCGTTACGTATTCTCTGTTCCTGACCGGCAAAAATAAGCGCGTAGGCAGCCACGATCCGACGTCTCGGATCGTTCCTTGTCCGTTACGTATTCTCCGTTCCTGACCGGCAAAAATAAGCGCGTAGGTATGAGCCCGGCTCGTACCATGCAAACAAGTAGTACTGTTAGGATAAATACGAACATGAGGATAAACGAGTCATACCCTCCAATCGGCCAGTTGGCCGTAGCAGCAGCAGCAGCAGCGGCGGCAGTATCCTCTGTCGTCTTCTTCTCGGCTTCCTCGCGGAGACGATCAGCTTCGCTTGGTGAAGACATGGCGATGACGAGGGCGACGCGGACGTAGACGAAGCAGACGGACGGAGGCGAGCAGTCGCGTGATCGCTCCCCAAAAACCTAATCGCCCCTCGGATCGTTCCTTGTCCGTTACGTGCTTATAAAGGCGGCTGGGTGGAGAGACGTGGGCCGAGCCCATGTCCGAGTCGGTAACAGCCACGATCCGACGTCTCGGATCGTTCCTTGTCCGTTACGTATTCTCCGTTCCTGAACGGCAAAAATAAGCGCGTAGGTATGAGCCCGGCTCGTACCCGCGTCGAGACGAGACGGGCGGCGGGGAGGAGTGCGCGAGAGCACCTTTTCTTCTCACTCTCCAATAGCATGTGGAAGAGAGACCCTTATAAAGGGGTCCAAACTCTCCTCCACTAGCGGGGTGGGACTAAACTCCCACCACCTTGTCATGCCACCACCTACATGGGCCCTTGTAGATTTTTCTGAAATTCTTTAATGGGCCTAAGGTTCACCTTCAAATTTCAACAGTTTCCACCGACGTGCTTCCCTGGTATTCAGCAACTCATGATTTTGTAGATGTTGTTATTCTATCGGGCTGGAATAGTGGCACTCAAGATATACATGCTCGGGAGCTTGCCAGGTTGGAGCAACCAACAACGCAAGACCGAGGTGGCCGGCAGCGGTTGATATCGGGAGACGGCTGGTAGCATGCAAGATCGGAATGGTATCCGGCACTTAAGATCTAAGAACTGACGATGCTTGCTTTCGAGGATGGCGGGGGGCGTTTGAGATCCAAGGCGGTCGGGTCCAAGCAAGAGCAGGGGCTGGACAAAGAGGAGAGCAATGGTTATCTATTCCTTTACCTGAGCGAACCAAACATAATTCATTACACCTTCTAAAATGTTGTTTTGATCACGTTAACATTAACATTAAATTTCTGTAGCCAATCACCTCATGTAATTTAATTTCTTAAATTTATTTGAAAATTTTCGGCGATGCGTTTTCAATGGGAAGAGATTTTTTCGTTGACGAGGAGACGCCTACGATGACTTTGTAAATCGGAAGATGATATGCCCGATCGTCATGTTACTCCAAAAATTGAAGGCCACATGTTACCCACAACAAACAACACATGAAAGGCTTCACATCCCACACTACATACTTATATTCGTGGATCGACCAAGACCTTCAACATTTGGCTCAGAAGCAAGAGAGAATATGAAACCGGTGCTTGAAATAGAAAAAAAAATCTTCCTTTCCCGTTCCTCTCAGATAGAACGGGTGTCAAAACTTATAAATGAGCCTCTTTGAGTTGAGAGACTTGTAAAAACATGTCGACATGTGCAGGCAACCAAAGAAATCTATATACTCCCTTCGTTCCTAAATATAAGTCTTCTTAGACATTTAAATAGGGGACTACATACAGAGCAAAATGAATGAATGAACACTCTAAAATATGTCTATATACATTCGTATGTAGTTCAATAATCGAATCTTTAAGAAAACTTATATTTAAAAATGAAGGGAGTATAATTTAGTGCGAGAACTATGTTAGCATCGCCTTCAAGGGGCCGCTGAAGTAGGCCGACCCATTTAGCATGATTTTGGGAAGCTTCTACTTCCGTTTTAATGGTTTGGGGAGGTTTTGGGGTCGTTTTTTTTCCTTCTTTGCGTTTCTTTTTCCTGTTTTTCTTTCTTTTGGTTTTCAATTTTTTCTTATCTGTTTTTTTCCTTCTTTTATTCAAAATCATCTAATTTACTAATCTGCCATATTTTAGTATACAGTTTATTTAATACATTCTCAACATTTTTTGGATGCGCGTTAAATTTCGGACACAACTTGAAGATTTTTCAGTACACGCGGAATATTTTCTAAACAACGTTTAATCTTTTTTCAGATACACATGAACATTTTCTGAACACATGTGGAAAACTTCTCAATACATGTTAAACGTTTCTAGATACACGTTGAACTTAATTTAATACACGTTGAACGTTTGTAAATACACTGATATTTCTATCAAAATTGTCAGTGTGTCAATGACGTGACCAAAATTGCTTTTCATGAACATTTTTAAAAATGACATGAACAAAATTTCAAACACAAGTACATTTTTCAATGTCTTGATTTTTTTTAATTATCAGTGCATCTTTCAAAAACTGAAAACATAGTTTTTGAAATTCATGAATATTTTCTAGTGTGCGGTGAGCACTTTATGCACAATATGAACAAAACTTTAAACATATGACATTCTAAATGTATCGAGCATTTGTTTTGAATTGTTAGCGTGTTTTACAAATACTGCAAACATTTTTTCCTATACATCGGTATTTTTTAATGTACTGTGAAAAATTGTAATAATTCAACTAAATTATTTCGCAAATAATAATAAAGTACAGAAACATTTTTCTAATATATGATGGACATTTTTCTAATACACATTGAATATTTTATTTAGTATACGGTGATATTTTTGTATATATGGTGAACTTTATAATGTATGGTGAACTGTTTTCTTATATACGGTGCCAGTAGAATATTTCCGAAACCATAGGTAAAATGGAAAAACTGAAGAAAACTCGGAAGAACAAGGAAAGTAACATCTTAGCCGCACACTAGGTTTGGTGCGATTATGGGAATCACCTATTTGCCACTCTGTCCGGCAAACGCACAGTGATCCATGTTTTGGGAACCTTCTACAGTTTTTTTCCGGTGTAGGGGACCTTCCTGAACCAGTTTTTTTTTCATTTTTTTTCTTTTTTTCTTTTTCGTTTTCTGTTTTTTCAATTTCCTGTTTCTGTTTCCAAAAATGTTCCTTATTTTCAAAAATTCTTCTGGATTTTCAGAAAATATTATTCAAATATGAAAAATATTTTAAAATTTCAAAAAGAATTCTCGCTTTTAAAAAATATTCCATCTTTTGAAACTTTATCCTATTTCAAACTAAATTCATAAATTCGAAAATTGTTGGGATTTTCAAAAATTGTACTTCAAATTCTAAAAATGTTTTTACTTTTAAAGAAAATGTTCTGGATTCTTCGAAAAATGTTTTGAATTTTCAAAAATTATTTTCAGTTTTCGAATAATATTCTATATTTTCAAAAATGGTTCTTCAAATTCCAAAATGTTTGAAAATTGTTCTCGATTTTAAAATTTGTTCTTGATCTAAAATTTGTTTTCAAGAGTGAAAAAATGTTGTGCTTTAAACATTTGTTGAACCTTTCGTATTTGTTCTCCGTTTTAAAAAATGTTCAAATTTGTTTGCGCTTCTAAATTTGTTTGGGGATTTTCCAAAATGTTTCTCCATTTCATAATTTTGTTCTAAATATTCAAAAAATGTCCGGGCTTTAAAATTTGTTCATGATTTTTCAAAATTGTTCTAGGTTTCAAAAGTTGTTCCCAAAATTTTAAAAAAGTCCATGCTTTATTTTTTTTTGTGCTTTTAAATTTGTTCAGAGTTTTTCAAAAAATTTCTCCTTTTAAAAATTTTGTTCTCAAGATTCAAAACAAGTTCATGATTTAAAAAATTGTTTGCACATCCAAATTTGTTTACAATTTTTCAAAATTGTTCTGCAAATTTGAAAAATCTTTTCGCTTAAATACTAAAAAAAAGGAAAAACAAACCAAAAAATGGAAATAAACAGAAAAGGAAAAAAGTAACCGAAAGAAAAAAAACAGGGAAACAATATTAAATTTTTTTGAAATAAAAACATAATAGCTGTACGGACCAGTTGGGGTGAGCCCCTGTGTCTTTCAGTTTGACTTTTTCCCTTTCTGTTGATTTCCTTTCTTCGGTTCATTTTTTCTTACCTTTTTTCTTTTCTTGTTGTATTTAAAGCAAAAATATTTTTCTAATTTACAGGACAATTTTAGAAAATCGTGAACAGATTATTAAAGCATGAACATTTTTTGAATCTTTAGTATGAAATTTGGAAAGGAAAATAATTTTGAAAAAACATGAACAAATTTGAAAGCGTGAACAAATTATTAAAGCATGAACATTTTTTGAATTTTGATTACAACTTTTGAAACTGAAATCAATTTTTAAAATATTGGACAAATTAGGAAGCGCAATTTTTTTTTAAAGCATGAACATTTTTCAATCTTAAGAACAAAATTTTGAAAAAGGAGAAGTATCTTGAAAACCGCTAAAAAATTTGGAAGCACTATTTTTGTAGAATTTTGAGAATAAATATAGAAACTTAGAATAATTTCAAAAAACCTGAACAAATTTGAAAGCGCAGACCATTTTTTAATCTAGAGAACAAAATTTTAAAAAGTAGTACAATTTGAAAAAACCCGAACAAACTTGGAAGCGCGATCAAGTTTTTAAAAATGAACATTTTTTAGATTTTGAGAACAAATTTTGAAATCGAGCAAAATTTTGAAAAATCCTGAACACATAGGAAGCTCAGAACAGTTTTTGTAAATTCAGACCATTTTTTGAAAATCGGAAACACTTTCTTACAAAGAAAAAAATATTTTTTGTGATTGAAGAACATTTTTAGAAAATGTAGAACATTTTTTAAAACAGAAACAGAAAAAGAAAGGAAACAGAAAGGAATAAATAAAGAAGGAAAAAATATCCGGTTCTTCACAAAACCAAAAAAACTGGCTGGAATCAGGTTCCAAAACCGGACCCTATGCGTAGCCCCGATTATTAGCTCCCACGATCGACGAATACGGTTTGCAGAAAAACCCTATTTGCCGCTCTGTGCGAAGTGATGTTGAAGCTTCGGACTGAGCGGGAAGGGGATCGGGCTGGCCCTGAAACGGGCCCGTACTGGGAACCTTTGCCTAGTCGTTTTGTTTTTGGTTTTAGGAAACTTCGAGAAGGATTTCTAAACCGTTTTTTTCTTTTCATTTTCTCATTCTTTTCTGTTTCTGTTTTTATTATGTTTTAAAAATGTTAAGGATTTTTAGAAAATGTTCGGGAATTTGAAAAAATGTTCGGAATTAGAACAAATGTTTCGGAATTTGATAAATCTTCCGAAATTTTGAGAAAAATGTTTCCGGAATTTGGAAAAATCTTCCAGAATTTAAATAATGTTCCGGAATTTTGAAAAAATATTCCAGTATTTTTGGCAAATGTGTCGGTAGTCGAAAAAATATACTTGAATTCGAAATAATGTTCTGTAATTCTGAAAAAATGTTCTGGGATTTGGAAAAATGTTCCGGTATTTATCAAAATGTTCTGGTATTTTAAGAAAATGTTCTGGAATATGAAAGAATGTTCCTGAATTTGAAAAAATATTACAGAATTTGATGAAATGTTTCGGTATTTGAAAAAATGTTCCATAATTCGGAAAAATGTTCCGTAATTTTGAAATAATGTTCCGTAATTCGGTGAAATGTTTCGTAATTCGAAACAATGTTCCATAATTCGGCAAAAAGTTCCATAATTTTGAAATAATGTTCCGGAATTTGAAAAAAAAATTAAGTGTATAAAAATGTTCTGGAATTGAAAACAAATATTCTAGAATAAGAAAAATGTTTCGAAATTTTATAAAATGTTCGTAAATTTGACAAAATATTGATGCATTCTAAAAAATGTTCTGGAATTTGAAAAAATGTTCCAGAATTTGAAAAATTGTTCCAAAAATAGAAACAATGTTGCAAAATTTAAAAATATAAAGTGAAATCCAGAAGTCAAAAAGAAATAGAAAAACCGGTTCAAGGAACCTTTTAAAACTTTCCAAAACCTGAAAAAATCAAATAGAAAAATCTAGAAAGTTTTCCAAAACATCAAACGATGAAACATGTTAATGGGCCGGCTGAGATCACCATTGAACGCGGTTGCACGATACAGATTAATGGGCCGGGCCGGGTTCGTTCGCCCGTGTGCGGCTCGCTGCTGTTGGACGCAGGGAGGGTCACATAGGAGGTCCCGTTTTCCTCCTTGCCTTGCCTTGCTAGCCAAGCAGGTTTGGCGAATTCTCTGTGACCTAGACACAATGAGCGCGCGGATCCTCAAGGCGGTGTACGTTCCAACCTCCGATGTTCTTTCTGCTCAGGTGGGATCAAGGCCATCCCAGATTTGGCGCTCCCTATGCGAAGGGAGGGATATACTCCTGACGGGCCTGATCAAGCGAATCAGGAATGGCGAGAACACCAACATTTGGAATGACAACTGGCTTCCACGCGACAACTGCATGCGCCCTTTTGGAGCGGTATCACCAAACACCCCGGAGAGAGTATCTGAGCTTATATCACATGATCGATGCTGGGATGAACAAGCTCTGGCAGAACATCTGCTACCGATGGATGCCGACATCGTTAGGCGAATTCCTCTCAGTTATACTCCTCAGGACGATATCTATGCATGGCAGTATGTGTTGGGGAACGTCGCATGGGAAACAAAAAATTTCCTACGCGCACGAAGACCTATCATGGTGATGTCCATCTACGAGAGGGGATGAGTGATCTACGTACCCTTGTAGATCGTACAGCAGAAGCGATTAGAGATCGCGGTTGATGTAGTGGAACGTCCTCACGTCCCTCGATCCGCCCCGCGAACAATCCCGCGATCAGTCCCACGATCTAGTACCGAACGGACGGCACCTCCGCGTTCAGCACACGTACAGCTCGACGATGATCTCGGCCTTCTTGATCCAGCAAGAGAGACGGAGAGGTAGAAGAGTTCTCCGGCAGCGTGACGGCGCTCCGGAGGTTGGTGATGATCTTGTCTCAGCAGGGCTCCGCCCGAGCTCCGCAGAAACGCGATCTAGAGGAAAAACTATGGAGGTATGTGGTCGGGCAGCGGTGAGAAAGTCGTCTCAAATCAGCCCTAAAACCTCCGTATATATAGGTGGGAGGGAGGGGAGGAGTCAGCCTCAAAACCTAAAGGTTTGGCCGAAATTGGAGGTGGAGGAGTCCTACTCCAATCCTACTTGGAGTAGGATTCCACCTTCCCACTTGGAAACTCTTTCCACCTTGTGTTTTTTCCTTCTCAAACCTTATGGGCCTTAGTGGGAACTTATTCCAGCCCACTAGGGGCTGGTTTATCTCTTCCCATAGCCCATGAGACCCCTTGGGGCGTGACACCCCTCCCGATGGTCCCCGGCACCCCTCCCGGCACTCCCGGTACACTACCGATGAGCCCAAAACTTTTCCGGTAATGCACGAAAACCTTCCGGTAACCAAATGAGGTCATCCTATATATCAATCTTCGTTTCCGGACCATTCCGGAAACCCTCGTGACGTCCGTGATCTCATCCGGGACTCCGAACAACATTCGGTAACCAACCATATAACTCAAATACGCATAAAACAACGTCGAACCTTAAGTGTGCAGACCCTGCGGGTTCGAGAACTATGTAGACATGACCCGAGAGACTCCTCGGTCAATATCCAATAGCGGGACCTGGATGCCCATATTGGATCCTACATATTCTACGAAGATCTTATCGTTTGAACCTCAGTGCCAAGGATTCATATAATCCCGTATGTCATTCCCTTTGTCCTTCGGTATGTTACTTGCCCGAGATTCGATCGTTAGTATCCGCATACCTATTTCAATCTCGTTTACCGGCAAGTCTCTTTACTCGTTCCGTAATACAAGATCCCGTAACTTACACTAAGTTACATTGCTTGCAAGGCTTGTGTGTGATGTTGTATTACCGAGTGGGCCCCGAGATACCTCTCCGTTCACACGGAGTGACAAATCCCAGTCTTGATCCATACTAACTCAACTAACACCTTCGGAGATACCTGTAGAGCATCTTTATAGTCACCCAGTTACGTTGCGACGTTTGATACACACAAAGCATTCCTCCGGTGTCAGTGAGTTATATGATCTCATGGTCATAGGAATAAATACTTGACACGCAGAAAACAGTAGCAACAAAATGACACGATCAACATGCTACGTCTATTAGTTTGGGTCTAGTCCATCACATGATTCTCCTAATGATGTGATCCCGTTATCAAGTGACAACACTTGCCTATGGCCAGGAAACCTTGACCATCTTTGATCAACGAGCTAGTCAACTAGAGGCTTACTAGGGACAGTGTTTTGTCTATGTATCCACACAAGTATTGTGTTTCCAATCAATACAATTATAGCATGGATAATAAACGATTATCATGAACAAAGAAATATAATAATAACTAATTTATTATTGCCTCTAGGGCATATTTCCAACAGTCTCCCACTTGCACTAGAGTCAATAATCTAGTTCACATCACCATGTGATTCCAATGAATCCAACACCCATATAGTTATGGGGTCTGATCACGTCTTGCTCGTGAGAGAGGTTTTAGTCAACGGTTCTGAAACTTTCAGATCCGTGCGTCCTTTACAAATCTTTATGTCATCTTATAGATGCTGCTACTACGTGCTATTCGGAAATGCTCCAAATATCTACTCTACTATACGAATCCGTTTCACTACTCATAGTTATTCGGATTAGTGTCAAAGCTTGCATCGACGTAACCTTTTACGACAAACTCTTTAACCACCTCCATAATCGAGAAAAATCCCTTAGTCCATTAGTTACTAAGGATAAATTTTGACCGCTGCTAGTGATTCAATCATGGATCACTCTCTGTACCTCTCAACATATTTTGAGTCAAGGCACATATCAGGTGTTGTACACAGCATGGCATACTTTAGATTCTACGGCTAAGGCATAGAAGACGACCTTCGTCTATTCTCTTTATTCTGCCGTGGTCGGGTTTTGAGTCTTACTCAAATTCACACCTTACAACGCAACCAAGAACTCCTTCTTTGCTGATCTATTTTGAACTCCTTCAAAAACTTGTCAAGGCATGCATCTTGTTGAAACTTCCATTAAGCGCTTTCGATCTATCTCCATAGATCTTTGATGCTCAAAGTTCAAGTAGCTCAATCCAGGTATTCCTTTGAAAACTCCTTTCAAACAACCTTGTATGCTCTACAGAAATTCTACATTACTTCTGATCCACAATATGTCAACCACATATACCTATCAAAAATTCTATAGTGCTCCCACTCACTTCTTTGGAAATACAAGTTTCTCATAAACCTTGTACAAACCCAAAATCTTTGATCATCTCATCAAAGTGCTTATTCCAACTCCGAGATGCTTGCACCAGTCCATTGAAGGATCGCTGGAGTTTGCATACTTGTTAGTATCCTTAGGATCGACAAAACCTCATGGTTGTATCTCATACAATGTTTGCTCAAGGAAACCGTCGAGGAAACAATGTTTTGACATCCTACGTGCAATATTTCATAAATAATGCAGCAACTACTAACATAATTCCAACAGACCTTTAGCATCGCTACGAGTGAGAAAGTATCATCATAGTCAACTGTTTGATCTTTGTCGAAAACATCTTTGCGACAAGTCGAGCTTTTCTTAATAGTGACTTATCACCATCATTGTCTGTCTTCTTTTAAAGATCCACTTTTACTCAATAGTCCTATGACCATCAAGTAGTTCTACCAAAGTCTACACTTTGTTTTCACACATGGATCCTCTCTCGGATTTCATGGCTTGCAGCCATTTGTCGGAATCTGGGCCCACCATCGCTTTCTCCATAACTCGTAGGTTCACTGTTTCTCAACAACATGACCTCCAAGACAGGGTTACCGTACTACTCTGCAGCAGTACGCGACCTTGTCGACCTACGAGGCTTGTAGTAACTTGATCCGATGCTTGATGATCACCATCATCAGCTTCCACTTCAATTGGTGTAGGCGCCACAGGAACAACTTCCTGCGCCCTGCTACACACTGGTTGAAGTGATGGTTCAATAACCTCATCAAGTTCTACTACCCTCCCACTCAATTCTTTCGAGAGAAACCTTTCCTCGAGAAAGGATCCGTTTCTAGAAACAAACACTTTGCTTTCGGATCTGAGATAGGAGATGTACCCAACTGTTTTGGATATCCTATGAAGATGCATTTATCCGCTTTGGGTTCGAGCTTATCAGACTGAAACTTTTTCACATAAGTGTCGAAGCTCCAAACTTTCAAGAAACGACAATTTAGATTTCTCTAAACCTCAGTCTATACTGTGTCATCTCAGCGGAAATACGCGGTGCCCTATTTAAAGTGAGTGTGGTTGTCTCTAATGCATAACCCATAAACGATAGTGGTAATTCGATAAGAGACATCCCAGCATGCACCATACTAAATAGTGCGTGGCTATGACGTTCAGACACATCATCACACCATGATGTTCCAGGTGGCATGAACTGTGAAACAATTTCCACATTGTCTTAACTGCGTACCAAAAACCCGTAACTCAGATTTTCATTTCCATGATCATATCGTAGACAGTTTATCCTCTTGTTACGACGAACTTCACTCTGAAACGGAATTGAACTTTTCAACATTTCACACTTGTGATTCATTAAGTAAATACTCCTGTATCTACTCAAATCGTCAGTGAAGTAAGAACATAATGATATCCACTGCGTGCCTCAGCACCCATTGGACTGCATACATCAAAATGTATCACTTCCAACAAGTTACTATCTTATTTCATCTCAATGAAAACAAGGCCTTGCTCATGTGGTATGATTTGCATGTCACTAGTGATTCGAAATCAGGTGAGTACAAAGATCCATCAGCATGGAGCCTCTTCATGCAATTTATACTAACATGACTCAAGCGGCAGTGCCACAAGTAAGTGGTACTATCATCATTAACTCGTATCTTTTGGCACCAATATCATGAACATGTGTAACACTACGATCGAGATTCAATAAACCATTGAAGGTGAATATTCAAGAAAATAGAGTAACCATTATTCTCCTTAAATGAATAATCGTATTGCAATAAACACGATACAATCATGTTCATGCTTAACGCAAGCACCAAATAACAATTATTTAGGTTTAACACCAATCCCGATGGTAGAGGGAGCGTGCGACGTTTGATCATATCAACCTTGGAAACACTTCCAACACGTATCGTCATCTCGCCTTTAGCTAGTCTCCGTTTATGCCGTAGCTTTCATTTCGTGTTACTAATCACTTAGCAACCGAACCGGTATCCAATACCCTCATGCTACTAGGAGTACTAGTAAAGTACACATCAACATCATGTATATCAAATACACTTCTTTCGACTTTTGCCAGCCTTCTTATCTACCAAGTATCTAGAGTTGCTCCGCCTCAGTGACTGTTCCCCTCATTACAGAAGCACTTAGTCTCGGGTTTGGGTTTAATCTTGGGTCTCTTCATTAGTGCAGCAACTGTTTTGCCGTTTCACGAAGTATCCCTTCTAGCCCTTGCCTTTCTTGAAACTTAGTGGTTTTACAAACCATCAACTATTGACGCTCCTTCTTGATTTCTACTTTCGAAGTGTCAAACATCACGAATCGCTCAAGGATCATTGTATCTATCCTTGATATGTTATAGTTCATCACGAAGCTCTCACAGCTTGGTGGCAGTGACTTTTGGAGAACCATCACTATGTCATCTGGAAGATTAACTCCCACTTGATTCAAGTGTTTGTCGTACTCAGACAATCTGAGCACACGCTCAACGATTGAGCTTTTCTCATTTACTTTGTGGACAAAGAATCTTGTTGGAGGTCTCGTACCTCTTAACAAGGGCACAAGCATGAAATCACAATTTCATCTCTTTAGAACATCACTTATGTTCCGTGACGTTTCAAAACGTCTTCGGCGCCTTGCTTCTGAGCCATTAAGTATTTTGCACTGAACTATCATGTAGTCATCAGAAACGTGTATGTCGGATGTTTCACAGCATCCACAGACGACGCTCGAGGTGCAGCACACCAAGTGGTGCATTAAGGACATAAGCCTTCTGCGTAGCAACGAGGACAATCCTCTGCAAAGTTTGCTACTATCAACTTTCAACTAAATTTTCTCTAGGAACATATAAAAACAGTAGAGCTATAGCGCAAGCTACATCGTAATTCGCAAAGACCATTAGACTATGTTCATGACAATTAGTTCAATTAATCATATTACTTAAGAACTCCCACTCAAAAAGTACATCTCTCTAGTCATTTGAGTGGTACACGATCCAAATCCACTATCTCAAGTCCGATCATCACGTGAGTCGAGAATAGTTTCAGTGGTAAGCATCTCTATGCTAATCATATCAACTATACGATTCATGCTCGACCTTTCGGTCTTATGTGTTCCGAGGCCATGTCTGCACATGCTAGGCTCGTCAAGCTTAACCCGAGTGTTCTGCGTGTGCAACTGTTTTGCACCCGTTGTATGTGAACGTTGAGTCTATCACACCCGATCATCACGTGGTGTCTCGAAACGAAGAACTGTCGCAACGGTGCACAGTCGGGGAGAACACAATTTCGTCTTGAAATTTTAGTGAGAGATCACCTCATAATGCTACCGTCGTTCTAAGCAAAATAAGGTGCATAAAAGGATTAACATCACATGCAATTCATAAGTGACATGATATGGCCATCATCACGTGCTTCTTGATCTCCATCACCAAAGCACCGGCACGATCTTCTTGTCACCGGCGCCACACCATGATCATCCATCAACGTGTTGCCATCGGGGTTGTCGTGCTACTTATGCTATTACTACTAAAGCTACATCCTAGCAAAATAGTAAACGCATCTGCAAGCACAAACGTTAGTATAAAGACAACCCTATGGCTCCTGCCGGTTGCCGTACCATCGACGTGCAAGTCGATATTTCTATTACAACATGATCATCTCATACATCCAATATATCACATCACATCGTTGGCCATATCACATCACAATCATACCCTGCAAAAACAAGTTAGACGTCCTCTAATTTTGTTGTTGCATGTTTTACGTGGTGACCGAGGGTATCTAGTAGGATCGCATCTTACTTACGCAAACACCACAACGGAGATATATGAGTTGCTATTTAACCTCATCCAAGGACCTCCTCGGTCAAATCCGATTCAACTAAAGTTGGAGAAACAGTCACTTGCCAGTCATCTTTGAGCAAAGGGGGTTACTCGTAACGATGAAACCAGTCTCTCGTAAGCGTACGAGTAATGTCGGTCCAAGCCGCTTCAATCCAACAATACCGCGGAATCAAGAAAAGACTAAGGAGGGCAGCAAAACGCACATCACCGCCCACAAAAACTTTTGTGTTCTACTCGAGAAGACATCTACGCATGAACCTAGCTCATGATGCCACTGTTGGGGAACGTCGCATGGGAAACAAAAATTTTCCTACGCGCACGAAGACCTATCATGGTGATGTCCATCTACGAGAGGGGATGAGTGATCTACGTACCCTTGTAGATCGTACAGCAGAAGCGATTAGAGATCGCGGTTGATGTAGTGGAACGTCCTCACGTCCCTCGATCCGCCCCGCGAACAATCCCGCGATCAGTCCCACGATCTAGTACCGAACGGACGACACCTCCGCGTTCAGCACACGTACAGCTCGACGATGATCTCGGCCTTCTTGATCCAGCAAGAGAGACGGAGAGGTAGAAGAGTTCTCCGGCAGCGTGACGGCGCTCCGGAGGTTGGTGATGATCTTGTCTCAGCAGGGCTCCGCCCGAGCTCCGCAGAAACGCGATCTAGAGGAAAAACTATGGAGGTATGTGGTCGGGCAGCGGTGAGAAAGTCGTCTCAAATCAGCCCTAAAACCTCCGTATATATAGGTGGGAGGGAGGGGAGGAGTCAGCCTCAAAACCTAAAGGTTTGGCCGAAATTGGAGGTGGAGGAGTCCTACTCCAATCCTACTTGGAGTAGGATTCCACCTTCCCACTTGGAAACTCTTTCCACCTTGTGTTTTTTCCTTCTCAAACCTTATGGGCCTTAGTGGGAACTTATTCCAGCCCACTAGGGGCTGGTTTATCTCTTCCCATAGCCCATGAGACCCCTTGGGGCGTGACACCCCTCCCGATGGTCCCCGGCACCCCTCCCGGCACTCCCGGTACACTACCGATGAGCCCGAAACTTTTCCGGTAATGCACGAAAACCTTCCGGTAACCAAATGAGGTCATCCTATATATCAATCTTCGTTTCCGGACCATTCCGGAAACCCTCGTGACGTCCGTGATCTCATCCGGGACTCCGAACAACATTCGGTAACCAACCATATAACTCAAATACGCATAAAACAACGTCGAACCTTAAGTGTGCAGACCCTGCGGGTTCGAGAACTATGTAGACATGACCCGAGAGACTCCTCGGTCAATATCCAATAGCGGGACCTGGATGCCCATATTGGATCCTACATATTCTACGAAGATCTTATCGTTTGAACCTCAGTGCCAAGGATTCATATAATCCCGTATGTCATTCCCTTTGTCCTTCGGTATGTTACTTGCCCGAGATTCGATCGTTAGTATCCGCATACCTATTTCAATCTCGTTTACCGGCAAGTCTCTTTACTCGTTCCGTAATACAAGATCCCGTAACTTACACTAAGTTACATTGCTTGCAAGGCTTGTGTGTGATGTTGTATTACCGAGTGGGCCCCGAGATACCTCTCCGTTCACACGGAGTGACAAATCCCAGTCTTGATCCATACTAACTCAACTAACACCTTCGGAGATACCTGTAGAGCATCTTTATAGTCACCCAGTTACGTTGCGACGTTTGATACACACAAAGCATTCCTCCGGTGTCAGTGAGTTATATGATCTCATGGTCATAGGAATAAATACTTGACACGCAGAAAACAGTAGCAACAAAATGACACGATCAACATGCTACGTCTATTAGTTTGGGTCTAGTCCATCACATGATTCTCCTAATGATGTGATCCCGTTATCAAGTGACAACACTTGCCTATGGCCAGGAAACCTTGACCATCTTTGATCAACGAGCTAGTCAACTAGAGGCTTACTAGGGACAGTGTTTTGTCTATGTATCCACACAAGTATTGTGTTTCCAATCAATACAATTATAGCATGGATAATAAACGATTATCATGAACAAAGAAATATAATAATAACTAATTTATTATTGCCTCTAGGGCATATTTCCAACAGTATGAACGATCAGGGGTTTTCTCAATGCGATCGTGCTATAGGATGGTTACGGCAACAAAGATAAGACGAGAGGGGTGGCTCAATGGGGACACAGAATCATCAAATACGGTTCAGGAGGAAAATAACTGGAAGAAGTTGTGGGGGGTTCAGGTTCCATCCAAGCTTTGTATGTTCGCATGGAGACTCGCTCGGGCATCTTTGCCAACGGGGCAGGAAAGGGGAAGGCGCCATATGACGTCCGAGGTATCTTGCCCGATATGCCATGCCGCTGTCGATACATGGAGACATGATTTGCTCGACTGTAATATGGCAAAGAGTGGTTGGTCTGTGTTGGACGACGAAGATGACTCCCTGCTGCCTGTGTATGGGGATGAGACGGATGACCCTAGGCTCCGGCTGCATGGTCTCTGTAATGCTCTCAGTGGTGACCGCTTTGTTACTGTCCTCACTACGCTCTGGGCGATCTGCTGGGCAAGACGTCGGGAGATCCATGAGAAGGAATTCCAAAGTCCTCTGTCAACACATCTTTTCATTGAGCGCTATCTAGCAGAACTTCGAGGACTGCTAGCAAAGTCTCACCAGGACGGGAAGCCGGCGAGAACACTACGGCCGCGGTGGATTCCACCGGCGACTGGAGAGACGAAAATGAACGTGGATGGAGCTGTGGCAAAGTCATCAAATACTGGGGCTGTTGGAGTCATTTGTCGCAGCGCTCAGGGAGTTTTCCTTGGTGCTTCCGCGGTGGTTACTCCTGGCGTGACTGATCCGGAGGTGCTTGAGGCTCATGCATGTAGAGAAGCTATTGCATTGGCGGAAGATATGATGATTTCCAAAGTTCGGATTGCATCTGATTGTCTGAGAGTCGTTAATGAGCTGAAGGAACAAGCACACCGGGGCGCGTATTGCATGATCCTAAATGATATTCAGGGAAGGATGTCTAGCTTTCGGAGTTGTGTTTTTATTCATGAGTATCACAAAAGTAATAGCGAGGCACATAACCTTGCAAGGATGACCACTACCCTAGATCCAGGCCGTCATGTGTGGTTTGATCGACCTCCTGACAATCTTTGTATCCCTCAAAACGTTATGATATGAATAAAGTGATTGTCTTTAAAAAAAAAAGAGGTCCCGTTTTCCAGATAGGAGCTCCCGCGATTATGTGCTGTCTAGTGCCATACCTATGCATGGACCGGCTACAGGGAGGCAGCACAGGGAGAGCCGAGTAACAAGGTGGGAGCCATGCTGATGTCATCATATGATTTAATCCCTGCTTTACTTCACATTTTTATTTTCCATTTTTGTGTTTTCTTGTTTATGTTTCAAAGATATTATAATTGTACATTTTACAAAAAGTATTTTTTCGAAAATATTAATATTGTATTTCAAAAATATATAATAAGTATAAAAAATGTTTATGATGTATACAAAAAATGTACAAAAATGAATGTAACAATTAGAAAATATTAATCGTGTATACAAATACTGTAATCCTATGTACAATAGTTTTTGTGACAACTAGAAAATGACGCACATTACCAATGTAATGTATGGGTCATTTATTAAAATGCTATATATAAGAGCCGTGTAATTCAGTAAAAAACATTTGTACACTCAAATGAATGTGTGTTGAATTTTAGAAAATCTTTAAAAAATTCAAAATGTGTTCATGGCATTTTTAGTGTATCTACAATGTAAAATAATGTTTGCATAGTTCACTACAATGTTGTTATCATTCAAAAAATGATTGCATAGTCCACTTAAATGTTGTTTCGTTCAAAAAATGTTTGAACATGTATTTAAAATAATAATATTTAGCACATATGTCAAGACATGTTTTATAAAAAATATGTATTTCGAATGTTAAACAGGTTTGAAAAAATGTTTTTAATCTATACCAAAAATGTAAAACATTTATTATAGACATTGAAAAACAAAACCCAATGACATTTGACGAAAGAATAAAAAAAGAAAAGCAAAAAAAAACGAACCAAGTAAAAAGACAATGTATATGGAAGAAAATATTAATCATTCATTTGATAAAATGTACAGTGAGTACAACGAAATTATTCCTGCCATGCATAAAAAAATTATAACATTTATAAAAAGCGTAGACATGAAAAAAGAAGAAAAACGATGAAAATACAAAGAAGAAGAAAAAAAACCCGGAAACAAAAAAAGAAAACCTAAGAAAATTAAATAAAATAACAAAGAAAAGATAAAAAAAGAAAAAGAAAACTTGATCACCCCGAACTAGAGGAACAATGAGTGTGGCCTCGCTCGAACCTGTGTAGCGAGTATGGCGAGGTTAATGGGCCAGCCTAGAAATACCTCTATACCAAAAGCTTGAGGCGGGGTGTATTAAAGTATGGGCGACATATAACATACGCGTGTTAGGTGTGGCAGATGTGCATGATGTGTGTGTAAACAAGTACATCTCCGCAAGGTTATCATCTGTTTGAATAGCCGCGTTCTTAGATATGTACTACTGAAAACACATGTTGTTCATAGATAATTTTAATGGTTACTCATAAAATTATCAAGACAAGTGTGAGTACTGTGGAGGGTATTCTCGTAGGAAGACGGGAAGGATCCATGGTAGTGTATTGTTGTGGTGTTAGTGGACTCGTGTACGCTTTTCTCAAATTTGTTCAAAAGTACTCATAGTCGTAGTACAGTTTATCCAAGAGTCAAAGCTGGCTTGCTGCAAGAAACCCACAACCCCTTATTGATACATATGCATGACTAGTTAGATATGATTTAAAAACTTGCTGAGTACTTTCATAGTCATGTTTGCTTAATATTTGTTGTAGAAGACACCCATGATCCTTCTGGTGGGTTTTATCTAGACATCGATGAAGCTGAGTAACTCGTATCTCAACTGCGGTTTTGAACCCTTGGAAGGGTTGTAGATAGTCAGGTTGCGCGCCTTTTTATGCTTTCACCTGTGTGTACTCAGACAACCTTATGCTTCTGCTTGGTTTGTAAAATTTGTTTGTATGACTTGTGTGCTAGGTCATGAAACCCCTATATGTATAGACATATTATGCAAGGCTCTTCTGAGCCTTTTAAATAAATGTTGTGATGTTGTATGGTTATGTTGTGATGCCATTGTTGTATCTATGCATATCATGTATGTCATGTGTATGTGTGACGTGCAACAGTATGTATGGGATTCGGCACCTAGTTGTGTGCCTTTAGTAGTACTCTTTATACGGAAATGCCTCTTTGTGCTTCCACTGAGCCTTGATAGCTTGCTACTGCTCCGGACACATTGATTGACCGTCATGTATCCTTCTTTGCTGTTGTGTCTGTTCTTTTGGGGAAATGTCACACGGTGTAATGGAGTTCATGTAGCTTGTTATGACCCGTCTACACGCAGTTGTTGAGTTCATGTAGCTTGCCACTTGAGTTTATAACTAGTCATGTCGACCCGGATTCTTTGACATTTGAATGCTAGCGACATAATCATATAAGTGAGTCAAAAGACGCAAACGATCTCAGCCAAGGTAAGGTGACAGCCGTGGGGATCACTGTGCGTGAGAACGCAAAGCGATGTGATATGTTACAAGTTAGATTCTTATGACTTAGGATCAGGCTCTCTACACCAAGTTGGCGGTGGCGAGGGATACACAAGCGGCCGACGGTAGATCCTCGCCTTCTCTTCAGGATTCCTATCCTCGTACTCTTTCAGGGCGAGCACGACCACCACCATTTGCTGCCGATGTCTCTCGAGCAGCGACTCTATGTCTGAGTCATCTGACGAGGACGGATCCTTGAGAAAAACTCCTCGCTAGGGCTCAAATACATCTACAAAAATGGCGCACCCAGGCTCGCATAAAAGGATTTTCTTTGTCAAATCCACCGCTAATTCGAACTAGACAGGGGTACGAAAGGACTCACTGGCGACAGGACGGGGGCAGCCGCAAACTTTTGAATCCGAGGCGAAGGCGGGCCAGAGCCGACAGCGGCTCGGCGGGGGTCGATCCGGTCCGGCGAGCACCTGGGGGTGGCGCACCTCGACGGATTCAGTGGGGGTGGCGAGGCGGCAAGGTGGAGAGGGCTTGGGAGCGGTACATCAGCGTGAATCTGGTGGCGGGTATGGCCAGAATTGCTGGCGGCGAGGGAGGGGGTGGCGGTGCTGCAGGATGGGGAAAGCAACCAACGCGGGCTGTAATGTCCCTTCCACCAACCGCTTTCGCGAGATACAGGACATCGACGGGGCGGGGGCAAATATTGTGTATTCGCAGGTCGGAGGTGCACTTTATTGCGCCCCTTAAAAAGCTTTAAGGGTCTGCCGTGTTTACGGAGTTTGTTTGGGACACTTTTTTCGCGCGAAATTGTAAAATGACGATGATTTTATGGGTTGCTCTTACATTGGTGACAAGGTTCACATCCTCATGATCAACCCACAACTCAAAGAATTCAATAGTGTGTAGAACTGAGGGTCTCTATCTTCTATTCTCTCCGTTTCTAAATATAATTTTTTTATAGATATTAATATATATTCCCCCCTTAAACAAATATAAGAACATTTAGATAACTACTTTATAGATCTAAACGCTCTTATATTTCTTTACAGAGCGAGTACAATATATAGTTGTAATTCATATTAGAATTTCTAAATATATTTATGTTTAGAAACGGAGGATATAGTATTGATGTTTCCAATCGATCATGCGGCCGATCTTGAAAGCATGCAGCATGTGCACTGGCTGGCACGGTATGAGATTATTGCAATAGAGTCGGGTATCTTTGCGGTTGAATCCAATAGTTAGTTGCCAACTATATAGCTCAGATCTGTGCAAACCTCTTTTTACCGGTTCCGGGAGGTACCGGCAAACCATCCGCCGTTCGTCTGTATTTTCATAACACATCTCTCGTATGGCACTGTAGTATATTAAGTGAATGACCCATCATTTTACATTTAGTTACAGATACTGCTTTTGCTAGCCTAGTGTACGCATGCATGCAACCTCTTTTCTCTCTCTTCCTCTTAAACAAATCTGTTTATTTATTTTTCTTACAATTTTAGATGGTCATCATCTTTCACACTAAATTTTTGTTATTGAATATTTTTTATATATTCAAATTCCTTGCAACATGATCTTCAGAACAAGATCAATCTTGAATGTTTTTAAATTAGATTTTAAAATAACGTGTTTCACGGTCTCCAAAAAATATCTCATTTTGTAGATTTCACTAAGTTCATTGATATAAATTATTTCAAAGAACTGAAACATAAATTTTAAGTCCAGATGAATGACACATATATTATTTTTGTGAAACTCCTTATTTCAGTGTGCATATTGTGAGTGTAAGATGTTTTCTGAAACTAGTGAAATGAGTGAAGTCTATCTTTTGTAACGAGTGAAATCACCTTATTGAAACAAGTGATATATAATATTTCAATTGAATGAGTGTAATATGTTTTCTGAAACTAGTGAAATGAGTGAAATCTACCTTTTGTAACGAGTGAAATCACTTTTTTCAAACAAATGAAATATATCATTTCAATTGAACGAGTGTAATATGTTTTCCGAAGCTAGTGAAATGAGTGAAATCTATCTTTTGTAACGAGTGGAATCACTTTTTTAGAACAAAATAAATATAGTATTTCAATTGTATGAGTGTAATATGTTTTCTAAAATTAGTTTCTTGAAATATTATATTTTTGAAATACTATATACCTACCTTTTGAATGAGTGTAATATGTTTTCTAAAATTATTTTTATTGAAATGAGAGAAATTAGTATGGGGAAATAATGGAAACATGCTTTCAAATTGGAAATGAATGAAATTAGTCGTTTGAGATGAGTGAAATATCAAAATACAATAATATTGAAATATGATACATAAAATTCAAACTAGTCAAAATGTATTCAAGATTGGTCTTGTTTGAAAGTTCTTATCATCTTGGATTCAAATATATAAAATTTACAAAAACGTAAATACGGCTAACAAGTTAGCGGTCATTTAAATTGTGATCCTGAAATTAAATCCCAGGCCTTTATGTGACAGAGAAAGAATATTGCATGCATGTATGCAGCCGTCCAACCTCGCCATCTCTTTCTTCTAAAAAGTTGTCAGGGTGTCAGACAGTATTACTCGGTATAGTTAAAAAAAATGCTTAAAATACTTTTATCACATGGACCTCGCCAATGCCAATTTAGATGAAATTGATGGACGGCTGATTCCTAACCGCTACATACCGGTTTCGATAAAAGAAAACTTATTCGCTTACATCCGTCCGACCCGTTCCTCTATCGTCAGGCCACCTTGCCGCATCTGCAGGCCGTCGCCGTCGCGCGCTGTGTCCTCGTCCACAGCGACAAACCATATATCGACGGCAAACGGGAAAGAGATGACGCTCGCCGCCGGTCCGTTCCCCGACCGATCGCATGTTCTTCTACCATTTGTATACACTCCTACTATACTATAGTACTAGTACTGAATAGTATAGTGCGTGTGATGGTGAGATAAGCTTACCACCCAACCAACGAGATCAAGTCCAAGTACGAATGTACAGATGTGGGCAGAGCGCAGTCTTGTTGCGTCCAATGCCACGAGATCATATGTCTTTTATCGCCGTCGACCTCCCAGTGGCAACATTGGGTTCCATTTCTAGCCGACGACGGAGACAGAGTGATAGAATAAGAACCGAGGATAGCAACGATTTGGTCGTTCGGCCGAGCCACCACCGAGTCAAAGAGCCGGACAGATGGATGGCCTGCACCTCATTTCGTCCCTGTCGATCCATCTTCTCCGGCCGTCACGTCACAACGCCGCCGCCACCGCATTACAATTTTCCGGGAGAGTTTAATGATGGTGGCATCGGCCTCCAGCCACCCTGGATGCACGAAACAGGCCAGCGCGTGCTGTACCAGAATACCATCAGCCGTAAGTCGCCCTCTGTACATATGTGTGCGCCTTGTGCCGTTCTCTTTGTAGCTCGAGCACACTTCAGTCTATATTTTCCGTCTATAGTTGGAGCTTAGATTTTCTCAAAGAGAACGATGGTCAAAAGTGCTGTCGGTGTTGCACTGTTGTGCATGTGTTTTCTTGTGACCCATGTTATACGTCATGCATTCCCTAAGGGCAACTCAAACGGAATGATCCAAACGAATAACGTTTTTGTCCGTTTTTTTGTCCGTTTGGGTCGTCCGCCGGCTTGTCTGTGTCGTTTTATTAAAATGAATCAGCTTATGCATCAAACGATAAGCAAGTGGACAGCAGCACTATAGTATTAAAGTAATAGAAAAGAGGTGGGTGGGAGTGGGTCAACGAATTAAATAAGGCCTTGTTTGTTTTAGAAGTCCCAAGACTTTTTTAGTCCCAACTAAAAAGTCACTAGTGCCTACCCGTTTGTTTTCATGGACTATACAGGGACTAGAGGTCATTAAATGACACGCAAAAAGATCATGTTATCCCTAATAATGTACTAGAAGTTATTAAATGAAATGCTAAAAGTAGGGGCAATGTTGGAAAAAGTGCCAAAAAAGTCCCTCCCATAGGGACTTCTTCCTTTAGTCCCAAATACCCACTTTTAGTCCCTAAAAGTCCCTCATGTTTGTTTTTCATGGGGCTAAAAGAGACTTTTTTTAGTCCCTACACCAAAAAGTCCCTGGAAACAAACACTAAGCAGGCAGATGTGGGTGGGTGGCTGTATGACAAGTAGGCCAGGCCGGCCACATGCGGACACAGAGAAGACGCGAGCGCGTCCGCTTAGTATCCGTGCCAACGCATTTCAACCTCAAATTTGAGTCAGAAATGGATCGGCGCGGACGCTTTTTGGAAATGGATCCGTGCGTTGGGCATCACTTTTGTCCGCACGGACCCAAAAGAACGACGGCGGAGAAAATGGATCGCCCCATCGAAGTTGCTCTAACCAAGTTTCCTCCCAAGCTAGCTCGGTTTTGCTGTTGTATAGTTCTCCTCTGTTCACATATATAAGAAAAATATAATTAAATAAATGCACATAATCACATTTTAGTGTGTTTATTTGTTCATTTCAGTGTATATAGTCTATAGTCATATATGGACTGCGCTAAGGCCTTTCACTACGTAGCCGGTGTCCAGCACGTTAAAATTGTAAAGTAGTGAAAGTGACAGAATGATGAAACAGTCTTTTCATTGATGAAGATGTGGGTATTTATACCCCTATTACAGAGGCGGTTTACAAGGAACGGTTGCTAAAACAAGGCAACCGGCAACGCAGGGATTATCCCATGAATTAATACATTTAATTAATTCCTAACACTCCCCCTAATCCATGCTTGTCTTTGTAAATGTGCATCATCTTGATAAATAATAATCCTTGTAAATTTTTTTCTTTAAGAATGTTCCTCATCTTCATTTTGAAAAATCGTTGTATAATCTTTAAAGTCTCCTTCAAAAACCCTGTGGGAAAAATATGAGGAGAATAGTGTAGATATGTTGCTAAAACTCCTTTAAACCCAGTGGGAAAATAATAAGAAGAAAATTGTGCAACATATAATGATTATTGCGTCATGATAACTCATTTGAGAAAACCTTTATAGAGAGATAAAACTCATTTTTGAGTTTAGAGAACAATATATGTCTTGAGTACTTCCTTTAAAAACCCCGATAGGAAAAATAGAAAGTATGATATATGATCATTGATAAGATATTGCTTCATTAAAAACATTATGAGAGAAAATGTCAAAGAAACTCATAATGAAAAGAGTGCAATGAGATGTGCCACGAAAAACTCCTTTAAAACCTAGTAGGAAAAAATATAAGGAGAAATATGATATGGCATGCATCAATTCTTGTATTTAATTGTCTCGTTAAAAACCTTATATGAGAAACCTGTTGGAAAAACTCATAAAGGAAAAGAGTACAATATTCATTACCTGATCATAATTAAAGGGTTATATTTTCAGGAGATTTATCCCCCTGAACTTTGCAAATCTCGGAATCGTCTCATACCAATTCCATGAATGTATTTCTGGAACGTTGAATTTGGTAAAGACTTTGTGAACAAATCTGCTAGATTGTCACATGATTTAGTTTGTAAAATATCAATTTCTCCATCCTTCTGTAATGCATGAGGATAGAATAACTTAGGAGAAATATGTTTTGTGATATTACTTTTCACATAACCCATTTGCATTTGAGCAATGCAGGCTGCATTATCTTCATATATAATAGTTGGTGATCCTAATGAACCAACACCACATGAAGTTTGAATATGGTTAATCATCCTGCAAAGCCATACACATCCTTTAGATGCTTCAAATAATGCAATAATTTCAGAATGATTAGTGGAGGTTGCTACGAGAGTTTGTTTTGTTGACTTCCATGAAAAAGCAGTTCCACCATATAAGAATACGAAACCTGTTTGTGACCTCGCATTGTGAGGATCAGATAGATAGCCAGCATCAGTATATCCTACCATAGTCATATCTTGGTTTTTCTGATAGAATAAGCCAAGATCTTTTGTGCCATGTAAATATCTAAGGATATTCTTTACTCCCATCTAATGACGTTTTGTTGGAGCAGCGCTATGTCTAGCTAGTAAATTTACTGCAAATGCAATATCAGGCCTGGTGCAATTTGCAAGGTACATTAGCGCACCAATGGCACTGAGATACGGGAACTCAGGTCCTAATATCTCTTCGTCATCATCCCGAGGTCTAAAAGGATCTTTATTCATATCAAGGGATCTGACAACCACGGGTGTTTTGGTTGGATATGATTTATCCATATTAAATTTTTGCAAAACCTTTTGAATATATGCAGGTTGGTATACTAAAATTCCCGAGGGAAGATGCTCAAGCTGTAAGCCTAAGCAGAATTTGGTCTTTCCCAAATCTTTCATCTCAAATTCCGCCATTAGATGATTGCGTGCTTCTTCGATATCAGGTGTACTTCCAATGATATTGAGGTCATCAACGTACACTGAGATGATGCAAAATCCATTTGAGGATTTCTTTATAAATACACAAGGGCAATCATCATTATTTGAGTAGCCTTTTTGAATAAGGAACTCACTCAGTCGGTTATACCACATTCTACCCGACTGTTTTAAGCCATATAGTGACTTTTGTAATTTTACACAATATGCGTTTGCGATTTTCTTTTGGATTCGGCATTTTAAGTCCTTCAGGGACTTTCATATATATATCCGATTTGAGTGACCCATATAAGTATGATGTCACTACATCCATCAACTGCATAGATAAATTCATTTGTACTGCCAAAGATACCAAGTATCGAAACGTTATTCCACTCATTACAGGAGAGTATGTATCATCGTAATCGATGTCGGGTCTCTGCGTGAACCCTTGTGCTACAAGCCTCGCTTTGTATCTCACCACCTCATTGTTTTCATTCCTTTTTCTAACAAAAACCCATTTTGCTCCAACAGGGAAGACATTATGAGGAGTAGGTATTACCGAGGAAAATACCTATCTTTTGTTGAGCGAGCGCAATTCTGCCTCAATTGCTTCCTTCCATTTAGGCCAATCAGGACGCTTGAGGCACTCTCTGACGGTCTTTGGTTCTGGATCCAGTTGAAGGGTTTCAGCAAATTCAGAGGCGAAATATATGTAGACAATTGTAGTCTCTCTATTATATGATTCTCCTGATTCTGTATAGTTTATGGAAACTTCTTTTATACCTTCAGACTCTATGTGATTTCCCACAACAATAGAATCATGGTGTTCCGATGTCCCAGCAATTATGTTTTTATGCGCATTTATGCTAGGTTCAAGATGTTGAGCATCTGGTTGGTGTCCTTCATCTTGAGGTTGAATTGCATTTACTGGTAGAGGATTTGATTTCCTCTGTTTCCGCGGAGGCTTTTGAGAAGCTATATTCCGACTAACCAGATTTCTCCCCCTCTTACTCTCATTTGGGGTTTGAGTGGTTTTAGTTGGTACCTTCACTCGTTCTGGTGCATTAACAGCGGGAATATATGATTTAGTGACACCTTTATGGTCAGTAAATGCATCTGACAGATTATTTGCAATGTGTTGCAAATCTATGATCCTCTGAACTTCAGTTTCAGATTCTTTAGTACGTGGATCTAAGGACTGAATGCCTGTTACATTCCAATCTATTTTCTGGCATTCTTTGTGGTTTGATTCTCCCCCTAATACCGGGAAATGGTCCTCATCAAAAATTGAATCAGCGTAGCGGGCAGTAAACAGGTCCCCTGTAAGAGGTTCAAGATATTTAATAATTGACGAAGAATTATAACCCACATAGATCCCTAGTTTTCTGTGGGGGCCCATGGATGTACGCTGCAGTGGTGATATTGGTACGTATACTGCGCAACCGAATTTTCGCAGATGGGAAATACTTGGCTGAGTGCCACGTACTAGTTGCAGCGGGGAGGTTGTATGATATGCAGTTGGTCTGATTTGTATCAGATCTGCGGCGTGTAATACCGCATGTGCCCAACAAGATGCTGATAAATTACAATTCTGTAATAGTGGTCGAGCAACTAATTTTACTCTTTTGATGAGAGATTCAGCCAAACCATTTTGAGTATGGACGTAAGGCACAGAGTGTTCTAAATGAATGCCCATAGCCATGCAATAGTCATTGAATGCACGTGAAGAGAATTCAGCGGCATTATCCATTCGAATTGTTTTTATCCTATTTTCAGGATGATTTGCTCTTAATTTGATAATTTGAGCAATTATCTTGGCAAAAGCATGATTTCGTGTGGACAATAGACATACATGTGACCATCTAGTAGATGCATCTATGAGCACCATGAAATATCTAAAAGGTCCTGATAGTGGTTGAATTGGACCACATATATCTCCTTGAATGCGTTCAAGAAAGTTAAGTGACTCACTTTTTACCTTAAGATAAGATGGTCTTATAATTAATTTCCCACTTGCACATGCGGTGCACACAAAATCTGATGATTTTGGGAAATTTTTAGTTGGAAGGCTGTGACCAATAGAATTGTCAATAATTTTTCTCATCATCCCTACGCCAGGATGACCTAGGCGATCATGTCAAGTCTTGAATTTATCAAGATCTTGGAAAATTATTTTGTACGCAACATGTGGTACGGGTTTTATATAACTGTAATATAATCCAGATGAAAGTGAGGGGAATTTCTCAAGAATTTGTTTCTCAGACCCATTACTCTTTGTTAAAAGCAAATGTTCAGAATTATTTCCAGATATTGTTTCCAAATGGAAGTTATTTGATCCGAGGTCTTTGAAACTTAGAAGAGTGCATGTAGATTCAGGATACAATAGTGCATCCTCAATTACAATTGTACTACCCATAGGTAGAACGAGTGTGGCTCGTCCTGAACCAATAATCGACGCATCGCGACCGGCAATGGTCATAATATTTCCTTTTCTCTTAGTTAGAGTTTGGAAATATTTTATTTCCCTTAATATTGTGTTAGTGGTACAACTGTCCACCAAACATAATTCTTCTTCCATTGGATTATTTTCCCGTAAAATCTATATAGAGTAAAAGAATATTTTAGGATGAAACTTTATTCATATTACTCACATATAAATATAGATATACAAAGTATTCATATTACAGTTACAAATATAAATATGACATTATGTTTGAATTACATAATACGATTGGTCCGTAGGACTTTTATTCTACTTAGAGTTATACAAATTATAATATCCACTATTACAATAAAATAGCTGATAACATCAAATGAGTGATGTGGAGATTATATAAGATCTTCATATGCGTCTTGGGTGTATTCCACCATCATGTTGCCAACATCAAGAAGATCTTCATCCTTCTGACTTGTTTCCTTAGGAGCGCTTTGAGAAGTGCTAGCTTCAAGGTTTTCTTCTTGTTGTAAGGCGTTGAAGTGAGCTTCGGCTTTTCCATGAACTTGTTTGCTTTCCCAGTGGATTTGATGTATAAATCCGCTAGATGCTTGGGAGTTCGGCATTTACTAGTACGATGGTTAGTACATCCACACCTTTGACAAATCTCAGAGTTGGTGTTTCGGTCATTTTTCTTGAAGTGACCTTTACCTTTAGATTGACCAAAGCTTTTCTGCTTGTTGTTCCTTTTCCACTTTCCATTGAATTTCTTGAAATTCTTTTTGTTGCCCCCATACTTTTTAGTAAACTGAGTGTTAGCATGTGCTTCAGGGAGTGGCATTGAGCCCGTTGGGCGTGTCTGATGATTCTTCATGAGAAGTTCATCATGTTTCTCAGCCTGAAGTAAAGTGTATATGAGCTCAGAATACTTTTTGTATTTTTGTTGACGGTACTGTTGTTGTAGTACCCTCATCGAGGGGTGGAAAGTGCACAAGGTCTTCTCAATAAGGTCTTCTTCATAAATTGCTTGATTGCAAAACCGAAGTTTTGAGTTAACCTTGTGAACTGCAGAGTTATATGCTGCCACAGATTTGAAGTCTTGGAACCTTATGAGGGACCATTCTCTCTGTGCTTCTGGCAGCATGACTGCTCTTTGCTGGTCATATCTCTCCTTGAGAGAGTTCCACAAAACTAGTGGATCCCATCAAATATTCCGACTTTAAGTCTGAATGGAGATGGTGCCTTAAGAAACTTAAAGCTGTATATTTGGCTGCCGTGGGGATTTCTCCGGCGCCTTCAACGGGTGTGGTGATAGTGAAACCGAGTTTACGGCTTTCGAGGGCTAACTTTGCATCCATAGCCCATGGTAAATAGTTACTACCATCTAGTTCAAGTTCATGAAATTCACGATGCATGACACCAGCCATTTCCTGCATGGTATTTTCATGCATAATTTAGTTTTACTATGAGAGTAAAATATAAGTTACAACAAATGCTTTAGGAAGCAAAATTTTCAAGTATAGCTGATGCTTTATGTGTAGACCTCATTTTATGTATATGACACTTCGAAAATATTCACCGTTGGGGTGTAGATCTCACAGTAGTGGAGAACATAGTCTGGTTTTGACCAGTAGATGTTCGTAGTCCATTACCTTGTGTCATACTATATTTTACAAAAATACTTTGAAGGTAGTCATCTTGTCAAAAGACTAGATATAGACCTCTCAGCAAGAGTGGATAATCTGCAAATTATGCAGTAGATCACACAATTACCTTGTGATTTGTAAAAATTCGAGGTAGTCACATTAATTCACATATTCGGGAGAGCACTCGAAGATAGTCATTTTGCCAAAATAACGAAGGCAAAATGTAGATCTTTCAGCGATGAGGATAATCTGCAAAATGCAGTAGATGCCTCATCTACCTTGTGATCCCAAAAATTTGAATTAAAAGAAATTGTACTTGAAAACTACATATTCTAAAAAAATGAAAAATGCTGAGGCAATTATATAGAATATGTACACATAGTCTGAGACTTTATTTTAGACGATATACAATCTAAGTATTCATACGTACAGTACAATACCGAGTGAATATGATAAGGAGAGATTCTTAATACAATAAGATATCACACTGAAATAAAAAGGAACAATCTGCAGTGCAATATAGTAATTGCAGCATAGTAGTACTATGATTAAAACATAACGCTAATAGTCACTTCATTTCCTGGCCTGTATGCCTTTTGAAGAGGAAACGTGGCTTGCAGGCCTTTTGGAGAGGAAAACGTGGCTTGGAGTTTGGAGTGGACGTGGCCTGTGTTGGACCATATACTGGTTGGAGAGATGGATAAGGGAGAGAGCAAGGCAGCAAGCCGAGGCCACACAGCCACTTCTCTCCTGTTTCCCATCTTCTTCCCGATGCAGACCCAAACACCTCACAACTCCAGCCTCCTCTCCCCATGGCTGCTTCAAGGAAAACGGGGCTGGCCCTGCAGCGCAGCCCGACTACTCCCGCTGCTGCTTGCCTCCGGTGCGCCGGCGAAGCCCAGGGCGTCCGGCGACCACGCGCCACGAAGAGCCGCCCGGTTCTGCGCCATAGCAGCGGCGAACTGGCGCAGGATCCGGCGAGCTTCCGGCGGTGGCGTCGGCGGAAGGGGCGGAGCCGGAGGAGGAGGAGGTGTCGCCGGTGATGGAGGGCGGAGCGACGACTACGAGCCCATGGCCTCCATCCCCTCTTCTTCAACCTTGATCTGGACGTTCAAGATGGGGATGGTGGGATAACCGCCTCGTTCCTCTCGATCCGGTGCCGGAGATGGCAGATCCGGGACGGGGCCGGTGTGTGCTGCCGCTGCCGGCGTCGGGGATGGCAGGTCCGGGACGGGGCCGGTGTGTGCTGCCGCTGCCAGCGTCGGGGATGGCAGGTCCGGGACGTGGCCGTCCGTGCGCGCAGGGCATGGCCCGAATCCATGCTGCATGCAGTACGGAGGAAGAGGCGGCGGCGCAAGTTCACAGGGGAACATCACATCTTCTTCGAGGAACGGCGTTGATGGCCCTTTCTCTTGGCTCTCTGTCGCTCTCGGCAGAGCGAGCGCTGATAACGTGTAAAGTAGTGAAAGTGACAGAATGATGGAACAGTCTTTTCATTGATGAAGATGTGGGTATTTATACCCTGTTACAGAGGCGGTTTACAAGGAACGGTTGCTAAAACAAGGCAACCGGCTAAAACAAGGCAACCGGCAACGCAGGGATTATCCCATTAATTAATACATTTAATTAATTCCTAACAAAAATATAGCAAACTCGGCATCGATGCCCTGATAAATATCTTTGGCACCGGTCTCACGTCGTGCGGGTGTAGCCGGTAAAAAGTGGGACCCATACCTACATAAAAAATCAAGGAAGCCAACCTCCCGTCATCCTTCGCGCGAGTTCCTCTCGTCCACGTCCAGAAAAATCCCCTTTCTCCTCATGTCTATCTCCTTCCTCACCTCCTCGTCACGATCCAGTGTGGATCTGCTTCCTCACCTCCTCATCTCCACGTCCCGATCCAGTGTGGATCTGCTTCCTCACCTCCTCGTCCCGATCCAGTGTGGATCTGCTTCCTCACCTCCACGTCCCGATCCAGTGTGGATCTGCTTCCTCACCTCCTCGTCCCGATCCAGTGTGGATCTGCTTCCTCACCTCCTCATCTCCACGTCCCGATCCAGTGTGGATCTGCTTCCTCGCCTCCTCGTCCCGATCCAGTGTGGATCTGCTTCCTCCCCTCCTCGTCCCGATCCAGTGTGGATCTGCTTCCTCGCCTCCTCACCTTCAGGCTACGTATTGGTCGGCCCAAGGTCATCAAAGGAGCGAGGAGAAGAATCCGGCGATGTCCGCCGAGGCGTCGCGGTGAGTGGAGGTGTTGTGCCGTGGCAGACGGATGGTCCGAGGAGGCGCAGTGAGCGGGCCGATGTGTGGCGGGGGACGGCTGGCCGATACTGAAGCAAAGCGCTGCCGTCCGGACTCGTGGACGACCGTCCGCTGCTGCTGAGGATGCGTCGATGGCTGGCCGGCCGCTGCTGCTGCACGAGCAGGTGCGCAACTGCTGCTGCTGAGGATGCGTGGACGGTCGGCCGGCCGTTGCTGCTACACGAGCAAGCACGCAACTCGAAGCACCATAGGTGAGGATGTGTGGTGTTTGCATGCGAGATACAAAGAAGAAAAAAAAGGCTTACAATATTCAGTTAGGAGATAGTAATGTTCAGTCTATGAATTGGGCAATAAAAATATGCGTGGTGTTCAGTTTATGCATGGTGTGCCCTTGTTCAGTTAGGAGATAGCAATATACAGTGATTAATGTTCACCATTGCACTAAGCAGCAACAAGAAATAAATTAAAATGTTCTCATTCAACAGTTTGTAATCTAAATTACACAATTACAAATAAAGATGCTTCAATGGAAAACTAAAGTAGAACTGGGGTGCAAGCTAATTAGATGGACTCATATAAAACTTATAAATGCTAATGTCCATTTCCTCCAAACTTTTGCCAAATGTTGTCAACCAAATCAGCCTTGAGACGACGATGTGTGTGTCGATCCCGGATGGTACCATCTGTCTCAAGAACCACATCAAACCCATCAAATGATCCTTGTCATGTTTCAAGATATGGTATTTGAGCACCTTGTAGTAATTCATAGTCACAATCATATTTGTCATAGCACTTGTAGGTGTGCCTCTCATCTGCAACAATCATGTTATGCAATATAATGCAAGCATACATGATCTCAGCAAGGGCACACCTTTGCAACATACGCCCTGGATGACGAATTATTGCAAAACGAGTTTGCAAAAACCAAAAGCCCGTTCTACATCTTTCCTTACTCCTTCTTGGTGTGCTTTATACAACTTGTGCTCTTCGCTTTGAGCCAACTTGTACTTCTTTGTTGTACTAAATGTGTGCACCACTCTCTTATACTTACAGGATTGCGGTGGAGCTCCACATGGTGCACTACACCGATGATGGCAACATTACTGTTGTGTCAATACTTTATCGGCATTGAAAACCAGATCCTTTCCTTCGTCGGGTAAATCACTCTTATAAGAAAAAGACAGTACACTGCTACTATCACTATTGCATTGTAATTCCCCATCATGATCAACTTGAGGGTATGATTCAAATAACATGAGTGTGAGCTTTATATCGAGTTCAAATTCAATATGTGGTGATATTTTCCCTTGGTGAGTCAGGAAGGTGTTGTCATGCTTTATGTGTTCATTTTGACTTTAAGAAGGAAGAATCTGAACTATAACCAACCGGCGTCCGTATAACACTAAATTATTGAAATGACTAGTAACCCTTAGTTAGTCAATCAAGTGTTTAGAGACATTGGCATGGTCAAGAACTCAATAACATAATCACAACTATTAATTTGATCGGTTATCAATTTACATTGGACGTTAACTGGTTCAACAGGATGACCATGACACTGCAGTACTTTGTGCATGTTCGGCCTACAAACATTTCAATAATTTTCTTTGTGTTGAACTCACAGATAAAAGATAAGTTAGCTGAACTGTCTGGAGAGGGCTGCAAAGCTGAGAAAGGTGATCCTCTCCCTGTTGGGGTGGTGAATATGAAGGAACTAATGCAGGGTGCAGATAGGTATTTCAGATATGTTGGGTCTCTCACCGCACCTCCATGCACGGAGAATGTTATCTGGAACATTCTTGGCGAGGTATTTCATACGCTCAAAAGTGAAAAAGTAGAGTGTATTTTTTAATTTCGCATGATGTTTATGCAGCGGAAGTTACTTACACATATACTGCGAGATGCCTCGCATATAAGAGAAATGACAAAGGAGCAGGTGGTTGCTTTGATGGCTCCTTTGGAGGGGAGTTACAAGAAGAATAGTAGGCCGATACAATCCCTGAATGGTCGCACCGTGCAGCTCTATGATATGTCGTGCAATCAAAATATTCGTTAGCCTACTGAAGTTCGATCCACGGTGAACTAGTATTTTGTTTGATGCCAATTCTAAACGCCGAAGAAAGTGTAAGTTCACACGACATGTTGCAATAAAATGTATGCAGAAATGTTGTGCTAGACCATGGTCGAGACGGATCTATGCTTGGCGGCATATATCTGCATGTGAGGCCTTCATGTCCTGTGTTGTAACTATACCGACCGCTACCGTTTGGCCCCGACTGTACGTGTCATTGATTATACTGCACACATGGTTACATTTTTTTTCAAATACACACACAATTACAATAGAGGATCTTAAACACCAACATGCATGCCATTTTGTGATGTCGATTTATAAAACTTTTGAAAAGAAAATAGTTGCTGAATTGGTAGTTTGAATTGATAGCTACAAGATAACACAATATTAAAACACACGAGAGAGAACATAGACGGTCCCTATAGACAATCTATTGAAAAATTGATTGGATAGACGAGAAAATCATTTTTGACGATTATCGATATGAACACATAGGCAACCAAATAGGAGTATATACAAGCTATTGGAGATGCTCTTGCTACTTGCAAAATGAGATGGAACTGTCCACAAATTTGGCTCGCGCGGTCATTTTGGTCCGGCTCCGGGAATCTGCTAGCACCCCCCCCCCCCCTCCCCCAATCCATCTTCAAGTTGATGGATAAAGTGTAACGAAGATGGCGTAGAGCACGTGCAACAATACCTTGCTCCCGACCCCAACTCGTCAAGTGCTGCCCCAAAAGTGACGGCCACATGGGATGATACCTGCACGTGGAAGGCTTCACACCCCACCATCCGCATCGATCGGCCGACCAAGACCCGGACGCTTTTTACCCTCAGCAGTGAGCGAGTATGCGATCGGTACTTGAACAGAAGAGCCGGCCTCTCCGTGGTCAGAGCCTTCCAAAAACCCGCCGACATGGACAGCAACGGCGCGACGCTGATGTAGCAACGTGCGTACGTACGTGGCCGGTTGGTTTCGGTTTAGTTGGTTGGTTGGTTGGTTGACGCAGCACGCAAGGTTTCCATCGATCATGAGGCCCTGAGCACGGCGGCTGTGGAGAGCCGTCGTGTTTGTATCGTGGCGGCTGAAGCCAGGTGCCAAACTGCCAACGACTCCCCATGCTATGCTGCATCCGTCCGACCCGTTCCTCGGCTCGTCTGGCCGCCTTGCCGCATACGCGGGCCGTCGCCGTCACGCGCGCTGTCCTTGTCCGCAAGGACAAAACGGTCGACGCAAACGGGAATGAGATAAGCTCGATCGCCGTCGGTCCGGTCCCCTTCGCCGGCTGGACCGATCGATGGACCTTAAAATAGATGATTGCATCCATCCTTTCACCACTGTATTACTGTATGGTTCTTCTCAGTTACAAATACTTAGGTACATAGAGTGTACGAGTATTTGATACTGCTCCCTCCGTTTCTAAATATAATTCTTTTTAGACATTTTAATAAGAAACTACATACGGATGTATATAGACAAACTTTAGAATGACGATTTACTCATTTTGCTCCGTATGTAGTCCCCTAGTGAAATCTTTAAAAAGACTTATATTTAGAAACGGAGGGAGTACATTAGAGTAACTCCAACGTGTCAATCCATTTTGTACGCGTGCGTTCGCTTGGTTCACGGCGGACAGAAAAATCGGTCCAACGCGCTGATCAAAACGGACGCGCGTGCCTTTTTCGTCCACCTGCCGACCCATTTTTGCATCTCGTTTGCGTCGGCACGAACAGAGACGAACGTGCGGGGGCCCGCCTACTCCTTTCCTTGGCCCGCTAGTCGGCGACACATTGGTTATCCTCTCCCGTCCATATCGACAGCAAACCCTCGCACGCCTCCGTCGCATTGACGCCGCCGCCCATTTGTCGGTGCCGACACACCTTTCCCCAACGTCGCCGCCACAACCTTCATCGCCGCTAGGAATTCTCCAGGCCAGCCACTTGGTCGAAGGGAGGTGCGCGTCTCTTCGCCGACCAGCTCCTTCGACGACGTCCGCAAGTTGTTCGACAGTTTGTCAAGGTATAAAACGGACTCTACCGACGAGTTTTTTTTTTCCATAATTTGCTTTGCGACTCCAACGATTCCTCGTCTGATGATGAGGAGGAGATCTTGACTGCCATTTTGGTTCATCCACACCTTAATAGCCAATGGTCATTGTTCAGTGGCTCAATCCCAGGACACCTTACGACGTTGAATCGTAACCGAGAGAGCGCTCATTTTCTTCTTTGGAAGGACTACTTTGACACAATCAATTCGTTGTTCAAACATCAGAAATTCCAGCGGCGTTTCCGTATGGCTAAGCATGTTTACAACCGTATTAGAGAAGGGGTGGTTGGATACGATAACTATTTCCAGTGCAAAGAGGACACCCTTGGAAAAAATGTCTTCTCATCTTATCAGAAATGCACTGCGGCCATCCGGATGCTTACGTACGAAGTGCCCCATCTACATGCCTAGAGTCCACGTACAGGTTCTGCAAGGCTCTGTATGCTGTGTTCTGTCCTGAGTAATTGAGAGAGCCAACTCCTTAAGATACAACCCGCTTGTTGGCGATGAATGCCAGCAGGGGCTTTCCAGAGATGCTTGACAGCATAGACTACATGCACTTGGAGTGAAAGAAATGCCCTATCGCTTGGCAAGGGCGGTATAAGGGGGTCAGGGCTTTCACTGTCATACTTGGGGTTGTGGCCTCACAAGATCTCTGGACCTGGCACTCTTTTTTTGGCATGGCCGAATCTAATGATATCAACGTTCTACAACGGTCGCCGGTGTTTGCAAGACTTGCGGAAGGCAACAACCCACCGATGAATGTTACCATCAACGACAACAACTACGACTAAGGATACTACCTGGGTGATGGTATCTATCCTCAGGGCACAACTATTGTGAAGACAATCTCTGACCCTGTCGGACAGAAGAGGAAAAGATTTGCCCAAGAGCAAAAGTACTAGGAAGGACATCGAGCGTGCCTTTGGTGTTTTGCAATCTCAATGGGGCATCGTTTGAACAGTTCGTCCAATTTCATTATGAAATGCGTGATTGAGAAACTCACATGCAGCTGCAAAATGATATGGTTGAGTATATATGGGTTCATGTTCACAACCAGTAGATGTATCTTTTTCATATGTATTTGAGACAATTTAATTTTTATTCGGTTTGTAACACTATATTATTTATTTGAAAATGATGTTTATTTGGCTGTGAAACTATGCTATTTTTTATATGTCTGCTTGTCAAATAATACAAAATGTGTACATATTTGTTGAAAAAAAATGACCAACCAGTCACGTCGGTAAATATGGATCTTGAATATTGAACGCACTGTCGATTCAAATTTTAAACTAGGCGGACGTCGAATGACGGTCGATCCAAATAAACAAAAACGGATAAAATCGTCGTCCGTTTGGGTCGAGTTGCTCTTATGAAACAAAAGGAGTATATTAGTATGATGATGGTGAGGTTAGCTCACCACTCACCCAACGGCCCAACCAACGAGATCTAACCCAAGTACGATGTTTGCAGAGTATGCGTCCAATAGCCCAAGGGCAGCTGGCTTTATCGCCATCTATCTCATCTCCCACTGGCCCAGTGCCAGTGGCAACGATGCGTTGGTTACCTTTCGCTTTTAACTTCCACAGCTGGTAAAGAGAAGGAGAACGCAAGAGGAGGCGAGAGCAAACACTTTGGTCGTTTGCCCCAACGGCGCCGTTCGGCCGAGCCACAGCCACCGCGTCAGCATCTCATTTCGTCCCTATCGCCTCTATCTTCTCCGGCGGTGACATCACGCCACCGCCGCCACGGTTGGACTTTTCCGGCGCGTCGAAGCTTGGACAGAAGAAACGGCTGGGCGAGTCGAGCTTAATGATGGCATCGACGTCCAACCACCACCGTGGACGCACGAACCAGACCCAGCACATGCTGCACCAGTACCATCGACAACGAGCATTCGTACGAGCATCTAACTGCAGAGGATTCGATCCAGCATGGTTGCAGATCGACGTATTGATGAATTCACCATGATGTAGTAGCAATGTATCCAACGTTTTCACTTGTAGTACCAAGTAGCACGAAGAAGAGGGAAGAAACCAACAGCGGGAGAGATTTATCTATCTATACACCGAATCGACGCCAATTGATGGATGTGTCTTTGTGCGGCGGCTCGTCGGCGTCAGAAGAGGTTGAGGACGTCGCGGATGGTGGCGTTGCAGAGCGGGCAGCGGCCGCGGCCGGCGCGGACCTCGCGGGCGCAGGCGCGGCAGAAGGTGTGGCCGCAGGGCACGAAGGCCGCGCCCTTGCGCCGCGCCATGCACACGCAGCACCGCCCGCCCACGCCCTTCCCGCCGCTCCCCTCCTCCTCCTGCTCCGCCGCCGCGTGCTGGTCCACGCGCGTCCACGCCCCGGCGCGCGCGGCGGCCGTCGTCCACTGCCGCTCCGCCTGCTCCAGCAGCGCCATCAGCGACACCCGCCTCTCCTCCCCCTGCCCGGGCGACGCCGTCCCCGGTACCGCCGCTCCCGCTGCGGGCTCCGTGGAGGAGGGAGGAGCAGGAGGGGGAGCGGCGTCGTCTTCGGGGCCGCGGATGACGTCGAGGAGCGTGCGGCGCCTGGCGGGCCGCGCGCCGTCGCCCTGACCGTCGTCGTCGCGGAGCTTGAGGAGGTCCCGGAGGTTGGAGGACGCGGCGAGCTGCTCCGCCAGCGTGACGCCGCCGCGCCTGCTCGGCACCACCCTCGCCGCCCCCTCCATTATCCCCCGCCTTGTCCTTGGCGCGCGCGCGCGGCCGCTCGGGTCAGGACGAGAGGGCGCCCTACGCCACGCTAGCACGCTACGCGTATGTGGACTCTGGACTGGACACACGCATCGTACCGTAACAAGCGCACGAGTCGCCTAAATACTCCTCCTCGCAGTAGACTTAGTATACTGAGTACTGTACCCAGGTAGACTCTTGTGGTTGGACCCGGCCCGGGCTGGCGAATTGTTTCTGTGCCGGCCAATTGTCGGATCTAGTTGGAGCGAGCGCGCTTCTCTGCATCCAAATGGCCAAGTTGCGCGCTCGCTCGCGCGGCGACGGCGGACGGACTTTCGGGAGCGGCGACGGGCTGACGGGGCTGACTTTCGCCGCCGTTTCTGCTGGCCGCGGGGTCGGCAGGTTTCTGACGCCGCCGGATCGTGTGGTTGGCGCGGCGCGGCGGCCGAGCTGGGGGTGGACGGAGGGACGGAGGAGGAGGCAGCAGCATTTGTCAAACGTTGCAGCGGCGGGCGTCTCGGGAGGGATGTACTCCATGTCACGTGGGTTCTGAAAGTGCGACCGCGATCTATGACCTTTGCCCCGCTTTCCCACATGCCGCGGCGTACATCGCAAGCGCGTCGACTTGCCGCCAGATTTGCAGCTTTTTTTTTTTCAAGGGGAAGACTGCTTTGCTTTATTGATCACAATGATAAGGTTTATAGGGATAATATGGGATTTTTTTACGATTTTGACCCATGGGATGAAAGTATTGCACGGAATGAACTCTGATTGAAACCATTTCACGATCTGACCTTTTTTGAAACGCCAGAGCCCGTGGCGTTGCAGACGCACATAGAAACGCCAGTGCCAGTCTAATGTGGCGTTGCAGACCCACTCAAACGCCAGTCTAATGTTGCGTTGCAGGCCACGCGTGAAACGCCATGGTCCATGGCGTTTCAAAAGTACACATGTTGCTGGCAGCATGCCGTGGGCTGGCTGGATGTCGTCGCTGCGTTCCATAGTGGGTCTGCAACGCCAGCACTGTTGGCGTTTCACAATGGGCCTGCAACGCCACATTAGACTGGCATTGCAAGAAAGAAAAAACGCCACGGTAGACAGGCGTGTCACTGTTGGGCAGCAACGCCAGCACTGTTGGCGTTTCACAGTGGGTCTGCAACGCCACGGTAGACTGGCGTTGCAAAAATGAAAAAACGCCACGGTAGACATGCGTGTCACTATAGGGCAGCAACGCCATGGTAGACAGGCGTTGCATAGTGGGGCAGCAACGCCACGGCTTGTGGCGTTTCTAAAAGGGTCAGATCGTGAAATGCTTTCAAATCTGGTTCATTTTGTGCTCATGTTTAGAAAAAAGGTTAGACCATTGAAAAAATCCGATAATATGAGTATCAAAAGGTTGCAGGAGCCAAACATGGTGTCCCTTCCCTAAATGCAAAGCATGTCTGGCTAAACTATGAGCTTCCATATTGGACAAACGCCCCTCATGGATAAAGGAGGTAGCTTGGAAATCATTACATCCTTCCTTGATCTCCCTGATGATTGGTGTCGTAATACCATTTGTGCCAGTATTGATATCCTTAGTCGCTTGCAGACAATCCGATGCGATGATGATTTTTTGAAGGAGAAGATCCCTGCCCAGGGCTAGGGCCTCGCGACACGCCAAGGTTTCCAAGATGTTGGGGTCAGTTAGTCCGTGGAAGACTATCGCTGACGCCCCAAGGTACTTCCCTTGTTCATCGCGACACACCGCGCTCACCGCGCCAATCGGGGGGCCTGTTGCAAACCGCCCCATCAACATTGATTTTATCATAGCCCGATTGGGGTGGAATCCATCCCCTAGTAAGAATCGGCCTAGCAGACTGTTGTCTGGCCATCGATGGTTTGTTCCTCGATTGGATAGCTTCGAGTTCTGCTAAATATCTATTTACAAAGGAATGAGTCCCCAAAGGGCTTTGGTGTTCCCCTTCATGTATGAGTCGCCTCCGAGCTGCCCATATTGCCCATAGGGTCACCGTAATTATGAGTAGTTCATTTGTTGATACTGATGCGAAGATGCTAAACAGCCAGGACCTTGCATCTGGTTCGGCCGTGGCTATCATATGCTCCACCAATTCTAATTCCGCCAGAGCCCATACCCAGCGAGCCATAGTACAATTTAAGAGGGAGTGGTGCCATGAATCTTCCGCACCACAAATGGAACAACGCGGAGAGGTGGCCATATGCCGATTGTGTCAAACATCCGCTGTAGGGAGTGAAGTTTGCGCCAGCCTCCACATGAAGACTTTGATTTTCGAAGGTACTTGGATTCTCCACAGAGTCTCCCAACCCTTCTGCTCTCTGCTGGTGTCTGCAGGGCCTCCTCGCCCCTCCAGCCACGCCTCACGACGGAGCTTTGTTGTGATAAGCATGCGATAACAGGATCTAACTGTGAATTAGCCTTTTGTTTCCTGAGACCAGGCCCAGTAGTCGTCGTACTATCGGGTGCTCAAGGGAATATTCAGAATCACTTCAGCATCCATTGGTAGGAAAGTTGTGTTGATCAGTTCCTGATTCCATCTTGCAGAGGTGTTGTCAATGAGTTCTTAAACTAATTCTGGCCGGTTTGGGCTGAGGCATACAATTGGTCTCATGGATGCTTCCTTAGGAAGCCAATTCTGGTTCCATATGTTTGTCCCATTGCCATCTCCAATCCTTTTAATGAGTCCCACTTTGAGAGTTTCCTTCCCTTCCACAATGGCCCTCCAATTCTGTGAAGGATTGTGACCTATTTCAGCCTCCAAAAAATTATTGTGAGGGAAATATCTTGCTTTCAAGATTTTGGCACTTAGAGTATCCGGGGATTGTAGGATACGCCATGCTTGTCTAGTGATACGTCTCCATCGTATCTACTTTTCCAAACTCTTTTGCCCTTGTTTTGGACTCTAGTTTGCATGATTTCAATGGAACTAACCTCGACTGACGCTGTTTTCAGTAGAATTGCCTTGGTGTTTTTGCGCAGAAATGAAAGTTCTCGGAACGTCCTGAAAATTTACGGAGAATATTTTTGGAAAATATGAAAATTACCTGCGCAAAGATCCACCGGAGGGGATGGGCCAGTGGGGCACAAGCCCTGTAGCCGCCACCCCTGGTGGCGGCTAGCAAGCTTGTGGGGCCCACGTGGCTCTGCCGCCCCCAAACTCAGCTCTATAAATTCACTTTCGTCCCAGAAAAGATCAGGAGAGAATATTTCGTCGCGTTTGCGATATGGAGGCGCCGCCACATCCTGTTCTTCATCTGGAGGGCGGATCTGGAGTCTGTTTTGGGCTCCAGAGAGGGGAAATCGTCGCCATCGTCATCATCAGCCTTCTTCCCTCTCCAATTCCATGAAGCTCTTCATCGTTCGTGAGTATTCTATTCGTAGGCTCGCTGGGCGGTGATGAGTAGGATGAGATCTATCATGTAATCGAGTTAGTTTTGACGGGGATTGATCCCTAGTATCCACTATGTTCTGAGATTGATGTTGCTACTACTTTGCCATGCTTAATGCTTGTCACTAGGGCCCGAGTGCCATGATTTCAGATATGAAATTATTATGTTGTCACCAATATATGTGTGTTTTAGATCCGATCTTGCAAGTTGAAGTTACCTACTATGTGTTATGACCCGACAACCCCGGAGTGACAATAACCGAAACCACTCCCGGCGATGACCATAGTTTGAGGAGTTCATGTGTTCACCAAGTGCTAATGCGTTGGTCCGGTTCTTTATTAAAAGGAGAACCTTAATATCCCGTAGTTTCCTTTTGGACCCCGCTACCACGGGAGGGATGGACAATAGATGTCATGCAAGTTCTTTTCCCTAAGCACGTATGACGACACACAGAATGCATGCCTACATCACATTGATGAACGGGAGCTAGCCACATATCTCTCTGTGTTATAACTGTTGCATGATGAATATCATCCAAACAAATCACCGACCCATTGCCTACGAGTTTGTCCCACTGCTGCTGTTACTTGTTTTGCTCTGCTGCTGTACTACTGTTGCTGCTGCTGTTACTTGCTTGCTGTGCTGTTACTTGCTATTGTTGCTACTTGCTACTGATGTCACTACTGCTGTTCCTTTCCATTGCTGCTACTCGTTACACTGCTGCTACCTGCTACAATACTTGTTCGCACGACGTTGACGGGAATGAATATTTCCCGTCCACGGGCAACTTCTGGCACCATTGATACAATTGTTAGGAACAGTATGCCGTCAACAGATCGTTTCTGACATCGTTGTTATCATACTACTTTGCTGTTGATACTTTGCTTGCAGATACTAATCTTTCAGGCGTGGTTGAATCTGACACATTTAGCTGCTAATACTTGAGAGTATCCTCTCACTTCCTGTCCGGCGAACCAACAAATTTGGGTTGAATACTCTACCCTCGAAAACTGCCTCGATCCCACGCGTTGGTGGGTCATTGCAAGACAATTTCTAATTGTTGAGCAATCGAGAATAGCATTTTTCTAGCCATTGCCAGGGATCTGCTAAACAACATTTTTCTGGCGCTGTTGCCGGGGAGGCGATTGCTATATTCTCTGAGTCACTTGGTATTTATATCTGCTGATCACTATATATGAAGAATTTGAAAGATCCAAAATCCAGAGTTTTGCCCTCAACTACGAGGGGAGGTAAGGAATTGCCATCTAGCTCTGCACTTGATTCACCTTCAGTTATGAGTAAGTTTGCGACATCACCTACTGCTGGAAATCTTGATATGTCGCCCGTGCTTGATGATGCTTATGATGCTGCTATGCGTGATACTGCTAGAGATGCTATGCCTGATGATGCTAGAGATGCTATGCCTGATACTGCTTTGCCTGATACTGCTAGAGATGCTATGCCTAATACTTCTAGAGATGCTATGCCTGATACCGCCTTGCCTGATGATGCTATGCTTGATACTGCTAGAGATACTACTTTGCCTGATGTGCCACTAGGGGTGTTCCTTGATGCTCATATTGCTAGAGTTACTGCCAATGCTCGTGATGCTTCTGAAACTGCCGATACTATTGAGATAGAACCTGCTTTTGCTCCTGCTAGATCAAGCTCTCCTAGATATGAATTGCCTGATATACCTAAGGGTTATGTTATGGAGGGAGAGATAGCTGAGGATTTTCTTGCGTGTAAGGATGCCTATGACACCGAGAAATTACTTCTCAAGTGGAAGGAAAAATCTCTGAAAGCTAGGATGAAATACGACCTGAAGTTTGCCACTTCACCTATCTTTATCAGCGATAAGGATTATGAATTCTTTGTCGACCCTGAGATAATCTCTCTAGTCGAATCTGATCCTTTCCACGGTTATGAGTCTGAGACGGTCGTAGCCCATCTTACCAAACTACACGATATAGCCACCCTTTTCACTAGTGAGGAGAAGATCCGCTACTACTATATCCTTAAGCTGTTTTCTTTCTCTCTAAAGGATGACGCTAAAGCCTGGTTCACTTCTCTTGCTCCTGGATGTGTGAGTAGTCCCCAGGATATGGTCTATTACTTTTGTGAGAAATATTTCCCTCCCATAAGAAGCAAGCTGCCTTGCAGGAAATCTACAACTTTTCTCAACTCAAAGAAGAGAGTCTCCCACAAGCTTGGGGGAGGCTCATCCAGCTACAGAATACTTTGCCTGATCACCCTCTTAAGAAGAACGAGATTCTTGATATCTTCTATAACGGACTTACCGATGCTTCTAGAGACCACCTAGATAGTTGTGCCGGTTGTGTTTTTAGGGAACAAACTATCGAACAAGTTAAGATCCTTTTGAATAACATCTTGATCAACGATAATGCTTGGGCTATTCCCGAACCACCTCCTAAGCCAACTCCTAAGAAAAGAGGTATTCTATTCCTCAGTCCCGAATATATGCAAGAAGCCGAGAAATCTATGCAAGAGAAAGGCATTAGATCTGAAGATGTCAACAATCTACCACCTATCGAAGAGATCCATGGTCTCGATAACCCGATACAAGTAGTAGAAGTGAATTCTCTGCGTAGGTTTGATGAGAGTGATATTCCTTTTGACAAACCCGCTAGCCTATGCTTTGATGAATTTGACAACTTTGTTGCCAAACAACAGAGTTTCAATGATTATGTTAGCAGACATTTGGAACAAAGTACTCGTATGCTTAGCCATTTAAGTGCTTGTGTAGACAAAAATGTCAATGATCTGAAGCTTCTGAGTAAACATGCCTCTATGATTACTACTCAGGTAGAACAAGTACTTAAAGCTCAGAATGACTTGCTCAATGAATTAAATGACAACTCTGTCAGAGTGATTACTAGAGGAGGCAAAATGACTCAGGAACCTTTGTATCCTGAAGGCCATCCTAAGAGATTTGATCAAGATTCTCAAGGAATTAATGCTGATACACCCAGTCATCCTAAGGAGAAGAAGAAGGATGATAGAAACCTACATGCCAGTTCACCAAATACTGTCACACCTGAAGAACCTAATGATATTTCTGCGTCTGATGCAGAAACACAATCTGGTGATGAACATGAACCTGGTGACAATATGGACAACGATGTTCATAATAATGCTCAACCTAGCAATGATGAGGATGTGGAGATTGAACCTACGGTTAATCCTGATAACCCACAACCTAATGTTGGAATTATGCCCTAGAGGCAATAATAAATATAGTTATTATTATAATTCTTGTATCAAGATAATCATTTATTATCCATGCTATAATTGTATTGAATGAAGACTTATATACATGTGTGGATACATAGACAAAACACTGTCCCTAGCAAGCCTCTAGTTGGCTAGCCAGTTGATCAAAGATAGTCAGGGTCTTCTGATTATGAACAAGGTGCTGTTGCTTGATAACTGGATCACGTCATTAGGAGAATCACGTGATGGACTGGACCCAAACTAATAGACGTAGCATATTGATCGTGTCATTTTGTTGCTACTGTTTTCTGCGTGTCAAGTATTTGTTCCTACGACCATGAGATCATATAACTCACTGACACCGGAGGAATGCTTTGTGTGTATCAAACGTCGCAACGTAATTGGGTGACTATAAAGATGCTCTACAGGTATCTCCGAAGGTGTTCGTTGAGTTAGTATGCATCGAGACTGGGATTTGTCACTCCGTGTGACGGAGAGGTATCTCGGGGCCCACTCGGTAATACAACATCACACACAAGCCTTGCAAGCAATGTGACTTAGTGTAAGTTGCGGGATCTTGTATTACGGAACGTGTAAAGAGACTTGCCGGTAAACGAGATTGAAATAGGTATGCGGATACTGACGATCGAATCTCGGGCAAGTAACATACCGAAGGACAAAGGGAATGACATACGGGATTATATGAATCCTTGGCACTGAGGTTCAAACGATAAGATCTTTGTAGAATATGTGGGATCCAATATGGGCATCCAGGTCCCGCTATTGGATATTGACCGAGGAGTCACTCGGGTCATGTCTACATAGTTCTCGAACCCGCAGGGTCTGCACACTTAAGGTTCGACGTTGTTTTATGCGTATTTGAGTTATATGGTTGGTTACCGAATGTTGTTCGGAGTCCCGGATGAGATCATGGACGTCACGAGGGTTTCCGGAATGGTCCGGAAACGAAGATTGATATATAGGATGACCTCATTTGATTACCGGAAGGTTTACGGAGTTACCGGGAATGACGAATGGGTTCCGGGTGTTCACCGCGGGGGGGGGGGGGGCAACCCACCCCGGGGAAGCCCATAGGCCTTGGGGGTGGCGCACCAGCCCTTAGTGGGCTGGTGGGACAGCCCAAGAAGGCCCTATGCGCCATAGGAAGAAAATCAAAGAGAAAAAAAAGAGGAGGTGGGAAAAGGGGGAAGGACTCCTCCTTCCAAACCTAGTTGGACTCGGTTTGGAAGGGGAGGGTTGCCCCGCTTGGCTCGGCCGAACCCCTTGGGGGTCCTTGGACCCCAAGGCAAGGCTTCCCCTCTTCCCCCTATATATACGGAGGTTTTGGGGCTGATTTGACACAACTTTGCCACGGCAGCCCGACCACATATCTCCACGGTTTTACCTCTAGATCACGTTTCTACGGAGCTCGGGCGGAGCCCTGCTGAGATTAGATCACCACCAACCTCCGGAGCGCCGTCACGCTGCCGGAGAACTCATCTACCTCTCCGTCTCTCTTGCTGGATCAAGAAGGCCGAGATCATCGTCGAGCTGTACGTGTGCTGAACGCGGAGGTGCCGTCCGTTCGGTACTTGATCATGGGACTGATCGCGGGACGGTTCGCGGGGCGGATCGAGGGAAGTGAGGACGTTCCACTACATCAACCGCGTTCACTAATGCTTCTGCTGTGCGATCTACAAGGGTACGTAGATTGAATATCCCCTCTCGTAGATGGACATCACCATGATAGGTCTTCGTGCGCGTAGGAAATTTTTTGTTTCCCATGCGACGTTCCCCAACAGTGGCATCATGAGCTAGGTTCATGCGTAGATGTCTTCTTGAGTAGAACACAAAAGTTTTTGTGGGCGGTGATGTGCGTTTTGCTGCCCTCCTTAGTCTTTTCTTGATTCCGCGGTATTGTTGGATTGAAGCGGCTTGGACCGACATTACTCGTACGCTTACGAGAGACTGGTTTCATCGCTACGAGTAACCCCGTTGCTCAAAGATGACTGGCAAGTGTCAGTTTCTCCAACTTTAGTTGAATCGGATTTGATAGAGGAGGTCCTTGGATGAGGTTAAATAGCAACTCATATATCTCCGTTGTGGTGTTTGCGTAAGTAAGATGCGATCCTACTAGATACCCATGGTCACCACGTAAAACATGCAACGGCAAAATTAGAGGACGTCTAACTTGTTTTTGCAGGGTATGCTTGTGATATGATATGGCCAACGATGTGATGTGATATATTGGATGTATGAGATGATCATGTTGTAATAGATAATATCGACTTGCACATCGATGGTACGACAACCGACAGGAGCCCTAGGGTTGTCTTTATACTAACGTTTGTGCTTGCAGATGCGTTTACTATTTTGCTAGGATGTAGCTTTAGTAGTAATAGCATGAGTAGCACGACAACCCCGATGGCGACACGTTGATGGAGATCATGGTGTGGCGCCGGTGAAAAGTAGATCGTGCCGGTGCTTTGGTGATGGAGATCAAGGAGCACGTGATGATGGCCATATCATGTCACTTATGAATTGCATGTGATGTTAATCCTTTTATGCACCTTATTTTGCTTAGAACGACAGTAGCATTATGAGGTGATCTCTCACTAAAATTTCAAGACGAAATTGTGTTCTCCCCGACTGTGCACCGTTGCTACAGTTCGTCGTTTCGAGAGACCACATGATGATCGGGTGTGATAGACTCAACGTCCACATACAACGGGTGCAAAACAGTTGCACACGCGGAACACTCGGGTTAAGCTTGACGAGCTTAGCATGTGCAGACATGGCCTCGGAACACATGAGACTGAAAGGTCGATCATGAATCATATAGATGATATGATTAGCATAGGGATGCTTACCACTGAAACTATACTCAACTCACGTGATGATCGGACTTGAGCTATTGTAAGTGGATGATGAACCACTCAAATGACTAGAGAGATGTACTTTTTGAGTGGGAGTTTAGCGAGTAATTTGATTAAGTTAAACTCTAATTATCTTGAACATAGTCTAAGTCCACTTTGAATATATTTGTGTTGTAGTTCATGGCTCACGCGACAGTCACCCTGAATTTTAATACGTTCCTAGAGAAAGCTAAGTTGAAAGATGATGGAAGCAACTTTATAGACTGGGCTCGTAATCTTAAGCTAATCTTACAAGTTGGGAATAAGGATTATGTCCTTAATGCTGCGCTAGGAGATGAACCACCCGCTACGGCTGACCAGGATGTTAAGAACGCTTGGTTAACACGTAAGGAGGACTACTCAGTAGTTCAATGTGCAGTCTTGTATGGCTTAGAACCGGGACTTCAACGTCGCTTTGAGCGTCATGGAGCATTTGAGATGTTCCAGGAGTTGAAGTTCATCTTTCAGAAGAACGCCCGGATCGAGAGGTATGAGACCTTCGATAAATTCTATGCTTGCAAGATGGAGGAGAACTCGTCTGTCAGTGAACATGTGCTCAAAATGTCTGGGTACTCAAATCGTCTAGCTGAGCTAGGGATTGAACTCCCGCAAGAGGCTATCACTGACATAATCCTTCAATCACTGCCGCCAAGCTATAAAGGCTTTGTATTGAACTACAACATGCAAGGGATGAACAAGTCACCCGGCGAGTTGTTTGCGATGCTGAAAGTCGGAGAGTCTGAACTCCGTAAAGAGCATCAAGTGTTGATGGTGAATAAGACCACTAGTTTCAAGAGAAACGACAAAGGCAAGAAGGGTAATTCAAAGAAGAGCGGCAAGCCTGTTGCCAATCCGACGAAGAAACCCAAAGATGGACCTAAGCCTGAAACAGAGTGTTACTATTGCAAGGGTATGGGTCACTGGAAGCGCAACTGCCCCAAGTATCTGGCTGATAAGAAGGCGGCTAAAGAAAAATCAGGTATATTTGATATACATGTTATTGATGTGTACTTAACTGGCTCTCGTAGTAGTGCCTGGGTATTCGATACCAGTTCTGTTGCTCATATTTGCAACTCGAAACAGGAACTGCGGAATAGACGAAGGCTGGCGAAAGATGAAGTGACGATGCGCGTAGGAAATGGTTCCAAGGTTGATGCAATCGCCGTCGGCACAGTTTCACTTCAGTTACCATCAGGATTAGTTATGAACTTGAATCATTGTTATTTAGTGCCTGCGTTGAGCATGAACATTATATCTGGATCTTGTTTATTGCGAGACGGTTACTCTTTTAAGTCAGAGAATAATGGTTGTTCTATTTCTGTGAGTAACATCTTTTATGGTCATGCACCCAATGTGAGAGGATTGTTCATATTGAATCTTGATAGTGATACACACATACATAACATTGAGACCAAAAGAGTTAGAGTTAACAATGATAGCGCCATATTTTTGTGGCACTGCCGCTTAGGTCATATTGGTATAAAGCGCATGAAGAAACTCCATGCCGGTGGACTTTTGGAGTCACTTGACTTTGATTCACTTGACACGTGCGAACCATGCCTCATGGGCAAGATGACTAAAACTCCGTTCTCCGGAACAATGGAGCGTGCAAGTGACTTGTTGGAAATCATACATACCGATGTGTGCGGTCCGATGAGCGTAGAGGCACGCGGCGGATATCGTTATTTTCTCACCTTCACTGACGATTTGAGTAGATATGGTTATGTCTACTTAATGAAGCACAAGTCTGAAACATTTCAAAAGTTCAAGCAATTTCAGAGTGAAGTTGAAAATCATCGTAACAAGAAGATCAAGTTCCTACGGTCTGATCGTGGGGGTGAATATCTGAGTTTCGAGTTTGGTGCTCACTTAAGACAATGTGGAATTGTTTCACAATTGACACCGCCTGGAACACCACAGCGTAATGGTGTGTCCGAACGTCGTAATCGTACTTTATTAGAGATGGTGCGATCTATGATGTCTCTTACCGATTTGCCGTTATCATTTTGGGGTTATGCATTAGAAACAGCTGCATTCACTTTAAATAGGGCACCATCAAAATCCGTTGAGACGACACCATACGAACTGTGGTATGGCAAAAGGCCAAAGTTGTCGTTTCTTAAAGTTTGGGGATGTGATGCTTATGTCAAAAAGCTTCAGCCTGAAAAGCTGGAACCCAAAGCGGAAAAGTGCAACTTCATAGGTTACCCAAAAGAGACAGTTGGGTACACCTTCTATCTCAAATCCGAGGGCAAAGTGTTTGTTGCTAAAAACAGAGCTTTTCTCGAGAAGGAGTTTCTCTCGAGAGAATTGAGTGGGAGGAAGATAGAACTTGATGAAATTGTCGAACCTCTCATCCCTCTAGATGGTGGCGCAGGGCAAGGGGAAACCTCTGTCATTGCGACGCCGGTTGAGGAGGAAGTTAATGATGATGATCATGAAACTCCGGTTCAAGTTCCTGTCGAACCACGCAGGTCGACGAGACCACGTGCTGCTCCAGAGTGGTACGGTAATCCCGTCATGTCAATCATGTTGTTAGACAACAATGAACCTGCAAATTATGAAGAAGCAATGGTGGGCCCAGATTCCAACAAATGGCTAGAGGCCATGAAGTCCGAGATAGGATCCATGTATGAGAACAAGGTATGGACTTTGGAAGTACTACCTGAGGGCCGCAAGGCTATTCAGAACAAATGGATCTTTAAGAAGAAGACGGACGCTGACGGCAATGTGACCGTTTATAAAGCTCGACTTGTGGCAAAGGGTTTTTCACAAGTTCAAGGAGTTGACTACGATGAGACATTCTCACCCGTAGCGATGCTTAAGTCCATCAGAATCATGTTAGCAATAGCTGCATTTTTTGATTATGAAATCTGGCAGATGGATGCCAAAACGGCGTTCCTCAACGGTTTCCTTAAGGAAGAGTTGTATATGATGCAACCCGAAGGTTTTGTGGATCCTAAGAATGCTAACAAGGTGTGCAAGCTCCAGCGATCCATTTATGGGCTGGTGCAAGCATCTCGGAGTTGGAACAAACGCTTTGATGAGGTGATCAAAGCATTTGGGTTTATACAAGTGGTTGGAGAATCTTGTATTTACAAGAAAGTGAGTGGGAGCTCTGTGGCGTTTCTAATATTATATGTGGATGACATATTGCTGATTGGAAACAACGTAGAGTTTTTGGAGAGCATAAAGGATTACTTGAATAAAATTTTCTCTATGAAGGACCTAGGAGAAGCTGCTTACATTCTAGGCATTAAGATCTACAGGGATAGATCGAAACGCCTGATAGGACTTTCACAAAGCACATACCTTGATAAAGTTTTGAATAGGTTCAAAATGGAACAGTCCATCAAAGGGTTCTTGCCAGTTTTACAAGGTACGAGATTGAGTAAGACTCAGTGCCCAGCAACTGATGAGGATAGAGAGCATATGAGCACCGTCCCCTATGCTTCAGCCATAGGTTCTATCATGTATGCAATGTTGTGCACTAGACCGGACGTTAGCTTGGCCATAAGTATGGCAGGCAGGTTCCAGAGTAATCCAGGAGTGGATCACTGGATGGCGGTCAAGAATATCCTGAAGTACCTGAAAAGGACTAAGGAGATGTTTCTCGTGTATGGAGGTGACGAAGAGCTCGCCGTAAAGGGTTACGTCGATGCAAGCTTTGACACAGACCCGGACGACTCTAAGTCGCAGACCGCATACGTATTTATTCTTAATGGGGGTGCGGTAAGCTAGTTCAGTTCCAAGCAAAGCGTCGTAGCAGATTCTACATGTGAAGCGGAGTACATGGCTGCCTCGGAGGTGTCTAAGGAGGGTGTCTGGATGAAGCAGTTCATGACGGATCTTGGAGTAGTGCCAAGCGCACTGAATCCAATAACCTTGTTCTGTGACAACACGGGTGCCATTGCCCTAGCAAAGGAACCACGGTTTCACAAGAAGTCCAGACACATCAAATGACACTTCAACCTCATCTGCGACTACGTCGAAGGGGAGGACGTAAATATATGCAAAGTGCACACGGATCTGGATGTAGCAGACCCGCTGACTAAACCTCTTCCACGGGCAAAGCACGATCAACACCAGAACTGTATGGGTATTAGATTTATTACAATGTAATTCGCATGATGATGTGAGGGCTAGATTATTGACTCTAGTGCAAGTGGGAGACTGCTGGAATTATGCCCTAGAGGCAATAATAAATATAGTTATTATTATAATTCCTGTATCAAGATAATTGTTTATTATCCATGCTATAATTGTATTGAATGAAGACTTATATACATGTGTGGATACATAGACAAAACACTGTCCCTAGCAAGCCTCTAGTTGGCTAGCCAGTTGATCAAAGATAGTCAGGGTCTTCTGATTATGAACAAGGTGTTGTTGCTTGATAACTGGATCACGTCATTAGGAGAATCACGTGATGGACTGGACCCAAACTAATAGACATAGCATATTGATCGTGTCATTTTGTTGCTACTGTTTTCTGCGTGTCAAGTATTTGTTCCTATGACCATGAGATCATATAACTCACTGACACCGAAGGAATGCTTTGTGTGTATCAAACGTCGCAACGTAACTGGGTGACTATAAAGATGCTCTACAGGTATCTCCGAAGGTGTTCGTTGAGTTAGTATGGATTGAGACTGGGATTTGTCACTCCGTGTGACGGAGAGGTATCTCGGGGCCCACTCGGTAATACAACATCACACACAAGCCTTGCAAGCAATGTGACTTAGTGTAAGTTGCGGGATCTTGTATTACTTAACGAGTAAAGAGACTTGCCGGTAAACGGGATTGAAATAGGTATGCGGATACTGACGATCGAATCTCGGGCAAGTAACATACCGAAGGACAAAGGGAATGACATACGGGATTATATGAATCCTTGGCACTGAGGTTCAAACGATAAGATCTTCATAGAATATGTGGGATCCAATATGGGCATCCAGGTCCCGCTATTGGATATTGACCGAGGAGTCACTCGGGTCATGTCTACATAGTTCTCGAACCCGCAGGGTCTGCACACTTAAGGTTCGACGTTGTTTTATGCGTATTTGAGTTATATGGTTGGTTACCGAATGTTGTTCGGAGTCCCGGATGAGATCACGGACGTCACGAGGGTTGCCGGAATGGTCCGGAAACGAAGATTGATATATAGGATGACCTCATTTGATTACCGGAAGGTTTTCGGAGTTACCGGGAATGTACCGGGAATGACGAATGTGTTCCGGGTGTTCACCGGGGGGGGGGGGCAACCCACCCCGGGGAAGCCCATAGGCCTTGGGGGTGGCGCACTAGCGCTTAGTGGGCTGGTGGGACAGCCCAAGAAGGCCCTATGCGCCATAGGAAGAAAATCAAGGAGAAAAGAAAAAAAAAGAGGAGGTGGGAAAAGGGGGAAGGACTCCTCCTTCCAAACCTAGTTGGACTCGGTTTGGAAGGGGAGGGTTGCCCCCCTTGGCTCGGCCGAACCCCTTGGGGGTCCTTGGACCCCAAGGCAAGGCTTCCCCTCTTCCCCCCTATATATACGGAGGTTTTAGGGCTGATTTGACACAACTTTGCCACGGCAGCCCGACCACATATCTCCACGGTTTTACCTCTAGATCGCGTTTCTGCGGAGCTCGGGCGGAGCCCTGCTGAGATTAGATCACCACCAACCTCCGGAGCACCGTCACGCTGCCGGAGAACTCATCTACCTCCCCGTCTCTCTTGCTGGATCAAGAAGGCCGAGATCATCGTCGAGCTGTACGTGTGCTGAACGCGGAGGTGCCGTCCGTTCGGTACTAGATCGTGGGACTGATCGCGGGACGGTTCGCGGGGCGGATCGAGGGACGTGAGGACGTTCCACTACATCAACCGCGTTCACTAAGGCTTCTGCTGTGCGATCTACAAGGGTACGTAGATCGAATATCCCCTCTCGTAGATGGACATCACCATGATAGGTCTTCGTGCGCGTAGGAAATTTTTTGTTTCCCATGCGACGTTCCCCAACACCTAAGAGATACGATAAGAATGACTTCGCTGCCAGGAAGCATGGTAAAGAAAGGGAGCCATGGGTTCAGAGACCTATGCCCTTTCCTCCTAAGCCATCCAAGAAAAAGGATGATGAGGATTTTGAGCGCTTCGTTGAGATGATAAGACCCGTCTTTCTGCAGATGCGGTTAACTGATATGCTCAAAATGTCTCCATATGCCAAGTACATGAAAGATATCGTGACCAATAAACGGAAGATACCAGATCTTGAGATCTCCACCATGCTTGCCAATTACACTTTCAAAGGTGGAACTCCTAAAAAACTTGGTGATCCTGGAGTGCCCACCATACCTTGCTTCATTAAAGGAAACTACGTAAGAACTTCCTTATGTGACCTTGGAGCCGGTATTAGTGTTATGCCGCTCTCTCTTTATCATAGAGTTGAACTGGATAAGTTGACACCCACTAAAATTTCTGTGCAAATGGCCGACAAATCAACTGCTTTCCCTATCGGCATTTGCGAGGATGTGCCTGTTGTGGTTGCTAACACCACTATCTTAACAGACTTTGTTATCTTGGATATTCCCGAGGACGATGCCATGGCTGTCATCATCGGAAGACCCTTTTTAAACACGGCAGGGGCTGTTATAGATTGCAACAAAGGCAATGTCACTTTCCATGTCAACGGTAATGAGCATACAGTGCAGTTTCCGAAGAAACGATATCAAGTACATTGCATCAATGCTATCGAAAAGACTTCATCGATTCTTATTGGGAGCTTTGAATGCCCTATTCCTCGTGTCAAGATGAAGTATGATTTGCTTGTTGGGGAGATACATATCCCCATTAAGGTGACTTAGTGGCTATTCGACAATTCTCCGTTTCCTCTTGTGATTCGAAAAGGTTTTGTCATGAGGATTTGATCAACCCCATTGATGGATTTCTTTCGATGACCATGAAATGGATGAATCAAAGAGTCACATACCTCCATTTTAAGCTTTCACTTTCTGTTGCTTAGAAGAAAAATGATAGAATTACTTTAGTTTTTCCTGTTTTCTGTTTTAGCGTCCCGGAGAAAAATACCCCGAAAATAAAAGTTCTCCGATGGTCCTGAAAATCTAGTATGTTTTTTTCTGGAATATTTGAAAAATACTGGGACTGCGAGCAGGCCTCGGGGCCACACCAGTGGGCCACAAGCCGTGTAGCCGCCACCCCCTGGCGGCTAGCAAGCTTGTGGGGCCCACAGGGTCCCCCTCCACTCATTCCAGCTCCCATCCTCTTCTTCGACCTCCAGAAAAAATTGTTCTGCAGCTCAAACCCGTGTTCTTGCTCATTTGGCTGTGATTTTCGATCTCCTTGCTCAAAGCACCATTCTCTGAACCGTTTTGAGGAAATTACTCCTTGGTAAGTGACTCCTCCATTGGTCCAATTAGTTTTTGCTCTAGTGCTTTATCCTTCGCGTATTCTTGCTACCTTGGTGACCCTGTTCTTGAGCTAGAAATGTTGATTTTAGCTGGTCCCAAGTAGTTTTAGCGCGTGATACGGTCTCTAGACACTAGTAGGAGTAATTGCTACAAGGTGTGTGTCACGCCCAAGATGCGACCATCCTCAATTTGGCACGAGGGCCTCGTCAGGGATAGAAACGCATTTCGTCGTGTCGCAAGAATGGATATCGTCACAAGTACATGTACTGAAGAGAAGAGATATATATAGAGTTGGCTTACACTCGCCACAAGCTACATCAGAGTCACATTAGTACATTACATAATCATCAAGAGTAAGAGCAGGGTCCGGCTACGGACAGAAACAAACGAGAAAAATAAGAACGACGCCCATCCTTGCTATCCCAGGCTGCCGGCCTGGAACCCATCCTAGATCGATGATGATGAAGAAGAAGAAGCAACTCCAAATGCACAATCAACGCGCTCGTGTCAAGTAACCTTTACATGTACCTGCAACTGGTGTTGTAGTAATCTGTGAGCCACAGGGGACTCAGCAATCTCATTTCCAAAGGTATCAAGACTAGCAAAGCTTAATGGGTAAGGTAAGGTTAAGTGGTGAGGTTGCAGCAGCGGCTAAGCATATATTTGGTGGCTAACTTATGAGTACAAGAAATAAGAGGGGGAAGACCTACGCATAACGAACGTGAACTACTGATGATCAAATGAATGATCCTGAACACCTACCTACGTCAGACATAACCCCACCGTGTCCTCGATCGAAGAAGGAACTCACGAAAGAGACAGTCATGGTTACGCACTCAGTTGACATATTTTAATTAAGTTAACTTCAAGTTATCTAGAACCAGTGTTAAACAAAGTTTCCACATTACCACATAACCGCGGGCATGGCTTTCCGAAAAGATTTAACCCTGCAGGGGTGCTCCAACTAGTCCTTCACAAATTACCACAAGCCGCATAGAAATCCTCAATCACGAAGCTCGCGATCTCGTCGGATTCCCTAGTGGAAAACCTCAACTCTGAGATTACCCAAAGCATCACCGGAATCCCGATGCACAAGATTTCTCGTCAAAGGTAAAACTAATCCAGCAAGGCCGCCCGACGTGTCGACGATCCCGATAGGAGTCGCGTACCTCGTTCTCAGGACACGACGGATGAGCGATGGTTACCTCGCCAAACGCCGAGTTGCCCCGGGTAGCGATAATAAGCTGCTTTGTTTTGGACCAACACTCATGAGGAGCACTGGCCCGGGGGTTGATTAAATTAGTCCACGGGTGCCGGCGGGACCCTATGCATTATTATTAGGTTATTAGGCAAATGTAGTACCAAAGTTGGGCCTTGCCAGACCAGCTTTAATCTAAAATGAATTATCAAGGGGGTCCCCATAACAACCCCGATCGTGTTAGGAGCGCTCAATTATGGAACATAACACCGGTAGCCGGAAACTAAGGGGGCAAAGGTGGAACAAAACACCAGGCTAGAAAAGGCCGAGCCTTCCACCTTTTACCAAGTATATAGGTGCATTAAATTAAATAGCATTTAATATGATGATATAACAAGGAACCCATGTTATCACATGGAAGCAACTGCACCTGCAACTAGCAACGCTAACAACAGGGTCAAGCAAGCAGTAACATAGCCAATCAGTGGTTTGCTAGGTTGAACAGGTTGAATGTTTCATGGCATTGTTGAGAGGCTGATATTTAACAGGTGGTAGGCAACGAGACATAATCGATAGAAGCGATAAAACTAGCATGGCAATGGTAGTATTGGTATTTGGGGAAATGATCATCTTGCCTGAGATCCCGCTTGGAAGAAGAATGCCTCCGTGAAGCAGACGAACCGACGTAGTCGAACGGGTCCTCACATCCGACACGCTTGCGGAACTCTATCGAGATGAAGCAAACCGGAAACACAAATCAACACACGGAATTCACCACACGAGGCACAACACAAATGATGCATGAACAGCTGAATACATGCAAGTCACGGCATGACAAATCACACAATCAAACACTACACATTAAGTGAAGTTCAATATGCAACGAGTTGCATATTGACGAAACTCCACGTTAATTATTTAGTTCTATCCCGATTAGATACACGGTAATATTAAATGTGATTAAACATGGCAAGAGGTGAAGCGTAATTAACCTACCTATCTAGGCATTTTAAATGAGGTCGGAAATGACATGTAGCACCTCCGAGACAACCTCACATGTTAACTTACAATTCTGTCCAAATCTGAATTAACACGTCTAATTAGTTGTTTAACAGCAAAACAAATAGGTTCATGTGATTCTACGTGTCATTTCAAGCAACCTACACATAAAGAACATCTCCAACGGAGCTACGGCTCAGAAGATACAAGCACCGCAAGATATGATGGCATGAATGCAATATGTGTGCAACGGCGGCTACGAGCACTTCAAAACAACCAACCAAGCAAGAGAAATTGAAACTACATGAGATTCTAAGCAAGTTTCATATAGGACACGATCAAAACGGAGCTACGGTTCAAAAGATACGAGCAAATCAAGAAATCACTACAATCTGCCCAAATCAGCCACATAGCACTTTCTACGCCCCACAACTACGAGCTACAGAACTCCGATATGCTCAAGCAAGGCATGGCACGAAAGAGGGCAAGAAGCACTACTACGAACAACTAACAACAACTAGTATGGCAGCAAGGAACACTAGGAAAAGAAGACACAAAATGGCATCTCACGCACTATTTCAGACTTAGTGAAAATTACACCTCATGAGAGTGCAGTTTTCGATCTGAAGCAATATTGACAGCAGCAAAACCTATAGCTACAGGACTCTGAATGGCATGAAACTTTACAACATGCTAGAGAAACACAAGGGGTACAACTAACTCCATTGGACCAACCTCAGAAGAGCTACAGATCACAAGATGCAAGCAAGACAAGACAGTAACAAAATAATAACAGATTCCAGACTTAGAAATATTTAAGCTCTTCCAAATCAGCACTATTTCTAGAAACTTGAGAGCAAGCAAACAACACATAAACATGCATTTCTATTGCAACCAAAAATACCAGGGGCTAAACAAAACATCTAAGAAGAACTCCCTAGTTGATAACTAATTCAAACGAGGCACGGAATAAATCCTACGAATTAAACAAAATGGCAACATGGCAAAATATCTTGCGAACTAATTTGCTCAAAAGCTAAAACTAGTTGCACAGAACCCCGGAAACATATACAATATGTGGGGTTTGCAACACAAAATAATGCCGCTCATAAATGCGAGAAAAATAACCTATACGCGGGAAAATAAATTACCGGCAAATCCTAAACGCAAAAATACGAGTGACCGCTCTAAAATGCATGGAAAAATGGTCCCTAAAACATAGACATTTTATGTATGCCTATACGATCAATCCGGACTTGCGCGAAAATTAAATACGGACTAAATCCTATTGGGACAACACGCTAATCTATGCATTTGGCACGTTAAACTACGCCGAAAAATATGCAAGTTTTATAAACGGGTTCTACGCGTAAAACTACAAGAAAAGCATATACAACTCATCGCGATTCGACATACGAATTAAAAGATACGTACGTTTAATATCGTCTACTTCCTGAAATTTAACTAACCCGTAAATAACCTAAATATCTAATGGGCCGAGCTGGGGCGCAATATAGCAGAACAGTGCACGGGGCGAAATAAAGGGCTCGGGGGCTGCTCACCTTAGCAGGCCTCGACCTGTTCAGTAGGGGATCTGGGCCGGCTGCTGGCGCTGCTGGCTTGGGCCGAGGCGGAGGAGAGGTGGGCCTCGGGGCGCTTCTTGGGCCGAGCAGGAGGCGCGCTGGGCCGGCGCGGCGCTGGCGCTCGCGCTGACGTCGGGGGAGTCGTCATCCTCCTCGTGCACAGGCTGCACGCAGCCATGGAGGCGGCGGCCGGCCAAGGCGCGGGGAGGGCCGGGAGGCGATGGAGCTGGGCGGATCCGGGGCGGCAAGACCCGTTCTCGCCGGTGGCGGCTCGAGCCGGCGACCGGGCGAGCAGATCGGCGGCGGGGAAGACGCGGCGAGGTTCCTAGCTCGGGCAGTGGCCGTGTCTGGCGGCCTGGAGCTGCCAGGAGGCGCGGCGAGCCTCGCAGGGGGCTGCAGCGACGAGGCCCACCCCGGGCAGGCGGCGGCCGCGGCTCAGACGCGGGGCACGGGCGGCTGCCGGCGACGAGGGCACCCTGGCGAGGAGCAGAGGAGCTCGGGGAAGAGAAGGGTTGGCATGGGGGCGGATCTGGGCCGTTGGATCTTCGATCCGACGGTCCAGATCGGATCGGAGGGTTAGCTGGAGAATGTGGAGGCTCGGGTTTGCACGAATTTCGAGGAGAGAGGGGGTTGGCTGCCTGAAAAATAGGAGGGGTCTATTTATAACAAATGGGGGGGGGGGCTCGGTTAACCGGAATCGCGTTCCGGATCCAACCGCGGGGTCGGATTCGGACGATTCCGCACGTGGGAATGGGTACGTGGCCATGTAGAGGGGATATCCGGAGACGAGATGGAGAACGGGCGGCGCGGCAACGATTTTTAAAACACCGACAGACGTCCGACGGTAGACCGAATACGGTGCCACTACGGTCGACCGTTCGGGTACGAGACGAACTCCCATCGCGACGAAACTTGACAGGCGTCCTAGCTATATTAAAATAAGACCGCACGTCAAGTCTCAACCCGATCAGAGAAAGTGTAACGCACACTTTTAAAACAGGGTTTCGACGGTGCCGCGGGCGCGTGCGTGTGTGGTCAGGCTCGGAACGAACAACGACGTTAACCGGCAACTACAACGGATGCAACGTTTGAAAACTGGCGGCAACGGAGATGCCACTGCAATGCAGATGATGCGAATGATGCGACAAAAGAAAAATAGACACACGACGAAAACGGAAAGAAAGGGGAATCTTCTGGAACGTCGGCTTCGGGCTGTCACAGTGTGGTTGGTCTTCATTCACTTTTCTCTTGAACTTCAAAAATTTCAGCAAAAGGAAATTATGTTCAGGAGGAAGTTTCATGGTGGTTCCTCAAGTAAGAAGGGTCCCCGTCTTTCTTTTCGGGAGCCCGAACCTTATCAACTAAGGGACGCACCGGTACAACTATGTGAATGGCCTTCCGATGAGTTCATGATCGAAGCAGGCTTCAAGGATGAGTTTGATACACTTGTCCGCAATGCCGGGTTAGCAGAATTCCTCTCAGATAAATGTGAACAGTATGCTATGCTCACTGCCTCTTTCGTGCGTAGATTTAAATTTTTAGTTGGCCGTGACTCATCCATACTGTTTGATGTGTATGATAAATCCTACACCATGGAGTTAGAGGATTTCAATAGGATTTGCAAGATACCCGATGGGGGTAGTATTAATGATACTGCTAAGTCTTCGGTCAGAGACTTTGTCTCCAGTATAACTGTTGGAGAAACTAGAGATATCACACAAGCTACCATAGGAAGCATTCATTTCCCTGCCTTGCACTACTTTGCCCTCTTCATAGGTAGGTGCATTAATTGCAAGGGTGCACATTGTCACCAATGCGCATCCGACCTTAGTATCCTTAAGAGCGCAGTAACAGGTGACAGGAGCTTCAACATGGGAGCTATAATAGCAAGGAGGCTGAATAATAATGCCATTGAGGAGGATTTCTTTGGTGGAATTTATGCTACACGCCTAGCAAATTTTCTTGGAGTATCCATCCGTTCAGGAGACCCCCCTCTCCGTACAGCCTACCTTGATCGTGTCTCTCTAACACGCTACCAGTTCCTTGAGAGGGAGGATGGATCCCTCCTATACCGTTTGATATTTAACCGGCAGCGTGTTTTCCATATTACCCTTCCTGCTCCTGCTTTCTTTGACTTTTAGGTAAAACAAAGATACTACATAACCATAGGAGAGGCAGAGGAGTATGAGAGGGATGCGACGGCTGCTCGACTTCGTCAGTCAGCTATTCAGACAGTGGCTGCAGCACTCCCGTATAACACCCATTATGATTTTGGGTTTCGCCAGGACCATCCTTGGGAGTAGACCAAGCTAGGCCAAAATCCTAAGCTTGGGGGAGCACGTGTTCTCACCAACCTTACATTCATGCTTATGCTTTCACTTTGTCAGTCGGTGTTTACACTTTGCCACTGTATTATCCATGCTAGTTTATTTTCGTTTTCTTGTTTTCTTGTTTTGTGTCCTTTTGAGAAAACCCAAAAAGATTTTTATTTCTTATTTTGCTTGTTGGGAGCTTTCCCGTGTAAATAGTTTTATTTTCTTTGGGTCAAGGTAGAACATATTGGTTACAAAGTTTAGTGGCTCTTGCATGCATACCTGTTTAGCTTTCAAAGAGCCATATTACTTTGTCTTCTCCTTTGTGTTTGCCTGCAGATTCAGCTTAGTCCATTGCACGAGCACTCTTATTATTGTTCACATCATTCGATCGTGCAAGTGAAAGGCAATAATGATGATATATGATGAAGTGACTCAGACTGGAAAAGCTGGTATGAACTCTATCTATTTTGTTTTTGTAAATATGACTAGCTTGTCGTCCCAGATTCAGCTTTGTTGTGAGAGAACCATGTTTGCATTAACAACTTAGAGATCATAGTTTCTGATGCCATGCTTAATTTAGCTGAGAGCTTATAATGGTTTGTCTTGAATGCCAACATAGATTTTGAGATGACTATGATGTAGCATGATAGGATGGTATTCTCCTTTGAATGATTCAAGTGGCTTGACTTGGCGCATGTTCATGCATGTAGTTGAAACAAAATCAACATAGCCTCTATGATGTTCGTGTTCATGGTGATTTATATCCTGTTCATGCTTGCATTCAATGTTAGTCAAACTCATTGCATCTTGATGATTGTTGTCGCTCTCTAGTTGGTCGCTTCCCAGTCTTTTGCTAGCCTTCACATGTACTAAGCGGAATATTGCTTGTGCATCCACTTCCATAAACCCAAAAGTTTTTTCCATGAGAGTCCACCATACCTACCTATTTGCGGTATCTACCTGCCGTTCCTAGTAAATTTGCATGTGCCATTCTCTAAACCTTCAAGAAATAATCTGTTTTGCATGCCCGAACCGCTCATGTGGTGACAGGGGGCTATTGGTATCTTCCATGTTAGGCGTGTTATCCTCGATATGTGTTTATTCACTGTCATTCACGAGAAAGGGGCCGGTAATTGGAATGCCCAGTTCCACGCTTAAATCGAAAACATAACTGAAAAACAAGACTCCCCCCGGATTGATGTTAGTATGGACGGTACCCGAGGATTCGGCTCGCCGTGGAGTGTGATTGATTGGTGGTGGGGGAGTTAAAACTTTACTTTTCTATTTGGGAACCGCCTATAGCATGAGTAGCATGGAAGATATTGAGAACTCTTGGTCATTGTGTTGACAATGAAAGCATGCCACCCGAAATTATTATCTCTGTTTTCAAAGCTTGAGCTCTGGCACCTCTACAAATCAATGCTTCCCTCTGCGAAGGGCATGTCTGTTTATTTTCCTATTGAGTCATCCTCTTCTTATATAAGCACCAATTAGAGAGCACCTCTGTCATTTTTATGCTTTGCTTTTTATTGATATTGAATATGACTATGACTAGATCTTCGTTGCTATGAATTACAATGTTTAGTCAGCCCTTGATCTTTGAAAGTGCTCTGCATTTATGTTTTGCGGTCTCAGAAAGAGCTACCGAGATATTGATTGCAATCTCTGGAGATAACTAGAAGAATGCTGATGACAACAATCCTTCCCTTGCAACGGCACCAGAAGAATGCTGCTAGCACTCCCGAGCAATGGAACTAGAAGAATGTTGTTGATGGCCCACAAGCGCGTGGGTTCGCAGCAGTTTTTGAGGGTAGAGTATTCGACCCAAATTTGTTGATCGCCTATAGGAGGTGAGAGAATACTCTCGAGTATTAGCAGCTGAATTTTTCAGATTCAACCACACCTGAAAGATTAGTATCTGCAAGCACAGTAGTAACAGGAAAGTAATATGATAACAACGGTGTTAGGAACGATTTGTTGACGGCAGACTATTCCTAACGATTGTATCAATGGTGCCTCCGTTGCCGCGTTGACAGAAATTGTCAGTTCCCGTCAACCTCAGGTGAACCAACAGTGTAGCAGGTAGCAGCAGTGTAACGAGCAATAGTAGTGGCAAGGAACAACAGTAGTGCCAGCCGTAGCAAGTAGCAACAGTAGCAAGCGACAGTAGTAGCAACAGTAGCAGCAGAGCAAAACAAGTAACAGCAGTAGCAACAGTAGTAGCAGCAGCAGAGCAAGACAAGTAACAGCAGCAGTAGGACAAATTCGTAGGCAATGGGTCGGTGATTTCTTTGGATGATATTCATCATGCAACAACTATAACACGGAGAGATATGTGGCCAGCTCCCGTTCGTCAATGTGATGTAGGCATGTGCAAGTGCATCTAGTGCCCCTTAGTGATTTTGGTGGTTTGAAGACTTATAGGTTAAGTATCTAATGTGTTTATAAGTGTACACGGGATCTATAAGTCATTGAGGAGTTTGAGATATTTGAAGAATATCGACCCCTAAAAATATATATCTTCAGTTGAAGAAATTGGTCTGAAGCTGAAGAAATGAATCACGAGGAATCTGCGATGAAAATGATAATTCCTCATGAAGATATTGATATTGAGAAGATCGGTGGTTCCTGAAGAAAATCTTTCTGAAGAAATTGAAGCGTGAAGATTTACGTTTTCTGTTTTACTTTCTTTGCATTTGATGAATAGGAACACCGTACTGTTAAAGGGGGTCAAAGTAACACTATGAATGAATTTGCTCATGATGCTCAACCCAAGCCAAATCCTACCAAAAGCCTCAAGTGAGGAATATGAGTGACATGAGGACTCTCACAGTTGAGGGTCCCGACCGTTTCGATAACCACGCCAAGTCACTGGTCTTATCCACTCCAACGGTCATAATATTTAAGGGCATTAGTGTCAAATCATGTCGGGATGCTCCCAGGCTATAAATAGCCGCCCCCCACAAACACTAGCTGGTTGGTTGCTCCGTTAGAAACTGACACTTGTCATAAGAGCAACCCAAATTCCTTAGAGCCTTCGAGAGTAAATCATCAGTGAGGAAATACACCACCCACCGAAACCACAAACCAAACCTAGTGATTGAGCATCACTGAAGAAGTTGTTCCTGTGTGGGATTGAAGCCTTTTACCTTTGAGGACTGTGCATCCTCCAGACGGTTAGGCGTCATGGTCTAGAGCAATCTAACAGTCAATTGTGGATCGCCGGGTGACCGAGTTTGTGAGGGTTTGGAAGTTTGCTCTGAAGACTTACCACGAGTGTTGGGCGAGGACTGTGTGTCCTTAGCTCAAGGAGAATACGGTAGGGACTGTGTGTCCCGGGACTGGGTGTCCTTTGGTTTCAATACCAAGCCGCTCCAAACCAGAGGTACAACTGTCACAGCAGTTGGAACTGGGTCATCAACAACAGTCTTCACCAAGAATCGGGTTCTAATTCCTCAACTCTTTACTTTCTCTGTATTATGTGTTGATGACTATCACTGTGACTGTTTGAAGAATTTGCTGAAGACTTTCTCTGAATTTCCTCAACCCCAAATTCTTCACTTAAGTTAATCATCATCTGTATTCTGCGTGCCTGCTTACTGTGCAATCTGTTTTCACAACCTTCACTCTGTAATACTGCTGTTGTGAACGTTTGCACGTCTGATCCTTAACTGTTTCCGCTGTAAGTTAGTCATCAGTGAGGAATTTCCTCAAAAGAAATTTCCTCAGTGATGAAATTATAAAAATCTCCTATTCACCCCCCCTCTAGTCGATATAACGCACTTTCAATTGGTATCACAGCAAGGTACTCCCTTGTTCTGTGTGATTTTGGTTTAACCACCTGGAGTTTTAGTTATGTCGACTGCAGACATGTTTAAGGTGACTGCAGCATGTCCTACCTACGAAGGAAAGAACTTTCCCTTCTGGAAGAACAAAATGCAAATGCATCTACAAGCTATAGACAATGATCTCTGGTATATTGTGGAAAATGGTGTCCCCATCATTTCTGCCAGTGTCACTGCAGCTGATGTGAAGAAATTCAAGCAACTCGATTCTCAAGCGAAGAACATCATCTGTGGTCATCTGAGCCCTGGCCAGTTTGGAAGAGTAAGTGCCTTAGGCTCTGCAACACTGATCTGGGAGAGACTGTGCAAGGTAAATGAAGGAGTATCAACCCAACGTGACTCTCGTGTTGATATTCTTCGCAATCTCTTCAATCGCTTCAAGAGACATGACAATGAAAGCTGCCAAGACACCTTTGATCGCCTCACTGACATATCAAATGAACTGCAAGCACTGGGAGCTCGAGACATCACTGATCACGAAGTTGTGAAGAAACTGCTGAGATCTTTGGATTCTTCATTTGACACTCTAGTTCTGATGATTCAAGAAAGACCAGACTACAAGATGCTAGATCCAGCTGATATCCTCGAAAGGCTAAATACTCATGAATTCCAGCTAGAAGAAAAGAGAGATCTATATGGACAAAGCTATTCCAGACCACGTGCACTGAAGGCAAGAGAAATTTCCTCATCTGAAGAAGAAGACACAGATGACAGCAGTTGTGACCCTGAAGAATTTGGTCAGGAGCTTGCAATGCTTGTGAGGAAATTCCAGAGATTTACACGACGAGGCCAGTTCGGTAAATCATCAAGAAGAGACATGAGGAAATTTGAATCTGCATCTGAGGACTACAAGAAACGGACCTGTCACAAGTGCAAGAAATCAGGTCATTACATTGCTGATTGTCCCCGCTGGGGAAAGGAATCAAAGAATAAGAAATACAAGGATGACAATTTTGATGACTCAAAGAAGAAGAAGAAATCTTCAAAATCCTCATCTTCAAAGTCCTCCTCACGCAAGAAGACTAGCTTCAGAAAGGCTCGAGCACTTATTGGCAAGGAAATGGATTCCGAGGCAGAATCAGAGGAATGTGATGAAGAAGAAGGCTCTGGAGAAGACTCAAAATCCGGACAAGCTAGTCTTGCACTAGCAACCAATTTCGTCAGCAAGTCATGTTGGAAATATGCCCTAGAGGCAATAATAAATTAGTTATTATTATATTTCTTAGTTCATGATAATCGTTTATTATCCATGCTATAATTGTATTGATTGGAAACACAATACTTGTGTGGATACATAGACAAAACATTGTCCCTAGTAAGCCTCTAGTTGACTAGCTCGTTGATCAAAGATGGTCAAGGTTTCCTGGCCATAGGCAAGTGTTGTCACTTGATAACGGGATCACATCATTAGGAGAATCATGTGATGGACTAGACCCAAACTAAATAGACGTAGCATGTTGATCGTGTCATTTTGTTGCTACTGTTTTCTGCGTGTCAAGTATTTATTCCTATGACCATGAGATCATATAACTCACGGACACCGGAGGAATGCTTTGTGTGTATAAACGTCGCAACGTAACTGGGTGACTATAAAGATGCTCTACAGGTATCTCCGAAGGTGTTCGTTGAGTTAGTATGGATCGAGACTGGGATTTGTCACTCCGTGTAACGGAGAGGTATCTCGGGGCCCACTCGGTAATACAACATCACACACAAGCCTTGCAAGCAATGTGACTTAGTGTAAGTTGCGGGATCTTGTATTACGGAACGAGTAAAGAGACTTGCCAGTAAACGAGATTGAAATAGGTATGCGGATACTGACGATCGAATCTCGGGCAAGTAACATACCGAAGGACAAAGGGAATGACATACGGGATTATATGAATCCCTGGCACTGAGGTTCAAAAGATAAGATCTTCGTAGAATATGTAGGACCCAATATGGGCATCCAGGTCCCTCTATTGGATATTGACCGAGGAGTCTCTCGGGTCATGTCTACATAGTTCTCGAACCCGCAGGGTCTGCACACTTAAGGTTCGACGTTGTTTTATGCGTATTTGAGTTATATGGTTGGTTACCGAATGTTGTTCGGAGTCCCGGATGAGATCACGGACGTCACGAGGGTTTCCGGAATGGTCCGAAAACGAAGATTGATATATAGGATGACCTCATTTGATTACCGGAAGGTTTTCGGAGTTACCGGGAATGTACCGGGAATGACGAATGGGTTCCGGGAGTTCACGGGGGGGGGGGGGGGGCAACCCACCCCGGGGAAGCCCATAGGCTTTGGGGGAGACACACCAGCCCTTAGTGGGCTGGTGGGACAGCCCACAAGTGCCCTATGCGCCAAGGAGAAGAAAATCAAGTGAGAAAGAAAAAAAAGGAGGAGGTGGGAAGGAAGGGGGACTCCCTCCCACCAATCCTAGTCCAACTCGGTTTGGGGGGGGGAGAGTCCTTCTCCTTGGACTCGGCCGACCCCCTTGGGGCTCCTTGAGCCCCAAGGCAAGGCCCCCTCCCTCCCACCTATATATACGGAGGTTTTAGGGCTGATTTGAGACGACTTTTCCACGGCAGCCCGACCACATACCTCCACGGTTTTTCCTCTAGATCGCGTTTCTGCGGAGCTCGGTCGGAGCCCTGCTGAGACAAGGTCATCACCAACCTCTGGAGCGCCGTCACGCTTCCGGAGAACTCTTCTACCTCTCCGTCTCTCTTGCTAGATCAAGAAGGCCGAGATCATCGTCGAGCTGTACGTGTGCTGAACGCGGAGGTGCCGTCCGTTCGGTACTAGATCGTGGGACTGATCGCGGGATTGTTCACGGGGCGGATCGAGGGATGTGAGGACGTTCCACTACATCAACCGCGTGCTCTAACGCTTCTGCTGTACGGTCTACAAGGGTACGTAGATCACTCATCCCCTCTCGTAGATGGACATCACCATGATAGGTCTTCGTGCGCGTAGGAAATTTTTTGTTTCCCATGCGACGTTCCCCAACAGTGGCATCATGAGCTAGGTTCATGCGTAGATGTCTTCTCGAGTAGAACACAAAAGTTTTTGTGGGCGGTGATGTGCGTTTTGCTGCCCTCCTTAGTCTTTTCTTGATTCCGCGGTATTGTTGGATTGAAGCGGCTTGGACCGACATTACTCGTACGCTTACGAGAGACTGGTTTCATCGTTACGAGTAACCCCCTTTGCTCAAAGATGACTGGCAAGTGTCGGTTTCTCCAACTTTAGTTGAATCGGATTTGACCGAGGAGGTCCTTGGATGAGGTTAAATAGCGACTCATATATCTCCGTTGTGGTGTTTACGTAAGTAAGATGCGATCCTACTAGATACCCATGGTCACCACGTAAAACATGCAACAACAAAATTAGAGGACGTCTAACTTGTTTTTGCAGGGTATGCTTGTGATGTGATATGGCCAACGATGTGATGTGATATATTGGATGTATGAGATGATCATGTTGTAATAGATAATATCGACTTGCACGTCGATGGTACGGCAACCGGCAGGAGCCATAGGGTTGTCTTTATAACTAACGTTTGTGCTTGCAGATGCGTTTACTATTTTGCTAGGACGTAGCTTTAGTAGTAATAGCATGAGTAGCACGACAACCCCGATGGCGACACATTAATGGATATCATGATGATGGAGATCATGGTGTGACGCCGGTGACAAGAAGATCGTGCCGGTGCTTTGGTGATGGAGATCAAGAAGCACGTGATGATGGCCATATCATGTCACTTATAAATTGCATGTGATGTTAATCCTTTTATGCACCTTATTTTGCTTAGAACGACGGTAGCATTATGAGGTGATCTCTCACTAAAATTTCAAGACGAAATTGTGTTCTCCCCGACTATGCACCGTTGCTACAGTTCGTCGTTTCGAGACACCACGTGATGATCGGGTGTGATAGACTCAACGTTCACATACAACGGGTGCAAAACAGTTGCGCACGCGGAACACTCGGGTTAAGCTTGACGAGCCTAGCATGTGCAGACATGGCCTCGGAACACATGACACCGAAAGGTCGAGCATGAATTGTATAGTTGATATGATTAGCATAGAGATGCTTACCACTGAAACTATTCTCGACTCACGTGATGATCGGACTTGAGATAGTGGATTTGGATCATGTACCACTCAAATGACTAGAGAGATGTACTTTTTGAGTGGGAGTTCTTAAGTAATATGATTAATTGAACTAATTGTCATGAACATAGTCTAATGGTCTTTGTGAATTACGATGTAGCTTGCGCTATAGCTCTACTGTTTTTATATGTTCCTAGAGAAAATTTAGTTGAAAGTTGATAGTAGCAAACTTTGCAGACTGAGTCAGTAAAACCGAGGATTGTCCTCGTTGCTGCACAGAAGGCTTATGTCCTTAATGCACTACTCAGTGTGCTGCACCTCGTGCGTCATCTGTGGATGCTGTGAACATCCGACATACACGTTTCTGATGACTACACAATAGTTCAGTACAAAAATACTTAATGGCTTAGAAGCAAGGCGCCGAAAATGTTGTAAAACGTCACGGAACATAAGTGATGTTCTAAAGAGATGAAATTGTGATTTCATGCTTGTGCCCTTGTTAAAAGGTACGAGACCTCCGACAAGATTCTTTGTCCACAAAGTAAAGGAGAAAGGCTCAATCGTTGAGCATGTGCTCAGATTGTCTGAGTACGACAATCGCTTGAATCAAGTGGGAGTTAATCTTCCAGATGAGATAGTGATAGTTCTCCAAAGTCACTGCCACCAAGCTGTGAGAGCTTCGTGATGAACTATAAACATATCAAGGATACATACAATGATCCTTGAGCGATTCGCGATGTTTGACACTGCGAAAGTAGAAATCGAGAAGGAGCATCAATAGTTGATGGTTTGTAAAACCACTAAGTTTCAAGAAAGGCAAGGGCTAGAAGGGATACTTCGTGAAACGGCAAAACAGTTGCTGCACTAATGAAGAGACCCAAGATTAAACTCAAACCGGAGACTAAGTGCTTCTGTAATGAGGGGAACTGTCACTGAGGCGGAGCAACTCTAGATACTTGGTAGATAAGAAGGCTGGCAAAAGTCGAAAGAAGTGTATTTGATATACATGATGTTGATGTGTACTTTACTAGTACTCCTAGTAGCATGAGGGTATTGGATACCGGTTCGGTTGCTAAGTGATTAGTAACACGAAATGAAAGCTACGGCATAAACGGAGACTAGCTAAAGGCGAGGTGACGATACGTGTTGGAAGTGTTTCCAAGGTTGATATGATCAAACGTCGCACGCTCCCTTTACCATCGGGATTGGTGTTAAACCTAAATAATTGTTATTTGGTGCTTGCGTTAAGCATGAACATGATTGGATCGTGTTTATTGCAATACGATTATTCATTTAAAGAGAATAATGGTTACTCTATTTTCTTGAATAATCACCTTCAATGGTTTATTGAATCTCGATCGTAGTGTTACACATGTTCATGATATTGGTGCCAAAAGATACGAGTTGATGATGATAGTACCACTTACTTGTGGCACTGCCGCTTGAGTCATGTTAGTATAAATTGCATGAAGAGGCTCCATGCTGATGGATCTTTGTACTCACCTGATTTCGAATCACTAGTGACATGCAAATAATACCACATGAGCAAGGCCTTGTTTTCATTGAGATGAAATAAGATAGTAACTTGTTGGAAGTGATACATTTTGATGTATGCAGTCCAATGGGTGCTGAGGCACGCAGTGGATATCATTATGTTCTTACTTCACTGACGATTTGAGTAGATACTAGAGTATTTACTTAATGAATCACAAGTCTGAAATATTGAAAAGTTCAATTCTGTTTCGGAGTGAAGTTCGTCGTAACAAGAGGATAAACTGTCTACGATATGATCATAGAAATGAATATCTGAGTTACGAGTTTTGGTACGCAGTTAAGACAATGTGGAAATTGTTTCGCAGTTCATGCCACCTGGAACATCATAGTGTGATGATGTGTCTGAACGTCAAGCCACGCACTATTTGGTATGGTGCATACTATGATGTCTCTTATCGAATTACCACTATCTTTTATGGGTTATGCATTAGAGACAACCGCACTCATTTAAATAGGGCACCGCGTATTTCCGTTAAGATGACACAGTATAGACTGAGGTTTAGAGAAATCTAAACTGTCGTTTCTTGAAAGTTTGGGGCTTCGACACTTATGTGAAAAAGTTTCAGTCTGATAAGCTCGAACCCAAAGCGGATAAATGCATCTTCATAGGATATCCAAAACAGTTGGTACATCTCCTATCTCAGATCCGAAAGCAAAGTGTTTGTTTCTAGAAACGGATCCTTTCTCGAGGAAAGGTTTCTCTCGAAAAAATTGAGTGGGAGAGTGGTAGAACTTGATGAGGTTATTGAACCATCACTTCAACCAGTGTGTAGCAGGGCGCACGAAGTTGTTCATGTGGCGCCTACACCAATTGAAGTGGAAACTGATGATGATGATCATTGAGCTTCGAATCAAGTTACTACAAGCCTCGTAGGTTGACAAGGTCGCGTACTACTACAGAGTGGTACGGTAACCATGTCTTGGAGGTCATGTTGTTGAGAAACAGTGAACCTACGAGTTATGGAGAAAGCGATGGTGGGCCCAAATTCCGACAAATGGCTGGAAGCCATGAAATCCGAGAGAGGATCCATGTATGAAAACAAAGTGTAGACTTTGGAAGAACTACTTGATGGTCAGAGGACTATTGAGTAAAGATGGGTCTTTAAAAGAAAGACAGACGATGATGGTGATAAATCACTATTAGGAAAAGCTCGACTTGTCGCAAAGATGTTTTCGACAAGATCAAACAGTTGACTATGATGAGACTTTCTCACTCATAGCGATGCTAAAGGTCTGTTAGAATTATGTTAGTTGTTGATGCATTATTTATGAAATATTGCACGTAGGATGTCAAAACATTGTTTTCTCGACGGTTTCCTTGAGCAAACATTGTATGTGATACAACCAGAAGGTTTTGTCGATCCTAAAGATACTAGCAAGTATGCAAGCTCCAGTGATCCTTCAATGGACTGGTGCAAGCATCTCGGAGTTGGAATATACACTTTGATGTGATGATCAAAGATTTTGGGTTTGTACAAGGTTTATGAGAAACTTGTATTTCCAAAGAAGTGAGTGGGAGCACTATAGAATTTCTGATAGGCATATGTGGTAGACATATTGTGGATCAGAAGTAATGTAGAATTTCTGTAAAGCATACAAGGTTGTTTGAAAGAAGTTTTCAAAGGAGTACCTGGATTACGCTACTTGAAACGTTGAGCATCAAAGATCTATGGAGATAGATCGAAAGCGCTTAATAGAAGTTTCAACAAGATACATGCCTTGACAAGTTTTTGAAAGAGTTCAAAATAGATCAGCAAAGGAGGAGTTCTTGGTTGCGTTGTGAGGTGTGAATTTGAGTAAGACTCAAAACCCGACCATGGCAGAATAAATAGAATAGGCGAAGGTCGTCTTCTGTGCCTTAGCCGTAGAATCTAAAGTATGCCATGCTGTGTACCGCACCTGATGTGTGCCTTGACTCAAAGTATGTTGAGAGGTACAGAGAGTGATCCATGATTGAATCACTAGCAGCGGTCGAAATTTATCCTTAGTAACTAATGGACTAAGGAATTTTTCTCGATTATGGAGGTGGTTAAAGAGTTTGTCGTAAAGGGTTACGTCAATACAAGCTTTGACACTAATCCGAATAACTATGAGTAGTGAAACGGATTCGTATAGTAGAGTAGATATTTGGAGCGTTTCCGAATAGCACGTAGTAGCAGCATCTATAAGATGACATAAAGATTTGTAAAGAACGCACGGATCTGAAAGTTTCAGAACCGTTGACTAAAACCTCTCTCACGAGCAAAACGTGATCAGACCCCATAACTATATGGGTGTTGGATTCGTTGGAATCACATGGTGATGTGAACTAGATTATTGACTCTAGTGCAAGTGGGAGCCTGTTGGAAATATGCCCTAGAGGCAATAATAAATTAGTTATTATTATATTTCTTAGTTCATGATAATCGTTTATTATCCATGCTATAATTGTATTGATTGGAAACACAATACTTGTGTGGATACATAGACAAAACATTGTCCCTAGTAAGCCTCTAGTTGACTAGCTCGTTGATCAAAGATGGTCAAGATTTCCTGGCCATAGGCAAATGTTGTCACTTGATAACAGGATCACATCATTAGGAGAATCATGTGATGGACTAGACCCAAACTAAATAGACGTAGCATGTTGATCGTGTCATTTTGTTGCTACTGTTTTCTGCGTGTCAAGTATTTATTCCTATGACCATGAGATCATATAACTCACGGACACCGGAGGAATGCTTTGTGTGTATCAAACGTCGCAACGTAACTGGGTGACTATAAAGATGCTCTACAGGTATCTCCGAAGGTGTTCGTTGAGTTAGTATGGATCGAGACTGGGATTTGTCACTCCGTGTAACGGAGAGGTATCTCGGGGCCCACTCGGTAATACAGCATCACACACAAGCCTTGCAAGCAATGTGACTTAGTGTAAGTTGCGGGATCTTGTATTAAGGAACGAGTAAAGAGACTTGCCAGTAAACGAGATTGAAATAGGTATGCGGATACTGACGATCGAATCTCGGGCAAGTAACATACCGAAGGACAAAGGGAATGACATATGGGATTATATGAATCCTTGGCACTGAGGTTCAAACGATAAGATCTTCGTAGAATATGTAGGATCCAATATGGGCATCCAGGTCCCGCTATTGGATATTGACCGAGGAGTCTCTCGGGTCATGTCTACATAGTTCTCGAACCCGCAGGGTCTGCACACTTAAGGTTCGACGTTGTTTTATGCGTATTTGAGTTATATGGTTGGTTACCGAATGTTGTTCGGAGTCCCGGATGAGATCATGGACGTCACGAGGGTTTCCGAAATGATCCGGAAACGAAGATTGATATATAGGATGACCTCATTTGATTACCGGAAGGTTTTCGGAGTTACCGGGAATGACGAATGGGTTCCGGGAGTTCACCGGGGGGGGGGGGGCAACCCACCCCGGGGAAGCCCATAGGCCTTGGGGGAGACACACCAGCCCTTAGTGGGCTGGTGGGACAGCCCACAAGTGCCCTATGCACCAAGGAGAAGAAAATCAAGAGAGAAAGAAGAAAAAAAAAGGAGGAGGTGGGAAGGAAGGGGGACTCCCTCCCACCAAACCTAGTCCAACTCGGTTTGGGGGGGAGAGTCCTCCCCCTTGGACTCGGCCGACCCCCTTGGGGCTCCTTGAGCCCCAAGGCAAGGCCCCCTCCCTCCCACCTATATATACGGAGGTTTTAGGGCTGATTTGAGACGACTTTTCCACGGCAGCCCGACCACATACCTCCACGGTTTTTCCTCTAGATCGCGTTTCTGCGGAGATCGGGCGGAGCCCTGCTGAGACAAGGTCATCACCAACCTCTGGAGCGCCGTCACGCTGCCGGAGAACTCTTCTACCTCTCCGTCTCTCTTGCTGGATCAAGAAGGCCGAGATCATCGTCGAGCTGTACGTGTGCTGAACGCGGAGGTGCCGTCCGTTCGGTACTAGATCGTGGGACTGATCGCGGGATTGTTCGCGGGGCGGATCGAGGGACGTGAGGACGTTCCACTACATCAACCGCGTTCTCTAACGCTTCTGCTGTACGGTCTACAAGGGTACGTAGATCACTCATCCCCTCTCGTAGATGGACATCACCATGATAGGTCTTCGTGCGCGTAGGAAATTTTTTGTTTCCCATGCGACGTTCCCCAACAAGTCAATCTTCAATCTTGAAGAAAATGAATGCACCATCCATACTGATGACTATGCTGATGACTTTGCTCCAACCTATTGCTTCATGGCAAAAGGTTCAAAGGTATCAAATAATGCCTCCTCCTCTGATTCAAGTGACTGTGAACATGATGATTACAAAAAACCCAGTTACAGTAAACTTGCCATCATTGCCACTAAACAACAAACTGCTCTGGAGAAGCTTCAAAAACTGCTAGACAAAAGTGATGATCTGTTGAATGATGAAATGAATCTTAATCAAATCCTCGCTGATGACATGAAAAATCTTCAGTCTAGATTTGATAATCTTCAGGATCGTCATGATACACTCCTCACTGATCATGAGAAGCTTTCCTACGAATTCCTTCAAAGAAAGCTTGATCTTGAGAAGCTGAGGATGTCTCATGATGATCTTCGTATGGAAAATGATTCATTACTAGCTCAACAGATTAGCGCTAGTCAAGTTGAATTTATTCCTCCATGTCTTAAATGCATTGAACATACAATTGCTAATTCCTCACCAGAATCATCAAATGCTACAAATTCTTCAACTGCACCTGCTGTGTCTATTTCCTCACTTGAGGAAAACACAAATGTTACTGATGAAAATGCAGGGTTGAAGGAATTGTATGTGACAGGCATGTACAAAAGCCTCAAAGGACACCAAACCCTTTGTGATGTGCTCAAAAAGCAGATCTTGAACAGGAACCCGAGGAAAGAAGGAATTTCCTTTGAGAGGAAATTAAATGCTGATGGAACTTATTGGAAACCTGAGTAGTATCCCAAAACCTCATGGGTTGCTGCTACTGGGCCTCCTTTTGATCCATCTAATCTAACTGGCTTCTCATGTGAATTATCCTATTCCTCGGATGAGTCATTTGACTCCAACTATAAACTGTTCAAAAATCAATCTGGTGAAGTATTTGCTAGATATGTTGGAACTAACTGCAGGAATGGCCCTCCTCTGAGGAAAATCTGGGTTCCCAAAATTTGTCTTGAAAATCTTCAAGTGAATGTCCTCATGACACCACCTCTGAAGAATCTGAACCCCAGATCAAATTCCTCAGGAGGATCAAAGTCTTCAAGAGGATCAAAATCCTCAACTAGTCAAAACTATGCTCGTACCCATGCTTATGCGTCTAACATGCAGGGAAACTACAAGGAATATGATTATGAGCGCTACTCCTCAAATCATTATGTTCATAAATCCTCAAACCAGTTCTCTGCATACTCATATGAGTACTTTAACCCCCCTACTGTTAAGAGAAGTGCATTAGCTTCAATGCCACCTTTCTCATATGGTGCTCGCAGGATGATGAACGCTTTGCCACCCCTTCAGATGTGGGTGGTGAAGAAATCAAACTAATCACTTCTGCAGGTCAGGTCTCCAGATGAAAATCATCATTTGAAGAATTTGCTGGAGACCTGAGGAAATGCTTGATAGGACGCAAGCTAATGATTGATGAAATAGAGATATTTCACACGTCCTTATATTTCTGTTATGATGAAATTCTGATCTGATGAAATTAATATCATATTCTTCAAATCTGAAGCATATGAGATGGTAAGCTGTACTAATTCATGTGCAGGATGACAAACCCAAGAATACTGTGTGGATTCTTGATAGTCGTTGCACACATCACATGACTCGTGATAAAAGCTTACTGATGAATATGCCATTAACTTCATCACCTCTGAAGCAAATCACATATGCTGACGAAGGTAAAAGCAAGGTATTGGGACTTGGCAAAGTGGCTATTTCCAAGGATAGGCATATGGACAAAGTGATGCTTGTTGAATCCCTTGGTTTTAACCTTATGTCAGTCTCAATGCTTTGTGATCTTGATATGATTGTTATCTTTGGTAGATATAGATGTGTAGTCATCATGGAATCTGATAGATCCAAAGTCTTCGAAAGTGTAAGAAGAGGGGATTTGTACATTGTTGATTTCTCTACAGGTCCTCAATCAGCCACTTGCTTACTAGCAAAAACCTCAGAAGGATGGCTGTGGCACCGAAGACAAGGTCATGCAGGCATGATGAATTTGCACACGCTCACTAAGAAGAAGCATGTCATCGGCATCGAATCAGTCAAATTCCTCAAGGACCATCTCTGCGGTGCTTGTGAATCTGGGAAAATGACCAGATCCAAGCATCCCTCTAAAACCATCATGACTACTACACGTCCATTCGAATTGCTTCATATGGATTTATTTGGACCTACTCACTATGCCACACTAACCAATGCAGCATCTCTATATGGCTTTGTCATAGTTGATGATTATTCCAGATACACTTGGGTGCATATCATAGTGTATAAAACTGAAGTGCAGGAAATCTTCAAACGATTTTCTTCAAGGGCCTCGACGAACTTCGGCATCAAGATCAAACATATCAGGAGTGATAATGGAACCGAGTTCAAAAACACTGGTCTTGATGATTATCTTGATGAACTTGGTATTACTCACGAATTGTCTGCTCCTTATACTCCTCAGCAGAATGGTGTCGTCGAAAGAAAGAACAGGACTGTGGTTGAAATGGCAAGAACTATGCTTGAAGAATATCAGACTCCTCGTCGCTTCTGGCCTGAAGCAATCAACACTGCATGTCATATCATCAACAGGGTATATCTTCACAAATTTCTCAAGAAAACCTCATATGAACTCATCACTGACAAGAAACCCAATGTAAGTTATTTCAAAGTCTTCGGTGCAAAATGCTGGATTAGAGATCCTCATCATAGCTCAAAATTTGCACCTAAGGCACATGAAGGTTTTATGCTCGGTTATGGAAAGGACTCGCACACCTACAAAGTCTTCAACAACTATCACAACAAAGTTGTTGAGACTGTAGATGTGCGGTTCGATGAAACTAATGGCTCGCAAAGAGAGCAATTGCCTTCTGATCCAGATAAGCTGTCTCCTGAGGAAGCAATAAAGCTTAAGCCTACTGAAGACATTGTCCCCACTGAGAAAATTGCTGAAGAAACGATCCCCATCGCTGATGAAAACCAAGAAGATGCTCCTGAGGAAATTGCAACAGCACCACTTCCTCAGCCCAGACAAAATCCTCAACCAGCTCATCCGAGGATTGCAAATGAAGTAGAACTTGACAAAATCCTCAACAACATCAACGCGCCAGGTCCTCTCACTCGCTCAAAAGCTTCACACTTAGTTAACTTTTGTCGGCATTTTTCCTTTGTATCCATCACAGAACCCTCAAAAGTAGCTGAGGCTTTTCTGGAACCGGAGTGGATCCAAGCCATGCAAGACGAACTTCTTCAATTCAAGCTGAATGACGTATGGGAGCTCGTCAAACGACCAGATCCTCGCAAGCATAACATCATTGGCACCAAGTGGATTTTCCGAAACAAGCAAGATGAGGACGGTCAAGTGGTGAGGAACAAGGCACGACTTGTAGCCCAAGGCTACACCCAGGTTGAAGGAATAGATTTCGATGAAAATTTTGCACCTGTTGCTAGACTTGAAGCTATTCGAATTCTACTTGCTTATGCTAATCATCATAACATCACCTTATATCAAATGGATGTGAAAAGTGCATTCCTCAATGGTAAGCTTGAGGAAGAAGTATATGTTGCTCAGCCCCCAGGTTTTGAGGATCCAAAGAATCCAGACAAAGTCTTCAGATTCAAAAAGGCTCTGTATGGCCTCAAGCAAGCCCCTCGGGCATGGTATGATACATTGAAGGAATTCCTCATGAAGAAAGGCTTCAAACATGGTTCACTCGATCCAACTCTTTTCACAAAATCTTATGATAATGAGCTGTTTGTATGTCAAATATATGTTGATGATATCATATTTGGCTGTACTGACAAAAGATACAGTGATGAATTTGCCTACATGATGAGTGAAGAATATCAGATGTCCATGATGGGGGAGCTGAAATTCTTCTTAGGTCTTCAAATTCGTCAACAAAGCAATGGAATCTTCATATCACAGGAGAAATACCTCAAGGATGTTCTGAGGAAATTCGACATGCACGAATGCATAGGTGCCAAGACTCCGATGCCTACCAACGACCACCTCGACACTGATGAAAATGGTAAAGACTTCGATCAGCAGGTATACCGTTCTATGATTGGCTCCTTATTGTATCTATGTGCATCTAGGCCAGATATAATGCTTAGTGTTTGCATGTGTGCATGTTTTCAAGCAAAACCGAAGGAATCACACCATAAGGCTGTGAAACATATTCTTCGATACTTAGCTCACACACCAACACTAGGATTATGGTATCCCAAGGGCTCCAATCTTCATCTGGTAGGGTATTCTGATTCAGACTATGCTGGTGACCGTGTGGATCGCAAGTCAACGTCTGGCACATGCCATTTCCTCCGAAGATCACTAGTTTGCTGGTCCTCAAAGAAGCAGAACTGCGTATCACTCTCCACTGCCGAAGCTGAGTACATTGCTGCTGGTTCTTGCTGTGCTCAATTACTATGGATGAAGCAAACCCTCAAGGACTACGGCATCAACATGAAGAATGTGCCTCTCTACTGTGACAATGAGAGTGCTATCAAGATTGCATATAACCCAGTACAACACTCGAAGACCAAGCACATCCAGATTCGTCATCATTTTCTTCGGGACCATGTCCTCAAGGGCAATATCCTCATCGACCATGTGAAGACTGATGATCAACTGGCTGATATCTTCACTAAGCCCTTGGATGAGAAAAGGTTTTGCAAGTTGCGGTGTGAGCTAAATATCTTAGAGTCTTCAAATGTTTTGTAAAAACATGCACACATCCTAACACTTATGCGAAGTTGATGACTTAGATGTGCAACACATGATAAAACGATTTTCTTCAACTAATGAAGAAAGTCACTCTGAATGTGAAGAAATTAACGAAAAAATCGATTCTCAGGGCCCTACGACAATTGTATGCGGCGTCTGTAATCAACATTCTTATATGGTGGGTAACGCCACCGCCCAATGTGAAATTCCTCAAGTTGATTTTCTTCAAATGATCAATTACCTCACAATGCATTTTTCTTCAAAATAGTTATTCTTCATTGTGATGATCTATTACAAATCTTCAAAAACACTTGATGATTTTCATTTGCCTAGGTAGCCTGTGATTTTTAGTCCTCAACAGCATTCACTTATTGCTATTTCTTCGAGTTGATGTTTCTGCTAAGTGAATGTGATCGGACCCTACTTTCCCTCTATGCTATACTTATCCAGTCTGTTCAATTCTTCATATGCGTTCTACTTGAAACTTTGTTCAAAATCCTCACTGCATCCTTGTCAGCTAATGATTTTGTAACGAAAATCCTCAAATCTTCAAAAATTGTTTTCTTCAAAGGAACAGTAACTGAACCCCCACTTCCCACGATTGGATAACCACGATCTCCACTATCTCCACCACATCGTACGGGAGCTACACGTGTCATGCGGAGACGTAGAGGCAAGGGCTATTTGGTCCGAAACTTTTGCGCCAAACAGTAACTTTCGGGCTATAAATATGTCCTTATCCCCCTCGGTATCATCTTCTTCGCCTCATCGCTCTCCTGCCACAGCACACTCCACCGAACCCTAGCGCCACCGCTGGTAGTCTTGTCGCCGGTAAGGAAGAGCTTCACTGCCTCGACCTTTTCGTCGCCAGGATCACGCCGGAGTCGGAACATCTACGTCCGCCGCCGCCGTAGACGTTCTCTGCTACCGAGTTAGGGTGCATTGGACACTCGACCGAAGAGCCTCTCCAACACTACTTTCTGTGTTCTTCGTTCGCACCTTCCAGGGTAAATATATCCCATTTTTACAACAGATTAGATCTGAAATTTTACCCCTTCTATGAGAAATCTGTTTTTTTCTCAAGATACGATGTGCACATGATTCCTCAAACACTACCTATCACCGCAATCACTGATGAACTAGCTAAGCATCTAAGATTTTCACGAGATTCCTCAATTGTGCAAATTTTCGGATCTGTACAACTCTGGAACCCAAGAACAGTATGCTTAGGCAAATTCCTCAACCACTGGTTATATTCCTCAAACTGTCAAACTTTTTCATTTTCTTCAAATCTGAGAACGCATATGACCTCTCCAAATTCCTCGCAACTATACTCTATTCACAGGTATACACATGTCAGCTGATGAATCTCTCGGTTCTCATCACATTAACTCATTTGCAGCGTTTATGGAAGAAACTCTTCAAGGCTCATCAGAATCCTCAAGAATTCAAAATCATCAGCAAATTCCTCGTCTGAAGAAAATGGAGGAAGAAAGGAAACAGAAGGGAGGAAAGAAACTGGAGCAGAACACATCTGCTGATATTCCTGATGACATATACTTGGACTATTGTACGCCTGATGAAGAACCTGAGACAATGGCCAAGAGAAAGATTAGGCTGCAGAAAATTGAACGCAGATGGGCAAAGGAATGAAAGGAGTACACGTTTGTGACTCCAAAATATGCGATGAAATTCGCTTTGAAGCCTCCTGGCAGAAGGGCCCCACTTGAGGATCATCAAGTAGCACATCCCTCAAGTCTTATGACACTTGATGACTACCCAGATGAAAAAGAAAGGCATCTGGCCAAGCTCAAGAAGCAAGCTGAAACAGCAGTGAAGAAATTCAATGAATCCTCAGATGCTGCCTCCGGTGCTGCTCATTCCTGAGCAGCAGAAACTTCAGGCTCAGAGATTCCTCAAAAGCAGTCTGTGCCATCAAAGCCAAAGGCTCCAAAGCCTCAAGAGAAGTATGCATAGGCTTCTGTCACAAAACCCTCAGCTCCAAAACCCTCAGCTCCAAAACCCTCGGTTCCAAAACCGTCAACACCAAAACCATCAGCGCCAAAACCCTCAGCACCCATCTTATCTACACCAAAATCCTCAGCTCCACCTCCAAAGCCAGTACAGAAGAATGTCGTGAAGTCTACGACAGCCAGCTCCAGCTCCTCACTCCCAGCTGCAACTAGCTCGGAGACAAAGTCTTCAACACCACTTGTGAAGACTTTGACAACTGCTCAACCTGCACCTCTGCCCAGCCCCAGCAAAATCATCGCAGTCCCGTCTGCATCAGAGGGAAGTGATGAGTATGATGATGAAACCTTGCAAGCCATCATCAGAAACAAGCAAGAACGGGTAGCACAAGCATCAGGCAGTGCTATTCCTCTGGCAATGGACCCCAAGGTCCTCCTCGACTTCATCAATGTATGGTATGAAGACCCAAACACCCCCATTGATGACTTGAAACTTCCTCCTGGCATCAGCCACATGGTGGCCACCTTCATAAACGAAGCCAAGTGGAAGGAACAGAAGGCCAAGCAGGCAAAGATTGCAAAGGCCAAAAAGGAGAAATTCCTCAGGCAAAATCTCCTCAAGCTGACGCCTGAAGCACTGGTGTCAACCCAGGCAGAGCTGCAAGTCTTGACTGACAAGTGTGACAAATTGTCAGACCGCAAAAGCATCAAGCGCAATTTCATCAAGCTAGCCAATAGTGATGTTGATGACTACAACAAACAACACCCACCACCAGCACCAACTCCTCAGCCCCTGGTTGAGCAGCCAGAAGATGTATCTCCTGATGAGGAGGAAATTCCTCAAGCTGAGGAACAACACCAAGAGCGCCGTGCTGATGAGCCGGCCATTGAAGAAATCATCACCGAGACCGCTCCTGATGAAACTGCAACCCCTGATGCAACTGCTCCTGATTCAGCTGCCTCGTCAAAGCAGGCTGATGACTCTGTTCCAGCTGGTTCCTCACTACGAGCTGAAGAATCTGCAGAAAGAACACCTTCACCAAAAGCTTCAAAGGTGAAGAAGATAATCCCGTCTGCATCAGACGCGAAGAAGACAAGAGCTGCTGAGAAGGAAGCAAAGAAGAGAAAAGCTTCTTCAGCAGAAGAAAAGATAGAGGCAAAGCGCCTCAAGGAAACTGAAGAATCTGCCCCTCTGGACCTGGTGCCTCTAAATGTTGCACCTTCATATGAAGTGGTCGTCATTGGTGACACAACTACAAGGGCAGATGAGGAAATGAAGGATGCTGCCTCTGAGGAGCATACTGATGAGGAAATCCAGATTGATGACAATCCTCAACCTCATCTTCCTCAGACAGAGACTACTCAAGCTTCAGCTGCAGCAGCTGATGAATCTGCTTCTGCAACAAATACCAGCTGATGAAATTCCTCAACCTGAGGAAACTGCTGAAGAAAATGTTCCCGCCCCTGACAATGACTTCATTGTACTCAACCCAGAGACCGCCCTGGTTGTTTCCCCTCCCATTCCTCATCACACTATCAAGCCAGTTCAGCGCCAGCCCTTCTCCAAGCGTCCAAAGTTTCAGAAAGAAAATTTCTTTGAGGAACGCATGTATTTCATCGGAGAAAACCCATATGACAAGCCTCAAATGAGGCATCTGAAGTTTTGGACAAGGACTCAGATGAACTACTATGCTTCTGTGCTCTGTGGGCGCAACAAGATATTCCAGCACAGGCACATTCCTCATGATGAGCTTGAAGAAATTCCCTGCATGGAACCAGTCCTCAGTGTACTCCACGATGCAGGTTTGATCCCTATGTGCTCAGATATATCAGACTGGAATAGTGAACTTATTCTTCAGTTCTATGCAACTCTGCACATCTCGGGCGACGCTGATGACATCAACACTTGGGTGTTCGACTGGATGACCCAAAACACTCACTACAAGGCTCCAGCGTCTGAACTCCTTAGAGAACTGCCCGTACCAATTCCTTCAGACGGGGCAGTGAAGCTTTATGGTGAGCGTGAGCTGCCAAATGGAATGATGGAAGTCCTCATGAAGCCTTTGGCTGCAGGCAAACCCTCAAGAACCACATTCCTCGTCCATGAGCTCAAGTACACACCCCGGTCTTTCTACCGCATTCTCTGCAGTGTGCTCGCGCCAATCAAAGGCCATGACGATGAAGAAGATGTCGTCGGCCTCATGAAGAATATCCTCTTCAACATCATTCACGGTATTCCTATGAATATCCATGATTTCTTCTTGAGGACTTTGGCTGACAATGCAATGTGCCCCTATGATCACAAAATTTATGCACCATGGATCATGAGATTCCTCAGGACAAGGACAGGCATCAACTTCCACGCAGATTCCAGAACCATGTTGGTTATATGCCTCCTATCCGTGTCAACAAGAAGACTTTTGAGCCCATTGAGGGAAAAGGAAAGTCTGTGATTGACGAAGGCAGCAGGCCCCTTGATGGCCAGTTTAAAGAACCAGACGCTTATTCTTCATGGGACGATACTGAGACTCGTCCACCCAGCCCTGTTCCTCCTCGCGTGCTAAACACCAGAGAGCTTCTCCTCAGTCTTCATCAGAAGGTGGATCACAACCACAAATGGGTCAAACGCCAGTTTGGTGCCATTTTGAAAACCCTCACTAAAACCCAGAACTCTGTGAAGATTAATCATCACTATCTGCATGAGGTTTTTGATCGCTCCTGGGCTACACTTGCACATCTGAAGACACAGACTGAGCTTGAAGAAATGAACTTTGAGCAGGACTTTGACTGGTCGTGGCCTCCCAAGAAGAAGTTCAGGCCCATTCCCGTGCCAGATCTTGAAGACAGCTCCTTCTCTTCATTCCACACCGCCGAATCTGATGAGGAACAACTCGACACAGCAACCGGCCCAAGGAAGAAGACTACACCCAAGAAGCATCAAGGATCTTCATCAACCGCCAAGAAATGAAGTCTTCACGGGCGTTAGTCCTCAGTTTGTCCTTTTTTGTCACTTGATGACAAAGGGTGAGAAACTTGAGAGTTAGTCTTCAAACGGGATTTATTTTTGGGGCTTATAAACTATATTTAAGTTACAAACTCTTGGCTCTTCTAAAGTTTTTATGTAATGAGTTGTAACTTAAGCCCGATGGTACTCTGACGCTTTCGAACGTTTTTCTTCGCATGCTTATTCCTCAAGTTTTAATGCACGCATGCTGAAATTCGTCAGATACCATTTGCCATCATGCATCTTCATTTTCTTCATATGATGTGTTACATGTATGCATGATTTACAAGATTCAGGGGGAGATCTCCATGATATAAATCATCAATGTGCATATGCTATAAAAGCAAAATCCTCAAGGTATGCACATCTTCAGGGGGAGTCTCTGTGAATCTTGTCTTCAAATTCCTCAATTGAGTATTTACACTTCACATTTTTATTCCCTGTTGAAGACTTAACCTAATTGTCATCAACCACCAAAAAGGGGGAGATTGTAAGTGCATCTAGTGCCCCTTAGTGATTTTGGTGGTTTGAAGACTTATAGGTTAAGTATCTAATGTGTTTATAAGTGTACACATGATCTATAAGTCATTGAGGAGTTTGAGATATTTGAAGAATATCGACCCCTAAAAATATATATCTTCAGTTGAAGAAATTGGTCTGAAGCCGAAGAAATGAATCACGAGGAATCTGCGATGAAAATGATATTCCTCATGAAGATATTGATATTGAGAAGATCGGTGGTTCCTGAAGAAAATCTTTCTGAAGAAATTGAAGCGTGAAGATTTACGTTTTCTGTTTTACTTTCTTCGCATTTGATGAATAGGAACATCGTACTGTTAAAGGGGGTCAAAGTAACACTATGAATGAATTTCCTCATGATGCTCAACCCAAGCCAAATCCTACCAAAAGCCTCAAGTGAGGAATATGAGTGACATGAGGACTCCCACAGTTGAGGGTCCCGACCGTTTCGATAACCACGCCAAGTCACTGGTCTTATCCACTCCAACGGTCATAATATTTAAGGGCATTAGTGTCAAATCATGTCGGGATGCTCCCAGGCTATAAATAGCCGCCCCCACAACCACTAGCTGGTTGGCTGCTCCGTTAGAAACTGACACTTGTCATAAGAGCAACCCAAATTCCTCAGAGCCTTCGAGAGTAAATCATCAGTGAGGAAATAGACCACCCACCGAAACCACAAACCAAACCTAGTGATTGAGCATCACTGAAGAAGTTGTTCCTGTGTGGGACTGAAGCCTTTTACCTTTGAGGACTGTGCATCCTCCAGACGGTTAGGCGTCATGGTCTAGAGCAATCCAGCAGTCAATTGTGGATCGCCGGGTGACCGAGTTTGTGAGGGTTTGGAAGTCTGCCCTGAAGACTTACCACGAGTGTTGGACGAGGACTGTGTGTCCTTAGCTCAAGGAGAATACGGTAGGGACTGTGTGTCCCGGGACTGGGTGTCCTTTGGTTTCAATACCAAGCCGCTCCAAACCAGATGTACAACTGTCACAGCAGTTGGAACTGGGTCATCAACAACAGTCTTCACCAAGAATCGGGTTCTAATTCCTCAACTCTTTACTTTCTCTGTATTATGTGTTGATGACTATCACTGTGACTGTTTGAAGAATTTGCTGAAGACTTTCTCTGAATTTCCTCAACCCCAAATTCTTCACTTAAGTTAATCATCATCTGTATTCTGCGTGCCTGCTTACTGCGCAATCTGTTTTCACAACCTTCACTCTGTAATACTGCTGTTGCGAACGTTTGCACGTCTGATCCTTAACTGTTTCCGCTGTAAGTTAGTCATCAGTGAGGAATTTCCTCAAAAGAAATTTCCTCAGTGATGAAATCTCCTATTCACCCCCCCCCCCAAGTCGATATAACGCACTTTCAGCATGCATTCCGTGTGTCGTCATACGTGCTTAGGGAAAAGAACTTGCATGACATCTTTTGTCCATCCCTCCTGTGGCAGCGGGGTCCAAAAGGAAACTATGGGATATTAAGGTTCTCCTTTTAATAAAGAACCGGACCAACGCATTAGCACTTGGTGAACACATGAACTCCTCAAACTATGGTCATCACTGGGAGTGGTTCCGGTTATTGTCACTCCGGGGTTGCCGGATCATAACACATAGTAGGTAACTACAACTTGCAAGATCGGATCTAAAACACACACATATTGGTGACAACATAATAATTCCAGATCTGAAATCATGGCACTCGGGCCCTAGTGACAAGCATTAAGCATGGCAAAGTAGTAGCAACATCAATCTTAGAACATAGTGGATACTAGGGATAAAACGCCATCAAAACTAACTCAATTACATGATAGATCTCATCCTACTCATCACCGCCCAGCGAGCCTACGAATAGATTACTCACGAACAATGAAGAGCTTCATGGAATTGGAGAGGGAAGAAGGTTGATGATGCGATGGCGACGATTTCCCCTCTCCGGAGCGCAAGACGGACTCCAGATCTGCCCTCTAGATGAAGAACAGGTGGTGGCGGCGCCTCCGTATCGAAAACGCGATGAAAACTTCTCTTTTTATTTTCTAGGATGAAAGGCAACTTATAGAGCTGGAGTTGGGGGCGGCAGGGCCGTGTGGGCCCCACAAGCCTGCCCACCGCCACCAGGGGGTGGCGGAGCAGGGGCTTGTGGCCCACTCGCCCACCCCGTGAGGTGGAACTTGGCGCAGATATTTTTGATATTTTCCAAAACTGCTCCCCGTAAATTTCTAGGACGTTTGGAGAACTTTGATTTCTGCACTAAAATAACACCAAGGCAATTCTGCTGAAAACAGCGCCAGTCCAGGTTAGTTCCATTCAAATCATGCAAATTAGAGTCCAAAACAAGGGCAAAAGAGTTTGGAAAAGTAGATACGATGGAGACCTATCAACTCCCCCAAGCTTAAAACCTTGCTTGTCCTCAAGCAACTCAGTTGACAAACTGAGAGAGAAAGAAAAACTTTGACAAACTCTGTTTGATCTTGTTGTTGCAACTATGTCTAACTCATAACCAGAATTTTGGCAAGATCACAAGTTAACCACATAAGCAAATGACACAAAGGTCTCACGGTAAACTAATATCAATGGCATAATCAGCTAACGAGCAAATAATAATGAGTTTCAAATACCAACACTTCAATCAAAACAAGCATGAAGCAATATGAATAGGTGGTATCTCGCTAGCTCTTTCTGAGATCGCAAAACATAAATGCACAACACTTTCAAAGATCAAGGGCTGACTAAACATTGTAATTCATAGCAACGAAGATCTAGTCATAGTCATACTCAATATCAATCAAAAGCAAAGCATAAAAATGACACACGTGCTCTCTAATTGGTGCTTATATAAGAGGAGAATGACTCGACAGGAAAATAAATAGACAAGCCCTTCGCAGAGGGAAGCATTGATTTGCAGAGGTGCTAGAGCTCAAGCTTTGAAAACAGAGATAATAATTTTGGGTGGCATGCTTTCTTTGTCAACGCAATGACCAAGAGTTCTCAATATCTTCCATGGTACTCATGCTATAGGCAGTTCCCAAACAGAAAAGTAAAGTTTTAACTCCCCCACCACCAATCAATCACACTCCATGGCGAGCCGAATCCTCGGGTACTGTCCATACTAACATCAATCCGGGGGGAGTCTTGTTTTACAGTTATGTTTTCGATTTAAGCGTGGAACTGGGCATTCCAAATACCGTCCCCTTTCTCGTGAATGACTGTGAATAAACACATGTCGAGGATAACACTCCTAGCATGGAAGATACCAATAGCTCTCTGCCACCACATGAGCGGTTCGGGCATGCAAAACAGATTATCTCTTGAAGGTTTAGAGAATGGCACATGCAAATTTACTTGGAACGGCAGGTAGATACCGCAAATAGGTAGGTATGGTGGACTCTCATGGAAAAACTTTTGGGTTTATGGAAGTAGATGCACAAGCAGTATTCCCGCTTAGTACAAGTGAAGGCTAGCAAAAGACTCGGAAGCGACCAACTAGAGAGCGACAACGGCCATCAAGATGCAATGAGTTTGACTAACATTGAATGCAAGCATGAACATGATATAAATCACCATGAACACGAACATCATAGAGGCTATGTTGATTTTGTTTCAACTACATGCATGAGCATGCACCAAGTCAAGCCACTTGAAACATTCAAAGCAGAATACCATCCTATCATACTACATCATAGTCATCTCAAAATCTATGTTGGCAATCAAGACAAACCATTATAAACTCTCAGCTAAATAAGCATGGCATCAGAAACTATGATCTCTAAGTTGTCATTGCAAACATGGTTCTCTCACAACAAAGCTAACTCTGGGTCGACAAGCTAGTCATATTTACAAACACAAAATAGATAGAGTTCATACCAGCTTTTCAGTCTGAGTGACTTCATCATATATCATCATTATTGCCTTTCATTTGCACGATCGAACGATGTGAACAATAATAAGCGCATTGGACTAAGCTGAATCTGCAGGCAAACACAAAGGAGAAGACAAAGTAATATGACTCTTTGAAAGCTAAACAGGTAAGCATGTAAGAACCACTAACCATTGTAACCAATATCTTCTACCTTGACACGAAGAAAAAGAAAACTATTTACACGGGAAAGCTCCCAACAAGCAAAAGAAGAAAGAAAAAATCTTTTTGGGTTTTCTCAAAAGGACACAAAACAAGAAAACAAGAAAACGAAAAGAAACTAGCAGGGATAATACAGTGGCAAAGTGTAAACACCGGCTAACAAAGTGAAAGCATAAGCATGAATGTAAAGTCGGTGAGAACACGTACTCCCCCAAGTTTAGGCTTTTGGCCTAGCTTGGTCTACTCCCATGGATGATCCTGGCGAAACCCAAAGTCATAATGGGTGTTATACGGGAGTGCTGCAACCACTGCCTGAATAGCTGCCTCACGAAGTCGAGCAGCAGTCGCCTCCCTCTCATACTCCTCTGCCTCTCCTATGGTTATGTAGTATCTTCGTTTTACCTGAAAGTCAAAGAAAGCAGGAGCAGGAAGGGTAATATGGAAAACACGCTGCCGGTTAAATATCAAGCGGTATAGGAGGGATCCATGATCTCTCTCAAGGAACTGGTAGCGTGTTAGAGCGACACGATCAAGGTAGGCTGTACGGAGAGGAGGGTCTTCTGGACGGATGGATACCCCAAGAAAATTTGCTAAGTGTGTAGCATAAACTCCACCAAAGAAATCCCCCTCACTAGCATTTTTATTTAGCCTCCTTGCTATAATAGCACCCATATTGAAGCTCCTGTCACCTGTTACTGCGCTCTTAAGGATACTAAGGTCGAAGCGCATAGGTGACAATGTGCACCCTTGTCGTTAATGCACCTACCTATGAAGAGGGCAAGGTAGTGCAAGGCAGGGAAATGGATGCTTCCTATGGTGGCTTGCGTGATATCTCTGGTTTCTCCAACAGCTATACTGGAGACAAAGTCTCTGACCGAAGAATTAGGAGGATCATTAACACTACCCCAATCGGGTATCTTGCAAATCCTATTGAAATCCTCCAGATCCACGGTATATGATTTATCGTACAGATCAAACAGTATGGATGAGTCACGACCAGCTAAAAATTTAAATCTACGCACGAAAGAGGCAGTGAGCATAGCATACTGTTCACATTTATCTAACCCGGCATTGCAGACAAGTGCATCAAACTCATCCTTGAAACCTGCTTCGATCATGAACTCATCGGAAGGCCATTCACATGGTTGTACCGGTGCGTCCCTTGGTTGAAAAGGTGCGGGCTCCCGAAAAGAGAGACGAGGACCCTTCTTACTTGAGGAACCACCATGAACTTCCTCCTGAACATAATTTCCTTATGCTGAAATTTTTGAAGTTCAAGAGAAAAGTGAATAAAGACCCACCACACCTTATAGCAACTATTCCTACTAGTGCCTAGAGACCGTATCATGTGCTAAAACTACTTGGAACTAGCTAAAATCAACATTTCTAGCTCAAGAACAGGGTCACCAAGGTAGCAAGAATACGCGAAGGATAAAGCACTAGAGCAAAAACTAATTGGACCAATGGAGGAGTCACTTACCAAGGATTAATTTCCCCAAAACGGTTCGGAGAATGGTGCTTTGAGCAAGGAGATTGAAAATCACACCCAAATGAGCAAGAACACGGGTTTGAGCTGTGAAACAATTTTTTCTGGAGGTGGAAGAAGAGGCTGGGAGCTGGAATGAGTGGAGGGGGTGCCTGTGGGCCCCATAAGCTTCCACCCCGCCACTAGGGGGTAGGTGGCGGTGGCAGGGCTTGTGGCCCACTGGTCAAGCCCCCAGGCCAGCTCTCAAGCCTAGAAATTTTTAAAAATTCTAGAAAAAATCATACTAAATTTTCAGGACCATCGGAGAACTTTTATTTTCGAGGTATTTTTCTCCGGGACGCTAAAACAGAAAACATGAAAAACTAAACTAATTCTATCATTTTTCTTCTAAGCAACAGAAAAAGAAAACTCAAAACACAGGTATGTGACTCTTTGATTCATCCGTTTCATGGTCATCGAAAGAAATCCGTCAATGGGATTGATCAAGTCCTTATGACAAAACCTTCTTGAATCGCAAGACAGAACGGAGAATTTTCGAATAGCCAGTAAATCACCTCAATGGGGATATGTATCTCCCCAACAAGAAAATCACACTTCATCTTGACACGAGGAATAGGGCATTCAAAGCTCCCAATGAGAATCGATGAAGTCTTTTTGATAGCATTGATGCAATGTACTAGATATCGTTTCTTCAGAAAGTGCTCTGTGTGCTCATTACCGTTGACATGGAAAGTGACATTGCCTTTGTTGCAATCTATAACAACCCCTGCAGTGTTTAAAAAGGGTCTTCCGAGGATGATAGCCATGGCATCGTCCTCGGGAATATCCAAGATAACAAAGTCTGTTAAGATAGTGGTATTAGCAACCACAACAGGCACATCCTCGCAAACGCCGATAGGGAAAGCAGTTGATTTGTCCGCCATTTGCAGAGAAATTTCAGTGGGTGTCAACTTATCCAACTCAAGTCTACGATAAAGAGAGAGAGGCATAAGACTAACACCAGCTCCAAGGTCACATAAGGCAGTTCTTACGTAGTTTCCTTTAATAGAGAAGGTGTAGTGGGCACTCCGGGATCACCAAGTTTCTTAGGAGTTCCACCTTTGAAAGTATAATTGGCAAGCATGGTGGAGATCTCAAGATCTGGTATCTTCCGTTTATTAGTCACGATATCTTTCATGTACTTGGCATACGGAGACATCTTGAGCATATCAGTTAACCGCATCTGCAGAAAGACGGGTCTTATCATCTCAACGAAGCGCTCAAAATCCTCATCATCCTTTTTCTTGGATGGCTTAGGAGGAAAGGGCATAGGTCTCTGAACCCATGGCTCCCTCTCTTTACCATGCTTCCTAGCAGTGAAGTCATTCTTATCGTACTTCTTAGGTTGTGGCTTATCAGGATTAACCGAAGGTTCAATCTCCACATCCTCATCATTGCTAGGTTGAGCATTATTATGAACATCGCTGTCCACATTGTCACCAGGTTCATGTTCACCACCAGATTGTGTTTCTGCATCAGACGCAGAAATATCATTAGGTTCTTCAGGTCAGACAATATTTGGTGAACTGGCGTGCAGGTTTCTATCATCCTTCTTCTTCTCCTTAGGATGACTAGGTGTATCAGCATTGATTCCTCGGGAGAATTGATCAAGATTCTCAAGGAATCAATGCTGATACAGCCAGTCATCCTAAGGAGAAGAAGAAGGATGATAGAAACCTACATGCCAGTTCACCAAATACTATCACACCTGAAGAACCTAATGATATTTCTACGTCTGATGCAGAAACACAATCTGGTGATGAACATGAACCTGGTGACAATATGGATAGCGATGTTCATAATAATGCTCAACCTAGCAATGATGAGGATGTGGAGATTGAATTACAGTTAATCCTGATGACCCACAACCTAAGAGATACGATAAGAATGACTTTACTGCTAGGAAGCATGGTAAAGAAAGGGAGCCATGGGTTCAGAGATCTATGCCCTTTCCTCCTAAGCCATCCAAGAAAAAGGATGATGAGGATTTTGAGCGCTTCGTTGAGATGATAAGACCCGTCTTTCTGCAGATGCGGTTAACTGATATGCTCAAGGTGTCTCCGTATGCCGAGTACATGAAAGATATCGTGACTAATAAACGGAAGATACCAGATCTTGAGATCTCCACCATGCTTGCCAATTACACTTTCAAAGGTGGAACTCCTAAGAAACTTGGTGATCCCAGAGTGCCCACTATACCTTGTTCCATTAAAGGAAACTACGTAAGAACTGCCTTATGTGACCTTGGAGCCGGTGTTAGTGTTATGCCGCTCTCTCTTTATCGTAGACTTGAGTTGGATAAGTTGACACCCACTGAAATTTCTCTGCAAATGGCCGGCAAATCAACTGCTTTCCCTATCGGCATTTGCGAGGATGTGCCTGTTGTGGTTGCTAACACCACTATCTTATCAGACTTTGTTATCTTGGATATTCCTAAGGACGATGCCATGGCTGTCATCCTCGGAAGACCCTTTTTAAACACTGCAGGGGCTGTTATAGATTGCAACAAAGGCAATGTCACTTTCCATGTCAACGGTAATGAGCACAAAGTGCAGTTTCCGAAGAAGCGATATCAAATACATTGCATCAATGCTATCAAAAAGACTTCATCGATTCTTATTGGGAGCTTTGAATGCCCTATTCCTCGTGTCAAGATGAAGTATGATTTGCTTGTTGCGGAGATATATATCCCCACTGAGGTGACTTCGTGGCTATTCGAAAATTCTCCGTTCTCTCTTGAGATTAGAGAAGGTTTTATCTTGAGGACTTGATCAACCCTATTGACGGATTTCTTTCGATGACCATGAAATGGATGAATCAAAGAGTCACATACCTCTGTTTTGAGCTTTCATTTTCTTTTGCTTAGAAGAAAAATGATAGATTTAGTTTAGCTTTTCCTGTTTTCTGTTTTAGCGTCCCACAGAAAAAGACCTCAAAAATAAAAGTTCTCCGATGGTCCTGAAAATTTAGTATGATTTTTTCTGGAATTTTTGAAAATTACTGGGCCTGAGAGCTGGCCTGGGGCCAGACCAGTGGGCCACAAGCCCTGCCACCACCACCCCCGTGGTGGCGGAGAGCAAGCTTGTGGGGCCCACAGGGACCCCCTCCACTCATTTTAGCTCCCAGCCTCTTCTTCCACCTCTATAAAAAATTATTTGGCAGCTCAAACCCGTGTTCTTGCTCATTTGGCTATGATTTTCGATCTCCTTGCTCAAAGCACCATTCTCCGAACCGTTTTGGGGAAATTACTCCTTGGTAAGTGACTCCTCCATTGGTCCAATTAGTTTTTGCTCTAGTGCTTTATCCTTCGCGTATTCTTGCTACCTTGGTGACCCTGTTCTTGAGCTAGAAAGGTTGATTTTAGCTGGTCCCAAGTAGTATTAGCGCGTGATACGGTCTCTAGGCACTAGTAGGAGTAGTTGCTACAAGTTGGGTTAATCTTTATTCACTTTTCTTTCGAAGTCTCTAAAAATTTCAGAATTTTTCAAAGCTAGAAAAAGGAAAAGATGAGGAGGTTCTTGAGAGGCTCTTCAAACCGTAACCCCAAGGAGGATGAGAAGAACCACCCCAAGTACGTAGTCCCTCGAGTTACAGAAGTTCGAGCGTGCGAATGGTCAAGTGATGAATTTTTGCGCCCCGCTGGGCTTTATGAAGACTTTTATTACTTGGTGGAGAACGCAGGTCTTACTGCGTTCGTTGAAGATAAGTGCTCACAATACCTCCTCCTCACCAATATTTTCGTTCAAAGCTTCAACTTTTATCCGAGGAAGAATCCTCCCATGGTTGAGTTCATGATATACGACATCCCCCAGTGCATGACACTACAGGATTTTTGCAATGTATGCAAATTACCTTATGTTGGGGATATCCGTGACCCTCGTCCACGGGACTTGGAGAATTTCATTGGTACTATTGCTGTTGGAGAGGAGAGAGGAGTGTCTCGCGCTAGAATTGCTAGCATACATTTTCCTGTGCTCCGGTACTTCTCACTATTTGTGGGAAAATGTTTGATTGGCCGTGGGGAGGCTGGATCACTTAGTTCTCCAGACCTTGCGGTTTTGCGCGAAGGCCTTTATAACGATAAGGCTTATAGCCTAGGTGCTATAGTGACCCAGCAGTCGAACACCAACCGTTCCAAGGGTGTTGTCTATGGAGGTATCTATGCTACCCGTCTTGCCAAACACTTTGAGATACCCATTAGACTGGGAGAGGAAGGAGAGATGCTTCTCCCCGAGAAATATCTGGATTATGACAGCATGGTTTGCCATGATTTTATGGATAGAGATGCTAGTAGACGGATGATTTATAACCTGGTATTTAGTGAGGGTACTCGAGAGACTATTACTTTGCCTGCTCCTTCTTTGTTCGATCTTCATGCAGGCAGGTACACTATTATGCCCTCGGACATCTACGCATATTGGGGCTTGGCCCAACCACAGGCGCCCGTGCCCGAGCCGCCAGTCGAGTACCAGACGCCAGTTTATCAGTGGGAGCCACAGGAGCTCACACAGCAGTGGCATCCACAGTCTGCTCCGGAGTATCCTGGAGCTGGTTATTTCCCACTATGGGAGTATACCAAGCTAGGCCAAAAGCCTAAGCTTGGGGGAGTACGTGTTCTCACCAACTTACATTCATGCTTATGCTTTCACTTTGTTAGCCGGTGTTCACACTTTGCCACTGTATTATCCATGCTAGTTTATTTTTGCTTTCTTGTTTTGTTGTTTTGTGTCCTTTTGAGAAAACCCAAAAAGATTTTTCTTTCTTCTTTTGCTTGTTGGGAGCTTTCCTGTGTAAATAGTTTTCTTTTTCTTTGGGTCAAGGTAGAAGATATTGGTTACAATGTTTAGTGGCTCTTGCATGCATACATGTTTAGCTTTCAAAGAGCCATATTACTTTGTCTTCTCCTTTGTGTTTGCCTGCAGATTCAGTTTAGTCCAATGCACGAGCACTCTTATTATTGTTCACATTGTTCGCTCGTGCAAATGAAAGGCAATAATGATGATATATGATGAAGTGACTGAGACTGAAAAGCTGGTATGAACTCTATCTATTTTGTTTTTGTAAATATGACTAGCTTGTCGACCCAGATTCAGCTTTGTTGTGAGAGAACCATGTTTGCAATGACAACTTAGAGATCATAGTTTCTGATGCCATGCTTATTTAGCTGAGAGTTCATAATGGTTTGTCTTGAATGCCAACATAGATTTTGAGATGACTATGATGTAGTATGATAGGATGGTATTCTCCTTTGAATGATTCAAGTGGCTTGACTTGGCGCATGTTCATGCATGTAGTTGAAACAAAATCAACATAGCCTCTATGATGTTCGTGTTCATGGTGATTTATATCCTGTTCATACATGAATTCAATGTTAGTCAAACTCATTGCATCTTGATGACTGTTGTCGCTCTCTAGTTGGTCGCTTCCCAGTCTTTTGCTAGCCTTCACTTGTACTAAGCGGAATACTGCTTGTGCATCCACTTCCATATACCCAAAAGTTTTTCCATGATAGTCCACCATACCTACCTATTTGCGGTATCTACCTGCCATTCCAAGTAAATTTGCATGTGCCACTCTCTAAACCTTCAAGAAATAATCTGTTTTGCATGCTCGAACCGCTCATGTGGTGATAGAGGGCTATTGGTATCTTCCATGCTAGGAGTGTTATCCTCAACATGTGTTTATTCACTGTCATTCACGAGAAAGGGGCCGGTAATTGGAATGCCCAGTTCCACGCTTAAATCGAAAACATAACTGAAAAACAAGACTCCCCCCGGATTTATGTTAGTATGGACGGTACCCGAGGATTCGACTAGCTGTGGAGTGTGATTGAGTGGTGGTGGGGGAGTTAAAACTTTACTTTTCTGTTTGGGAACCGCCTATAGCATGAGTAGCATGGAAGATATTGAGAACTCTTGGTCATTGCGTTGACAATAAAAGCATGCCACCCAAAATTATTATCTCTGTTTTCAAAGCTTGAGCTCTGGCACCTCTGCAAATCAATGCTTCCCTCTGCGAAGGGCCTGTCTATTTATTTTCCTGTCGAGTCATCCTCCTCTTATATAAGCACCAATTAGAGAGCACCTCTGTCATTTTTATGCTTTGCTTTTGATTGATATTGAGTATGACTATGACTGGATCTTCGTTGTTATGAATTACAATGTTCAGTCAGCCCTTGATCTTTGAAAGTGCTCTGCATTTATGTTTTGCGGTCTCAAAAAGAGCTAGCGAGATACCACCTATTCATATTGCTTCATGCTTGTTTTGATTGAAGTGTTGGTATTTGAAACTCATTATTATTTGCTCGTTAGCTGATTATGCCATTGATATTAGTTTACCGTGAGACCTTTGTGTCACTTGCTTATGTGGTTAACTTGTGATCTTGCTGAAATTCTGGTTATGAGTTAGACATAGTTGCAACAACAAGATCAAACACAGTTTTACAAAGTTTTTCTTTCTCTCTCAGTTTGTCAACTGAGTTGCTTGAGGACAAGCAAGGTTTTAAGCTTGGGGGAGTTGATACGTCTCCATCGTATCTACTTTTCCAAACTCTTTTGCCCTTGTTTTGGACTCTAATTTGCATGATTTGAATGAAACTAACCTGGACTGACGCTGTTTTCAGCAGAATTGCCTTGGTGTTATTTTTGTGCAGAAATCAAAGTTCTCAGAATGTCCTGAAAATTTACGGGGAACATTTTTGGAAAATATGAAAAATACGTGCGCAAAGATCCACCTGAGAGGGTGGGCCAGTGGGCCACAAGCCCTGTTACCGCCACCCCCTGGTGGCGGTGGGCAAGCTTGTGGGGCCCACATGGCTCTGCCGCCCCCAATCTCAGCTCTATAAGTTCACTTTCGTCCAGGAAGCTCTTCGTCATTTGTGAGTAATCTATTCGTAGGCTCGCTAGGCGGTGATGAGTAGGATGAGATCTATCATGTAACCGAGTTAGTTTTGATGGGGATTGATCCCTAGTATCCACTATGTTCTGAGATTGATGTTGCTACTACTTTGCCATGCTTAATGCTTGTCACTAGGGCCCGAGTGCCATGATTTCAGATCTGAAATTATTATGTTGTCACCAATATATGTGTGTTTTAGATCCGATCTTGCAAGTTGTAGTTACCTACTATGTGTTATGACCCGGCAACCCCGGAGTGACAATAACCGGAACCACTCCCGGTGATGACCATAGTTTGAGGAGTTCATGTGTTCACCAAGTGCTAATGCGCTGGTCCGGTTCTTTATTAAAAGGAGAAACTTAATATCCCGTAGTTTCCTTTTGGACCCCGCTGCCACGGGAGGTATGGACAATAGATGTCATGCAAGTTCTTTTCCCTAAGAACGTATGACGACACACGGAATGCATGCCTACATCGCATTGACGAACGGGAGCTAGCCACATATCTCTCCGTGTTATAACTGTTGCATGATGAATATCATCCAAACAAATCACCGACCCATTGCCTACGAGTTTGTCCTACTGCCGCTGTTACTTGTCTTGCTCTGCTGCTGTTACTTTTCTTGCTTTGCTGCTGTTACTTGTCTTGCTCTGCTTGCTACTGTTGCTACTACTGTCGCTTGCTACTGTTGCTACTTGCTACTGCTGTCACTACTGCTGTTCCTTGCCACTGCTATTACTCGTTACTTTGCTGCTACTACTTTGCTTGCAGATACTAATCTTTCAGGTGCGGTTGAATCAGACAAATTCAGCTGCTAATACTCGAGAGTATCCTCTCACCTCCTGTTGGCGAATCAACAAATTTGGGTCGAATACTCTACCCTCGAAAACTGCTACGAACCCACGTGTTGGTGGGCCATCAACAACATTCTTCTAGTTTCATTGCCGGGGAGTGCAAGCAGCATTCTTCTGGTGCCGTTGCAGGGGAAGGCTTGTTGTCACAGAATCAACATTCGTCTAGCTATTGCGAGAGAGTGCCAGTCAGTCTAGCACAGTCTCCCTACGGTACAACTCGGGAGTATCATGGATCTGTGCCCACACCTGCACCCGATCGAGGTCGACTTCGTGCGGCCTTCCTCTTCCATCATATTCCTCAATGACTACCATAAGCCCCCTGAAGATCCAAGGACCTTGGTGCATAACCCTATTCCAATCCCCGATGCAGAACATCTGGATAATGAACAAGTTGTCATCTGCCTCGCGGATCGAGGGTTCATACGCGAGACGCCAGATGAACTTCATCGTTAACTTGAAAGCTAGCCACACTGAAAGGCTTCGTCATATTCACCCTAGCCACCGTGAGCCAATGTGTTTCCTCCGCAAACTTTGCGATCTCCTCATCTCCAACTATAACCTCGTCAAGTTCGGATTCCTTTAGCTTCATGTTCCTCATCGCCATCTCCAAATTGATTGGAACTTTTCCCTTCCACCCCCCCCCCCCCCCCGTGGCAGAGCCCTGAGGAGCGCCGTTAGCTGATGAAGAAGTCGCCATGAGGGATTCTCCACCTCCGTCGCCGTAGGGGAGGGACAAGCAGAAGGCGTTGTCGTCTCCCAGGAAGCAAAAAACCTCAACGGCGGTATGAGCCGCCGGAGTAGATGAACACTAAACCCTAGTCGCCGCTAGGGTTGGGTATCGCAATGATTCCCGCTATAGAGGCGACATCATCTAAGCGGATCCATTTTTCTCTACTGATTTGTCCAGCCGCTCCATCAGTCTTGGGCCTACTTGCCGCATCTCACTATAGTGCTGCATCACACGCGAGATTTGCTGCTGGTCGCGGGGAGAGATCTCACTGCGAGGTTTTACAGTTAGTTTCTTTTCTGAACGCGGTCCACTGGGAGAGGCTAGAAAAAGACCCGTGCATTGCAACGGAATAAAAATCAAAATAATATTTTAGATTGCTGGAATATTTTTTATCATTAATCTGACACACCACCGAACATTGTCCTACTCCCTTTGTTCTTAAATATAAGTCTTTTAAAAGATTTCATTAGGGTCAATATAGGGAGAAAAATGAGTGAATTTATAGTCTAAAGTAATGTCTATATACATTCGTATGTAGTTCACTAGTGAAATCTTTAAAAAGACTATGTAGTTCACTAGTGAAATCTTTAAAAAGACTTATATTTAGGAATGGAGGGAGTATTTAACAAATGATGCATCTGGAATTTAATTTAGATGTTGCATCCATAAGCCCTGAGTTTTCTTTTACTATTTTTGATAAATAAAAAATAAAAGATCTACTCCCTCTGTTTCAAAATAAATGTCTTAAGCTTAATATAAATTTATACTAGAGGTAGTACAAAATCGAGACAATTATTATGGGACACAAGGAGTACTACACTACCATAGCTACTATCACATCGTCAAAAAAAATTGCCACACCATATCGGTGTAGCGTCAAGCTAATCTATGCAACAGTTTTTCACAGAACTAACCAACCTACAACAGGAACCGATGTTAAGCCGGGCTGGGCTTCGGCCGACGAACAAAAATGAGGGGAAGAAACACTCTATTTTCTACTAATGTTCCAAATTAGATGCATTGCATACATCTGAATGTTTTGAAATTTGGGCATAATGTGAGAAGCATTCAACCCCATCACTTTTGAAATTTGTGTGCAATAGCTAAAGAATAATTTGTAAGCTTCAAAAAAAGATGGGCAGGTTGAAGAAAAAATGCCTGAAGGGAGAAGCTCCCAAATTTGAGTTTCTCTATCTATGGTTTGTATTGTGAATTTGTAATATGTATATTGATTTTCAAAGAGTTTCGCAACAAGACTTGAAATAGGACCCATATATATTTGCAGATACCTTAGATTGCAGTTTGTTTGTGACTACCTACTTGCTTGTTTAGGTCGTGATGTCTTCTTTCTATGCTGGGAACTTAACCGGGAAGCCGAGAATGCTCATTTATATCAATTTTACTCTAACAACCCTTTGTGTTTTGAACTGAGGTATAAACTCTGAATTTTTTGGACGGAGATAATTGCGTGCTTTGTATCCCATCTCATATTGAAGTGTGGGAAGAGATAATTATAAACCTTGTATGTCATGAAGGCTAATCAGTAGTAAATGGGAGAATGCATGCATTTTTTTCTTCCAACATATGTTACTATTCTTCACAATATATTTCATGCAACGCATGGTGAAACATTATTCTCGTAGACATGAAATTTCTTCTTTCTTCCACCCAAATGCAATGTCTTTCAGAAAAGCCTATACCTAAAGAAAAATGTATGTGTATTGTTTTATACAGAATGCACAAATCCTTGAAAACTCTACGTGACATGTTTTCTAGTGTTATGGATAATCCAGTTAACTGACTGAAGTGAGTTGGTACACCTTTCAATGTTACACAGTTGCAATATGAAGCTTCTTGGAATCCTGGAGCTACCAACTCCTGTGTGTGGTTAATCTAGATGTGAAGACTATGGTCTGGAAGTATTGGACCAAATCTAAACCCATCAGATTCATCTTTGTTATGAAGTGTTTAACTGAAGTTCTATGATGCTCGCGAATATTTGTTCCTTTTAAAGAATTCTACTCTTAGCATAATGATACAATTAAGTGGATCGTTTAATTTCCTAAAACGATCTTGCCTTTGTGTGTTTTATGTGAAGTGCAAAAAAGCAAGTTTATTTATTGGAATTAAGTTTGATTGATGAAGTAAGTACGCCTTTAGTATTAATATTTTCAGATCTTGTTAAATATGGATTACATTGTATTGCATGGAATCCTCCATTCCGATACACTAAACCCTGTCACGTGCATGTGCCTAAACTTGATTTAATTTTGCACTTCATGAATATGAAATAATATGTCCATCCTTTGTTTTAGAGAATTAAAATGATGTAGACTTTTCTATGTTTGGATGATAAATGTCATATTTATAGAACAAAAATTGTAACTTGTAATTAGTCTGCTTGTTTTTACGTGTGTTGCACACATTTTTGTGGTACCTTAATATATTAAAAATATTAATCTATATTCATTTTGGACCTGGTTGTTATTACTTATAATTTTGTATGTGTTTTGGATTCTATGCATGTTTGGCAATCACCATGTCTTCCTAGAGATAGAAGTTTTTTAGGAGGAATTACTTGGGGTCCAAATAGCTACTTGGAATGGAAGCATCTATGGTGTAGTGTTGGAGATAAAAATCAGCTAGTAGTGCATTTTTTCATGGAAGTCATGTACTCATAAATAAATAAATATGTTTGATGTTTTGGTATTAAGCTTAGTTTGGTGTTCTGAAATCAGACTAGATTGTTGGAAGTCTTTATGTGAACAAATGCTAATTTCTAAATGAGTACAAATTTGGTTGTCTTGCTATAAATTATTTTGGATTGGAAAGTGGGTCAGAATAAGAAAAGGCTATGGATTGGACTCAAAAAACAAATAGCTTGTAGGCTCCACGTTTGGTGCATGTTGTTTCCACATAACTTAAATCTGTAACGGATTAGTCTGTCACAGGTCTCATGCTTGGCTCGGATGGGCTTAGGGACATATCCATGACAGTTAAAATCCGTCATGGAAGATGCAGTGTCAAATTATGACGTGATATACATGACGGATTCTAGATCCGTCATCGATACACACCCTTGACGGTTTTCCACTGATCTATGACGGACCGGAGCCGTCACGTATTAACAAGTTTCTTGTTGTGAGGAGAGTCTGATGACGAGTTTGTTTGTAAGATGGGTTTGGGTGAAGTGCAGCTAAAAGTTGTTTGGACATGTAACCTGAATAGATAGGACATACAAGTTGAATGTTCTCAAAGACGAGTGCATGTTGTTACACTGCCAAGGATTTGGCAATCTCCATGCAACTTTGTAAAGTCAAGTTTGTAATGAAACGGTAATGAGCTAATGTAGTGAATGAATCTGGTAACTGTAGTAATAACTATGTAGTCCTAAGATAAGATGGGAAAAACTGTTGTGACCAGTTACTTTTGCTGGTATAAGACATGATGGAAAAAATAATGTTAAGCAAATTAAGACTGAGTTGGATGGTTTCTAGTTTTTGCTTTGCCCACATTGTCATAGTGCCGTACTAAAAAGAAACAAAACGACCTTAGTAGGGCCAGTCCAACCAAATTAGGCCCGTTGTGAATCAAAATAAATATAATCATTTACACTAAACTCTAGTAATTATTTATAGATAGTTTGTTGGGAAATCTCAAACATGGGTAATTACATTGTGTTTTTTAATTATAAGTCATATTTTTTTATGTCTTGGACCTTAAAAGTAAATTAAACCAAACCCACTAAAATGTTAGAAAATAATAAATTAAAAAATATAAATGATTTCTTAGATTAATTTGTGGCTATTGCATGAACATAGTGCATATGTTTTTGTATTCTTAAAAAGAGACACTTTTTTAGCATGTGGTCTCATTATAAATCTCTATATTGTATCCCTCTAAAAAATATATCTCTATAGTGTATGGTATACGAAATACATTGATGGCAGCCATTCATTAGACATACCCAAGTAGAAAAATCTAGATTACTGATGTTTGTTGTGTATCCCTTGCAACGGCGTCAGGAAATAGTTGTGTCGACGGCACCAGGAATCCTTCACCTACGGCTACGCCTTAAGGGACTTCCTAGGCAAGTATGCAAAGGATTTACCCCGTGGCCTTGGAGCCTTGCGTTGGTGTTCCCTCGAAGCGGAAATGGTGATGTAGCACAGCGGTGGTAAGTATTTCCATCAGTTTGAGAACCAAGGTATCAATCCAGCGGAAGAGCATCTCAAGATCCTGCACAAACACAAAAGCTTGCACCCAATGCTATGAAGGGGTTCTCAATACCTTATAGATTGTTTGCCAAGTGAGAACTGAAAGCAACAAAGTAACAAAGCAAAGTAAAAGCGGAGGTGTAAACGATGGATGTGAGTAGACCCGAGGGCCGTAGTGTTTACTAGTGGCTTATCTCATGAAAGCAAGTAGACGGTGGGTGAACAAATTACTGTCGAGCAATTGACAGAACCGCGCAAAGTCGTGACAATATCTATGCAATGATTATTTCTATAGGCATCACGTCCGAAACAAGTAGACCGATACTTTCTGCATCTACTACTATTACTCCACAAGTCGACCGCTATCCAGCATGCATCTAGTGTATTAAGTCCATAAGAACAGAGTAACACCTTAAGCAAGATGACATGATGTAGAGGGATAATCTCAAACCAATGATAAAAACCCCATCTTTTTACCCTTGATGGCAACTACTTGATGTGTGCCTTGCTGCCCCTACTATCACTGGGAAAGGTCACCACATGGTAGAACCCAAAACCAAGCACTTCTCCCATTGCAAGAATCATAGATCTAGTTGGCCAAACAAAACCCAAGACTCGGAGAGACTTACAAGGATATCAAATCATGCATATAAGAAATCAGCAAAGACTCAAATATATATCATAGATAATCTGATCACAAATCCATAATTCATCGGATCTCGACAAACACACCGCCAAAGAAGATTACATCGGATAGATCTCCATGAAGATCATGGAGAACTTTGTATTGAAGATCCAAGAGAGAGAAGAAGCCATCTAGCTACTAACTACGGACCCGTAGGTTTGAAGTGACGTACTCACGAGTCATTGGAGGGGCGATGATGATGATGAAGAAGCCCTCCAACTCCAAAGTCCCCTCTGGCAGGGCGCCGGGAAGGGTCTCCAGATGAGATCTCGCGGAAACGGAAGCTTGCTGCGGTGGAAAAGTATTTTCGAGGCTCCCCTGATTTTTTGCAGAATATTTGGGAATTTATAGGCCAAAGACCTAGGTCAGGGGGCGGCCAGGGAGGCCACAAGCCTGCCCACCGCCGCCTCCCCCCTGGTGGCGGAGTGGGGGCTTGTGGGATCCCTGGAGCCCACCTGGCTTGGCACAAAAGCCCCCTGGTCTTCTTCCTTTCGGGAAAAGATCATTTCGGGGTTTTTCTTCCGTTTGGACTCCGTTCCAAAATTAGATCTGAAAAGAGTCAAAAACACGGAAAAAATAGGAACTCGCACTTGGCACTGAATTAATAAGTTAGTCCCAAAAAAGATATAAAAGATACATAAAACAACCAAAGAAGACAAGATAACAGCATGAAACCATCAAAAATTATAGATATGTTTGAGTGTATCAAGCATCCCCAAGCTTAACTCCTGCTCGTCCTCGAGTAGGGAAGTGATAAGAATGAATTTTTGATGCTTTCATGCTACCTAGCATAGGTGTCCTTTGTAATTCCTCTTATGTGACGTGAATGTTCAGATCCATTAGATTCAAAACAATAGTTTGCTATTGATGTGGAAACAATAATAATTCAAGCAAACTAGCAAAGTAATCATGAACTTTCAAAATAACAAGGCCAAAAGAAAGTTATCCCTACAAAAGCATATAGTCTCGCTATGCTCTATCATCATTGCACAATGAATTTAAATCATGCACAACCCCGGTATTGGCCAAGTAATTGTTTCACACCTTTACTTTCTCAAACCTTTTCAACTCTCACGCAATACATGAGCGTGAGCCATGGTTATAGCACTATAGATGGTGTGGAATGTAGTGGAGGTTGCAAGACAAAAAAGGAGAAGATAGTCACATTAACTAGGCATATCAATGAGCTGTGGAGATGCTCATCAATAGATATAGAGCTACGAGTATGTGAAAGCTCTTAAAGAGAACTAGTGGGTGTGCATCCAACTTGCTTGCTCACAAAGACCTAAGGCAATTTTGAGGAAGCCTATCATTGGAATATACAAGCCAAGTTATATAATGAAAATTTCCCACTAGCTATATGGTGGTGACAAAACAAGAGACTCTCAATCATGAAGATCATGGTGCTTAATATGCACAAGTGTGGAAAAAGTGGTAGCATTGTCCCTTCTCTCTTTTTCTCTCATTTTTTTTATTTGGTGGGCTCTTTGGCCTCTTTTTTTATGGGCTTCTTTGGCCTCTTTTGTTTCCTCACATGGGACAATGCTCCATTAATGATGATCATCACACTTTCAACTCAAAACTTAGAGTAACGATGACTCTATATGGAATGCCTTCGGTAGTGTACCGTGGCAATGATCTAGCCTGGCAGAGACATCAATGGAAACATCATGCTAGCTATCTTACGATCGTGCAAAGGCAAGTAGACGTGGTGGCACATGTCATGGTGGTAGTTGCATGGCAATATATCTCGGAATGACTTTGAAAACGCCATAGTAGGTAGGTATGGTGGCTGTTTCGAGGGAGGCTAATGGTGGGTTTTGTGCACCGGCGAAAGTTGCACGACACTAAGAAGATAGTGATGGTGGAAGGTGAAAGTGCATCTAAACCATGGACTCAACATTAGTCATGAAGAACTCATATAATTGTTGCAAAAGTTTTATTAGTAATCAAAACAAGGCATTCAATGCATACTCCTAGGGGAAGGGTTGGTAGGTATAAACCATCGCGCGATCCCGACCGCCACGCAAAGGATGACAATCAATATACTAATCATGCTCAGATTTCATCACATAGCGGTTCACCATACGTGCATGCTACGGGAATCACTAACTTCAACACAAGTATTTCTAGATCCACAACACCTTACTAGCATGACTTCAATATTACCATAACCACAACTCAAAACTAATTGAGATGAATCAAACTTCTCTAACTATTCAATGCACATGAAGGTGGAAGTTTTCGTATCCCTTTGGATAACTAACCCTTTTGAGACTACTTTCAAAGGATAGATCAACTACCAAGCCACGCACCGTTGTGCTATAAAAGATATAAGTGAAGCACATCGAGCAAAAGTATCTAGCTCAAAAGATATAAGTGAAGCACATGTGAGCTGAATTGTCTACCAAAAGATATAAGTGAACCTCGACAAAATCACGGTGTGTGCATGTCTCTCTCTTTAGGTGTGCAGCAAGGATGATTGTGACACAACAACAAAAATAAAAGACTCCTACGATACAAGACGCTCCAAGCAAAAACACATAACATGTGGTGAATAAAAATATAGCCCCAAGTAACGTTACCGATGGATTGAAGACGAGAGAGGGGATGCCTTCCCGGGGCATCCCCAAGCTTAGGCTTTTACGACATCCTTGAATCTCTTGGGGTGCCTTGGGCATCCCCAAGCTTGAGCTCTTGCCACTCTTTATCTTTTTATCCATAAAAACTTCACCCAAAACTTGAAAACTTCACAACACGAAACTTAAACAGAAACTCGTGATAACATTAATACAAGAAAGCAAACCACCACGTCCTTAGGCACTCTAGCAAACTTAAATTCTACTTGTCCTGATGTTGGGTTACTGTACTTTTAATCTTCCATGGCTAATACCCCCCGATACTATCCATAGTTTCATCAAAATAAGAAACCAACACAACAAAAACAAAATCTGTTAACAGCAGACCAGTGTGTAGCAATATGTATGTTCCATATACCTCTGTTACTTCCAAAATTCTGAAACATTACGACAGTCTGAAGAATTTGCGTAGCAATTAGCAGCAAAAAGAATCAACTCGAAGGCTCTTACAGAAACAAAATACAAATTCTTTTCGTGAGCAGAAAGTTTCTGTCTTTTCCAGCATGACCAAACGATCACCCCAAGACTAATCATAACGGTTTTGCATGGCACAAACGCAAAAAGAAACACAAAAAACACAATCATAACAGAATTATGAAAGTGTGGAAAACAAAAAACAGAAAGAAAAAGGATAGATTCATTGGGTTGCCTCCCAACAAGCGCTTTTGTTTAACGCCCTTAGCTAGGCGAAAGTGATGGAATCACGTATAGTCATCTTTGGTGCTCAAACCATAGGTAGCCCTCATCATAGATTCATAAGGCAATCTTATTTTCTTTCTAGGAAAGTGCTCCATGACCTTCTTTAAAGGAAATTGAAATTTAATATTCCCTTCCTTCATATCGATGATAGCACCAATAGTCCTTGGGAAAGGTCTACCAAGAATAATGGGACATGAAGGATTTCAATCTATGTCAAGTACAATGAAATCCACGGGTACATAGTTCTTATTTGCAACAATAAGAACATCATCAATCCTCCCCATGGGTTTCTTGACAGTAGAATCCGCAAGCTGCAAATTAAGAGAACACTCTTCAATCTCATGAAAACCAAGAATATCACATAAAGACTTTGGAATCGCGGAAACACTAGCACCCAAATCACACAAAGCATTGCACTCATAGTTTTTGATCTTGATCTTGATAGTAGGTTCCCACTCATCATGAAGTTTTCTAGGTATATAGACTTCTAGTTCGAGCTTCTCTTCAAGAGATTTCATCATAGCATCTACGATATGCGCGGTAAAGGCTTTGCTTTGGCTATAAGCATGTGGAGAGTTTGCAATGGATTGCATCAAAGAAATGCATTCAAACAAGGAGCAATTATCATAATTGAATTCCTTGAAATCCAAAGTGGGATTTTCATTACTACCCAAAATTTTGACTTCTTCTACTCCACTCTCCACACCTTTATCATCAAGATAGGTGGACTCCGAATCATTGGGGCGTTTTTCAACCAAAGTGGATTCATATCCAGCCCCTCCATAAGTAGGTTTGACACGCGAAAACAAAGATTCAAGAGAAGACACACCAAGCACTTTAATATCTTTGTGATTTGCATCACTAGAACGCACCCTTTTAAACCATTCATGTCTAGCGCGAATTTGGGCGGTTCTTTCTTTGCTCTCATTCATGGAGATACGCATATCTTTCAAAGTTTCATCCATGTTGATCTTGGGAGGAGTGCATCTAAATTTCAAAGCATCAATATCACAAGACATCCAATCAACGCTCTTAGCCAAATCGTCTATTTTGAGTAGTTTTTCCTCTATGGACGCATTGAAAATCTTTTGAGAGTTGATGAACTCTTTGATATTACTCTCTAGATCAGAGGGTAATTTGTTGTGATTTCCATAAGTGTTACCGTAGGAATTGCCATAGATTTACTAGGAAAAGGCCTAGGAACATAGTTTCCTCTAAAAGCATTGTTGTTGCCAAAATTGTTCCTACCAACAAAATTCACGTCCAAACTAGTGTTGCTACTCTCAATCAAAGAAGATAGTGGCATGTCATTAGGATCTACGGTGCCACTGAGAGTAGTTGGTCATGATATTGTCTAGGAGTTTTGTAGCGTCTCCTAACGTGATTTCCATCAATGTTCCACCTGAGGCGGAGTCCAAGATACTGCGAGAAGCGAAATTCAAGCCAGCGTAAAAGATTTGTATAATCATCCACAAACTGAAGCCATGAGCGGGACAATTTCTAATCATAAGCTTCATCCTCTCCCAAGATTGTGCAACGTGTTCATGATCAAGTTGCTTGAAATTCGTGATATCGTTACGTAAGGAGATGATCTTAGCCGGCGGAAAATACTTGGATATGTAAGCATCTGTGCACTTATACCAAGAATCGATTCTATTTTTAGGCAAAGAAGAAAACCAAGTTTTTGCGCGATCTCGCAACGAGAAAGGAAAAAGTTTCAACTTAATCACGTCATTATCCACATCTCTTTTCTTTTGCATATCACAATGCTCAATGAAGGTATTGAGATGGGATGCGGCATCTTCTCTAGGAAGGCCAGAGAATTGCTCTTTCATAACAAGATTCAGCAAAGCTGCGTTGATTTCATACGATTCCGCACTAGTGGCGGGAGCAATCGGAGTACTAATAAAATCATTACTATTAGTGCTCGAGAAGCCGCAAAGTTTGGTGTTTTCAGACATGATGTCTTCAACAAACAAACAAGCACATAAGCAAGCAAGAAACCGTCAAGGGCAAAAGAAAACAACGAAGGAGAAAGGCGAATGAAAACGGCAAATGTGAAGTGGGGGAGAGGAAAAGAGAGGCAACTAGCAAAAAAGTAAAAGCAGGAGATGAGTTTGTGAGACCTACTTGGATAGATCTTTATTTCTCCTCCCCGGCAACGGCGCCAGAAATACTTCTGATGTTTGCTATGTATCCCTTGCAACGGCAGCAGGAAATAGTTGTGTCGACGGCACGAGGAATCCTTCATCTACGGCTACGCCTTAAGGGACTTCCTAGGAAAGTATGCAAAGGATTTCCCCCGTGGCCTTGGAGCCTTGCATTGGTGTTCCCTCGAAGCGGAAAGGGTGATGTAGCACAACGGTGGTAAGTATTTCCCTCAGTTTGAGAACCAAGGTATCAATCCGGCGGAAGAGTATCTCAAGATCCTGCACAAACACAATAGCTTGCACCCAACGCTATGAAGGGGTTGTCAATCCCTTATAGATTGTTTGCCAAGTGAGAACTGAAAGCAACAAAGTAACAAAGCAAAGTAAAAGCAGAGGTGTAAACGATGGATGTGAATAGACCCGGGGGCCGTAGTGTTTACTAGTGGCTTCTCTCATGAAAGCAAGTAGACGGTGGGTGAACAAATTACTGTCGAGCAATTGATAGAACCGCGCAAAGTCGTGACGATATCTATGCAATGATTATTTCTATAGGCATCATGTCCGAAACAAGTAGACCGATACTTTCTGCATCTACTACTATTACTCCACACGTCGGCCGCTATCCAGCATGCATCTAGTGTATTAAGTCCATAAGAACAGAGTAACGCCTTAAGCAAGATGACATGATGTAGAGGGATAATCTCAAACCAATGATCAAAACCCCATCTTTTTACCATTGATGGCAACTACTTGATGTGTGTCTTGCTGCCCCTACTGTCACTCGGAAAGGTCACCACATGGTAGAACCCAAAACCAAGCACTTCTCCCATTGCAAGAATCATAGATCTAGTTGGCCAAACAAAACCCAAGACTCGGAGAGACTTACAAGGATATCAAATCATGCATATAAGAAATCAGCAAAGACTCAAATATATATCATAGATAATCTGATCACAAATCCACAATTCATCGGATCTCGACAGACACACCGCCAAAGAAGATTACATCGGATAGATCTCCATGAAGATCATGGAGAACTTTGTATTGAAGAACCAAGAGAGAGAAGAAGCCATCTAGCTACTAACTACGGACCCGCAGGTCTGAAGTGAACTACTCACGAGTCATTGGAGGGGCGATGATGATGATGAAGAAGCCCTCCAACTCCAAAGTCCCCTCCGGCAGGGCGCCGAGAAGGGTCTCCAGATGAGATCTCGCGGAAACGGAAGCTTGCGGCGGCGGAAAAGTATTTTCGAGGCTCCCCTGATTTTTTGCGGAATATTTGGGAATTTATAGGCCAAACACCTAGGTCAGGGTGCGGCCAGGGAGGCCACAAGCCTGCCCACCACCGCCTCCCCCCTGGTGGCGGAGTGGGGGCTTGTGGGCTCCCTGGAGCCCACCTGGCTTGGCCCAAAAGCCCCCTGGTCTTCTTCTGTTCGGGAAAAAAATCATTTTGGGGTTTTTCTTCCGTTTGGACTCCGTTCCAAAATCAGATCTGAAAAGAGTCAAAAACACGGAAAAAACAGGAACCGGCACTTGGCATTGAATTAATAAGTTAGTCCCAAAAAAGATATAAAAGATACATAAAACAACCAAAGAAGACAAGATAACAGCGTGAAACCATCAAAAATTAGAGATACGTTTGAGACGTATCAATTACACACGATGTTTATGAGGACCTGTCACTTAATCATTGACACACTACTTTATCATTTTTGTCAAATGTGTCTTACATATTATAGTAGGTTTGGTAATCTGTCGGTTATATGTGTCTTCTTAGTGTCCACTCTATATTACATGTAAATCATTCACTTGAGGAAGACTAGTAAACTAACTTAATTTTATTTCTATTGTGAAAGTATGGGTATTCAATTTTTGTTGCATATATTCTGTAGGCCCTTGAACGTATGAAATATTCTAATATTTATATTATTAATATACACAATTAGTATGTGGATAGATCCCCTTGCCTTAATTGTCCTCGCCTGTCACCTTTGCTTGTCTTACCCGAGGGTCGGCTTTGACGTCGAGGTGGTCGGTGGGGTGTTGACAAATGAGAACGAGTAGTGTATTGATACGTCTACAACGTATCTATAATTTTTGATGGTTTCATGCTATTATCTTGTCAAACTTTGGATGCTTTGTATGCCTTTTATATCTTTTTCGGACTAACTTATTAACTCAGTGCCAAGTGCCAATTCCTGTTTTTTCCGTGTTTTTGACCGTTTTCAGAGGGGGATTTTAAATGGAGTCCAAACAGAACGAAACTTCCAAAAATATGTTTTCCGAAACAGAAGGCGATCGGGGAACTTGAGAACCAAGGCAGGGGGCCACCAGGGACCCCACAAGCCCCCTAGCCGCGGCCAGGGGCGCGCCTCCCAGGCTTGTGGGCTCCCTGGGCCACCTCTGCCCTAGGTCTTTCGCCTATATATTCCCAAAAATTCCAGAAAAAATCAGGAGATCATCGAAAGTACTTTTCCGCCGCCGCAAGCTTCTATCTCCGCAAGATCCCATCTGGGGCACGTTTTGGTGCCCTGCCGGTGGGGGGATTCGGATACGGAGGGCTTCTTCATCAACACCATGACCTCTCCGATAATGCGTGAGTAGTTCACCATAGACCTACGGGTCCATATCTAGTAGCTATATGGCTTTCTCCCTCTCTTGGATCTTCAATACAAAATTCTCCATGATCTTCATGGAGATCTATCCGATGTAATCTTCTTTTGCGGTGTGTTTGTGGAGATCCGATGAATTGTGGATTTATGATCAGATTATCTATGAATCTTATTTGAGTTTCTTCTGATCTCTTATATGCATGATTTCATATCCTTGTAATTCTTTTCGAGTTATGGGTTTTGTTTGGCCAGCTTGATCTATGATTCTTGCAATGGGAGAAGTGCTTGGTTTTGGGTTTATACCATGCGGTGACCTCACCCAGTGACAGAACGGGTAGCAAGGCACGCATCGTGTTGTTGCCATCAAGGGTAAAAAGATGGGGTTTTCATCATTGGTTTGAGTTTATCCCTCTACATCATGTCATCTTGCTTAAGGCGTTACTCTGTTCGTCATGAACTCAATACACTAGATGCATGTTGGATAGCGGTCGATGTGTAGAGTAATAGTAGGAGATGCAGAAAGTATCAGTCTACTTGTCTCGGACGTGATGCCTATATGTATGATCATTGCCTTAGATATCGTCATGACTTTGCGCGGTTCTATCAATTGCTCGACAGTAATTTGTTCACCCACCATAATATTTGCTATTTTGAGAGAAGCCTCTAGCGAACACTATGGCCCCCGGGTCTACTTCACACCATATTTTCAGCCTTACTCTTTTACTTCGTTGCACTTTCCGCCTTCAGATCTCACTTTGCAATCAATCTTGAAGGGATTGACAACCCCTTTATAGCGTTGGGTGCAAGCTCGTTTGTGTTTGCGCAGGTACTCTGGACTTGACGAGATTCTCCTACTAGATTGATACCTTGGTTCTCAAACTGAGGGAAATACTTACTGCTCCTGTGCTGCATCACCCTTTCCTCTTCAAGGGAAAAACCAACGCAAGCAAGTCTCTGTCAACGTGTCAATTTCTGACACTATTGTTTGAGAAGTAGGAGAAGGATTTCTCGCACTGTTGCCGGGGAGGATCAAGTCGAGAACTCATCCAAGTAAGTGTCGCAAACTCATCTCTTGCATTTACTTTTTTTCCTCTCGTTTTCCTCTCCCCCACTTCTGAAAAACCAAAAATTTACAAAAATATTTGCCTTTTTCGTTTGCCTTTTTCGTTCGCCCTTTTCTCTCGCTTAATCTTTGTTCGCTTGTGTGCTTGCTTGCTTGCTGAAGTCACCATGACTGAAAACACCAAACTTTGTGACTTCTCGAATACAAATAATAATGATTTTATTAGTATTCCGATTGCTCCCGCCACTAGTGCGGAGTCGTACAAAATCAATGCTGCTTTGCTGAATCTTGTTATGAAAGAGCAATTCTCCGGCCTTCCTAGTGAAGATGCTGCATCTCATCTTAATACCTTCATTGAGCTTTGCGATATGCAAAAGAAGAAAGATGTGGATAATGATGTGATTAAATTGAAGCTTTTTCCTTTCTCGTTGCGAGATCGAGCAAAAACTTGGTTTTCTTCTTTGCCCAAAAATAGTATTGATTCTTGGAATAAGTGCAAAGATGCTTACATATCCAAGTATTTTCCGCCGGCTAAGATTATCTCTCTCCGTAATGATATCATGAATTTTAAGCAACTTGATCATGAACATGTTGCACAATCTTGGGAGAGAATGAAATTGATGATTAGAAATTGTCCCGCTCATGGCTTGAGTCTTTGGATGATTATACAAATCTTCTACGCTGGTTTGAATTTCACTTCTAGAAATATCTTGGACTCCGCCTCAGGTGGAACGTTCATGGAAATCACGTTAGGAGAAGCCACAAAACTCCTAGATAATATCATGACGAACTACTCTCAGTGGCACACTGAAAGGTCACCTACTAGTAAGAAGGTACACGCTATAGAAGAAATTAACTCGTTGAGTGCTAAGATGGATGAGTTAATGAATTTGGTTTCTATTAGAAGTGCTCCTTTAGATCCTAATGATATGCCCTTGTCTTCCTTGATTGAGAGTAGCAACGCTAGCTTGGACGTTAATTTTGTTGGTAGGAATAATTTTGGCAACAACAATGCTTTTAGAGGAAACTATATTCCTAGGCCTTTTCCTAGTAATCCCTCTAATAACTTTGGCAACTCCTACAACAATGTTCATGGAAATTACAAGAAATTACCCTCTGGTCTAGAGAGTAATATCAAAGAGTATATCAACTCGCAAAAGATTTTCAATGCATCCATAGAAGAAAAACTACTCAAAATTGATGATTTGGCTAGGTGCGTTGATAGAATGTCTATTGATATTGATGCTTTGAAAGTTAGATGTGCTCCTCCCAAGATCAAGATGGATGAAACTTTGAAATCTATGCGTGTTTCCATGAATGAGAGTAAAGAAAGAACCGCCGAAATTCGTGATAGACATGAATGGCTTAAAAAGGCGTGTTCTCGTGATGAGAATCACGAAGATCTTAAAGTGCTTGGTGTGACTCCCCTTGAATCTTTGTTTTCTTGTGTCAAACCTAGTGATGATGGGGCTGGATATGAATCCACCTTGGTTGAAAAACGCCCCAATGATTCGATGTCCATCAATCTTGATGCTAAAAGCATTGAAAGTGGAGTAGAAGATATTAAAACTTTGAGTAGTAATGAAATTACTACTTTGGATTTCAAGGAATTCAATTATGATAGTTGCTCCTTGATTGAATGCATTTCCTTGATGCAATCCATGCTAAACTCTCCACACACTTATAGCCAAAACAAGGCCTTTACCGATCATATCGTCAAAGCTATGATAAAATCTCTTGAAGACAAACTTGAATTGGAAGTTTCTATCCCTAGAAAGCTTCATGATGAGTGGGAACCTACTATCAAAATCAAGATCAAAAACTATGAATGCAATGCTTTGTGTGATTTGGGTGCTAGTGTTTCCGCGATTCCAAAGTCTTTATGTGATGTTCTGGGTTTTAATGAGATTGAAGAGTGTTATCTTAATTTGCATCTTGCGGATTCTACTGTCAAGAAACCCATGTGAAGGATCTATGATGTTCTTATTATTGCAAATAGGAACTATGTACCCGTGGATTTCATTGTGCTTGACATTGATTGCAATCTTGCATGCCCTATCATTCTTTGTAGACCTTTCCTAAGGACTATCGGTGCTATCATCGATATGAAGGAAGGGAATATTAGATTTCAATTTCCTTTAAAGAAGGGCATGGACCATTTTCCTAGAAAGAAAATAAGTTTGCCTTATGAATCCATGATGAGGGCTACTTATGGTTTGAGCACCAAAGACGACGATACGTGATTCTATCGCTTTATGCCTAGCTAAGGGTGTTAAACAATAGCGCTTGTTGGGAGGCAACCCAATGAATTTATCTTTTTCTTTCTGTTTTGTTGCGTCCACAACATCATAATTCTGTTTTGATAGTGTCTTTTGTGTTTCTTTTTGTGTTGGAGCCAAGCAAAACCTTTATGACTAGTCTTGGTGATGGTTGTTTGATCCTGCTCGAAAAAGACAGAAACATTTTGCTCACAAGTTATTTTTCATTTTTATTCAGAAAAAGATTTTGAGTTGATTCTTTTTGCTGCTGGTTGATATGCCTTTTGCCCAGGCAGTCGTAATTGTTAAAAAAAATTAGGTACCAGAAGTATACGAAGTATACAGACTGGTCTGTTTTTGACACATTCTATTTTTGTTGAGTTGGTTGCTTGTTTTGATGAAACTATGGTTAGTATCGGGGGGTACTAGCCATGGAAAAGTGAGAATACAGTAGCCCAACACCAATATAGATAGAATTCAAGTTTTCTATAGTACCAAAAGAAGTGGTAGTTTGTTTTCTTGTACTAATGTTATCACGAGTTTCTGTTTAAGTTTTGTGTTGTGAAGTTTTCAAGTTTTGGGTGATGTTCTCATGGACAAAGAGATAAGGAGTGGAAAGAGCTCAAGCTTGGGGATGCCCAAGGCACCCCAAGCCATATTCAAGGACACGAAAAAGCCTAAGGTTGGGGATGCCCCGGGAAGGCATCCCCTCTTTCGTCTTCAATCCATCGGTAACATTACTTGGAGCTATATTTTTATTCACCACATGCTATGTGTTTTGCTTGGAGCGTCTTGTATCATATGAGTCTTTTATTTTAGTTGTGTCACAATCATCCTTGCTGCTCATCGTGATTTTTCTAGAATGCTCATCATGCTTCACTTATATCTTTTGAGCTAGATACTTTTGCTCTATGTGCTTCACTTAGATCTTTTAGGGCACGGCGGTGCGTGACTTGGTAGTTGGCTTGTGCTATGAAAGTAGTCCCAAAGGTGATAGGTACCAAAAGAGGATACAAAAACCTCCATCTTCATGTGCATTGAGTAGAAAGAGAAGTTTTGATTCCTCTCAATTAGTTTCAAGACGTGGATTTTGTAATATTAAAAGTTATGTTAGTAGGGTGTTGTGAATCTAGGAATACTTGTGTTGAAGTTAGTGATTCCCGTAGCATGCACGTATGGTGAACCGCTATGTTAGGAAGTCGGAGCATAACTGATCTATTGATTGTCATCCTTTGTGTTGCGGTCGGGATCACGCGATGGTTAACACCTACCAACCCTTCCCCTAGGAGTATGCGTTTAGCACTTTGTTTCGATTACTAATAAAAACTTTCATAACAAGTATGTGAGGTCTTCATGACTAATGTGAGTCCATGGTATAGATGCACTTTCACCTTCCACCCTTTCTAGCCTCTCTAGTGCCGTGCAATTTTCGCCGGTGCACAAACCCACCATATGCCTTCCTCAAAACAGCCACCATACCTACCTACTAGGGCATTTTCATAGCCATTCCGAGATATATTGCCATGCAACTCCCACCGTTCCGTCTCATGACTTGTGCCGTCACTCTCATATTGCCATTGCATGATAGTAAGATAGCTAGCGAGATGTCTCAATGGCATACGCCAAGCTAGATCGTTGCACATCCCGGTACACTGCCGGAGGCATTTCCTATAGAGTCATTGATGTCCCACAAGCGTATGGGATCGCAGCAGTTTTCGAGGGTAGAGTATTCAACCCAAATTTATTGATTCGATTCAAGGGGAAGCGAAAGAATATTCTCAAGTATTAGCAGTTGAATTGTCAATTCAACCACACCTGAAAGATTAGTGTCTGCAAGCAAAGTATCAGTAGCAAGGTAGTATGATAGCAACGGTGCCAGAAAAAGCCTTGGTTGACGGCATGTTAGTACCGCTTACCTAGCCTTAGCAACGGCGCCAAAAAAGTCTTGCAACAAGTAACAGTGGAGTAGCAAGGAACAGTAGTAGCAGCAACAGCAAAGTAACAAGTAACAACTGTAGCAACAGTAGCAGCAAAGTGGCCCAATCCCTCTTGTAGCAAGGGACAAGCCTAGGCAAAGTAACGTAGCGAGAACCAGTAGTAAAAGACTCGTAGCCAGTGGATCGGTGATGGATGAGTGTGACGGATGTGATTCATCATGTAACAGCTATAACACGGAGAGATATGTGGCTAGCTCTCGTTCATCAATCTAATGTAGGCATGTATTCCGTATGTAGTCATCCATGCTTAGGGAAAAGAACTTGCATGACATCTATTGTCCATCCCTCCCGTGGCAGCGGGGTCCTAATGGAAACTACGGGATATTAAGGTTCTCCTTTTAATAAAGAACCGGACCAACGCATTAACACGCGGTGAATACATGAACTCCTCATACTATGGTCATCTCCGGGAGTGGTTCCGGCTATTGTCACTCCGGGGTTGCCGGGTCATAACACATAGTAGGTGACTACAACTTGCAAGATAGGATCTAAAACACACATATATTGGCGACAACATAATAGGTTCAGATCAGAAATCATGGCACTCGGGCCCTAGTGACAAGCATTAAGCATAGCCAAGTAGTAGCAACATCAATCTAGAACATAGTGGATACTAGGGATCAATCCCCGTCAAGAACTAACTCGATTACATGATAGATCTCATCCAACTCATCACCGTCCAGCAAGCCTATGATGAGATTACTCACGAACGATGAAGAGCATCATGGAATTGTCGATGGAGAAAGGTTGATGATGACGTTGTCGACGATTTCCCCTCTCCGGAGCCCGAAACGGACTCCAGATCTGCCATCCAGATGAAGAACAGGATGTGGCGGCGCCTTCGTATCGCAAAACGCGATGAAACCTTCTCTCTGACTTTTTTCCAGGCGAAACGGAAGATATAGAGCTGCGATTGGGGGCGGTGGTGCCACAGAGGCCCCACAAGCATGCATGGCATGACCTTGGGGGGGTGGCCGCGGCCTGTGGGCTTGTGGCCCACTGGCACGCCCCCTCCGGAGGATCTTTGCGCAGGTATTTTTCTTTTATTCCAGAAAAAATCTCCGTAAATTTTCACGACGTTCCGAGAACTTTCATTTCTGCACAAAAACAACACCATGGCAATTGTGCTGAAAACAGCGTCAGTCCGGGTTAGTTCCATTCAAATCATGCAAGTTAGAGTCCAAAACAAGGGCAAAAGAGTTCGGAAAAGTAGATACGACGGAGACGTATCAACTCCCCCAAGCTTAAAGCCTTGCTTGTCCTCAAGCAATTCTGTTGACAAACTAAAAGAGACAAAAGAAAAATTTGACGAATTGTGTTTGATCTTGTGGTTGCAACTATGTCTAACTCATAACCAGAATTTCAGCAACATCACAATCAAACCACAAAAGAAAATGACATCTAGGTCTCACGGTAAACTCATATCAATGGCATAATCAACTAGCAAGCAAGTAATAATAAGTCTCAAATGTCAACACTTCAATCAAAACAACATGAAGCAGTACGAATAGATGGTCTCTCGCTAGCTCTTTCTGAGACCGCAAAACATAAATGCAGAGCACCTTCAAAGACCAAGGGCTGACTAAACATTGTAATTCAAGGCAATGAAGATCCAGTCACAGTCACACTCAACACGGTTAAAAGCAAAGCATAAAAATGACAGAGGTGCTCTCTAATTGGTGCTTTTGTAAGAGGAGGATGACTCAACAGGAACATAAATAGACACGCCCTTCGCGGAGGGAAGCATTGATTTGCAGAGGTGCCAGAGCTCAAGCTTTGAAAACTGAGATAATAATTTTGGGTGGCATGCTTTCATTGTCAACGCAATGACTAAGAGTTCTCAACATCTTCCACGCTACACACGCTATAGGCGGTTCCCAAACAGAAAAGTAAAGTTTTGACTCCCCCACCACCAATCAATCACACTCCATGGCTAGTCGAATCCTCGGGTACCGTACATACCAACATCAATCCTAGGGGAGTTTGGTTTGCAATTATCTTTTCGATTTGAGAATGGAACTGGGAATTCCAATTACCGACCCCTTTCTCGTGAATGATAGTGAATAAACACATATCGAGGATAACACGCCTAGCATGGAAGATACCAATAGCCCCCTGTCACCACATGAGCGGTTCGGGCATGCAAAACAGATTATTTCTTGAAGGTTTAGAGAGTGGCACATGCAAATTTACTTGAAACGGCAGGTAGATACCGCACATAGGTAGGTATGGTGGACTCATAAGGCACAACTTTGGGTTTATGGAGGTGGATGCACAAGCAGTATTCCCGCTTAGTACAAGTGAAGGCTAGCAAAAGACTGGGAAGCGACCAACTAGAGAGCGACAAGAGTCATCAAAATGCATTGAATATTAACTAGCATTGAGTGCAAGCATGAGGAGGACATAAATCACCATGAACATGAACATCATAGAGGCTATGTTGATTTTGTTTCAACTACATGCATGAACATGCGCCAAGTCAAGCCACTTGAAACATTCAAAGGAGGGTACCATCCTATCATACTACATCATAGTCATCTCAACATTCATGTGGGTAATCAAGACAAACCATTATAAGCTCCTAGCTAAGTAAGCATGGCATAAGCAACTATGATCTCTAAGTTGTCATTGCAAACATGTTTCTCTCACAACAAAGCTGAATCACGCATGATGAGCTAGTCATATTTACAAAAACAAAATAGATCAAGTTCATACCAGCTTTTCCAGGCTCAGTCACTTCATCATATGTCGTCATTATTGCCTTTCACTTGCACGACCGAACGATGTGAACAATAATAAGCATGCTCATGCATTGGACTAAAGCTGGAATCTGCAGGCAAACACAAAGGAGAAGACAAAGTAATATGGCTTGTTGAAAACTAAACATGTATGCATGCAAGAGCCACTAAACATTGTAACCAATATCTTCTACCTTGACCCAAAGGAAAAGAAAACTATCTACACGGGAAAGCTCCCAACAAGCAAAAGAAGAAAAATAAAATCTTTTTGGCTTTTCTCAAACTAGACAGACACACAAAAAGAAAACGAGAAAAAGAAAATAAAACTAGCATGGATGATATAGTGGCAAAGTGTGAACACCGGCTAACAAAGTGAAAGCATACGCAAAAATGTAAAGTCGGTGAGAACACGTACTCCCCCAAGCTTAGGATTTTGGCCTAACTTGGTCTACTCCCAAGGAGGGAAATAACCAGCTCCTGGGTACTCCGGAGTGGACTATGGATTCCACTTTTGTGTGAGCTCCTCTGGCGCCCACTAATAAACTGGCGTGTGGTACTCGACTCGCGGCTCGGGCACGGGCACCTGTGGTTGGGCCAAGCCCCAATATGCGTAGATGTCCGAGGGCATAATAGTGTACCTGCCTACATGAAGATTGAACAAAGAAGGAGCAGGAAAAGTAATAGTCTCATGAGTACCCTGACTAAATACCAGGTTATAAATCATCCTTCCACCTATATCTCTATCAAGAAAGTCATGGCGAACCATGCTATCGTAATCTAGATATCTCTCGGGAAGAAGCATCTCTTATTCCTCCTCTAGTCTAATGGGTATCTCAAAGTGTCTCGCAAGATGGGTAGCATAGATACCTCCATAGACAACACCTTTAGAATGGTTAAGGTTCAACCGTTGAGCTACTATGGCGCCCAAGCTATAAGTTTTATCGTTATAAAGGGCTTTGCGCAAGACCGCAGGATCTGGGGAACTAAGTGACACGGCTTTCCCACGGCCAATCAAACATTTTCCCACGAATAGTGAGAAGTACCGAAGCACGAGAAAATGTATGCTAGCAGCTCTAGCGCAAGACACTCCTTTCTCCTCTCCTACAACAATTGTACCGATAAAATCTTCCAAGTCCCGTGGGCGAGGTTCATGAGTATCCCCAACATAAGGTAATTTGCAAACATTGCAAAAATCCTGGAGTGTCATGCGCTGGGGGACATCATAAAGTTTAAACTCAACCATAGGAGGATTCTTCCTCGGATAGAAGTTAAAGCTTTGTACGAAGATATTAGTGAGGAGGAGGTATTGCGAACACTTATCTTCAACGAAGGCGGTCAGGCCTGCGTTCTCCACCAAGTGATAAAAGTCCTCATAAATTCCAGCGGCGCGTAAGAACACGTCGCTTGGCCACTCACACGATCGAACTTCCGCGATTCGAGGGACCGGATACTTGGGCTTCTTCTCACTCTCATCATCCTTGGGGTCACGGCTTGACGAGCCTCTCAAGAACCTCCTCATCTTTTCCCTTTTCTATCTCTGAAAATTTCTGAAATTTTTAGTGATTCTAAGGAAAAGTGAATAAGGCTCAACGAAACTCGTAGCAACTACTCCCACAAGTGCCTAGAGACCATATTACGCATCAAAACTACTTGGGACCAGCTAGAATCAGCATACAAAGCTCAAGAACATGGTCACCAAGGCAGCAAAAATACGCGGAGTATAAGGCACTAGAGCAAAAACTAATTGGACCAATGGAGGAGTCACTTACCAAGGAGTAATTTCCCCAAAACAGTTCGGAGAACGGTGATTTGAGCAAAGAGATCGAAAATCTTAACAAGAGGAGCAAGAACACGGGTTTGAGCTGCGAAACGATTTTTTCTGGAGGTAGGAGAAGGAGATGGGAGCAAGAATGAGTGGAGGGGGTTCTTGTGGGCCCCACACGCCTAGGTGGCGCGGCTAGGGGGGTGCCCGCGCCCCTAGGGCTTGTGGCCCACTGGTGTGGCCCCCAGACAGACTCTTTGTCCCAGTATTTTTCAAATATTCCAGAAAAAATCATACTAGACTTTCACAATGTTCGGAGAACTTTTATTTTCGGGGTATTTTTCTACCGGACGCTAAAACAGAAAACAGGGAAAACTAAACTAAATCTATCATTTTTCTTCTAAGCAACCGAAGGTGAAAGCTTGGAACACGGGTTTGTGACTCCTCGATTCATCCATCTCATGGTCATCGAAAGAAACCGTCAATGGGGTTGATCAAATCCCCTCGACAAAACTTTCTTGAATCGCAAAAGAGAACGGAGAATTTCCGAATAGTCACTAGGTCACCTCAATGGGGATGTGTATCTCCCCAACAAGCAAATCATACTTCATCTTGACACGAGGAATAGGGCATTCAAAGCTCCCAATAAGAATCGATGAAGTTTTTTCGATAGCATTGATGTAATGTACTCGACATTGTTTCTTCAGAAAGTGCACCGTATGCTCATTACCGTTGACATGGAAAGTGACATTGCCTTTGTTGCAATCTATAACAGCCCCTGCAGTGTTTAAAAAGGGTCTTTTGAGGATGACACCCATGGCATCGTCCTCGGGAATATCCAAGATAACAAAGTCTGTTAAGATAGTGGTGTTGGCAACCACAATAGGCACATCCTCACAAATGCCGATAGGGAAAGCAGTTGATTTGTCGGCCATTTGCAGAGAGATTTCAGTGGGTGTCAACTTATCCAGTTCAAATCTACGATAAAGAGAGAGAGGCATAACACTAACACCGGCTCCAAGGTCGCATAAAGCAGTTCTCACGTAGTTTCCTTTAATGGAGTAAGGTATAGTGGGCACACGGGGATCACCTAGTTTATTAGGAGTTCCACCCTTGAAAGTGTAATTAGCAAGCATACGGAGACATCTTGAGCATATCCGTCAAACGCATCTGCAAAAAGACAAGGTCTGATCATTTCAACGAAGAGCTCAAAATCCTCATCATCCTTTTTCTTGGATGGTTTGGGAGGAAAGGGCATGGGTTTCTGAACCCATGGTTCCCTTTCTTTAGCATGCTTCCTAGCAGTGAAGTCATTCTTATCATATCTTCTATTCGTAGGCTGTGGGTTATCAAGATCAACAGGTTCAATCTCCACATCATTTTCATTGCTAGGTTGAGCATCTTCATGAACATCACTATTGATATTATCATTAGGCTCATGTTCATCACCAGATTGTGTTTCAGCATCAGAGATAGAGGCATCATTTGGACTCTCAGGGGTAGCAGCAACAGGGTTGCTAGTGTGCAGGTTCCTATCATCTTTCTTCTTCTTTCTAGGATGACTAGGTGCATCAGTGCTAACTCCTTGAGACTCTTGTTCTACTGTCTTCGGGTGACCCTGAGGATACAAAGGTTCCTGGGTCATTCTACCGCCTCTAGTGACGACTCTGACGGCATTGTCATTCAACTCGTTGAGCAAGTCATTCTGAGCTTTAAGTACTTGTTCTACCTGAGTAGTAACCATAGAGGCATGTTTAATCAGAAGCTTAAGATCATTGACATTTCTGTCCACACAAGCACTTAAATGACTAAGCATATGAGCATTCTTTTCCAATTGTCTGCTAACATAATCATTGAAACTCTGTTGTTTGGCAACAAAGTTATCAAATTCATCCATGCATAAGCTAGCAGGTTTATCAAAAGGAATATCACTCTCATCAAACCTACGCAGAGAATTTACTTCTACTACCTGTATCGGGTTATCGAGACCATGGATCTCTTCGATAGGTGGTAGATTTTTGACATCTTCACATTTAATGCCTTTCTCTCGCATAAATTTCTTGGCTTCTTGCATATCTTCAGGACTGAGGAATAGAATACCTCTTTTCTTCGGAGTTGTCTTAGGAGGTTGTTCGGGAATAGTCCAAGCATTCTCATTGCACAAGATGTTATTTAGTAGAATCTTAGCTTGTTCTACGGTTCGTTCCCTAAAAACACTACCGGCACAACTATCTAGGTGGTCTTTGGAAGCATCGGCAAGTCCATTATAGAAGATATCAAGTATTTCATTCTTCTCAAGAGGGCGATCAGGCAAAGCATTCAGTAGCTGGATGAGCCTCCCCCAAGCTTGTGGGATACTCTCTTCTTCAGCTTGAGCAAAGTTGTATATTTCCTGCAAGGCAGCTTGCTTCTTATGGGCAAGGAAATATTTTTCAGAGAAGTAGTAGACCATATCCTGGGGGCTATGCACACAACCAGGAGCAAGAGAAGTGAACCAGGTCTTAGCATCATCCTTTAGCGAGAAAGGAAACAGCTTGAGCATATAGTAGTGGTGGATCCTTTCCTCACTAGTGAATAGGGTGGCTATATCGTGCAGTTTGGTAAGATGGGCTACAACCGTTTCAGATTCATAACCGTGAAAAGGACCAGATTCGACCAGAGTGATTAATTCAGGGTCGACAGAGAATTCATAATCCTTATCGGTCACAAAGATAGGCGAAGTGGCAAACTTCGGGTCGTATTTCATCCTAGCGTTCAGAGATTTTTCTTTGCACTTGCGCATAAGTTTCTCAACATAATAGCTATCCTTACACGCAAGAAAGTCCTCAACTATCTCTCCCTCCATAACATAGCGCGTATCAGGCATAACAGGCAATTCAGGCATAGTAGCAGGTTCCACTTCAATAGTATCAGCAGTTTCACAAGTATCATCACGTCTAGCAGCAGCTCTAGCAAGTTGTGCATCAAGGAATGCACCTAGTGGCAAAGCAGTATCAGGCATAGTATGAAGCATAGCATCATCAGGCATAGTATCAAGCATAGCATCATAAGCATCATAGGCAGCAGAAGTAGCATCATCAAGCAGAGGCGACACTTCAAATTTCTAGCAGGAGGCGAAGTCGCAAACTTACTCAAAATTGAAGGTGAATCAAGTGCAGAGCTAGATGGCAATTCCTTACCTCTCCTCATAGTGGAAGGCAAGATTTTAGTTCTTAGATCTTTCGGATTCCTCATAGTGATCAGCAAACATCAATCCCAAGTGACTCAGAGAATATAGTTGTGCTTCCCCAGCAACGGCGCCACAAAAAGCCTTGATGTCCCACAAGCGTATGGGATCGCAACAGTTTTCGAGGGTAGAGTATTCAACCCAAATTTGTTGATTCGACTCAAGGGGAAGCAAAAGAATATTCCCAAGTATTAGCAGTTGAGTTGTCAATTCAACCACACCTAAAAGATTAGTGTCTGCAAGCAAAGTATCAGTATCAAGGTAGTATGATAGCAACGGTGCCAGAAAAAGCCTTGGTTGACGGGATGTTAGTACCGCTTACCTAGCCTCAGCAACGGCGCCAACAAAGCCTTGCAACAAGTAACAGCAGAGTAGCAAGGAACAGTAGTAGCAGCAACAACAAAGTAACAAGTAACAGCAGTAGCAACAGTAGCAGCAAAGTGGCCCAATCCCTCTTGTAGCAAGGGACAAGCCTAGGCAAAGTAACGTAGCGAGAACCAGTAGTAAAAGACTCGAAGGCAATGGATCGGTGATGGATGAGTGTGACGGATGTGATTCATCATGTAACAGCTATAACACGGAGAGATATGTGGCTAGCTCCCGTTCATCAATCTAATGTAGGCATGTATTCCGTATGTAGTCATACGTGCTTAGGGAAAAGAACTTGCATGACATCTATTGTCCATCCCTCCCGTGGCAGCGGGATCCTAATGGAAACTACGGGATATTAAGGTTTTCCTTTTAATAAAGAACCGGACCAACGCATTAACACACAGTGAATACATGAACTCCTCATACTATGGTCATCTCCGGGAGTGGTTCCGGCTATTGTCACTCCGGGGTTGCCGGGTCATAACACATAGTAGGTGACTACAACTTGCAAGATAGGATCTAAAACACACATATATTGGCGACAACATAATAGGTTCAGATCTGAAATCATGGCACTCGGGCCCTAGTGACAAGCATTAAGCATAGCCAAGTAGTAGCAACATCAATCTAGAACATAGTGGATACTAGGGATCAATCCCCGTCAAGAACTAACTCGATTACATGATAGATCTCATCCAACTCATCACCTTCCTGCAAGCTTACGATGAGATTACTCACGAACGACGAAGAGCATCATGGAATTGTCGATGGAGAAAGGTTGATGATGACGATGGCGACGATTTCCCCTCTCCAGAGCCCGAAACGGACTCCAGATCTGCCATCCAGATGAAGAACAGGATGTGGCGGCGCCTTCGTATCGCAAAACGCGATGAAACCTTCTCTCTGACTTTTTTCCAGGCGAAACGGAAGATATAGAGCTGAGATTGGGGGCGGTGGTGCCACAGAGGCCCCACAAGCGTGCATGGCATGACCTTGGGGGGGGGGTGGCCGCGGCCTGTGGGCTTGTGGCCCACTGGCACGCCCCCTCCGGTGGATCTTTGCGCAGGTATTTTTCTTTTATTCTAGAAAAAATCTCCGTAAATTTTCAGGACGTTCCGAGAACTTTCATTTCTGCACAAAAACAACACCATGGCAATTCTGCTGAAAACAGCGTTAGCCTGAGTTAGTTCCATTCAAATCATGCAAGTTAGAGTCCAAAACAAGGGCAAAAGAGTTCGGAAAAGTAGATACGACGGAGACGTATTAGTCATCATCGTTCTGAGCTTTGAGCTGTGAGTAAATAAAAGTGTGATGATCATCATTATTAGAGCATTGTCCCATGTGAGGAAATAAATAAAAAGAGGCCAAAGAGCCCAAATAAAAAAAGGAGACAAAAAAAGAGAGGCCCAAGAGCCCAAATAAAAAAGAGAGAAAAAGAGAGAAGGGATAATGCTACTATCTTTTTCCACACTTGTGCTTCATAATAGCACCATGTTCTTCGTGATTGAGATCCTCTCGTTTTGTCACCACCATATGCTAGTGGGAATCTTTATTATAACTTGGCTTGTATATTCCAATGATGGGCTTCCTCAAAATTGCCCTAGGTCTTCGTGAGCAAGCAAGTTGGATGCACACCCACTAGTTCTCCTTTTGAGCTTTCACATACTTATAGCTCTACTGCATCCTTTGTATGGCAATCCCTACTCATTCACATTGATATCTATTAATGGGCATCTCCATAGCCCTTTGATACGCCGAGTTAATGTGACCATCTCCTCCCTTTTTGTCTCAGAACCATCACCACACTCTATTCCACCTATAGTGCTATATCCATGGCTCACGCTCATGTATTGCGTGATAGTTATAAAAAGTTTGAGAAAGTAAGAGTGCGAAAACAATTACTTGGCCAATACCGGGGTTGTTCATGATTTAAACTAGTTGTGTGAGGATGATGGAGCATAGCCAGACTATATGATTTTGTAGGGATAACTTTCTTTGGCCTTGTTATTTCAAAAGTTCATTATTACTTTGCTAGTATGCTTCAAGTATTATTGTTTTCATGTCAGGAGCAAACTATTGTTTTGAATCTTACGGATCTGAACATTCATGTCACACGAAAGAAGTTAGAAAGGACCATTATGCTAGGTAGTATTCCACATCAAAAATTCAGTCTTTATCACTTCCCTACTCGACGACGAGCAGGAGTTAAGCTAGGGGATGCTTGATACGTCTCCAACGTATCTATAATTTTTGATGGTTTCATGCTATTATCTTGTCAAACTTTGGATGCTTTGTATGCCTTTTATATCTTTTTTGGGGCTAACTTATTAACTCAGTGACAAATGCCAGTTCCTGTTTTTCGTGTTTTTGACCCTTTTGAGAGGAGGATTTTAAATGGAGTCAAAACGGAACAAAACTTCCAAAAAGATTTTTTTCCGAAACAGAAGACGATCGGGGAACTTGAGAACGAAGGCACGGGCCACCAGGGACCCCACAAGCCCCCTAGCCGCGACCAGGGGGCCCGCACCTCCCAGGCTTGTGGGCTCCCTGGGCCACCTCTGGCCTAGGTCTTTTGCCTATATATTCTCAAAAATTCCAGAAAAAATCAGGAGATCATCGAAAGTATTTTTCCGCCGCCGCAAGCTTCTGTCTCCGCAAGATCCCAACTGGGGCACGTTCTGGTGCCCTGCCGGAGGGGGGATTCGGATACGGAGGGCTTCTTAATCAACACCATGACCTCTCCGATGATGTGTGAGTAGTTCACCATAGACCTACGGGTCCATAGCTAGTAGCTAATGACTTTCTCTCTCTTGGATTTTCAATACAAAGTTCTCCATGATCTTCATGGAGATCTATCCGATGTTATCTTCTTTTGCGGTGTGTTTGTATAGATCCGATGAATTGTGGATTTATGATCAGATTATCTATGAATCTTATTTGAGTTTCTTCTGATCTGTTATATGCATGATTTCATCTCCTTGTAATTCTCTTCGAGTTGTGGGTTTTGTTTGGCCAGTTTGATCTATGATTCTTGCAATGGAAGAAGTGCTTGGTTTTGGGTTCATACCGTGCGGTGACCTCACCCAGTGACAGAAGGGGTAGCGAGGCACGCATCGTGTTGTTGCCATCAAGGGTAAAAAGATGGGGTTTTCATCATTGGTCTGAGTTTATCCCTCTACATCATGTCATCTTTCTTAAGGCGTTACTCTGTTCGTCATGAACTCAATACACTAGATGCATGCTGGATAGCGGTTGATGTGTGGAGTAATAGTAGTAGATGCAGAAAGTATCGGTCTACTTGTCTCAGACGTGATGCCTATATGTATGATCATTGCCTTAGATATCGTCATGACTTTGCGCGGTTCTATCAATTGCTCGACAGTAATTTGTTCACCCACCGTAATATTTGCTATTTTGAGAGAAGCCTCTAGTGAACACTATGGCCCCCGGGTCTACTTCACACCATATTTCCAGCCTTACTCTTTTACTTCGTTGCACTTTCCGCCTTCAGATCTCACTTTGCAATCAATCTTGAAGGGATTGACAACCCCTTTATAGCGTTGGGTGCAAGCTCGTTTGTGTTTGCGCAGGTACTCTGGACTTGACGAGATTCTCCTACTCGATTGATACCTTGGTTTGAGAAGTAGCATGTATGCAGTAGCAAGTGGATGGAACCTCCGGCTCCATTGGGAGTGCATGAATGGAAAATCCTATTTGACACTCTCTTCGTCAAGATGTCGAGGTTTCGCACACGGAGCACGGTCGAGCGATGCAATATGGCCGGCTCATTAATGTTTGCTCCGATTCCAGTTTTGGAAACCTTCTAGGAGGATCCCTTAACCGATTTTTTCACCGATTCCTTTCCTTTTTCCTTTTTAAGTTTATGTTTTTTTTCATTTTCCTTTTATTTAATTTTGTTTTCTCTTTGTTTTTTTTACTTTTTTCCAATGTTATTTTATATTTTAAAACGAGTTCATGTTCGAAAATTATTCTTCAAATTTAGAAAATGTTTTTCTAGAAAAAAATCTGAATTTAAAATAGTTTCCGTTTTCAAAATTATTCTTAACATTAATAAATGTTTGGGATTTACAAAAACATTAGGTAATGTTCGATATTTTAAGAAAATGTTTGGTATTTAAAAAAATGGTATTTCTAAAAAATATTCGAAATATCATCTTTTAAATAAAATTTAGACTAAGTTTATACTTGATTTTTTTGCTTAAATTTCAAAAAATGTTCTTCATTTTGAAAAATGTTTTATGTTTTTCAAACATTGTTCATAAATTTAGAAAAAAATCTGGATTTTCAAATAATGTTCTCGTTTTCAAAAATGATATTATTTATTATCAAAAAACGTTTATGGTTTTTCATAATTTGTTCTCAAGATTCAAAAAAAGTTTTTGTTTTTAAAAATTGTTCGCGTTTATGAATTTGTTCAGGATTTTTCAAATTTGTTCTTATTTTCAAAATTTGTTCTCAAGATTCAGTAAAAATTGTGCTTTAAAAAATTGTCCGCGCTTCAAAATTTGTTCAGGATTTTTTAAAATTGTTCTTCATTTCAAAATTTTGTTCTCAAGATTTAAAAAATGTTCATTCATTAATGAATTGTTCATGCTTCCAAATTTATTCAGGATTATTCAAAATTGTTTTCGGTTTCAAATTTTTCTCAATTGTTTCACAACGTGCTTCCAAATTTATTCAGGATTAGTCAAAGTTGTTCTCCATTCGGGCGACCCCATGTGTGGCGTGCATCTGTTTCACAAGGCGCGTTACATATGTCGTCCCGGCATGAACCACCACATTGACGAATAGGAGCTGGAGCAGCGCCACCAAGAAGGTGCGGAGATACAGGTGCCAACTAGTGTTGACGCGCTCACCCAACAACTCCTCGTTGCCACATATGCAGTCGCCCGAGAATGGGTGGATAGCGGACTTGTGTTGCCATGCTTAATGTAAAGAGGAAAAACGAGGGAGAAGCAAATGATTGAATGAACAGTCTTCCTTATTAATAAATGTTGGGGTATTTATATCCAGTACAAGGCGGTAATTGCATAGTCGGTTGCTAACTACACAACCGTCATACAACATGGATTATTAAGATTTTAATTAATCCTTAACACTCCCCCTAATCTATGATTGACTAGGTTAATGTACAACATTTTGATAGCCTTGTCCTAATATATAGCCGCCCTTGAAAATGCTCATCATCTTCATCTTGAGAAATCCTTCTATAATCTTTAAAGTCTCCTCCAAAAACCCTGTGGGAAAAATATAAGGAGAATAGTATTTGCTATGTTGTTAAAACTGCTTTAAACTATGCGGGAAAAATAAGGAGAAAATGATACAACATAGAATGATTACTGTCTCATGATAACTCATTTGAGAAAACCTTTGTAGAAGGAGAAAACTCATATTTGAGTTTAGAAAACAATAAATATGTCTTGAGTACTTCCTTTAAAAACCCTGATAGGGAAAATACAAAGCATGACATATGATCTTTGAGAATATATTACCTGATTAAAAACCATTATGAGTAACTTTGATAGAAAACTCATAAGGGAAAAGAGTGCGATCTGACATGTCATTGAAAACTCCTTTAAAACCCAATGGGAAAAATATAAGGATAAACTAGTATGACATATGTGAACATTTCTATTTTTAGTGTCTCGCTAAAAACCTTTTATGAGAAAGCACTAAGGAAAAACTCATGAAGGAAAAAAGAGTACAGTATATGCAATCTAATGATTGTTAATAAGTTATACTTTGGGAGATTACTCCCCCTCAAATTTGCAATTCTAAAGGATGTGTCAAACCAATTCCATTGGCATGATCATGACATTATGAATAATCCGTTGGATTTTCAAATATTTTATTTGTAAATTGTTTCATCACTTCCTATAATTCGTGAGGATAAGTGAATTTTGAGCAATGTGCTATATGATACCGCTCTTCATATAACCTATACATATTGAGCAACACAAGTGCTAGAATCTTGATCAAACAAGTTATGTGATTCTCATGAATCTCAACCACATGATTTTGAGTGTGGTTAATCATTCTGCCAAATCATGCATATTTTGCAATGCCTTTGAATAAAGCAATTATGTCAGAATGATAAGTGGAAATAACCATTAAAGTCCATTTAGATGACTTCAATATGAAGGCTATTCCAGCAAATTCAGTCATTGATATGGCATTTTGGGGATCAAATAAAAAAGCCAAAACCATTACATCATATCATAGTCATATCTTGTATTTTCTGATGGAATCGTCCAAGATTTATTGTGAGCTTCAGATATAGGATGATATTCCATATATCAAACATGTACCTTTTATTGGGGGTTGCACTCTAAACAAACATAGCAAATATGGTGTCAGGCCTGACATAGTTTGCAATCATGTGAGTGCTTTGATATTAGTGAGATAGAACTTCAGGTCTTTATGTCACTTCATTATCACCCCTATGTAAGAATATATTTATACCCGATCAGGGCAGTATGACCATACATGTCATTTATTGATATGATATATCCAAAATGAACTTCTCGTATATGTTTTGGATATATGTAGACTCATATGCATTCTTGATAGAATGCTCAAGTTAAATTTAAGCTAAATTTGGTTAGATCCAAATTTTCCGCCTTGAGATGATTTTATGTATGTTTAGGTCTTGTAGAGACATTGATGACGAAATCATTGATATACACTAAGGTGATATAAGGAATTCAAATTTGGGATTCCTTTGTTAACACATAAACAATCATCATTCTTTAAGTAATCCTTCGGAAGAAGAAAATCATTTAGTCAGTACTACCATATGATTTCCAACTATTTTGAGCCATAGGGTAACTTCTTAAATTTTACACAAATATGTTGCGATTTTTTTTGGATTCGGAATTGTAAGCCCTCCAGGGACTTTATTCTAAATTTCTGAAACGAGTGACCCATATGAGTATGTAGTCACTGCATCCATTAACTGCATGGATAGTATTATTTGTAATGCCAATGATATTTATTATCGAAACATAATTCCACTCATACCAAGAGGGTATGTTACATCGTAATCGATGTCGGGTCCCTGAGTGAACCCTTTTGCTACAAGCCTCGCTTTATCACCACCTCATTGACTTTGTCTATGAATGAGAAGTTTTAGTATTCCATATGGAACATACTTATGAGAAGTAGGTATTACTATGGTAAATACCACTCGTTTGCAGAGCGAGAGCTATTCTTCATTATTTTCTTCCTTTTATGTGAACTAATATGAGTACAAGAGGCACTCTACCATGGATTTTGGTTCAAGACCCAAAAGGTTTTAGAAATTTTTAGAAGAAATATATGTCGACAATTGTAGTCTTTATTTTATATGATTTTGGTCGAATCGATTAAATTTGTGGAACTATATTTAGTCCTTTTAACTCTTTGTGATTTCCTACAACAATGTAGTCAAGATGTCTCGATGTCCCGACACCAAAACATTTGTGCACATTTATGTCGGGCTTTGGATGACGAGCATCCACTCAGGTGTCTTTCAACTAGATGTTGAATTACATTTACTGCTTGAGGATTTGATTTCCTTTATTTCCGCGAAAGCATATGCGAGATTATATCTCGTGTGGTTAGATTTCTCCCCCTGTTGCTCTCATTTGGGGACAAGAGTGGTTTATCACGTACCTACACTCTTTTGACACTTTACTACAGGAATATAAAACTGAGTGACATCTTTGTCATCAGCACACATATGTGGCAGATTTGCAATGAGTTGCAAATATGTGATTCTAAACTTCTAATTTAGATTCTTTGAGTACGTGGATATAAGGACTGAATGTGAATAACATTTGTAATTTATTTTTCAACATTCTTGGTGGTACTAACCTCCCCCTAATGCCAGAAATGTCCTTATTGCTGATGCAATCAGCATACAGGGTATGAATAATTTTGATTGACGGATAAATTGTTATTCCTTACATAGATCCCTAATTTTGTGTGAGGGCCCATTGATGTATGCTGGAGTGGTGATATCAATATGTAATTGAATTATCATAGATAGGAAATACTTTGTTGATTTCCACGTAATTACTACAAGGGGAAAGTAGTATCATATGCAGTTGGTATGATTTAGATCATACTTACGGTGTGTAAGGTCGTAGTTATCCAGCAAGAGGCTGGTAAATTTACAATTCTTTAAGATTGGTCATGTAACTAATTTCATTATCTTTGATAAGATATTGAATTAAACCATTCTGGGTATGCACATAAGGTACCATTGCTAATGAAATGGGTTCAACAACATTGTCCATTCGAATGGGTATATGTGTTGTCCACGATAATTTTCTCTTACTTTGATAAGTTGAGCGATTAATTTGGTAAGGTCATTCATGGTTGTGTGTGACAAGAGACACACTTGAAATCATTTTGTAAATGTTTCCATGAGTTCCATGAAGTATCTAAATAATACAACATAATGGTTGAGTAATCCACATATATTCTGAATGTGTTGAAGGAAGAATGAGTGGCTCATTTAGAATTGTAAGGTGCGAGTGCCTTAAATTAATTTCCCCTATAACACATGTGGTGCACATAAAATCTGATGATTTGGGAAATTTCGTAAATTGTTAAGTTGTGACCAACAAAATTTTCAATAAGTTTCTAATCATGCATCCCCAAACCAGGATGGCTAAGGCTATCAAGCCTAATACTTAACTTATTAATATTTAGAAAATCATTGCGTATGCAAAAATATTGAGTATTAAATTGAAACATACATTCAAATTTATCAAATATTATATCCAAAGGATGTGATATTAGACATTTTACTACATGTGGTAGTACAAGTATAGGCTAATAATATGTTGGGATAATTAGGAGATTACATGAGGTCTCCAATATTATTGAGTGCAAATAACTTCATCCTCCATTTACTGCACTAGACTTTAGTTCTCCTTCTAATGAAGATTCTGAGAACAAGCATCTACCAGAATATTTTGGTTGTTATTTGTAAATTTTCAAATATATCCCGTTGAATTTATCAGCCTTTTGAATAAATACGTGATGTGGTTTGATCATATGTTTGAGGGTTTGGTAGTCATATGTATGATATTTATGTAACCACACATTTGACAAACTTGAGAGTTATCTTTGAAATCATTTGAAAACAATCTATTCCACATTAATAGGTAATTCTGTCTTCGGTTGTCTTTTAGCCTCCACTCTACTTTGAATTCGTCATGCTCCTATTTTGTGACCAATGACTTGCTTAGTATTCGCAGTACTAGCAAGAATTTCAAATAATGGAATAGCACCCATTGGGTGAATCTAGTGATTTTAAGGATTTTTTTTATGTTTCTTTACCATGCAAAATGGTAATACCATCATAAGAAGATGTAAAGTGTATCAAGGGCTTTTCATCCGGATCCGCATATGAAAATATTTGATCATGTGATCAACACTTGAAGTTGACTAAGTGACAAAATTGTGAGCTGCCATAGATTTGAGGTCTTTGAAAAACGAATGGGAGATCATTCGTGATGTGCTCATGGCAGCATGTTTCTTTTAAGGGAATATTCAAGGTGAATATATGTTCATCCATTGTATACATAGTTTGAGAACCAAGTAAAGTTGGTGACATATAAAATGCATATGTGCATCAATAGAATAGCCATGTGTTACATGAAATGATCATGCATTATTTAATTTACTCCTTGGAGTAAAATAAAATATATGGATGAAATGATCTTGTTGAGCACAATCCATCAAGGTGATGCTTGGTGAACATGGGGGTGTAAACATTCAATATAGTGCATGCGATGAAATCGTTGCTAATGTTTTGGGCTTCACTCGTGAGAAAAAGTGTGACTTTAGAGTCACGACCAAAACATAGACTTTCAATTTTAACATTGCTTAGTCACTAGGAAAAGAACAACCACAATGTGATGTGGATCTTGCAATAATGTTTGAGGCACTCGGTATAAATTATGGTATCCATCTTGATGGATGGATGACACTATAATTATAAATAGTGACGTACGCTCCATTGCCATGCATTTTACGAATGTAATAGAAGGTAATCATACGTATATGCAAATATTTCCATAGTTTCCTATTACATATTCAAGCAAAGTGTGCAAGAACAATATTTACTATGAGAGTAAAATATTTTAGTGAACAACAACAATAAATGCTTCAGAGGAGCAAATTCTAGTACGACTGATGCCATATAGCCATATGTGTAGACCTCAATTTATATAGAATAACACTTTGAAGATAATCACCAATATGGTGTAGATCTCGCAGTAATAGAAAACATAATCTGACTTTTGTCGGTTGATGTTCATAATTCTATTACCTTATGTTATGCTATATTTAAGAAAATCATTTTGAAGGTAGTCATCTGTTAGAATGACATGATGTAGACCTTGCAGTAATAGTGGATAGTCTGCAATTTTTTTTTACAATAGATGCCAATATTACCTTATGATATCTTGGTATAGTCACATCTAATATTAATATTTGGAAGAACACATTGAAGGTAATCATCTTGTAAAATTGACAAGATGTAGATCTTACAGTAATGATGAATAATATGCAAACTGTGCAGTAGATGTCATCAATACCTTGTGATTCACAAATAAATTTTGATGGCGATACTCATTATGAAACTTATAACTCTGATTTGAGTTACATTTAAATTCAAAAGGAAAATAAAAATCCTTTGGAAATATATAGTTGTTGTTTTGAAAATCCAAAGTGCATTATGCCTGATGGTTTGATTACGTAATACAGTAATCTAGTGAAATGCAAAGTTTGTTAGCCTCAAGGATGACCAAAAAGTACATGAATTTAGCAATACCCGATGAATGTGCTGCATAACCAAAACATGAGTGACATATCAGTATTTTCATGAACTTGTGTGTAGTTCGGATGAATTCCGAGCACTAAATTGCAAAATATCCAAAGGGATAAGATTTCCCAATCTTTCTCCCTCCCGTGCAGTTCATGGAGTATGCCGCTACACACAGCACACTTGAAGACGACGACACGCCGGATGTCGATGGCCTCCGGGGCTGCGCCTGGCGGGGTCGCTGTCCGAAAGCCGCCACTTGGCTGGGAGGGGCACGTTGCGCTGCGCATTGGCCGACACTGCCGCTGTGCCCCAACGTTCATACTGTCACCGGCCTTGATGCGCTCGGCGGTGCACTGCAGTCGCGGATCTTCCGCGGCGTGCCGGAGGACGTCGCATCCACTGCCTCTCATGGTCTGCGCACGGCGAGCGGCTGTATGGCCGCGTCGTGGTTTGTCGCTCCGTGGGAGCCGCCCTGAAGCCGAGGGCTTCAGATGATGTCTGTGTGGCGTGTGCGTCGCTGTGCGCCGAGCATTCAGGAGGATGGAGGGCGCCGCTGCGCCGCCGGGTGTGTTGCCTCCGCTGATAGCATTTGTGTATGTTCTTCTTTTTTGGTAAGGTCTCTTGTGTTTGATTTGATGCTATCTTGTGGTTGACCCTATATCTTCTCGGTTCATGGTGTTCTTGGTAGAGCAATTGGTTTGTGCAGGAATAAAATCAAACTGAATCACCTTGTTTGACACCGATTTCTCTATTTCTCGAGGCCAGTGATGTGAATGGCGGCCATGGTTGAAGATCACCGGAGTTGCTTGGTGCCGTTCGTCGCTTAACGCTGATGGGTAGTGCAAGCACGAGTGCAGCGCGTGAGGGTGGCCTCACCTGGTGATGGGGTCATAGTCCTAGGGTAGGGTCATAGGCCTGCCATACAGGTCCTACCCAAGGACTACCCCACAAAAAGGACAAGACCCTAAGTCTACCCCGACTGGACTAAGGAATCCCCATCATCCAGTCGGCAACAGGTCCTGTATCATCCAGTCGGATACTAGCATTCGGAGGTTACCAAGCTAACCGACTGGATACACTCGGTACATCGTAACCTCCCTGGAGGGAAACGGTCGTACGTTTCCGGGTGCATTTAGTAGAATTTAGAGCGTACGTTACCTGTAACGTATGCATTCAATCGCCACTACTCCGCCCCTGAATCAGAACCGTTGTGGAGGGCAGCGCACTCTATATAAGCCGCCCTCCCCCACTGGTAAAGGGGTTAGCAAATCATTGTACTCCATATTACACTCGGTAACAGGCTCCGAGAGCACTGAGACGTAGGGCTGTTACCTCCACGGCAGAGGGGCCTGAACTCATACAACCTCGCCGTAGCTAGGACTCTGCCCATCTCATTCGTACCCTACACATCTACTGTCGGGCTTATACCCACGACACCTGGCGCAGCAATGGCGTCGTGGACTGTCGGACGCTCCGTGGTGTGCTATAGGTTCGTATCTGAGGACTCCGTCGTAGGCCGAGCGGCCCGCGCCGATTGTTTCTCCTCCAAATGCGGGGAAAAATCCTTACGACAGTTGGCGCCCACTATGGGGCAGGCGTCTAAGCGACTTCCGGCGAGTTTGCGACTACTTCCTTTCGTCATGTCGTCTGGTGGAGATTCGATCATGGGTCACCAGATCCTCCTCGGCGCTCTCTCCTTCACCGTCGACGATTCGGCGTGGCTTCGCGAGGCGCCTCTCGACGTCGAGGCGCTTCCCCGTCGCGGGGCCACACACTTCCGTGCCGGCGCTCGCGGCGTTCTTCTTCTCCAACAATCGGCTCCATTGTCGGCCTGCACCTCCGTCATGCGCCGCACCAAGCGATCCCGTAGTCCGCGTCTCCAACGTTGGGTGCAGCATGCCCGAGCGCGTCAGATCGCGTCCTCTCAAGTGGCAGTTTTGGAGTCTGTTATGGTTGCCCCGCGTTCCCAGTGCTCGGGCTCGGTTCCGACTGAGCTCCCTTCCGAGTACACGGGTCGCGGGCCTGCAGCAGAAGTACACATGGCCAACACCCATGAAGATCCCCGTCAGGCCGGCCGGAGCGAGCGCGAAATCGGTGAAGCATCCGGTGCACGCCGTCCGCCTCGTCGTTCTGCCAGTCGGCACACCCGACGGAGAAACGTGGAGTTGTTCCGCACACCTCTCCTCAACTTGGCTGCGGCTGCCAAGATCGCCGATTCCCTCCAGCCGACTGATTCAGAGGCAGGAAGGGGAATCAAGCAGATCCGTGCTCTGTTGCACACGGCGCAGCAGCAAAATTCGGCAGTCTGACAGTCGCACAATCGGATCTACAGTAGTTCCGTCCATGCAAACATACATTGGTCGGTTCACAGCCCTGGTTCCCATCAGCACCACAGGGGAGGCAGCCGTTCCATGATCCCTGAAGATCGCCGCCGCTCACGCACCCCTCCGCGGGGAGGGCCCTATGGGTCCCGACATTATGATGATCGTTGTTCAGTCGGCGACACTTACGACCCAAGACCCGACGCAAGAGGGCGAATCGCCCAGCGAAGAGTCGACAGGGGTCGAGCCCACCGCGATGGTCATGATCTGGATCGTCCAAGTGGCAGCAGGACCATCGTGTCCGGCCCCGAGTGTTTTAGTCGAGCCATCCGCTTGGCTGACATCCCGCCCAACTTCCGATTGGCAGCGGGAATCGGTAAATTTACGGGGGAATCCAAGCCTGAAACATGGCTAGACGACTACCGAGTGGCAGTCCAGATCGGAGGAGGGGACGACCATGTCGCTATGAAGCACCTCCCTCTGATGCTCGACGGCTCGGCGCGAGCTTGGCTGAACCAGTTGGCCCCCTCAAGCATTTACAGTTGGGCAGATCTGGCCCGAGTGTTCGTCAGGACCGTCGAAGGGACGTGCAAACGCCCTACAGGCCTTGTGGAGCTTCAGCACTGTGTCCAGAAGCCGAATGAGCCCTTGCACGACTTCATCCAGCGATGGACAACTCTCTACCACACAGTGGAGAACGTCACCGAGCATCAAGCGGTCTGCGCATTCAAGGCAGGCGTACGGTACAGGGAGTTGTACCTAAAGTTCGGCCGGACAGGCGACATCTCCATGAGCAAGATGATGGAGATAGCGGCTCGCTATGCAAATGGCGAGGAAGAGGACCGCATCCGGAGTGGCAAACACAAGACAGTCGGCGATGCCGACGGAGGTAACACTCGGAAGCAAAAACAGAAAGTTCCGCCCACACCGCAGGCAGAAGCTGCAGTTGTGACCAGCGCCAAGTTCAAGGGCAAAGGGAAAGCGCAGTCTGCCCCCAAGAAGAAGCCGTTCAACAATCCCATCCTGGACCAGCCTTGTCCGGTTCACACGAAGATGGACGAAGAAGGCAACCCCATATACGCGAAGCACACCACTCGACAGTGTCGTCTCCTGATCCAGGGATTCAGCGAAGGGCAACCGAGTGAGAAGAATCCTGAACAAGATGAGGAGGACAAGGAGGATCCGTTCCCCCAAGTCCATGCAACCCTCATGATTTTTGCTGACGTCGAAAGCAAGAGTCGACTGAAGTTGGTGAACAGAGAGGTCAACATGGCCGTTCCGACTGCTCCCAAGTTCCTTAAATGGTCTCAGACTGCGATCACTTTTGATCAGTCGGATCATCGAACGCATGTCCCCACCCCAGGAAGACAGGCTCTGGTCGTCGACCCGGTGGTGGAAGGAGTCCGACTGCGCAAAGTCCTCATGGACGGCGGTAGCGGACTGAACATCATGTACGCTGACACTCTCAAGGGAATGGGCATTCCGATGTCCAGACTCAGCGAGAGCAGTATGCAGTTCCACGGAGTCGTCCCTGGACGGAAGGCCAAGTCACTCGGCCAGATCGCGTTGGACGTCATCTTCGGCTCCGACAAGAACTTTCGCAAGGAGAGGCTCACATTTGAGGTGGTGGATTTCTAGAGCGCTTACCACGCAATTCTGGGCCGCCCGGCATACGTGAGTTTCATGGCACGTCCATGCTATGTGTACTTGAAGCTGAAGATGCCCGGCCCAAAAGGAGTTATCACCATCACGGGCAACCGCCAGCGAGCCGAGGAGTGTCTGCAGGAGGGATCAAGAATCGCTGACCAGCAGATGGCGGTACTCGAGCTCGACGAATACAAGAAGACAGTCGACCCTGCCGACCTGATGCGCTCAAAGAAACCAGTTTCTGAGTCCGCGTTCCAGTCGGCGGGAGAGACGAAGAAGGTCAGCATCCACCCGATAGACGACTCTGCCGCCCCGACGAACATCTCCACCACCCTCGATCCTAAATAGGAAGCCGAGCTCACCCAATTCCTCCGTGAGAACTGGGACATCTTCGCATGGAAACCATCTGACATGCCGGGTGTACCCAGGGAGTTGGCTGAGCACCAACTGCATGTGGATCCCGCCGCTCGGCCTGTCTGAGAGCGCCTGCGTCGGTCCGCCGCGCACAAGAGGAAGGCAATCGGAGAAGAGGTGGCCAAGCTGTTGGCTGCCAACTTCATTCGCGAGGTTCACCACTCCGAGTGGCTCGCCAATGTCGTCATGGTGCCCAAGAAGGACAAGACACTCTGAATGTGCATTGACTTCAAGCATCTCAATAAGGTCTGCCCGAAAGACCATTTTCCGCTCCCCCGCATAGATCAAATTGTCGATTCGACTGCGGGATGCGAGCGTTTGTCGTTTCTTGATGCCTATTCGGGCTATCATTAGATCCGTATGTATGGTCCCGATGAGTTGAAAACAGCCTTCATCACCCCGTTTGGGTGCTTCTTCTACATCACTATGCCTTTCGGTCTGAAGAATGCAGGAGCTACCTTTATGCGCATGATCCAAAAATGTCTCCTCGACCAGATCAGTCGCAATGTGGAGTCATACATGGATGATATCGTAGTCAAGTCACGCAAAGGTTCCGACCTGCTGACTGACTTGGCGGAAACATTCGCCAACCTTCGTAGGTACGATATCAAGCTCAACCCAGCCAAATGTTCATTCGGTGTTCCCAGCGGAAAGTTACTCGATTTCTTCATTTCCGAACGAGGGATCGACGTTAACCCCGAAAAGATCGGGACCATCGTCCGAATGGAGAGGCCGGTTAGAATACACAATGTTCAACGGCTCACAGGTTGCCTAGCGGCTTTGAGCAGGTTCATTAGTCGACTCGGCGAAAAAGCACTTCCTCTGTACCGACTCATGAAGAAGTCAGATACCTTCGAGTGGACAGACGAAGTTCAAGTCGCATTCGACGACCTCAAAGTCCTACTTTCCACCCAGCCGGTTCTTACTGCTCCGCTCAGTAAAGAGCCCCTTCTTCTATATATCGCGGCTACAAATCAAGTCGTCCGTACTGTTCTTACAGTCGAGCGAGAAGAAGAAGGCAAAGCATACAAAGTTCAGCGGCCAGTGTACTACGTCTCCGAAGTCCTGACCCCTTCCAAGCAGAGGTATCCCCATTATCAAAAACTTATCTATGGGATCTATATGACTGCGAAGAAGGTGGCCCATTATTTCCAAGACCACTCGGTATCTGTCGTTTCTGATGCTCCGTTGTCGGAAATTCTCCACAATCGAGACGCATCAGGCCGAGTGGCGAAGTGGGCAATGGAGATGCTATACTGTCACATCAAGTTCGAGGCCAAGAAAGCTATTAAGCCTCAAGCCCTGGCTGACTTTATAGCAGAATGGGTAGAACAACAGCAACCGACCCACATCTACTCGGCTCATTGGACAATGTTCTTCGATGGGTCTAAGATGTTGAATGGCTCCGGCGCTGGCATTGTGATCATATCACCAAAAGGAGACAAGCTCAAGTACGTGCTTCAGATACACTTTGATTCCTCCAACAACGAGGCGGAGTATGAAGCTCTCCTCTACGGATTGCGCATGGCCATCTCACTCGGCGTCCATCGTCTGATGGTCTACGGCGATTCGGATTTGGTGGTCAACCAAGTGATGAAAGAGTGGGACGTAAGGAACCCCACCATGACAACATACTGCAATGCAGTGAGGAAGCTGGAGAAGAAGTTTGAAGGTCTAGAACTCCATCATGTTCCGAGGCTGAAGAACAAAGCAGCTGACGAGTTGGTGAAACTTGGATCCACTCGGAGACCAGTCCCGAGTGATGTCTGCCTCGAGCACCTCCATCTTCCCTCAGTCAAAGAAGATCCCTTCACAGAAGAACCGGTACAACCCAAGAGCGCAACAGATCCGACTGAAGTCGATGTACCTGCTGTGGTTGATCTGGTCACGGAGATTCTGGTTGTCATTCCCGATTGGACTGTGCCGATCATTGCATATATCCTAAGGCAAGAACTTCCAGAAGATGAAGTCCAAGCCAGGCAAATAGTTCGCAGGTCGAAAGCATTCACTCTCATTAACGGTCAATTGTAGAAGGAGAGTGTTTCAGGTGTTCTTCAACGCTGCATTTCCTCGGAGGAAGGACAATTGATCTTAGAGGATATTCACTCGGGAACCTGCGGTCATCACGCTTCTTCAAGAGCAATTGTCGCCAAGGCATTCAGAGCCGGTTTCTTTTGGCTACAGGCCAACGAGATGGCTAAAGATATGGTCGACCGATGTGAAGGCTGTCAGTTCTACTCCAACAAGTCCCACAAGCCAACATCTGCATTAAAGACGATCCCACTTGTGTGGCCATTTGCAGTTTGGGGATTAGACACAGTCGGACCATTCAAGACAGGCCAAGGAGGCTACACACATCTGTTGGTGGCAGTCGACAAGTTTACAAAATGGATAGAAGCTAAGCCCATCAAGAAGCTCGACGCCTCAACAGCTGTCAAGTTTGTCAGGGACATCATTTCCAGATTCGGGGTACCTCACAGCATAATCACGGACAATGGGACAAACTTCGACTCGGACAGATTTAAAGGCTTCTGTGCGAGTCAGGGTATCCGAGTGGATTTTGCTTCCGTAGCACATCCGCAATCCAACGGGCAAGCTGAGCGTGCGAATGGACTTATCCTTCAAGGTTTGAAGCCCCGACTCTTGCGAGAGGTAGGGCACGCTGCTGGTGCGTGGATCACCGAGTTACCTTCAGTGCTTTGGGGCCTCCGCACCACTCCGAACTGATCAACGGGGAGATCACCGTTCTTCCTCGTTTATGGGGCAGAAGTGGTCCTTCCGAGTGACCTGCTTCACAATGCCCCACGAGTCAAACTCTTCTCCGAAGCTGAAGCAGAGCAAGCAAGGCAAGATGGAGTCGATCTTCTAGAGGAAGAGCGCGAGATGGCACTTACTCGCTCAGCAATTTACCAGCAAGACCTGCGACGCTTTCATGCGCGTCACGTCAGGAGTCGCACATTCCAAGCTGGCGATTTAGTGCTCCGAGTGGATCAACAAAGACCACACAAGTCGGCTCCGGCCTGGGAAGGGCCTTTCATCATCTCCAAGGTGCTGAACAACGGAGCATATAGACTCTACAACATTCAGAGGGAGACAGACGAGCCGCGCGCATGGAACGGAGATCTCCTTAAGCGTTTTTATACGTGATCCTCGACTGAAGCAGTGTAACGAACAAGTTTTGACGAAATAATATATACAACAGATTCAGTTTTCTGCAGATTCAGAGTTCTCCCACGGTCGCAGACTCCGGTCACAAAAAAAAATTAGCTGCGATCCCGAATCGCCTAAGTACTAACCCCCTCCGAGTGTGCAATACATGCCACACTCTGGGACTTAGCTGTGATCAAGAATCGCCTAAGTACTTGTTGGAAATATGCCCTAGAGGCAACAATAAATTGGTTATTATTATATTTCTTAGTTCATGATAATCGTTTATTATCCATGCTATAATTGTATTGATTGGAAACACAATACTTGTGTGGATACATAGACAAAACACTGTCCCTAGTAAGCCTCTAGTTGACTAGCTCGTTGATCAAAGATGGTCAAGGTTTCCTGGCCATAGGCAAGTGTTGTCACTTGATAACGGGATCACATCATTAGGAGAATCATGTGATGGACTAGACCCAAACTAATAGACGTAGCATGTTGATCGTGTCATTTTGTTGCTACTGTTTTCTGCGTGTCAAGTATTTGTTCCTATGACCATGAGATCATATAACTCACGGACACCGGAGGAATGCTTTGTGTGTATCAAACGTCGCAACGTAACTGGGTGACTATAAAGATGCTCTACAGGTATCTCCGAAGGTGTTAGTTGAGTTAGTATGGATCGAGACTGGGATTTGTCACTCCGTGTGACGGAGAGGTATCTCGGGGCCCACTCGGTAATACAACATCACACACAAGCCTTGCAAGCAATGTGACTTAGTGTAAGTTGCGGGATCTTGTATTACGGAACGAGTAAAGAGACTTGCCGGTAAACGAGATTGAAATAGGTATGCGGATACTGACGATCGAATCTCGGGCAAGTAACATACCGAAGGACAAAGGGAATGACATACGGGATTATATGAATCCTTGGCACTGAGGTTCAAACAATAAGATCTTCGTAGAATATGTAGGATCCAATATGGGCATCCAGGTCCCGCTATTGGATATTGACCGAGGAGTCTCTCGGGTCATGTCTACATAGTTCTCGAACCCGCAGGGTCTGCACACTTAAGGTTCGACGTTGTTTTATGCGTATTTGAGTTATATGGTTGGTTACCGAATGTTGTTCGGAGTCTCGGATGAGATCACGGACGTCACGAGGGTTTCCGGAATGGTCCGGAAACGAAGATTGATATATAGGATGACCTCATTTGGTTACCGAAAGGTTTTCGTGCATTACCGGAAAAGTTTCGGGCTCATCGGTAGTGTACCGGGAGTGCCGGGAGGGGTGGCGGGGACCATCAGGAGGGGTGTCACGCCCCCAAGGGGTCTCATGGGCTATGGGAAGAGATAAACCAGCCCCTAGTGGGCTGGAATAAGTTCCCACTAAGGCCCATAAGGTTTGAGAAGGAAAAAACACAAGGTGGAAAGAGTTTCCAAGTGGGAAGGTGGAATCCTACTCCAAGTAGGATTGGAGTAGGACTCCTCCACCTCCAATTTCGGCCAAACCTTTAGGTTTTGAGGCTGCCTCCTCCCCTCCCTCCCTCCTATCTATAGTGGGGTTTTAGGGCTGATTTGAGACGACTTTTCCACAGCAGCCCGACCACATACCTCCACGGTTTTTCCTCTAGATCGCGTTTCTGCGGAGCTCGGGCGGAGCCCTGCTGAGACAAGGTCATCACCAACCTCCGGAGCGCCGTCACGCTGCCGGAGAACTCTTCTACCTCTCCGTCTCTCTTGCTGGATCAAGAAGGCCGAGATCATCATCGAGCTGTACGTGTGCTCAACGCGGAGGTGCCGTCCGTTCGGTACTAGATCCTGGGACTGGTCGCGGGATTGTTCGCGGGGCGGATCGAGGGACGTGAGGACGTTCCACTACATCAACCGCGTTCACTAACGCTTCTGCTGTACGGTCTACAAGGGTATGTAGATCACTCATCCCCTCTCGTAGATGGACATCACCATGATAGGTCTTCGTGCGCGTAGGAAATTTTTTTTGTTTCCCATGCGACGTTCCCCAACAGTACTCACCTCCTCCGAGTGTGCACTACACGTCGCACTCGGAGACTTAGCTGCGATCCTGAATCGCCTAAGTACTAACTTCCTTCGAGTGTGCACTACACGTCGCACTCGGGGACTTAGATGTGATCAAGAATCACCTAAGCAATCACTTCCTCCGAGTGTGCAATACATGCCGCACTCGGAGACTTAGATGTGATCAAGAATCACCTAAGCAATCACTTCCTCCGAGTGTGCAATACATGCCGCACTCGGAGACTTAGCTGTGATCAAGAATCACCTAAGCACTCACCTCCTCCGAGTGTGCACTACACGTCGCACACGGAGACTTAGCTGCGATCCTGAATCGCCTAAGTACTAACTTCCTCCGAGTGTGCACTACACGTCGCACTCGGAGACTTAGATGTGATCAAGAATCACCTAAGTAATAACTTCCTCCGAGTGTGCACTACACGTCGCACTCGGAGACTTAGACGTGATCAAGAATCACCTAAGCAATATTTTTCACCGAGTGCCCACTCCGTGTCACACTCGGAGACTTAGATGTGATCACGAATCACCTAAGTAATAACTTCCTCCGAGTGTGCACTACATGCCGCACTCGGGGACTTAGCTGTGATCAAGAATCACCTAAGCAATCACCTCCTCCGAGTGTGCACTACACGTCGCACTCGGAGACTTAGCTGCGATCCTGAATCGCCTAAGTAATAACTTCCTCCGAGTGTGCACTACACGTCGCACTCAGAGACTTAGACGTGATCAAGAATCACCTAAGCAATATTTTTCACCGAGTGCGCACTACGCGTCACACTCGGGAACTTAGCTGTGATCAAGAATCACCTAAGTACTAACACCCTCCGAGTGTGCACTACGCGTCACACTCGGAGACTCAGATGTGATCAAGAACCATCTAAGTAATATCTTAGATGTGATCAAGAAACGATAGCTGACTCGGTGCGGATCAAGCTTACCCGCACCGATTTAAAAGTATGACAGCCAACAGAAGTGGCCAGAGTATCTTACAGGTAAACACCCGGCATACCGAGAATAAAGTTTTATTACGCGTCAGCTGGGCCGGCGCCAGGACTGGAGGGCTCCACAAAAGTGTCCAAGTCGATTCCATCAGCGATGCGGGTAGCAGTCTCAAGGAACGTCTCCATGAAGTCTTCGAATCGAAGCTTCTTCGTGTTGGCGACCTTCAATGTCTTCAGCTTATCTTCCCGCACCTCCTTGCAATGGACTCGGACCAAGGACAGCGCAACATCAGCACCGCAACGCGCTACCGATTTCTTCCACGATTGCACTCGGCTCGGAATCTCCTCTAGTCGCGCCATCAGGGTCTCCATCTCCTGCCGCGACTCGTCTTCTGGCCAAAGTTCCTTGTCAATTCGGCCGACGGCTTCTCTCAGTCGGCCGATGAAAGGACTCACTTTGCCTATGCGGATATGCGCCCAGAGCAGATCCCGGTTGGCATCCTCGCCGACTGGCACATTGTCCTTAATGGACCGCTCCACAGCCGCCGCTTCAGCTTCAGCGTCACCGCAAAAGTCTGCAACAAACGGGCAAGCAGACAATAAAAACCGAGTGTACATTACACGGTACAAGAACTCGGCAAAACATAAGACTTACCAGCCAGACGAGTCATCATCTGCACAGCCCAGTCGTTGACATACTTCTCCTGAGCTATACATCGTCTGTTCCGAACGGCCATCTGATTGTGCAGCTCAGTCCTCTGTTTCTTCAGTCTCTCCACCTCCTCTATCAACACCTTGTTCGCCTCCCGAGCCTCCTCTAGGGACTTCTCTCGTCCCTCCAGAGCATCCTTCATGCCGGCCATGGTGAGCATAGCAGCATCAAGTTCACCAGCGACCTGGTTCCACTCCGCCCTCAGGGCCTCATAGGCCGTTCCCATTTCACAAGTTTTCTGCCACCAAGAAACAAAGGGTAATCAGCAAGTTTATCAGTTCACAGTCTAAGTTCTTCAGACCCCTGCCGACGCAAGCAGTCGACAGCGGTCTCGGGGACTACACCCAGTGGGTTCACTAAGAGTGACCCCACTGGCATGCACCTCAAGCAGGCATGCCCTATTGAGATGCATGTTTTCACCTACGCCTCAGAGGCCAATACTACCCGACCTGCGTGCAACTTACTCTCGGAGACTTACCGCAAGAGCGCTCCGACTGCAACAAGTACTTGCACTCGGAAATCCTGTCTACGGACACAACCAAACTAAAGGCAAAATGTATAAAGACAACTGTCGGTGCAAGCACTCGACAGAAGTCTTGGAGACTACACCCACTGGGTTCACTCGGAGTGAACCCATTGCAAAAAAATAAAATAAAAAACACCACCCAGTGGGTTACAGGAGAAAAGTAAGTACTTACTAGACTACTTACTCGGATATCATCGCGCAGCTCCAAGCTCCGCTGGTACAAGGCCGCAACAGAGTCATAAGCCCTCTTGGCTTCTCCAGCCATGAGCTCCGCCTGCACCATGGCCCCCTTGGCCGCTCCCACCTGCTCCTCCGAAAGGCGCCGAATGCTGAATTCAGCACCCGACGAACCGGGAATCGTCGGAGGTTCTTGGGGCATCCCAAGGTCCGCCCCAGTCGGTTCCTCCCCCACCAGCACCGGTTCAGTCGGTGGAGGCGCTTCAGTCGGTGGAGCGTCGGCGGCAGGGGTGGCAGCAGGAGGAGCAGCCTCGGGGACAGGCTCCAGGACAGGCTCCACGGCGGGGTCGACTCTCCCCTAGTTGTCCTCGTCCAGGCGAATCGCCCCTGACAAGTCGAATGACATGACGTCTCAGAAAAAGAAAGAATGGCGCAGTCCGCGGGGATAAAACACCCGACTCTCCTGTAACACACCTGGCTAGGACGAAACGACGTTGTCCGTGTCCATGGGGTCATCCCCTTGGCGGGCCGGAGAGGTTGCAGAGGTGGCGACCATGTCGAGTGAAATCCATTCGACTTATAAAGCAGGAGTCCACTCGGATAACAGAAAGAGCCGAAAATTAGATTCACTTACGTGGAGGTGACGGGGATAGCGAACCCTCATTCGCGGCAGAGCCTTCCGAGGTTTGGGCCCACTCGGCTTGGGCGCCCTGGAAGACTGGCCTGCGGGCTCAGCGGCGGCGTCCCTGGCCCTCTTGGTGCCCCGAACACTCGGGACCGCCGGAGCGGCAGGCGGGGCACTCGACGACGCAGGAGGAGCTGAAGGGACGGCGGGCTCGTGTCGGCGCTTGCTCCGATGCTCTGGCCGAGGAGGTGGCGAGTCTTGCTCTTCATCCTCTTCCTCTTCCTCGCTGTCCTCCTCCTCCGACTCCCCGCTGTCGGAGACATATTCAGCGCTCTCCACGCTGCCCTCCTGACTGCCTTCCTCCTCTTCCTCCTCCGGACTCCCGTTCGAGACGGGGGAGAACCAGTTGGTCCACGCCTGCATGAAGTTCAGTCGGAAACATTAGGCATCACACGGAGATATAAGTAAGCGACTGGAATTAAGACAGTTCAATGCACTCGGCTAATGCCACTCACCTGATTCGGTGGAGGGTGGTCCACGCTGTAAGGCTTCACTCGGCGAGCTCCTTTGGGGTTCTCACAGGGGCCCGTGATTTGGAGCACCCACGAGGTCACCCTCTCCTCGGGTACGCCCACCACGTTGGTCCGAGTGGAATCCTCGGGCCCTGTGTAGTGCCACATAGCATGGTCGCGAGCCTGCAGCGGCTGGATCCGCTGACCAAGGAAGACTTCCAGCAGGTCTATACCGGTGACCCCCCTCCTGACGACATCCACGAGTGCCTCAACCAAAGGCTGGATGTCGTTCTTCTCGGCCTTCGAGAGCGCGAGCTGCTTAGGCGGGACGGGTCGATCTAGACTAAACGGAGGCAGCCCAGTCGACGCATTCGGACAGGCGATGTCCTGGCAGTAGAACCACGTTGACTGCCAGTTCCTAACCGACTCACTCAACTGGAGAGCAGGATAGCTGCTCTGACTCTTCTTCTGGAATCCTAAACCTCCGTAGAGTTGGAGGAGGTGTGTCTTATCGTCCGACTTACTAAGACGTTTGATAGTTTGGGATCGGGCTGAGAAGATGTGTTTGAACAAACCCCAATGGGGGGGCAACCAATGAAGCACTCGCACAGAACGATAAAGGCAGAAAGATGGGCGATGGCATTCGGAGGGAAGTGATGAAGTTGAGCCCCGAAGTGATTCATGATTCCTTTAAAGAAGGGATGCGGAGGCAAAGAAAAACCTCTGTGAACATGGCTGAGGAGCAGGACGCGCTCCCCCTCCCGAGGCGCTGGCTCGACCTCGTCGTCCGCCGGTAGTCTCCAGGACTTATGCACGAGCATTCCGTGCTCCACCAGCTCCAGCAGATCTCTCTCCGTCACCGTAGAGGGAAGGAAGTCTCCTTGGATCCACCCCGCCGGCAGTGGTCGCTGCCGCCGCTGAGCAGGCGCCGCCGCCTTGCCTTTCTTCTTCCTTGCCTCCATCTTGTTGGTCTGACCCTTGGTCATGGAGGCGACGGCGAACTCTCGGGAGGAAGGGGAAGGAGGGAGTGTTGGAGCGCTGGAGGTGGCGAGGAAGACGGAGCAGGCGAGAGCGAAAGGGTCGGCGAGCGTAACGAAGAAGCCTCGCCGCTCAGATTTAAATAGGGTTCCGACTGGGTCACTACCGGGTGGCCCCGAAACCTTATCCGCCCGACCGGCCGCGGCGATATCAGTGGAGGACTTGACGGCGCGAGAAACGAGGCGTCAGGCGCTACTCGAGTGTGCTGACGTCGTCCCCGCTGAGCGCGCGGAACCCGAAATTTGAGATCCCGGAAAATCCGCCTCTGTCAGTTGACCGGTCGCGTCAAAAGATGCCGTGGAAACACTCGGCTCCCGACAGTCGGTTTCGCAAGCACTTCCACTCGGATCGTTGGTCAGAAAAGGTAAAATGGATAGGGGCAAGCAACGCCCAAGCCGAATCTAATCCAGTCGGATCCGAACTTCAAGCACCGCTTCGTCGTATCAACCCCAATCCATTCGGGGACTAATGATGGGGTCATAGTCCTAGGGTAGGGTCATAGGCCTTCCATACAGGTCCTACCCAAGGACTACCCCACACAAAGGACAAGACCCTAAGTCTACCCTGACTGGATTAAGGAATCCCGATCATCCAGTCGGCAACAGGTCCTGTATCATCCAGTCGGATACTAGCATTCGGAGGTTACCAAGCTAACCGACTGGATACACTCGGTACATCGTAACCTCCCTGGAGGGAAACGGTCGTACGTTTCCGGGTGCATTTATTAGCATTTCGAGCGTACGTTACCTGTAACGTATGCATTCAATCGCCACTACTCCGCCCCTGAATCAGAACCGTTGTGGAGGGCAGCGCACTCTATATAAGCCGCCCTCCCCCACTGGTAAAGGGGTTAGCAAATCATTGTACTCCATATTACACTCGGTAACAAGCTCCGAGAGCACTGAGACGTAGGGCTGTTACCTCCACGGCAGAGGGGCCTGAACTCATACAACCTCGCCGTAGCTAGGACTCTGCCCATCTCATTCGTACCCTACACATCTACTGTCAGGCTTATACCCATGACACCTGGTGCAGCAATGGCGTCGTGGACTGTCGGACGCTCCGTGGTGTGCTATAGGTTCGCATCTGAGGACTCCGTCGTAGGCCGAGCGGCCCGCGCCGACTGTTTCTCCTCCAGATGCGGGGAAAAATCCTTCCTAGTGGCCCTCGCCGCTGTTTCGCCTCTTCCAAGTCGCGTTCTTCTCGTTCTGGTGACCAAATCGCTCTCGGTTACGAGCCTGCTGATAACGTGTAAAGAGGAAAAATGAGGGCGAATCAAATGATTGAATGAACGGTCTTTTTCATTAATGAATGTTGGAGTATTTATATTCAGTACAAGACGGTAACTAGCCGGTTGCTATCTACACAACCGACATAAAGCATGGATTATTGGAATTTTAATTAATTCTTCTATACTACTGTTAAACAATCGAACAAGAATTACACTACAGACATCCCATCAAACGCCTCACAAAAAAAAACAACCAATCAGCACCCCACGATTAATCCCACAGATCTTACTCTAACAGCCCTCGTTAATCCACCGTCTGCTGGGTGTACTTAGCAATTACAATTGGCTGAACATACTCCACCAACGAAACTCCCCCTCGCCGTCCGCCTCCCCCTCACCCCGATCTGGAACTGCTCCCGCAAGCCCTCGCCCCGCTCACCCCGATCGCCCGCCGCTCCTACTCGCCCCCGCGCGCCGCTCCCGCTCGCCCAGCTGCCGCGACCCCTCCCCCCGCTCCCCGCCCCCGAGCCGCCCTCCTCTCCCGACCCGCCGCCGCGACCCTCCTCTCCCGTCGCCGAGTACCGCCACCGTTGGCCCCGCGCCACCGCCGCCCTCCTCTCCCGCCCTGCCATCGCCGCCCTCCGCTTCCGCTCGCCCCGGGCCGCTCCCCGCGCCCTGCCGCGCCCCGCTGCGCTCGCCCCACGCCGCACCCCGCTCTCCCCGCCCCGCACCGCGCCCCGCTTGGCCGCCGCCCCCCGTGTCGTGCCACCGCCGCCCTCCTCTCAGCGCCGATCCAGCTCGCCCCGCGTCGCACCCCGCTCTCCCCGCGCCGTGCCGCGCCCCGCTGCGCTCTCCCCGCGTCGCGCCCCGCTTGGCCGCCGCCGCCCCCGTGCCGCTCCCCGCTCGCCCCGCTCGGCCATCCAGGTACCTTTGTTTCTTGCCTTTCTTAAACTTTTTTATTTAATTAGCAGTGTTCTTAATATCTTGTATCATATACTTGCGTCCTAATTATCAAGATTGTTATTCTGCTTTTACATGATGAGCCATTCTTCTGAGAAACTACTCGTCTAAGCATATGCCTTTGTACAAGTTTTGTTGTTGATTTCTATGTACAAGTTTTGTTGTTTGGGCCGATCTATGCGCCACTAAAGTTTGGCACTAAATTTGGGGCTGTGTTGTCGGATCATGGCAGGGATGGTCCTTTGTTCTTCATGAATCGGTCTGCCGGTAACGGTGATCATGAGGAGAGCTTCTGCAGTGAAGTCGATGAAAATGAGATGGTCAATTAGGGGAGGAAGCCTGCGTGGGTAGATGACGAGGAGGAGCAGACTGTGGTGGACATCTTAAAGGTTGCAAGATTGAGGAAGTTGAGAAAGGAGGCTGGTGAGCGTGTGATCTCGGGCAGAGAGTGTGAAGCTAGGTTGCAAGGTCACCATGCCAAGTTGAACCCCTTCACTGGCTGGGAACATATGGACCGTAAAGCTCCTCTCCCTGGGGTGTACGATGATGAATCCGGTGAGGACAGCGGAGTCAACAATATTCTTCGATGTGCTTGTTGTCAAGGGTACTGCTAAGCTTCTGCCTGGCATATTGGACTTCTCAAGGCTTGTTGATGCTTGATGGTAATGCGCAAGAGCCATCTAGTGGCCCTATCAATTTCGTGCAGTTTCACAAGAATGGACTGCTGATGCTTGATGCAGGCCTGGATAAACGTCTGAGATTTTTCCAGATGGACGGTAAGAGAAACCCCAAGATCCAGAGCATATTCGTTGAGGATTGTCCTATTCACAGGGCATCATTTCTACCTGGTGGCTCTGAATTGTCCTGTTCACTGTTACTAGAATTGATCCAACAGGGGCTACTCCGATGGGTCGAGCTCCTCCTCTACTGGGTTCAACCGAAAGGGAAAGGGGATGCTGCCCCCCAAGGTCATTCCTTCCTCTCCAAGCTCTACAGGCAGCAGCAGCTCCTTCACCCCTTCCCTCGACTATGCCACGACACTGAAAGCCGGGGCCTTCGGAGGCGGGGAGTCGAGCTCTGTGGTGGGCGCCAGCAAGGGGCAGGTGACGTGGAGCGACCCTGTGGCGGCGGAGACGAGGGAGGTGCCCAACGCGGCGGGGTGTCCATTCTACCCCAAGATGGTCTCCACGCAGTGAATGGTGAAAGAACAGGGGGCCGTCGACAAGGAGAAGAGCCTATGGGCACAAGAGGTGATGGCCTTTTGCAATACTAATTAGTAATAATGCTGGTGTTGTTAGCTTCTGGATATGTAACTGACAATCTCCCACCATTGCTGCATGTTACACTAAATGAGCAGCGTCTATTACCCCTGATTTTCTGCTGCATGTTTCAACTTTGTTCTTCATAACTAATGTTCGGCCCGAAAGGCGAAAACTGCATAGTGATATTGTTAAACTGTTAAATAGCATACATATTTCCCTTGTGCCAGACCTGTAAATCATAAAACTGCAGTAGTTTTGTATGTTTGTATCTTTATACATAATTAGTACTTCCTCCGTCCCAAAATTAGACGCTCGCAGATTTTATGTTGTTAAACTGTTAAATAGCATATAGTGTGTGAGATCGATCCATCAGTCTGTGTTTTTTAGGATGGTAGCGCACACTGCCAGTCCGGGCCAGAGGTACTTGGTGACTCCCTGATGCACATGCATCAGAGTAAATAATTTTGTTTAGTGCTAACTAGGAGCTATAATCTGCAGCTGCATGAGGTAATACAAGTAGCGGTGCATCAGGGTGAAGCTAATTTGTTGCAGGCTAGCGATCGATCCCTCAAGTTCTGCCAGAGCAGCCCACGTTAATTGTTCACCACACAGGCGCTGGCGCAGACGCAGACGCACGGCTCCACGAATCCACATACCAAAGTGCAGCTGAGGCATGCTGCAGTAGACGGAAGCAACATACATCGTTTGTATGCTCTCTTGCTCTTATCCTTTTGACTTTAGAAATCAATCTAGATTTAGTTTGATTCTTCGTGTTAATCGGATCAGTTCTCAGCTTTTTAAACTCTACTGGGTCTGATGTGTCATACACGAAGGGTATTGAAGATATCTGCACAATATATGTGAGTTAGTGACCACTTGATTACATATAGTCCATATGCTAATTATATATATTGTTTCTCAGCCTATAAGAAATACAAATACAGTGCTATGGAGTTCTCAACTTAAAGAAAGGGAATTATGGGAAGTTGGAGGGGAGAAAATATTGGACATTTTCTCACTTTGATGTGCATGATGTGAAAAACTAGATTGAAAATTAATGCTAAATTATGTTGGATTTTGGTAGAGTTGAATACATACTGGTAGAGAAAATTAAGGTGAAACCTAACATGGTTCCTGTTGTATAAATAATATTTGACTATCTTTTACAGGTTTAGAATTTAGAGCACTTAATTTGATTTATATATAGTGATACATTGTAATGATTTAGAAAGGCGTCCTACTTTCATGTTAACTTACATGTTCTTTGCTATTCGATATAATTTTTTATCTTCCTATTGTTCTATTAATTGATTCATCTATGGTTGTGCTCTTGTTACAAGGTCGTCCACCAAGTCCCGAGAGAACCACTAAGAGCTGGAAAATTGTTTTAGAGAATTTGTTTGGAGGTACATAATGAAACCTCATAAGTTCTACTTTGCTGATTCTTTCACAAAATTGTTTCGTTACTAATGTGTTGCACCTGACATGTCTAACTTATTTATACATGAATCACAAATTCTTTGAATGTTGCGTCCAGGTTTAGCTACAGATGCAGACAAAATCACTCTGAAATCCTTCTCCCTAATTGATTCTCAAACTACTCTCAGGGTGAGCTTTGAACCTTGAATGTCATGGGCACATGAAGTTCTGGTGTAATTTTCCTACAAACAAGTGATCCACGCAACAAGGTATTGATTGATGCAACTCAGATGTACTGTTTTGATATTGTTCCAGTGACTTTTAATAAGGTTTTATGAAGGATGACCAATTGAGACGATACCAAAGGGGTTTTGGATGGGAGATTTTGATTTCTCCGTCGCGCAATTGGTTATGGGGTTTCAACAAGCCCCGCGGTCTTGTCATAATGGATTGTATTTCACTTGTTAGTTTAATTTCCATGCACAACTAATTATTTTTTGTTTCAAACCTGCCAAGGGCAATGCCTATAAATTGTGGGTCTATGACACTACTATATTTTGCTCACTGAATTTACTAATGAAGATTGTCGTTTGCATACTACATTGTTGAGTGATGCAAAGAAATCACATATGATTGGAAGTTCTCCAATGATGCTTTGTATATATACTCCCTCTGTAAAGGAATGTATAGACCGTTTAGATCACTATATATTTCTTTACAGGGAGTACTATTAATTAGTTCCTGAACACAGTTATCTATGCAATCTTGCAATGTGTTTTTTCTATATTTTTGGTCAATGAAACTTGATTTTCTCAGTGATATATTTTTGGATTTTTCACGGAATTAAATGATGGGAATCCTTGACCATTTATCTCAATCTTTGGTCAGTAACCTTCTAGGCATATGTAAACTTACATGTCCAGCTTCTCCTCGTGACTTATAATGGCTGTATTTGCTATACGACAGCATATCCCGAGGCATCTACAAGTCCAGCTTCTTAAACAAGATACGTTGGGTCATCACCAGAATCTTAAGAATGAGATTTCAAGCCCAATTTCTGTTTTGGAGCGAAAGAGTGAAGAGCTTCACAAGGTGAGTCAGAAGTCAACTATAATCTTGACTATTTCACATGTAGTGGTATGCAAAATTATTTGTAAGAACTAACGGATTTAATTATGCAGGTACAGTTTCATGGTGCTTCACCTATGCTACATGTTACCACTCTGGAGAAAGCAACAAAATGGGAGCCTGATAACATGAAAAGAATGGAATCACATGATGCCTATTTGATAGCCCGCCAACTAAATCTTCTGGATGAGCAGCAAGATGCATCTTATGTTGCTAACCTCCAGTTGGAACTCCGGCAAGCACGTGATCGGGTGGGTGAGCTGGAAAGCGAGCGCCGGTCAACTAAGAAGAATCCTTGACCATTTATCTCAATCTTTGGTCAGTGACCTTCTAGGCATATGTAAATTTTCCGTGTTCTGAATTTTTTGCCCCTATGTTCTTGTAGGTTGTGTTTTATTCATGCATATAACTTACTTGTACTTCCATTATTCCCGTAGGTTATGCTTTTTTGTCACATATCTGACACATTGTAAAATCAGTGTGTATACCTAAATCTCCAAAGTTGCGGAGGAGTGCTTCATAATTTCATTAGTCTTTTTAGAGCATATCAAATGGAGAAGCTTCTTTAGTGGTAAAATCTCCCATGGATGTTTGCTGCTGGTCAGGCTCTTTCGACAATCGGTACATATTTTCTCTTGGGTAATTTTCTTGACCTAAGATTTACTACCACTTCTTATCATACATTTTTATTCACCTTTAATGTTAGTCTTTTGTGCATGGACCCTTGAGATCATATCTTCAATTGTCGTCTGCAAACTATCATTTTTGGTCATGCTATCAATCATTCTTGCTCACTAAATGGTAGTCTCACCTTGACCTGTTTGTGTCATCAGAGAACGGATTTTTTCTTCTTTTTCCGACTTTTCTCTTGTCTTCGTAAATATATATTATTTTTAGTTGTATATTATAGAAGGATAGAGCATGGAGGTTTCAGATCCACACGCGAGCGTCTATGAACCTCTGTTGATCTTTATACATAATTAGTACTTCTATAATCACATAAATAGCATATATTAGTACGTGTGTTTGTACGTACACGATTACATACTCATCGTTTGTTTAAGAAAAGGATAAGTCAACAAGATTTAAACTCAAGGAGTAAATGGATGCACTCCAAAATCATTCCACGTGCATGATTGTAAATATCGTAGATTGAAACTGTGAGATTTAGGAATTCATTTTTTGAATTCTAATGAGACATGTAAGATTTTTGAATTCTAATGAGATCGTGCATTACACGTGCATGCTTACTAGTAACAATTAAAATGGAAATGACTAGGAGGAGCAACACGACGTGTTTGACATTGGCCATGGCAACTGACGCTTACTCAAGAAGGGAACTACCAGAAGTTTAAAGCTCAAACAAGGTGGGAAATTCTCAATGCTACTTCCAATCGTGGGAGAAGCTCCAAGTTCAAATGTGTTGTCACTCGGCTTATCTATCTCCTGTGAAGCAGGCGATGAACATGCTATACGAATATACAACAGACTTTAGTTGGGCCTAGCTACTAGAGCTTATTCAATCGATTCTTAGAGCATTTACACCCATCACTTGCAAATTCGGACCCTCAAACATCCGTGGACGCGCTTCGACAATGATCAGGCGTGTTCCTTATTTGTTCATGCGCCCAGCCACACTCCTCATTTTTTTCCTCATATGTCCGGTCACTTGCATGTGATTGGTGAAGAGAAAGAGAGAAAGAAAAAATGCATAAAGAAAAAAAAAGATGATCCGGGGTGGGGTCGCGTCCTATGTGACGGACTGACCGAGCGCGTCGAGACGCATCCGCAAGACCTCATGTCCTCCTTATATTTAAGATGGATATGAGGGTTCACGGACAACCCGGACATATAAAGACGATATGAGGGGTCCGATTGGATCATTTTTTTTCTCTCTTCTGTCCGGTCACTGAACGGGCGCGCCTGCAGGTATATAAGGGGTCATTTGAGGGATTCAACTGTAGATGTTCTTATGGTCCTATTACACAAATTGATGCTTCTTATGATACAGTTCAGAGTCTTACGTCTATTTTCTTTTGACATGGAATACTGTTTTTTGTTCCTACCATCATAAAATGTTCATAGTTTATGGTTTCTTAGAACCTAGTTTATGTTTTCTAGGTTGCAATGTGCAGTGTCAGGAATGGAGCCACAGGGGCTACATTGCATTGCAATGTGTGTGTTTGATATAATGTTTATTTCTTTTGACATGGAATACTGTTTTTTGTTCCTACCATCATAAAATGTTCATAGTTTATGGTTTCTTAGAACCTAGTTTATGTTTTCTAGGTTGCAATGTGCAGTGTCAGGAATGGAGCCACAGGGGCTACATTGCATTGCAATGTGTGTGTTTGATATAATGTTTATTCATGTACCTGTATGTGCAAAAAAATTAGACCTGTGACTATTTGTTTTCCTAAATTTCAGGGGTGGATCCATTTTTGCAACTCTATCCATAAAAACCCCGTATACGCTTCGTCCTTGACTTTGGGAGGTCCTGGGCCACCGCACCCAATTGCACATGCTGAGAACCGGCTCCACGCCCCTCCGTCATATTGTTACTAGATCAGGATTGCGCCTTAGCGCGAGGGTGCCGGTCCCAACGCTTGATTAAGTAGGTAATGATAAGTTAGTAAGAACTCATGTTTACCATAAAATGAAGAAAAAAGAGTTAATTACGATAGAAGAAATACATAGCGATGCTCAATATCGACATGAATGAACAAGGCAGCATCAAATTCAGCACGTTCACGAGACCACAAAAGTGAGCAAACATAAGAGAGAGATTGTAATAAAAGCAAGAACATAATAAAAGAAATACAACTATGGATCCATAACTACCATTCAAATGTCTTGTCGATAAACTTCACACTTCACATAGATATCTTAAGTCTTAGGCATAACGTAGTCTAATAGAAACGCGACACAACATATTCAGCAAGTACATACGCATAATGATTATGAGACATCAATAGAAGGTTATCAGAAATTGTCTTTCATAGTCTAAAGGCGTTGCTCTGACTTCAAGCCAATGTAGGTCTTTGTGTCAACTCGTCAATGCCTGCAAGTGCTGCTTTCATAACTCGCTTGTGCCATCTTTTCCTCTTAGGTGTCGAGCAGTTGTTGCAGTTCGTATTTGATTTGAATAAGAATTCATATATCTGACTGCACAGTATGACAATTGCGTAGCTTCTTGATTGTCTCGTGTGTTGCAAACAACCAGCTCACCAAGGATTTGTCCAACCAGCAACGACGCAATCGGGTTCTTGGCCTCATTTTGCTGATTAGTTCACAATATGGTCATCCTGCATCTATACAACAGAGAGAGAAATAGCAGAGATTCAAAATTAATTTCGACTAACTGGATGTGTTTAGTAGTTGAATTCTGGTTCACGTAGAGGATGTCGGGTGAACTTAAGATATACAGTACCACTTTATTGGGAGATTCGTCATTTTAGACATTGGCTTCGTCCACAAGCTGCTCATGCGCACCTATCTGCTTCCGCAGCTTGGTAGAGATGCCAACACTGAAAATATAACTGTAAGAAAATAAAAAATTTAGAACTAGATTTACTCTAGTGGTCAGGGACAGAACCTATCTAGTGGACCTAAATCGAGTGTAAATCTAACACAACATATATTCTAGTTCTAGAGTACCAAGTAACAGAACCTATCTAGTGGACATGTACCCAGAAATAACTAAGCAGATAACCACTCACATCGCCAATGAATTTTGACAAAATACAAATGAACCACCTACCAATCTACTAACCCACCAACGGATATGACGACCAGGAGCAGCATGTAAGCGCAGGGCAGGAGGTCCCTGGCAAAGCCGAGGAGGTGGCGCCCGTCACTATAGCAGGGCAAGAAGAATTCGGTGGCCAGCTTCGTTGTGGTGTAGCATTCGAGAAGTTGCATTGTAGATTTCAATAACCAATGACGTAGCCATTAATTATCAATGGCAGGTGCATTTTGTTTATCCTTCTGATTAACAACTCAACTTAATATTTTTGATAAGCAAACAATTCATTCTGAAACTACATGTAAGGTCAAAATAGAAATGTGTTCATGTGTATCTATCTAGAAATGAGAGGAGCAACCCATTTCATTTTTAAAGCTAAATTGATGAGCTGTGTGCAAATCACTTAAGACAAAGACTAAACACATATTACTTTCCACTGGTTTAGACCTTTGTGGAATAATTAATAAGATGGTTGCATGCATCGATTGATGCAGAGGCCGAGGGTCTAACCTCCTTCTCTAATATATATATATATATATATATATATATATATATACTTTCCACTGGTGGGAGTGTGCTTACTGCACGAAGCACCAATTGTAGATAATGCATGTTCACGTCTCGAATGTGACAAATAACTAAAGGATTATTCAAAGGCCCTCACTATTGTGTAAAAACAATGACACCTCAAATGTGACAAAGAACCAAAGGAGAAGCGGCAGCAGTAGTGGAAGATGAATCAAAGACAGATTATACAAGCAAATGGAACGATAAATGTAGCATACAATGTAAAAACAATGGAAGCTCACATAATAACAAAGGCAGAAGAAAACTACTTCGGGAGGAGACGTTTGTGAGAGCAATGACCAAGAACCAAAGGAGTAGTGGCAGCAGTGATGGACAATGACCCAATAATGGACAATGACCCTAAGAAACCTAATAAACAAAAGTAAACAAAGCTGACAGTTATATACAACACACAAAGCCAGCCGGAATGCGAAGATAAATCGTGTAATAGAAATCAGGAAATCATCAGCCATAACAGAGAAACTAATAGTGTAACAATATTGGGAATTATATAAGCTACAATAACCATCTTTTCCAACTACACAATTTTAATTCAAAGTAAAATGAGCTTCATAATTGTAAGGTGAAGTTGAAAAAAGCTCCACACCGTATACAGGACTGTATGACATATATACCTACATAATTAATATCCTATTGTATATAACAAAATTTTATCTTTGTGAAGAATTCTTTCGCTGAATTATCCGATATTTGAAGTAGTTCAGGGGGCAGAGAGGAGCCCTCGGTATATCCACATGGAAAGAACGACATTGCTCGCGGAGGTGCCAGGTTGAAGAAATGACACAACAAAATACCACGCCTCCACCATCATGCAGCTCGGGGATGGAACCACATCGCTCTTTTGGGAGGACCGATGGCTTCTCGGCCTCTCCATCCGCGAGCACGCGCCCGCGCTGTACTTGTGCATCCCCAAAAATCGCAGGAATTCCCGGACGGTGGCGGAGGGCGTTCACGGCAATGCTTGGGCGCGGGACATCCGCGGCATTCTGGCCTCCAGGAGATTGGGCAGTACCTCCAACTCTGGATGCTGGTGTCTCGCGCCACCCTTTTCCATGAGCCAGACAAGCTGACATGGAAATGGACAGCCAACGGCAGCTACACCGCTAGGTCCTGCTACCAGGCCACCTTTCACGGATCTATCACTTGCCGCTCATGGAAGCTGATATGGAAGAACTGGACCCCGCCGAAGGTCAGATTCTTCCACTGGCTCGCCAGCCAGGACCGCTGCTGGACTGCGGAGCGCCTCGCCCGCCATGACCTCACACACCACCCTCGGTGCCTCTTATGCGATCAAGAGCCGGAATCTATGCAACACCTGCTGCTCGCATGCCCATTCGCGAAGCAGACCTGGCACGGAAGCATGTCCTGGCTGCGTCTCCCGACTCCGGTGCCTGACCAGGACGCCACGCTCCACGACTGGTGGCTGCGGACTCGCGATGCTATGCCCCTGCTCCGTAAAGCGTTGGCCTCCGTTGCGCTCCTGGTTCCTTGGATGAATCTGGAAGCATAGAAACGCGTGTGTATTCGATCATGTAACCCCATCCTTAGTCGAGCTAGACGCTGCGATCAAGGACGAGTCCAGGAATTGGGCTAAGGCAGGAGCCAAAGGGCTTAGAGTCACCCTACCATCCTCTTGGGACATCCATTGATTCACTTGTAACACCAGGCCTCTTAGGAGGATGTCCCCCCCCCCCTCTTTCAATGCAATGAAACGCAAAGGCTTTTTGCGTTTTCTCGAAGAAAAAAAGTGTCAAACATGTGCCCTGATGTTAAGTAAATATAGTATATCACCATATAGTTCATACACCAAGTAAAGGTAAAAATGTAACTATATGTGGCTAGAAAAAAGGTAATGAAGTTACACTGCTTTTACGAAAGGTTGCAGATTTTAACTGGCAAGCGTTAATCAATTAATTACTATAAGACCGTTGATTAAGTAGCAACCAAAAAATTGTGTTATCTCTTGCTTGGTCTCTTGCTCATGATATTCTGAAACAAGAGTCTCATCCATTTTCTGTTTCCATAGTTTTGCTTAATAGCATACATATCTAGAGGGGGCATATCTAATGCAAAAAACAACAACAAGGTGCAAAAAATGCAAACCTTCCTAATATGCACGATTAATAGTTAACCTTTCTGGCGTGTCAAACAATTATGAAGTGCATGATTAACTTAGCTGAATATGTACACATACTCAGATTGGGAACCATTCAAAAGAAAAGAAATAACAGTAAAGGGTAGGGAAATTAAAGTATTCTACTGAGTCCTCAACTAAGTTTCTCCCTAAATAACAGAGCATGCATTCATTGTTAGAAATAAGCACCGGGAAGGAAAATACATCTAGGAAATGATTATTGCTTGGTAAATATTATCAAATATGAGCATGAAGTGTACAAAAAAGATTCAGCAACTTACATCTGCAGGCTAACTCTTTATTTTTAACTCATTTGGCATAGGTCAAAATGATTGTGCGCATACAGTATGCCCAGCCAGTAACCATGGCAATGTGAATTCTAGCAACTCAGTCCACGATATTACACTTCATCCATGCTTATACTAATCTGGTGGTATCATCCGAGATGGAACGGTTGATGAACTCGTGCGCCTCCTTGTCGCACAGCATCAGCGCTATTGCGGTAGCCGCGACCCTGCAAATCGGAGAAAAACCGGTGAGTTGCCCGCTGGTAGAAACGAGAGCGAGGAGATCTTAGGTAGAGCTCACCAGTGGCCACCTTGCATATATGCATACACGAACATTTTTTTTTTAGAAAAAGAGGTTAAACCTCTGACCTCTGCATCAATTGATGCATGCAGCCATTTTATTAATTATTCCACAAAGGCCTAACAAGAGTATACATCAGTTCATCCAAATCCATCACTCACACCTACAAACTCGATAATGTAGAGTGCTCTCACTCCACATATTTAAGACCGGTGTTGTTTCCAATCCATCCACATAACGTATCGGGAACAACAGTCGGTGCAGCACACCTAAAACGCACACCTCACGCACACGTTTTACCAGCCGCCATCATCCTCGAACCACTGACCCATCTTCAGGAAAGAGATCCGCATCATCCTTGCCAGTCCAATCATCTGTCGACGCCACCACGGCGCCCAACGGATCCACCGTCCTGCGCTCATCCGTCCAGATGCGAAGACTCCGGAAGATCTGTCGTGCGTAGCACCTGCCAACCAGGCATGACTCAGCGTAGCACCTGTCGACCAGGCATGACTTGACAGCTCCACCGAAATTCCGTGCAAGACGAAGCCGCTCCACCTCCTGCCTCAGTCTGCCAGCGCTGCTCCACAAACGATGCTCCCAAGAGAGAAACGGCACCGCAGTACCGCCATCATCCGATCTGGAAGACCAGATCCTAGGGTTTCCCCCGAAGCAGTGCCCACCACCAGCAACCGTTCAGGACCCACACAGTGCCCACCACCACTCAGCCCTCAAGGCGACGCCTTCATGAAGGTCACGACATCAAGGACGCCGCCGCCGCCCACCGGAGTTAGGGTTTTGACCCGAGAGGCAAGGAATGGGAGCAGAGGAGCAGATGTATACCGACGTCTCCAAAAAGAATAACGGCGCCCTTGAGCGTCGTCGTCGGCGCGGCCGGCCTGGGCCAACCAAGGGATTTCCCCAATCCGAATCTCCTCCACCGGCTTCACCCACAGGTAGGGCCCCGGCAACCACGCCGGCACCGCTAAGAATCTGCAGGAGAGAAGCCCACATATCAGGACCTGGGGGAGCGCAGGTGGCGGTGCGGGCAGCGGCCGACGAAGTGGAACAACACACCTCCACAACGACGCTTCCAAGAAAGATAGCGGCACCCACGAGCGTCGCCGTCACGGCTCCGATGAAGACCGGAGCAAGGATTTCTCCCGGAGCTGCGTTGGATATCCACCGGCACCGACCGCTGAGCATGGCCGCCACACCATCACGACCAAGGCCACTGCACCACGCGCCCTGGACACTGCTCGTGCCCAGCCGACCATCGCAGCCTCGCCCGGCTGCCGCTCTACCACCAGGGCCGAGTGCCCCGCCAGATCCGGCCATGGAGCCCGGGATCCTCCCTCCGCCGCCGCCGATTGGCGAGATCACAGCGGATCCCGCAACCGCCGACGCGAGGCGCCGCCGCCAGAGCCCGAGGGCCGACGCGAGGGGCCCCGCCGCCGCCATCCACGGGGCGCGCGCGGCTTCGCCGGCGTCCCCTCCGGCAGCGGCGAAGCGGGAGGGGCGGAGATGGGGTCTGGTGTTCCTGCTGGATGCGCCGCTAGTCGCCGGTGCGAGGAGGCGCTGGAGAAGGCTCGGTGTGATTCGAGTCGCGCGCACGGGGAAGGGGAAGAGGCCGCACTCGGAGCTGGAGAAGAGCGGATCGAGGGAGCGCGCCGCCGGAGAGTTACCCGGAGGCGGACGAGGCGAGCGATGCGATCTACGAACATAGGTCAGAATATGGCCAATAAACCAAGCAAGGCAACAAACATGTACTTTGTAAATAATTAGCTAGATCCAAGGCTCTCCCTGGCAGCAAGTTACAAACAAAACAAGAAAAACAAAGAAAAATCTCTTGTTTTTAATTACACAAAAATGGAGTTTCATTGTTTCCAATTACCCAAAACTGGAGTTTCCTTTGTTTTTCTACATACACAAAAAGGAGTTTGATAACACAATCACATGAAGCGGAGTTGTTCAATCAATTGACAGGAGGGAATGATGTATGCACCAAGCACCACAAAGTCGTGTAACAAAAAACAGAGGAAAAGCTGAAGGAAGAGGCAAAGACGGCCTTACCTTCACATGAGAGGTAGATGTGCCTTGCCGGGAGACGAGCAGGGTAGCAGTTTACATGTGAAATTGCAGCTTGGTTTGGTCTGTTTCCTTGAAAGAAAATGTAATACCCAGCTCAACATTAGTAATACAAATCCATCTTCCAACAAAATACTGCATAAGAAATTTGCATGGCTTACAAACAGGGTAAAAGTAAATTTGCACATAGAAAATGATCAAAAAATGACGTTCATTGAATTCTGAAAGGATGCTACTCCATAGAAAACAAAGTATGTGGGCTCTCCCTTGCATCTACCAAAAAATCTGAAACTCTCTTGCCACAACACTCATGGCTGGCTTAGCTTATTTATCACCGGTACCAATTAAATTCACATGTCGTAACAACACAACATTATGTAATGGTTGTTCAGGGCGGCCTGAGTTGATGCAGTAGTACCTTTCTTTTTGATGTGGTACTCGTGGTCGCTGCAGCAGGCGCCATAGATGTCTCAACCTCCTCTTTCGTCTATGGACGACGCTCCTCCTTCCGAGTCCCGAGGAACGGCGATGGTGTAAGCCCCCGAAGAACCATGTACAGATCAATACATATTACGTGATTCAGCTAATTCCGCATAACACTCAAAATTCAACACCCTTTTCAATTAGCCAAGATTATTATACTTAATTTGAGGTTGCATCGATATTCTCCATGAAAGTAGAAAGTGCAATTCTTAAAGCAACTTGACGGCTTGACTTGCTAATTTACTATTGTCCTTATCAAAGATAAGTATCATCAGCCATTATTTAAGGGCCTCCGAATATTTTGAAGAGAAAACAAATACTAATATGGAAGTATTTTTATCTTGCATCTGTAAGAACAGTTAAGCAGACCCCTCCCTCACTGGTATGCTTGTGCAACCTGAATATGTTTACTCCACTAAACAGATAGTGCAGTTACCATTAGGATAGACTATCGATGCTTTCATTTTTTCAGTTTTATCCTAACACTCCAATGATTGATGCACCCTAATATGGCATTCTATTTTACGTAAACAGGCCAGCGTATATAATCAAATATCATATTTCATTTATCAGGAGGTTCGCCGGGAGAGAATAATGGCAGAAGTCTGCCGTCTAAAAGTGTCTCTTGTTTGTAATTACACAAGAATGGAGTTTCATTGTTTGCAATTACCCAAAACTGGAGTTTTGCCTCCTTAGAGCGTCAGCGTATCTACGAGCGCCATGGCCGCCACCTGACATCCAAAGGCTGCTACCAAATTGACGTGAGAGAGATGCTACCAATTCACACTCACCTAATATGAACCGTCGAATCCTCCAATTCTGCACAGACCAAGATGAAAAGGCCCAAATCAGCTCACGTGCATCACCTATATAGGAAACAAACAAGGTTTTTCTAAAAAAAAAAACATGAACCTGCAGTCCCAGCACAAAAGCCTCTTGGAACTTGAATTTGGCAGCCACCTGGACTACGTCCACGGCTCTGTTGCGACCTGCAAGGAAAGGCAAGACAATGAGATTGACACTACTAGAAAAAGGCTTATCCCTAACTAGCAAAAGGGCCCGTGCGTTGCAACGGGACAAAAAATGCGTGATCATTTTTAACAAACATTTTATGAATGAAAAACTATTTTATAAGTCACAAACCATTGTTTTTTAAACTTTTAGAATACTTTTCCATTCATGATCTTTTTTAGAATTGACAAAAATTTGCACAATTTCATTATAAAAAGTACATATATGAATGAAAGACAAAGTTCACAACTACACATGGACCGATGGTAGGTTTAATATCTTCACATGATATACTATAGAGTACAGATTACACAATATGTATACCTCTGATTCTGCTGTCTTGCTTAATTAAATTCTACTGTGAACTTATGAAGGTGAGTGAGTAAGTCTAGTACGACCAAACAGAGCTAGAGCTTCCCGCAAGTACCACCGGAGAAAAATTGCACAAAGTACTTTCTCATGAGGCAAACTAAACCGGTAACGACAGCAATGTTGAGGATGTCTGAACTGAAAATATGGGGAAAAGATGTTCTCTAAACTTCTGACCACAGATTGTCCCGTGTATATGGACCTCCTTCCACGGGTAGCTGAAGAACATGCAGCAATAGAAAATAAAACAACATGAGAGGGAAAAAGATCAGGAAATGGTAAGGATACTATGAGTTTAACACAGCTAGAGTCAGAGAAGAACGGGGAAATGGATGAGGGATTTGAGGCTGTACAAGGAGGAGGACGCGCGGGCGCACCCCTGCTCTTGCTGGGGAAGGGTTGAGCCCGCAGCGAACAGGAGGGGATCCCGATCCAGAGGCACCGCCCGCTGGTTCTTCTTCTTCCTCCTCTCCAGATCCAAAGCGAGCCGAGCCACCGCTGATCCCGATCAAGAGCGAGCCGAGCCACCGCGCCCCTGCTGCTTCTTCTTCCTCCTCTCCTCTCTTCTTCTCTCTAATCCCTCTCTGCCTCCCATTCTGCACGCGCCATGCAGCTCCGTCGGCGTCCCGATCTCACCTCTGTTTCATTCCAGCAGGGGACGAATGGATCCAGGGTGTCTCGTGTCAGATCCGGCCTCGTTCCTCCCCTGCCACTACAGGAATCATGCATTTTGCCGTCATGACGCTACAGACGGCAAAGACAGAATTACAGACGGCAAAAGTTTTGCCGTCTGCCCATGACGGCAAACAATGTCGTCAGCCTACGTGCCCGCAAAGGGTGTCTTTACATAGTCTGGGGTGTTTTTTTTGGTGCACTACGTGGTCTATTTTCAATCTTTGTCGACTTCTGTATTACGTACAAGACGTCAATACCTAATTTTTGTCGTCAGCCCTCACGAATTCAAGACAGCAAAATTGTTTGTCGTTTAGGTCAGTTAGCTGTTCCTTTCTTTAGAGCCATTATCACCCGTAACATTTAGACCTTACACGAGATAACTGATCTTTTGCTTGGCAATGTGAGATATCCATTTGGCTGCAGTTCCATCAAAAACCAACGTCTCAAGTGCCCATCAGCTCCAATCTTGATCAGGTTGTTTTCAGGACACCACTCAAGTGACTCGTGATCTAAACCGAATGATGTTTTTCTTGCATAGCCACTCAGTGCCGCCAACAAGGAAAAAAAGAGATAATGAGCAAGACATCCACCAACACTCGGAAGCTAAACAATAATCTTTTTTATGTTGAGCGCCAATGAATACCGACCAAAGTTCCAAAAAGTAACAACATGACATCTCCTACTTGTATGTGTGTCATGTGTTGTATTAGAGCCATAATTTGTAACTAATGGGACTCCTGAGATCCTCGGCAATAGATATACAGTGCGCCCAAGGTCTTTTGTGTTTACAAAATTGACAGCAGGCCCGGATTATCTTCTGTAAATAAAAGGCTAATATTTTCTTATCATTGGACATTTGGATTTAATCTACATTCTTGCAAATTCAAAACAAAATCAACATAGCAATTTTCAGGACCCGAGCAAAGGCAAATTGAGTGCATCCTAAGTAGCAGAACCTTGATTCTGTATGAGACAAAGCGATTTGCTTGCTTCATATAAAATAGAAAACCAAAACATGTGAACCTTTTGTACTCAGTGAAATTGAAGGGAAATCAGGCTCCAGTCCAAAAGAAACCACCAGATAGAACTTGACTAAATTAAAAAAAATACTCACATGATTTTTTTAGCTGGGAAAAAGATGCACGTTATTTTCTGGTGTTCAATCAATGAGGTGCCGTGCAGCTAGAACCAAATAACAAATCTCAGACATCTTATATAAGAAAGAAAAACATCTGAGAAAAACCTCAAAAAAAACTAAGAAAGAAAGAAAAAAAAGGATAATAGTTGCACTTCAATCAACATCCTTCACTTCCACGATCTTGTTCAACGAACAAAATTACTAAATCCCATCAAGAACTACATGTTGAACTGTTCCAAAGCACCATTATTCATAACATGTACAAAGAAACAAAGGAGTAACCAACAACAAAAAATAGGCTAAATTAAGAACCTGAGAATCAGGTCATCGGGTTCAAGGGGAAACTCCTCCACGCCCTCCTGGCGGGAGTTGAGCACGACTGCAGACTCATTGGGGTCGTCGAAGCTGCAGGACATGCTGCTGCTGCTCCATGTCGCGCTGGTGTCCTTTGCAAAGTATTATTCTGAACACGCTGCGGAACGCTCATCTGAATTTCCATGACGACACAAAACTAAATGTAAGTCATATTGCTCTAGGAAATATGAGTACTCCAAAAGTGCTCTGTTCATTTGATGAATTGTGTGTGCGCCAAGAGCCACGCCAAGCTGCACATTTAGCATGCATAGGACCCTGATTTCTATGCCACCGGGTCACAAAAACTGCAAGCTACATATATAAGAAATTAGGAAATCAAGCAGAGGAAGGGAGCTATGCAACCTTGATGGAGGATAAGGTCAGCCTCTACACGTGGCCTTGCGCAGCTAGAGCAGGTGATGGTCTCCTCATCCTCGCTCAGCTCTAGCAGGGCCATTAGGGGAGCTCCGTCCACTGATCGTCCGGACCAGATCTAATAAGATAGGGATGGTGCAGCCTTGGGGATCAGCTAGGAGTGGAGAAGGGGTGAGAAGGGCGCTGGTGGGGGAGAGAGAGGAGCCATGGCGGGGGGGCGGAGAAGGTCGCCGCACCTCGTGCCGTTGGCCATGTAGGGGAGGGCAGGGAAGAAGGATCACCCTGATCCAAGCCCGCCCGCAACCGCACGCCTCGGGAGAGCCAAGGCTCGATCCCGAGGAAGCAGCCCACACTGAGCCCCACCGCCTCAACAGAAGCTCGTCTCCCTGCCCGCCGGCCGGTCACCGGAGCCGCCACCGCCAGCGCCGCCTCCCCTCCTTTCCCTGCGCGGCTACTCCCTCCACCCGGACAACCTCGACCTCGGGCGCCTCCACGCCATCGAATCGCTCGACTTTTCCTCCTCTTCGGTCTGATCGCCGCCACTGTTCAAATTCCCCGCCGGCAGACCTCCTCCGCCGTTACGCGACGCCAGACGCGGACCGACCGCATCCGGTGCGATTCCAACCCCTTCGCGTTCTCTTCCCCTGCTGTCTACTCCTCCGTTTTTCTGATCGAGTCGCTCCTCTCTTCGTGCGGCGTTCAGTGGACCTGCCCGTCTCGGACGAGGATGAGGATGAGTGGGAGGATGGAGAGGAAGCTGAGGAGGAGGAGGAGGTGCGGGGAGGCTCTAAGAAGAAGGCCAAGCAGCACGTAGACCAACTCAAGAGGCTCGAGGAAAAGGTCCGACTCCTCTCCGCTTCATCTTCCGATATTTGCGCCGTCCTTCAGTGGAACCTTGTTTTGCAATCAGTTAATGGTCGCTGGTTAGTACCTATAATTAGCTTAGTAAGAGGATACTCATGGCTGGCAAATTTTGGATGCACCGTATTCAGGCTGCAAGCCATTGTAAGAGTTGCACATACAGTTTGTCATTCGTATCAATGGTAGTCTGGTAACTTAAAGAATGACAGGGAATAAACTCTGAATCTCACTGACCGTTCTAAGCAACGCAAGTTGGATTGCTGATTCAGAGATAGAGTTGTGAAAAAGGCAGTTCTAGGTCCACAGCTTATCAACCGACTAATTCTTTTTCCTACAGAAATGATGGGAACCCATTTAATACCAGCATTGCTCCTTCTGCGTCACCCTATTTAACACCGATAGGCCCTACACAAACACAAACACCATCATCCCCTTCATCCCCTTCAGGAACTCCTTCATTGTCTAATACACCCTTGAGCTCTTCTGGTGGATCCACAGCTCGAGACAGCAGATCATCCTCCGGGAAACAGAAGCCTTCAACTCTCAAGACCGTTGGATACGTTTTTCTTGCTATTGTGCTGTTCATAGTTGTTGTGCTACTGGTAATCTTTTGCCTGTCCAAGTACCAAGAGAGACAGTCGAGACATGATTATACAACAAGTCAGGTGGGAAGGGTGCACCAAAGAGTTGAAGAGCCTAAAGTCAAGCAGGCTTCAGCACAGTCAAGGAACGACATTAAAAAAGGTCTACTTTACTTACCTTTCTATTGTATAATATATCTGTTCTACTCTGTTATTTATATTGTGGTACATGATGTTTCATTAACAGGCTCAGCTGGGGTTCCTGACGGAAAACATGTTCGTGAAATAAATTTGGCCATACTAGGTACAAATACTTGTAAATATGACCAACTAATGTTGGGGAACGTCGCATGGGAAACAAAAAATTTCCTACGCGCACGAAGACCTATCATGGTGTTGTCCATCTACGAGAGGGGATTTCCGATCTACGTACCCTTGTAGATCGTACAGCAGAAGCGTTAGTGAACACGGTTGATGTAGTGGAACGTCCTCACGTCCCTCGATCCACCCCGCGAACCGTCCCGCGATCCGTCCCACGATCTAGTGCCGAATGGACGGCACCTCCGCGTTCAACACACGTACAGCTCGACGATGATCTCGGCCTTCTTGATCCAGCAAGAGAGACGGAGAGGTAGATGAGTTCTCCGGCAGCGTGACGGCGCTCCGGAGGTTGGTGATGATCTTGTCTCAGCATGGCTCCGCCCGAGCTCCGCAGAAACGCGATCTAGAGGAAAAACCGTGGAGGTATGTGGTCGGGCTGCCGTGGCAAAAGTTGTCTCAAATCAGCCCTAAAACCCCACTATATATAGGAGAGAGAGGGGGGAGCCTTGCCTTGGGGGCCAAGAACCCCCAAGGGGTCGGCCGAGCCAAGGGGGGAAGGATTCCCCTCCCAAACCGAGTCCTACTTGGTTTGGAAGGTGGAGTCCTTCTTCCCTTTCCCACCTCCTCCTTTTTTTTTCCTTTTCTCTTTGATTTTCTTTCCAATGCGCCTAGGCCCCTTTTGGGCTGTCCCACCAGCCCACTAAGGGCTGGTGCGGCACCCCCAACACCTATGGGCTTCCCCGGGGTGGGTGGCCCCCCCGGTGAACTCCCGGAACCCATTCGTCATTCCCGGTACATTCCCGGTAACTCCGAAAACCTTCCGGTAATCAAATGAGGTCATCCTATATATCAATCTTCGTTTCCGGACCATTCCGGAAACCCTCGTGACGTCCGTGATCTCATCTGGGACTCCGAACAACATTCGGTAACCAACCATATAACTCAAATACGCATAAAACAACGTCGAACCTTAAGTGTGCAGACCCTGCGGGTTCGAGAACTATATAGACATGACCCGAGAGACTCCTCGGTCAATATCCAATAGCGGGACCTGGATGCCCATATTGGATCCTACATATTCTACGAAGATCTTATCGTTTGAACCTCAGTGCCAAGGATTCATATAATCCCGTATGTCATTCCCTTTGTCCTTCGGTATGTTACTTGCCCGAGATTCGATCGTCAGTATCCGCATACCTATTTCAATCTCGTTTACCGGCAAGTCTCTTTACTCGTTCCGTAATACAAGATACCGCAACTTACACTAAGTCACATTGCTTGCAAGGCCTGTGTGTGATGTTGTATTACCGAGTGGGCCCCGAGATACCTCTCCGTCACATGGAGTGACAAATCCCAGTCTCGATCCACACTAACTCAACTAACACCTTCGGAGATACCTGTAGAGCATCTTTATAGTCACCCAGTTACGTTGCGACGTTTGATACACACAAAGCATTCTTCCGGTGTCAGTGAGTTATATGATCTCATGGTCATAGGAACAAATACTTGACACGCAGAAAACAATAGCAACAAAATGACACGATCAACATGCTACGTCTATTAGTTTGGGTCTAGTCCATCACATGATTCTCCTAATGATGTGATCCCGTTATCAAGTAACAACACTTGCCTATGGCCAGGAAACCTTGGCCATCTTTGATCAACGAGCTAGTCAACTAGAGGCTTACTAGGGACAGTGTTTTGTCTATGTATCCACACAAGTATTGTGTTTCAATCAATACAATTATAGCATGGATAATAAACGATTATCATGAACTAAGAAATATAATAATAACTAATTTATTATTGCCTCTAGGGCATATTTCCAACAGTCTCCCACTTGCACTAGAGTCAATAATCTAGTTCACATCACCATGTGATTCCAACGAATCCAACACCCATATAGTTATGGGGTCTGATCACGTCTTGCTCATGAGAGAGGTTTTAGTCAACGATTCTGAAATTTTCAGATCCGTGTGTTCTTTACAAATCTTTATGTCATCTTATAGATGCTGCTACTATGTGGTATTCGGAAATACTCCCAATATCTACTCTACTATACGAATTCGTTTCACTACTCATAGTTATTCGGATTAGTGTCAAAGCTTGCATCGACGTAACCCTTTACGACGAACTCTTTAACCACCTCCATAATCGAAAAAAATTCCTTAGTCTATTTAGTTACTAAGGATAACTTTGACCGCTGAACAGTGATTCAATCCTGGATCACTATGTATACCTCTTAATAGACTTGCTGCAAGGCACACATCAGGTGCGGTACTCAGCATGGCATACTTTAGAGTCTACGGCTAAGGCATAGAAGACGACCTTCGTCTATTCTCTTTATTCTGCCGTGGTCGTGTTTTGAGTCTTACTCAAATTCACACCTTACAACGCAACCAAGAACTCCTTCTTTGCTGATCTATTTTGAACTCCTTCAAAACTTGTCAAGGCATGCATCTTGTTGAAACTTCCATTAAGCGCTTTCGATCTATCTCCATAGATCTTTGATACTCAACGTTCAAGTAGCTCAATCCAGGTATTCCTTTGAAAAATTCCTTTCAAACAACCTTTTATGCCTCACAGAAATTCTACATTACTTCTAATCAACAATATGTCAACCACATATACTTATCAGAAATTCTATAGTGCTCCCACTCACTTCTTTGAAAATACAAGTTTCTCATAAACCTTGTACAAAGCCAAAATCCTTGATCATCTCATCAAAGTGTATATTCCAACTCCGAGATGCTTGCACCAGTCCATTGAAGGATCACTGGAGCTTGCATACTTGCTAGTATCTTTAGGATCGACAAAACCTCATGGTTGTATCTCATACAATGTTTTCTCAAGGAAACCGTCGAGGAAACAATGTTTTGACATCCTACATGCAATATTTCATAAATAATGCAGCAACTACTAACATAATTCTAACAGACTTTTAGCATCTCTACGAGTGAGAAAGTCTCATCATAGTCAACTGTTTGATCTTGTCGGAAACATCTTTGCGACAAGTCGAGCTTTTCTTAATAGTGACTTATCACTATCATCGTTTGTCTTCCTTTTAAAGATCCATCTTTACTCAATAGTCTTATGACCATCAAGTAGTTCTTCCAAAGTCTACACGTTGTTTTCATACATGGATCCTCTCTCGGATTTCATGGCCTCCATCCATTTGTCGGAATCCGGGCCCACCATTGCTTTCTTCATACCTCGTAGGTTCACTGTTGCTCAACAACATGACCTCCAAGACAGGGTTACCGTACCACTCTGTAGTAGTACGCGACCTTGTTAACCTACGATGTTTGTAGTAACTTGATATGATGCTCAATGATCACCATCATCAGCTTCCACTTCAATTGGTGTAGGTGCCACAGGAACAACTTCCTGCGTCCTGCTACACACTGGTTGAAGTGATGGTTCGATAACCTCATCAAGTTCTACCACTCTCCCACTCAATTCTTTCGAGAGAAACCTTTCCTCGAGAAAGGATCCGTTTCTAGAAACAAACACTTTGCTTTCGGATCTGAGATAGGAGATGTACCCAACTGTTTTGGATATACTATGAAGATGCATTTATCCGCTTTGGGTTCAAGCTTATCAGACTGAAACTTTTTCATAAGTGTCGAAACCCCAAACTTTCAAGAAACGACACTTTAGATTTCTCTAAACCTCAGTCTATACTGTGTCATCTCAACGGAAATATGTGGTGCCCTATTTAAAGTGAATGCGGTTGTCTCTAATGCTTAACCCATAAACGATAGTGGTAATTCGATAAGAGACATCATAGCATGCACCATACCAAATAGTGTGTGGCTATGACGTTCAGACACATCATCACACTATGATGTTCTAGGTGGCATGAACCGCGAAACAATTTCCACATTGTCTTAACTGCGTACCAAAACTCGTAACTCAGATATTCATTTCTATGATCATATCGTAGACAGTTTATCCTCTTGTTACGACGAACTTCACTCCGAAACAGAATTGAACTTTTCAATATTTCAGACTTGTGATTCATTAAGCAAATACTCTAGTATCAACTCAAATCGTCATTGAAGTAAGAACATAATGATATCCACTGCGTGCCTCAGCACCCATTGGACTGCATACATCAAAATGTATCACTTCCAACAAGTTACTATCTTATTTCATCTCAATGAAAACAAGGCCTTGCTCATGTGGTATGATTTGCATGTCACTAGTGATTCAAAATCAAGTGAGTATGAAGATCCATCAGCATGGAGCCTCTTCATGCAATTTATACCAACATCACTCAAGCGGCAGTGCCACAAGTAAGTGGTACTATCATCATTACCTCGTATCTTTTGGCACCAATATCATGAACATGTGTAACACTACGATCGAGATTCAATAAACCATTGAAGGTGATTATTCAAGAAAATAGAGTAACCATTATTCTCTTTAAATGAATAATCATATTGCAATAAACACGATCCAATCATGTTCATGCTTAACGCAAGCACCAAATAGCAATTATTTAGGTTTAACACCAATCCCGATGGTAGAGAGAGCGTGCGACGTTTGATCATATCAACCTTGGAAACACTTCCAACACGTATCGTCACCTCGCCTTTAGCTAGTCTCCGTTTATGCCGTAGCTTTCATTTCGTGTTACTAATCACTTAGCAACCGAACCGGTATCCAATACCCTCATGCTACTAGGAGTACTAGTAAAGTACACATCAACATCATGTATATCAAATATACTTCTTTCGACTTTTGCCAGCCTTCTTATCTACCAAGTATCTAGAGTTGCTCCGCCTCAGTGACTGTTCCCCTCATTACAGAAGCACTTAGTCTCGGGTTTGGGTTTAATCTTGGGTCTCTTCATTAGTGCAGCAACTGTTTTGCCGTTTCACGAAGTATCCCTTCTAGCCCTTGCCTTTCTTGAAACTTAGCGGTTTTACAAACCATCAACTATTGATGCTCCTTCTTGATTTCTACTTTCGCAGTGTCAAACATCGTGAATCACTCAAAGATCATTGTATCTATCCTTGATATGTTATAGTTCATCACGAAGCTCTCACAGCTTGGTGGCAGTGACTTTTGGAGAACTATCACTATCTCATCTAGAAGATTAACTCCCACTTGATTCAAGCGATTGTCGCACTCAGACAATCTGAGCACACGTTCAACGATTGAGATTTTCTCCTTTACTTTGTGGACAAAGAATCTTGTCGGAGGTCTCGTACCTCTTCACAAGGGCACGAGCATGAAATCACAATTTCATCTCTTTAGAACATCACTTATGTTCCGTGACGTTTCAAAACGTCTTCGGCGCCTTACTTCTAAGTCATTAAGTATTTTGCACTGAACTATCGTGTAGTCATCAGAAACGTGTATGTCGGATGTTCATAGCATCCACAGACGACACCCGAGGTGCAGCACACCGAGTGGTGCATTAAGTACATAAGCCTTCTGCGCAGCAACGAGGACAATCCTCGGTTTTACAAACTCAGTCTGCAAAGTTTGCTACTATCAACTTTCAACTAAATTTTCTCTAGGAACATACAAAAAACAGTAGAGCTATAGCGCAAGCTACATCGTAACTTGCAAAGACCATTAGACTATGTTCATGAAAATTAGTTCAATTAATCATATTACTTAAGAACTCCCACTCAAAAAGTACATCTCTCTAGTCATTTGAGTGGTACATGATCCAAATCCACTATCTCAAGTCCGATCATCACGTGAGTCGAGAATAGTTTCAGTGGTAAGCATCTCTATGCTAATCATATCAACTATACGATTCATGCTCGACCTTTCGATCTCATGTGTTCCGAGGCCATGTCTGCACATGCTAGGCTCGTCAAGCTTAGCCCGAGTGTTCTGTGTGTGCAACTGTTTTGCAGCCGTTGTATGTGAACGTTGAGTCTATCACACCCGATCATCACGTGGTGTCTCGAAACGAAGAACTGTCGCAACGGTGCACAGTCGGGGAGAACACAATTTCGTATTGAAATTTTAGTGAGAGATCACCTCATAATGCTACCGTCGTTCTAAGCAAGATAAGGTGCAAAAAGGATTAACATCACATGCAATTCATAAGTGACATGATATGGCCATCATCATGCGCTTCTTGATCTCCATCACCAAAGCACCGACACGATCTTCTTGTCACCGGCGTCACACCATGATCTCCATCATCATGATCTCCATCAACGTGTCGCCATCGGGGTTGTCGTGCTACTCATGCTATTACTACTAAAGCTACGTCCTAGCAATATAGTAAACGCATCTGCAAGCACAAACGTTAGTTTAAAGACAACCCTATGGCTCCTGCCGGTTGCCGTACCATCGACGTGCAAGTCGATATTAACTATTACAACATGATCATCTCATACATCCAATATATCACATCACATCGTTGGCCATATCACATCACAAGCATACCCTGCAAAAACAAGTTAGACGTCCGCTAATTTTGTTGTTGCATGTTTTACGTGGTGACCATGGGTATCTAGTAGGATCGCATCTTACTTACGTAAACACCACAACGGAGATATATGAATTGCTATTTAACCTCATCCAAGGACCTCCTCGGTCAATTCCGATTCAACTAAAGTTGGAGAAACTGACACCCGCCAGTCATCTTTGAGCAACGGAGTTACTCGTAGCGATGAAACCAGTCTCGTAAGCGTACGAGTAATGTCGGTCCGAGCCGCTTCGATCCAACAATACCGTGGAATCAAGAAAAGACTAAGGAGGGCAGCAAAACGCACATCACCGCCCACAAAAACTTTTGTGTTCTACTCGAGAAGACATCTACGCATGAACCTAGCTCATGATGCCACTGTTGGGGAACGTCGCATGGGAAACAAAAAACTTTCCTACGCGCACGAAGACCTATCATGGTGATGTCCATCTACGAGAGGGGATTTCCGATCTATGTACCCTTGTAGATCGTACAGCAGAAGCGTTAGTGAACGCGGTTGATGTAGTGGAACGTCCTCACGTCCCTCGATCCGCCCCGCGAACCGTCCCGCGATCCGTCCCACGATCTAGTGCCGAACGGACGACACCTCCGCGTTCAGCACACGTATAGCTCGACGATGATCTCAGCCTTCTTGATCCAGCAAGAGAGACGGAGAGGTAGATGAGTTCTCCGGCAGCGTGACGGCGCTCCGGAGGTTGGTGATGATCTTGTCTCAGCATGGCTCCGCCCGAGCTCCGCAGAAACGCGATCTAGAGGAAAAACCGTGGAGGTATGTGGTCGGGCTGCCGTGGCAAAAGTTGTCTCAAATCAGCCCTAAAACCCCACTATATATAGGAGAGAGAGGGGGGAGCCTTGCCTTGGGGGCCAAGAACCCCCAAGGGGTCGGCCGAGCCAAGGGGGGAAGGATTCCCCTCCCAAACCGAGTCCTACTTGGTTTGGAAGGTGGAGTCCTTCTTCCCTTTCCCACCTCCTCCTTTTTTTTCCTTTTCTCTTTGATTTTCTTTCCAATGCGCCTAGGCCCCTTTTGGGCTGTCCCACCAGCCCACTAAGGGCTGGTGCGGCACCCCCAACACCTATGGGCTTCCCCGGGGTGGGTGGCCCCCCCGGTGAACTCCCGGAACCCATTCGTCATTCCCGGTACATTCCCGGTAACTCCGAAAACCTTCCGGTAATCAAATGAGGTCATCCTATATATCAATCTTTGTTGGAATTATGCCATAGAGGCAATAATAAATATAGTTATTATTATAATTCATGTATCAAGATAATAGTTTATTATCCATGCTATAATTGTATTGAATGAAGACTCATTTACATGTGTGGATACATAGACAAAACACCGTCCCTAGCATGCCTCTAGTTGGCTAGCCAGTTGATCGATGATAGTCAGTGTCTTCTGATTATGAACAAGGTGTTGTTGCTTGATAACTGGATCACGTCATTGGAAGAATCACGTGATGGACTAGACCCAAACTAATAGACGTAGCATGTTGATCGTGTCATTTTGTTGCTACTGTTTTCTGCGTGTCAAGTATTTATTCCTATGACCATGAGATCATATAACTCACTGACACCCGAGGAATGCTTTGTGTGTATCAAACGTCGCAACGTAACTGGGTGACTATAAAGATGCTCTACAGGTATCTCCGAAGGTGTTAGTTGAGTTAGTATGGATCAAGACTGGGATTTGTCACTCCGTGTGACGGAGAGGTATCTCAGGGCCCACTCGGTAATACAACATCACACTTAAGCCTTGCAAGCAATGTAACTTAGTGTAAGTTGCGGGATCTTGTATTGCGGAACGAGTAAAGAGACTTGCCGGTAAACGAGATTGAAATAGGTATGCGGATACTGACGATCGAATCTCGGGCAAGTAACATACCGAAGGACAAAGGGAATGACATACGAGATTATACGAATCCTTGGCACTGAGGTTCAAACGATAAGATCTTCGTAGAATATGTAGGATCCAATATGGGCATCCAGGTCCCGCTATTGGATATTGACCGAGGAGTCTCTCGAGTCATGTCTACATAGTTCTCGAACCCGCAGGGTCTGCACACTTAAGGTTCGACGTTGTTTTATGCGTATTTGAGTTATATGGTTGGTTACCGAATGTTGTTCGGAGTCCCGGATGAGATCACGGACGTCACGAGGGTTTCCGGAATGGTCCGGAAACGAAGATTGATATATAGGATGACCTCATTTGATTACCGGAAGGTTTTCGGAGTTACCGGGAATGTACCGGGAATGACGAATGGGTTCCGGGAGTTCACCGGGGGGGCAACCCACCCCGGGGAAGCCCATAGGCCTTTGGGGAGACACACCAGCCCTTAGTGGGCTGGTGGGACAGCCCACAAGTGCCCTATGCGCCAAGGATAAGAAAATCAAGAGAGAAAGAAAAAAAAAGGAGGAGGTGGGAAGGAAGGGGGACTCCCTCCCACCAAACCTAGTCCAACTCGGTTTGGGGGGGGGGGGAGAGTCCTCCCCCTTGGACTCGGCCGACCCCCTTGGGGCTCCTTGAGCCCCAAGGCAAGGCCCCCTCCCTCCCACCTATATATACGTGTTGGGGAACGTCGCATGGGAAACAAAAATTTTCCTACGCGCACGAAGACCTATCATGGTGATGTCCATCTACGAGAGGGGATGAGTGATCTACGTACCCTTGTAGATCGTACAGCAGAAGCGATTAGAGATCGCGGTTGATGTAGTGGAACGTCCTCACGTCCCTCGATCCGCCCCGCGAACAATCCCGCGATCAGTCCCACGATCTAGTACCGAACGGACGGCACCTCCGCGTTCAGCACACGTACAGCTCGACGATGATCTCGGCCTTCTTGATCCAGCAAGAGAGACGGAGAGGTAGAAGAGTTCTCCGGCTGCGTGACGGCGCTCCGGAGGTTGGTGATGATCTCGTCTCAGCAGGGCTCCGCCCGAGCTCCGCAGAAACGCGATCTAGAGGAAAAACTATGGAGGTATGTGGTCGGGCAGCCGTGAGAAAGTCGTCTCAAATCAGCCCTAAAACCTCCATATATATAGGTGGGAGGGAGGGGAGGAGGCAGCCTCAAAACCTAAAGGTTTGGCCGAAATTGGAGGTGGAGGAGTCCTACTCCAATCCTACTTGGAGTAGGATTCCACCTTCCCACTTGGAAACTCTTTCCACCTTGTGTTTTTTCCTTCTCAAACCTTATGGGCCTTAGTGGGAACTTATTCCAGCCCACTAGGGGCTGGTTTATCTCTTCCCATAGCCCATGAGACCCCTTGGGGCGTGACACCCCTCCCGATGGTCCCCGGCACCCCTCCCGGCACTCCCGGTACACTACCGATGAGCCCGAAACTTTTCCGGTAATGCACGAAAACCTTCCGGTAACCAAATGAGGTCATCCTATATATCAATCTTCGTTTCCGGACCATTCCGGAAACCCTCGTGACGTCCGTGATCTCATCCGGGACTCCGAACAACATTCGGTAACCAACCATATAACTCAAATACGCATAAAACAACGTCGAACCTTAAGTGTGCAGACCCTGCGGGTTCGAGAACTATGTAGACATGACCCGAGAGACTCCTCGGTCAATATCCAATAGCGGGACCTGGATGCCCATATTGGATCCTGCATATTCTACGAAGATCTTATCGTTTGAACCTCAGTGCCAAGGATTCATATAATCCCGTATGTCATTCCCTTTGTCCTTCGGTATGTTACTTGCCCGAGATTCGATCGTCAGTATCCGTATACCTATTTCAATCTCGTTTACTGGCAAGTCTCTTTACTCGTTCCGTAATACAAGATCCCGCAACTTACACTAAGTTACATTGCTTGCAAGGCTTGTGTGTGATGTTGTATTACCGAGTGGGCCCCGAGATACCTCTCCGTTCACACGGAGTGACAAATCCCAGTCTTGATCCATACTAACTCAACTAACACCTTCGGAGATACCTGTAGAGCATCTTTATAGTCACCCAGTTACGTTGCGACGTTTGATACACACAAAGCATTCCTCCGGTGTCAGTGAGTTATATGATCTCATGGTCATAGGAATAAATACTTGACACGCAGAAAACAGTAGCAACAAAATGACACGATCAACATGCTACGTCTATTAGTTTGGGTCTAGTCCATCACATGATTCTCCTAATGATGTGATCCCGTTATCAAGTGACAACACTTGCCTATGGCCAGGAAACCTTGACCATCTTTGATCAACGAGCTAGTCAACTAGAGGCTTACTAGGGACAGTGTTTTGTCTATGTATCCACACAAGTATTGTGTTTCCAATCAATACAATTATAGCATGGATAATAAACGATTATCATGAACTAAGAAATATAATAATAACTAATTTATTATTGCCTCTAGGGCATATTTCCAACAGTCTCCCACTTGCACTAGAGTCAATAATCTAGTTCACATCACCATGTGATTCCAACGAATCCAACACCCATATAGTTATGGGGTCTGATCACGTCTTGCTCGTGAGAGAGGTTTTAGTCAACGGTTCTGAAACTTTCAGATTCGTGCGTTCTCTACAAATCTTTATGTCATCTTATAGATGCTGCTAGTACGTGCTATTCGGAAATGCTCCAAATATCTACTCTACTATACGAATCCGTTTCACTACTCATAGTTATCCGGATTAGTGTCAAAGCTTGCATTGACGTAACCCTTTACGACAAACTCTTTAACCACCTCCATAATCGAGAAAAATTCCTTAGTCCATTAGTTACTAAGGATAAATTTCGACCGCTGCTAGTGATTCAATCATGGATCACTCTCTGTACCTCTCAACATACTTTGAGTCAAGGCACACTTCAGGTGCGGTACACAGCATGGCATACTTTAGATTTCTACGGCTAAGGCATAGAAGACGACCTTCGTCTATTCTCTTTATTCTGCCGTGGTCGGTTTTTGAGTCTTACTCAAATTCACACCTCACAACGCAACCAAGAACTCCTTCTTTGCTGGTCTATTTTGAACTCTTTCAAAAACTTGTCAAGGCATGCATCTTGTTGAAACTTCTATTAAGCGCTTTCGATCTATCTCCATAGATCTTTGATGCTCAACGTTCAAGTAGCGTAATCCAGGTACTCCTTTGAAAACTTCTTTCAAATAACCTTGTATGTTTTACAGAAATTCTACATTACTTCTGATCCACAATATGTCAACCACATATACCTATCAGAAATTCTACAGTGCTCCCACTCACTTCTTTGGAAATACAAGTTTCTCATAAACCTTGTACATACCCAAAATCTTTGATCATCTCATCAAAGTGCTTATTCCAACTCCGAGATGCTTGCACCAGTCCATTGAAGGATCACTGGAGCTTGCATACTTGCTAGCATCTTTAGGATCGACAAAAACTTCTGGTTGTATCACATACAATGTTTGCTCAAGGAAACCGTCGAGGAAACAATGTTTTGACATCCTACGTGCAATATTTCATAAATAATGCATCAACAACTAACATAATTCTAACAGACCTTTAGCATCGCTACGAGTGAGAAAGTCTCATCATAGTCAACTGTTTGATCTTGTCGAAAACATCTTTGTGACAAGTCGAGCTTTTCTTAATAGTGACTTATCACCATCATCGTCTGTTTTCCTTTAAAGATCCATCTTTACTCAATAGTCCTATGACCATCAAGTAATTCTTCCAAAGTCTACACTTTGTTTTCATACATGGATCCTCTCTCGGATTTCATGGCTTCCAGCCATTTGTCGGAATCTGGGCCCACCATCGCTTTCTCCATAACTCGTAGGTTCATTGTTGCTCAACAACATGACCTCCAAGACAGGGTTACCGTACTACTCTCCAGCAGTACGCGACCTTGTCGACCTACGAGGTTTGTAGTAACTTGATTCGAAGCTCAATGATCACCATCATCATCTTCCACTTCAATTGGTGTAGGCGCCACAGGAACAACTTCCTGCGCCCTGCTACACACTGGTTGAAGTGATGGTTCAATAACCTCATCAAGTTCTACTACCCTCCCACTCAATTCTTTCGAGAGAAACCTTTCCTCGAGAAAGGATCCGTTTCTAGAAACAAACACTTTGCTTTCGGATCTGAGATAGGAGATGTACCCAACTGTTTTGGATACCCTATGAAGAAGCATGTATCCGCTTTGGGTTCGAGCTTATCAGACTGAAACTTTTTCACATAAGTGTCGAAACCCCAAACTTTCAGGAAACGACAGTTTAGATTTCTCTAAACCTCAGTCTATACTGTGTCATCTCAACGGAAATACGCGGTGCCCTATTTAAAGTGAGTGCGGTTGTCTCTAATGCAAAACCCATAAACGATAGTGGTAATTCGATAAGAGACATCATAGTATGCACCATACCAAATAGTGCGTGGCTATGACGTTCAGACACATCATCACACTATGATGTTCCAGGTGGCATGAACTGCGAAACAATTTCCACATTGTCTTAACTGCGTACCAAAAGCCCGTAACTCAGATTTTCATTTCCATGATCATATCGTAGACAGTTTATCCTCTTGTTACGATGAACTTCACTCTGAAACGGAATTGAACTTTTCAACATTTCAGACTTGTGATTCATTAAGTAAATACTCTTGTATCTACTCAAATCGTCAGTGAAGTAAGAACATAATGATATCCACTGCGTGCCTCAGCACCCATTGGACTGCATACATCAAAATGTATCACTTCCAACAAGTTACTATCTTATTTCATCTCAATGAAAACAAGGCCTTGCTCATGTGGTATGATTTGCATGTCACTAGTGATTCGAAATCAGGTGAGTACAAAGATCCATCAGCATGGAGCCTCTTCATGCAATTTATACTAACACGACTCAAGCGGCAGTGCCACAAGTAAGTGGTACTATCATCATTAACTCGTATCTTTTGGCACCAATATCATGAACATGTGTAACACTACGATCGAGATTCAATAAACCATTGAAGGTGAATATTCAAGAAAATAGAGTAACCATTATTCTCCTTAAATGAATAATCGTATTGCAATAAACACGATACAATCATGTTCATGCTTAACGCAAGCACCAAATAACAATTATTTAGGTTTAACACCAATCCCGATGGTAGAGGGAGCGTGCGACGTTTGATCATATCAACCTTGGAAACACTTCCAACACGTATCGTCACCTCGCCTTTAGCTAGTCTCCGTTTATGCCGTAGCTTTCATTTCGTGTTACTAATCACTTAGCAACCGAACCGGTATCCAATACCCTCATGCTACTAGGAGTACTAGTAAAGTACACATCAACATCATGTATATCAAATACACTTCTTTCGACTTTTGTCAGCCTTCTTATCTACCAAGTATCTAGAGTTGCTCCGCCTCAGTGACTGTTCCCCTCATTACAGAAGCACTTAGTCTCGGGTTTGGGTTTAATCTTGGGTCTCTTCATTAGTGCAGCAACTGTTTTGCCGTTTCACGAAGTATCCCTTCTAGCCCTTGCCTTTCTTGAAACTTAGTGGTTTTACAAACCATCAACTATTGACGCTCCTTCTTGATTTCTACTTTCGCAGTGTCAAACATCACGAATCGCTCAAGGATCATTGTATCTATCCTTGATATGTTATAGTTCATCACGAAGCTCTCACAGCTTGGTGGCAGTGACTTTTGGAGAACCATCACTATGTCATCTGGAAGATTAACTCCCACTTGATTCAAGTGTTTGTCGTACTCAGACAATCTGAGCACACGCTCAACGATTGAGCTTTTCTCATTTACTTTGTGGACAAAGAATCTTGTTGGAGGTCTCGTACCTCTTAACAAGGGCACAAGCATGAAATCACAATTTCATCTCTTTAGAACATCACTTATGTTCCGTGACGTTTCAAAACGTCTTCGGCGCCTTGCTTCTGAGCCATTAAGTATTTTGCACTGAACTATCATGTAGTCATCAGAAACGTGTATGTCGGATGTTCACAGCATCCACAGACGACGCTCGAGGTGCAGCACACCAAGTGGTGCATTAAGGACATAAGCCTTCTGCGCAGCAACGAGGACAATCCTCGGTTTTACAGACTCAGTCTGCAAAGTTTGCTACTATCAACTTTCAACTAAATTTTCTCTAGGAACATACAAAAAACAGTAGAGCTATAGCGCAAGCTACATCGTAACTTGCAAAGACCATTAGACTATGTTCATGAAAATTAGTTCAATTAATCATATTACTTAAGAACTCCCACTCAAAAAGTGCCTTATGCGCCAAGGAGAAGAAAATCAAGAGAGAAAAAAAAAAAAGGAGGAGGTGGGAAGGAAGGGGGACTCCCTCCCACCAAACCTAGTCCAACTCGGTTTGGGGGGGGGGGGGAGAGTCCTCCCCCTTGGACTCGGCCGACCCCCTTGGGGCTCCTTGAGCCCCAAGGCAAGGCCCCCTCCCTCCCACCTATATATACGTGTTGGGGAACGTCGCATGGGAAACAAAAATTTTCCTACGCGCACGAAGACCTATCATGGTGATGTCCATCTACGAGAGGGGATGAGTGATCTACGTACCCTTGTAGATCGTACAGCAGAAGCGATTAGAGATCGCGGTTGATGTAGTGGAACGTCCTCACGTCCCTCGATCCGCCCCGCGAACAATCCCGCGATCAGTCCCACGATCTAGTACCGAACGGACGGCACCTCCGCGTTCAGCACACGTACAGCTCGACGATGATCTCGGCCTTCTTGATCCAGCAAGAGAGACGGAGAGGTAGAAGAGTTCTCCGGCAGCGTGACGGCGCTCCGGAGGTTGGTGATGATCTCGTCTCAGCAGGGCTCCGCCCGAGCTCCGCAGAAACGCGATCTAGAGGAAAAACTATGGAGGTATGTGGTCGGGCAGCCGTGAGAAAGTCGTCTCAAATCAGCCCTAAAACCTCCATATATATAGGTGGGAGGGAGGGGAGGAGGCAGCCTCAAAACTTAAAGGTTTGGCCGAAATTGGAGGTGGAGGAGTCCTACTCCAATCCTACTTGGAGTAGGATTCCACCTTCCCACTTGGAAACTCTTTCCACCTTGTGTTTTTTCCTTCTCAAACCTTATGGGCCTTAGTGGGAACTTATTCCAGCCCACTAGGGGCTGGTTTATCTCTTCCCATAGCCCATGAGACCCCTTGGGGCGTGACACCCCTCCCGATGGTCCCCGGCACCCCTCCCGGCACTCCCGGTACACTACCGATGAGCCCGAAACTTTTCCGGTAATGCACGAAAACCTTCCGGTAACCAAATGAGGTCATCCTATATATCAATCTTCGTTTCCGGACCATTCCGGAAACCCTCGTGACGTCCGTGATCTCATCCGGGACTCCGAACAACATTCGGTAACCAACCATATAACTCAAATACGCATAAAACAACGTCGAACCTTAAGTGTGCAGACCCTGCGGGTTCGAGAACTATGTAGACATGACCCGAGAGACTCCTCGGTCAATATCCAATAGCGGGACCTGGATGCCCATATTGGATCCTGCATATTCTACGAAGATCTTATCGTTTGAACCTCAGTGCCAAGGATTCATATAATCCCGTATGTCATTCCCTTTGTCCTTCGGTATGTTACTTGCCCGAGATTCGATCGTCAGTATCCGTATACCTATTTCAATCTCGTTTACTGGCAAGTCTCTTTACTCGTTCCGTAATACAAGATCCCGCAACTTACACTAAGTTACATTGCTTGCAAGGCTTGTGTGTGATGTTGTATTACCGAGTGGGCCCCGAGATACCTCTCCGTTCACACGGAGTGACAAATCCCAGTCTTGATCCATACTAACTCAACTAACACCTTCGGAGATACCTGTAGAGCATCTTTATAGTCACCCAGTTACGTTGCGACGTTTGATACACACAAAGCATTCCTCCGGTGTCAGTGAGTTATATGATCTCATGGTCATAGGAATAAATACTTGACACGCAGAAAACAGTAGCAACAAAATGACACGATCAACATGCTACGTCTATTAGTTTGGGTCTAGTCCATCACATGATTCTCCTAATGATGTGATCCCGTTATCAAGTGACAACACTTGCCTATGGCCAGGAAACCTTGACCATCTTTGATCAACGAGCTAGTCAACTAGAGGCTTACTAGGGACAGTGTTTTGTCTATGTATCCACACAAGTATTGTGTTTCCAATCAATACAATTATAGCATGGATAATAAACGATTATCATGAACTAAGAAATATAATAATAACTAATTTATTATTGCCTCTAGGGCATATTTCCAACAATACGGAGGTTTTATGGCTGATTTGAGACGACTTTTCCACGGGAGCCCGACCACATACCTCCACGGTTTTTCCTTTAGATCGCGTTTCTGCGGAGCTCGGGCGGAGCCCTGCTGAGACAAGGTCATCACCAACCTCCGGAGCGCCGTCACGCTGCCGGAGAACTCTTCTACCTCTCCGTCTCTCTTGCTGGATCAAGAAGGCCGAGATCATCGTCGAGCTGTACGTGTGCTGAACGCGGAGGTGCCGTCCGTTCGGTACTAGATCGTGGGACTGACCGCGGGATTGTTCGCGGGGCGGATCGAGGGACGTGAGGACGTTCCACTACATCAACCGCGTTCTCTAACGCTTCTGCTGTACGGTCTACAAGGGTACGTAGATCACTCATCCCCTCTCGTAGATGGACATCACCATGATAGGTCTTCGTGCGCGTAGGAAAATTTTTGTTTCCCATGCGACGTTACCCAACAATCTTCATTTCCGGACCATTCCGGAAACCCTCGTGACGTCCGTGATCTCATCCGGGACTCCGAACAACATTCGATAACCAACCATATAACTCAAATACGCATAAAACAACGTCGAACCTTAAGTGTGCAGACCCTGCGGGTTCGAGAACTATGTAGACATGACCCGAGAGACTCCTCGGTCAATATCCAATAGCGGGACCTGGATGCCCATATTGGATCCTACATATTCTACGAAGATCTTATCGTTTGAACCTCAGTGCCAAGGATTCATATAATCCCGTATGTCATTCCCTTTGTCCTTCGGTATGTTACTTGCCCGAGATTCGATCGTCAGTATCCGCATACCTATTTCAATCTCGTTTACCGGCAAGTCTCTTTACTCGTTCCGTAATACAAGATCCCGCAACTTACACTAAGTCACATTGCTTGCAAGGCTTGTGTGTGATGTTGTATTACCGAGTGGGCCCCGAGATACCTCTCCGTCACATGGAGTGACAAATCCCAGTCTCGATCCATACTAACTCAACTAACACCTTCGGAGATACCTGTAGAGCATCTTTATAGTCACCCAGTTATGTTGCGACGTTTGATACACACAAAGCATTCTTCCGGTGTCAGTGAGTTATATGATCTCATGGTCATAGGAACAAATACTTGACACGCAGAAAACAGTAGCAACAAAATGACACGATCAACATGCTACGTCTATTAGTTTGGGTCTAGTCCATCACATGATTCTCCTAATGATGTGATCCCGTTATCAAGTAACAACACTTGCCTATGGCCAGGAAACCTTGGCCATCTTTGATCAGCGAGCTAGTCAACTAGAGGCTTACTAGGGACAGTGTTTTGTCTATGTATCCACACAAGTATTGTGTTTCCAATCAATACAATTATAGCATGGATAATAAACAATTATCATGAACTAAGAAATATAATAATAACTAATTTATTATTGCCTCTAGGGCATATTTCCAACAACTAATTCATACTGTAATATTGTTGACATGTTTAAGTCCGAATGTATAATGTAATTTATCAACTGCTGGCAGCTGATCTTGAGAAGCCTCGTGAAAAGAGAGAAGAGCATGTAATTAACTTGGAACGAACAGAGTCGGATATTTTTGTTGTGGAACCTCCGCCACCTCCACCACCGCCGCCGCCGCCACCAGTGTCCCCACCACCACCTCCACCACCGCCGCCGCCACCAGTGTCCCCACCACCACCTCCACCACCGCCGCCACCAGTGTCCCCACCACCACCTTCAGTAGCTTTTGCTGATTGAAGTCCAGCGTTAAGAGAATACTGTTTGAAGATACACGAGCCTCTGGATTTGATGGATATGCATCTCCTCTGCTCAAAGATATCTATTTTTGTGGCTCCGCTATGGTCGATGGCTTGGTGAATGACTATTGATATTTTGTGTAGGGCCATGAGGTAGATTCATTTGGCATTGGCACCTACCTGGTTACCTTCTATGCGCAAGCAGCACTTGGTTGTGTATTCAAGTTGGTTGGAATTAACAAACAGCTTCGCATTAAACTCTCTGAAGATGTCACAAAGGTATATCTTTTATTACTCATTAGTATTCAAAGCAAAAAAAAGGTATAGCTTTGGCAACCGCTGGTGTACCAGAATGACTATTTGTATTTCTATGCTCCACGTATCGATACCATGTAAGAAACGATGCTACAGATTGTATGGAAAGGAAGGTTATCCTTTAGTTCATATAATGACTGGACAAGACGAGCCAAGCCCAAAGGTAAACATTATTGATGTTACGCTTGAGCAGTAAGCCCGCATCAAAGAATGTGTCCACTTCAAAATCTGCTGTCAAGCGTATACTTTCTCATGATTAGCTGGCGGATATGTATATGTGTGGGCTTGATCATTTTTGCATTCCTTGATAGGTTGGTGAGAGGTTCCTATGTTGTTACCCTTTCATCGAGTCAAAGAGAGCTCATGTTGTTCCATAGCATGTTGAGGAGTTATTGAAGTGCTACTGGCCTGGAAATTCATGTATGTGTATTCCTTGGGATGTTGGCCGCGGCGCCTTTGGTGCCGCCATTCTGGTGAACCACAAGACCGAGAAGAAAAAGTATGATGCAACAGCCTCTGTTTTTTACTTTATACTGAATTTTGTTTCCCCTTAAAGAAAGGTGGTTGATATATATGATTGGTTTGCATGTATGTGCTGAAGAAAATACGGCTCACGAGGCAGACAGAGCGCTGCCGCAAGTCTGCTCATCAAGAGGTCAGTGAAGCACGAGAAGCCGTTAGGTTTTATTCGTTCATCGATTAGTATTGGTTTCAGGAATTGACAAATGAATGGAAAATTGCAGATGGCCCTTATTGCTCGCCTTCAGCATCCTTACACGGTCGAATTCAAGGAGGCATGGGTTGAGAAGGTTTGTTCTCTAGGAGCATGCATCATCATATTATTATGAATTTTTTTTCAAATCCTTCTGTTTCATGCTTTACGTAAGAAATACTCATAAGTGTGCTAACTGTTGCGAACAACCATCAGAAATTGTGAGATGGTTTGCCCAATTGGCTCTAGCTGTTGACTACTTGCATTCCAACTATGTTTTGCACCGGGACCTCAAGGTAAGTGACAAACAGTGATGATGCTTTCATTTAGTTCATCAAGCAACCAGTAATATATAGTTTGTCCTTGTTTTTTCTGCAGTGCTCAAACATATTTCTCACAAAAGATCATGACATATGTCTTGGTTAGTGCCTCACATTGACTCAAATAACTCTTATCTTGTATTCCATCTGCACCCCGCAATGCAATCTCTAGCAACCAGTATGAAACAGCAGGTCGAATACTTGGCATGTGATATTGTATATGATATTTGTCAATTAGATTCCTAAGTTTTAAGGTTCCAAACTGGCATTTATAGCAGCAAGTATGTAGCAGCAGATCGAATACTTGGCAGTTGGCACATAACCTTCTATTAATTGATGTGTAGTTCATAGTCCATTTCTAAATTATCAAGGATTGATTTTATTGACAAAAGATTCTCTACATGTTGTTTTCTTTAGATAAAAACAGTTATTGGCTGCTCGTGTTATCTACAATAGGTGTTTTTTTGACACTCCTTTACATAGAAATGGTCACATAATTTTGATTCAAACTAATCGAACCCTCTTAGCTCATTGAAATCACACAATTTAATTACAATATTTTTTCCGATAAAACACTGACACCCATTACCCGACTTCTATATTTTATTTGGCTCATGATGTCAATTATTTTGTGTCAATACAGTACAACAGAGGACTATCCAGTTGGAGGATCCACATCATGTATGGGAGCAAGAGATCCAAAACTGGTAGATACATGCACTAATTCTATTCTGAGTTCCACTGCAATAATCAAAATATTCAGATGGAATCATATGGGTGGTCGAGCCACGTCCACAGGTGCGACGGACATTGAGCATTAGGCCTGGTTTTAATCCTCTTGGTCACATATGAGAGTATAACAGAGTCCCTTTTCGATCGTGAGCTACCTTTCCCAAAATAAGCTGTCATATACTCAGATTAGTAGAAGTGAAATAATCTAATGAATATCATGAGAGCGCTTGCAGTTTGTTTATTCAAATAAAAAGTAATGCAACCTTTTCCCAGCTAAAAGCAGGAGAATTCAGCAATGGATAGATATATTAAACCGTTAATCCAAGTTCCCTTTGTTATTGAGAGTATTGTAGAGTACTAGAATGATACTATCATGTATGGTTTGAACAAATCAGTTTAATGGATATCTGCACTCTTAAAATCAAAAATAATTATTGGATGTATACTACAAAATAAGAGATATACATTCTCCAAAGTATCAAGTCAATGCTGCATATGGTAGCAACATTGTGTGGAGATACAACAAACACCATTACAGTTTGGTAGATAACATGTTCCATGGTTGAGTTTTTGGAACAATATCAAAGTAGTGTTAAACATGAAACTACCAAGTTATGTACTCTGCTATTGTGGTTTGGAAGCTCGTTCAGTCTGCTTGATGTCCGCACCAAATTTCCTTCAGGCAATAGGATGATGAGTTTAGTGCAAGTCTTCAGGCTGTAGGGCCAATAATAGGCAAAGAATTATGGCCCTCCACGGGTTTTCATGAATGGTTTTGAAATGAAGAATAGTTGTTAACTTTTTATTTTTGCTAGAAGATAGCGTCGCAAAACAGAGTATTGCTAGGGAAGTAACCAGAGTACATGCTACTATTTTTATAGGAAAGAGACTAACGACCCAAACTATGGAATCTACAGATGTTGCTTGCGAAATCGGGTATACAACCATGCATCTGCAACCATCTATTAGTAACCTCAGGTTTCTGTTTGTATCTCCACTGCCTGCATCATTTCTTGATCATTACGTTATTTATTTTGTCATCTTGAATCCTTTTTGCTATAGCCGTACAGTTTATATATAACTCGGTTTATATAGAGATATTTTAGACTGTATATTCACTCATTTTGCTCCGTATGTAGTCCGTATTAGAATCTCTAAAAAGACTTATATACAGCAATGGAAGGAGTAATTCAATCATACTACATATTGGTCTATAATTTCTTTTCTTTGGTCATTGGTCTACCTTTTCCCTGAGATTCTCTCTCATAGTGAACAACTCATAAAAAGGATTTGTAGGAACTAGACAGGAATGATAAGGTACATACTGATGTTTTCCGTAATTTTCCTGTGTGGTTCAAGGGAAGCATATGGCAGCAGAAGATTCGAGGGCGATAACACGAGGACGAAAAATTGTGTGTTGTGGGAGAAGAAATTGTTTCCCCATATGCTTTCAGTTTAAAAGTTTCCATTATATATAGTTTAACTCTGTGCATATGATTCATTTGTTATCACTTGGTATTCTGCTCAAGGGGAACTGATACTTCCGCATATGAGAATTCTTATCCTTTCTGACAATGGCATGCCTTTTGGTCAGCCCTGGCTTATGAAGTTTGTGTTGACTCCTTGATTATTTAGTGATTGCCAGCTATTCATGGATTCAGCAACAGACTGGATTTGCTTTGTCCCAAGATCATGGATACTTGAACGCCCTGTATTGACAATGTATTTGAGAGGCTGCTTCTGATCGTTTTTGTTGCTTTCTTCTACTATCTATCACATTTCCAGGAATACAAATGGAATAGCTTACAATTGTGCTCACCAGGTTCTCAACTCAAGAGTAGAACCTGTCTTTAGTTGTTCTCATTCTTCTCATAACAATCGATCTTGCCCTGTTTTGCTCTCTCTTCTCAATTCTCAGATGCAGGGTTGTGTTTGTGGGTTGGAACGAATCTGCCGACGCTTGATGGCGCCTTCCTTGTGTTAAAAAATAGCATGATAAACATCTATTAGTAATCTTGTTATTTGTTCTAAGTAATTTGAATCCTATGATGATAAAGCAAGGCAGAGCCTGATAATCTTTACTATGCGTCACTTATAGAAGCACTGTTGTGTATACATAACAAAGGTTCACAATTAGTTTTTCATTGTGCTACATGCCCGTCTCAAATTCATACTAGGTTTATTAGATCCCCCATTTGTACAGTATGGATGAAACACCTTGCAGTCATTTGTAGTCTTGTGCTGAAGCATTTTATAATTGGAAAAAGAATGCAATCTTTGTGTTTCTTCCATGGCGATAAAAGTGAATATATTCGGACAAGAGTACCATGCAAGGAATGACGAGTTCATGTCAAGCACCTAAAACTCACTTGTCAACAAGTCAATAACATTGCACACTTGGTTTTACTAATTAAAGTAACAAGCACAAATACCAATCCATGGGTGCACCACAAGGAGGCATCTCCGCGTTGCTAGGTAAGAGGCTGATGTGGATCGGCATTGCTGGGAATAGGTTTGGTCGTGTTAGGTGTGGGCTTGCTGCAAGCCTCTCGCATTAGGCTTGATGGATGGAAGAGGGCTAACTAAACAAACATACACAACTGTAAAATCAAGTGCCTTTGTTCCTTTGTTCCATTGCAAAATCATTTCTTTCTCCCGCAATGCACACACACATTTCCTAGCATTAGCTTGTCATCGAAATGCAGTGAAAAACATCATAAGCACTAGCTTATCATGTCAAAGGGGTGGACAGAGATAAGTAATGGAGAAGGAAGACCAACGATTGTTTGGTGGGATATGAGAAATAAAATGCATACTAAAAAAATACCAGTTGATGGAGGGGCAAAACAAGATAATACAATCGATATTATTGTGTTGTTTTGTGGCAACGCACGTGCATTCAGCTAGTGTGTATAATGCATTAATGCTTACATGCATCTCGTGTCCTGTTACAGTTTGAGACTCATCTCTCTACTATTAAAGGGGGATGTGTCGTCGTGATGGTTCGACCTCCTATGAACCCCACTTCCTCAAGCTAGCACTTCCACCGATTTTTTTTCATCCCTTCGTAAACCACACGATTAAATAACCAAACCAAACGTTTCAGTAAAAAAAACGTTCGTTCCCACATGCAATCGCCCTCCCACACACTCTGCCTCTCCCATCCAAACCCGTCAAAAGGCACAAAAAAACACAACCCACGAACGCACCTGCCTCCCCCCCACGCTCTCACGATCCCCCCCGATGGGAACCCTAGCCGCCGCCACGCGCAGCCACCGTCATGGCCTCCACTCCACCGCCGGCGCCGCCTCCCCTCCTTTCCCTGCTCGTAGATCCGCTCGAGCAGCGAAGCCCATGGTTAAATCCTCCATCTCTCCTCTCGACAGGAACCCTAGCCGCCGCCACGCGCAGCCACCGTCCTTCGTTGTTGTCCCCTCGTGCTCGGCCCGCTCCCCGTGGGCGCCTGGGATTTCGTCGGCCTCACCACCGCCATGGCCACGCAGACGCTCCCCTTCGAGGCCGCCTTCTCCGCCTTCACCAATGAGGTCATCTGGCTCATCGTCATCTCCTTCTTCTTCGCGTGAGGCTTCGTCAAGACCGGACTCGGCGACCGCATCGCCACCTATTTCATCAAGTGGCTCGGTGGCAGCACGCTGGGGCTCTCCTACGGGCTCACCGTCAGCGAGGCCCGCATCACGCCGGCCATGCCCAGCACCACCGCCAGGGCCGGGGGCGTCTTCCTGCCTATCATCAAGTCGCTCGCGCTCTCCGCGGGCAGCAAGCCTAACGACCAGTTGTCGCGGAAGCTCGGCTCCTATCTTGTGATGACCCAGTTCCAGGTAAGTGATGTAAATTGATTTTCATTATTCAATGAACCTGCTGCTGATAACTGTGGTGCACCATTTCTTTGTTACTATTAGGAGATGTGGCTGTTAGTATGATTTTCCTAGGCGGAATTAGTGCAAGAACCTGTAATCCCGTATGTGCCAAATCGATGCTTGCTTGGTCAGAAGTTATTTAGTGTACACCATCCACTGCTAAAACTAATTTTGGAGCTCTAGCATGTTAGTCTGTTATTTTGTGCATTTCAGTTTCGTATCTCTTGACAGCTTTTCTAAAGGGGGTATCCTATTCCTATCGGTTGGAGGGTTCTACGGTGAAAATATAGTAGTGCATTGTTCATCTACTACCCGCTCTACCGCAACCACCCAGCGCTTCCGGCCTCCCTGTCCACCGGGCGCCGGCCTACACCGCCTCCCCCTCCATCGGATGACCTCCTCTCTCCGTGACTACACATGCGCCTCACAGACACGGGCCTGCACTAGAGAGCATCACGCCAAAACAGACTCGTCCGTCGGGCGAGATGGAGCGGAGACAGCGGGGCTGGAGGAGCAACGCTGGATAATATGTCAGCTTTGTTTCTGAATTAATATTTAGGAGCTCACTTCCTCTGTTTTTTGTGTTGCGAGCATATGGGAGTATGGTGTTCCCGGTACATGCTGAAAATTGTCGGCCTCAAAAGTTAAAATGCTGGCATGATCCCTCTTCAGTGTTGCATGGTATACCCAGGTTGCTGAATATCAGTTATACTTGTTTCTTTTTTCTCTCACACTTCTTCGTAATTAATAGGAGCATCATTATACGAATTGCTAGGATTTTCATGCATTTTTCATACTCCCTTCGTTTCTAAATATAAGATATTTTAGAGATTTCGCTATAAACTACATATAGAGCAAAATGAATGAATCTACACTATAATATGTCTATGTACATCCGTATGTAGTCCATAGTAAAATCTCTAAAAGGTATAATATTTAGGAACGGAGGGAGTACATCTCTAGCATTAGTTGCTTGTTTGGTAGATGGTATTTATATATGGGTTTATTCTGAAATTAATGCATATGTTAGATAATTAAGTGCTCATGGGATGTAATCATCTAAACATGTAGTTGCTCTTGTAGATTTTTACTACATAGTAAGGCTTAAACCAGTGCTTAAAATATTTTACAAGGCCCTTTTCTTCTATGAACATGTGAGTTTAATCAACACTATTGTGTTCATTTGATAAATTTGTATCCAATACACTCAATTTTCAGCATAGCTAACTACAGTTTGGCAAGAGTTGTCCATATGTGCATTCAAGAATAGAATGGAAATGATTACACGCTATAAACTCTTTCTTGCTACACAATCTAACAACTGGATATATCTCGGACATATCGGTTACAACACAATAAAATTAGTGATGGTTCTCGAAAGAAAACAATAGTTCACTAGATAGAAAATGAGAGATGCAAATCTCCGACATGTTGTCTATCAATAATAGATGTGGATCTCCAGTATCATTACTTCTCTATTATACCAAGAAAAGCTAACTGAGTGTTATGTTCTTCTGTAGGTGGTGAGAAGACTGTTGTTACTGCTAAAAAATAGAGCTTTCTTAATATACCCAAAGATAGTGGTATTTCGTATTAGCTAGCTCACTGCATCAAATGGTACTTTCTAAACACAGCCCTTTGTGACCTATGCAATGACTTTGTACTTCTCTTACCGTTTAGGTTAATAATTCAACACAAACCATTGCTTACATAATGTACTTGTGATGCTCCATCCATAATAGTATGGAATTCAGTATCACAAACTGTTGCTCACATAACGTACTTGTGATGCTCCATCCACAACAGTATGGAATTCAGTATCCGGTTATCCTTGTGCACAGGAACTTTTTAGGCTAATAGTAGTGCATATTTAATTCAGGGATTGGAAATTTTCTACAACAGGTTGAACAAAATTGTTTTTCCAGAACTTGGTTGACACCAAGGCCCTCACTAAATTGGTTGTGTGTTTTAATCTCAATAAGACGATGAACAATGACTGATTATCTTTATCTTTTGTTTGAGAATATTCTGTTATATTATTGTTATTGCTCCATTATTTAGCATGTTTGTATTTGTGTTCAACAATATAAGAACTGAACGATTATGTATTCTTCGTGTGAGTTGAACTCTGCACAACATTCAGGTTAGAGAGGTCGATATGCAGATGATATGTTGGCAAAGCTACTCAAAGATCTGCAGGTGAGACACTCTTATATGTGTTTGGTTGACTAAACATCAGTAGTACTTTAGAATCTTTGGCTTTCTATACTTTTTCACATACAGTTATATGCCTATATGGTTTATAAATTTCAATGGAAGGGCGCTATATCGTGGATGGCGGCCCAATCCCAATCGCAGTGGCACAAGGCTGGAGGTGAGCATCCGGTCGCAGAATGTCTGTCGGAACTCGATCCCTTTTGAAACTGGAGGAGCTCACTAACTGCCTTGATCAGCTCAGAAATTGGTTTTCTTTTTTTTTCTGTAAACCAGCAAGTGGACCAATATGTGCATTCTTTTCTATTCTATCATCGAGATAGAGAAGTAGTACATTCAGTGTTCTAGGCACGTGCACCAAAATTGCCCCCTTTTGCAACTTCATCTCTGTTGGAAGTGCTAATACAAATGGTGTAGGCAAACCTGAAGTTTTTTTAATCTCTGCGTCATGTTCCCCTTTCAGTAACTAACCTTGAGTTGTCATCATATGGATGTAGAAGTTAAGTTACTTCTCCAAGGACTGCTTTACTTTCCTAAGTGACAATATTATTTGATATGGAAAGAATATAAAGCGCACATTGGGAAGCAGTGTTGCAGCCATCGGATGGGCTCTCCTGGATGGGCTCATGTGTACACAAGTGACGTAAGAAGGCCTTGATGTGTAGGTAGCCGCCGGGGTCACGCGTTAATATTGTTGCATTGTAGTTGACCCCTATTTGATATGGCGACTTGCAGATTAATCTTCTAATGTGTTTATTCAATGAAGCTTCTGCTGTTAAAGTTGCTATTTTAGTGGTGCCTTGAAATGGAACATCAATAAATCTGTCCATTGCATGTTATTCATGTTCTTTGCTACTTGTTCACAAATTGTGTGATGGTAACTGCTATTGTTATTAGACTGGATAAAGCTGAGATATCATCATAATGAAGTTCACAAATTGGTTGATGGTAAGCGCTATATGAGATGTGCATAATCTATAAATTGTTAATTATTTCTTTGTTGTAAATGTTGTCGTGCCTTCTCTGATTATAATCTATACCAAGTGTGATGCAACTATGATGTTTCCGTTTTCTTTTTACAAAAAAAGAAGTATGATGTTTCTATAGCATGCAGCAATTAGGTAGCTGGAGGTGAGGGTGATGTTCTAGAAGGTACTGGATTCTAAGCAAACTTCTCAACTCCAGTTCTTTTTTCAGTACCAAGTAGTTGCATTCGTGATGGACTAGATGTTTGAATTCTGAATTTGTTCTCCAGAAGAAGTCTGAGGTTGTGCTTGAGAACAACTCTAGGCTAGAGGAGCAGATGGTTGATCCATCCACTTCTTTCCTCCCTGAAGGTAGTGTGCAATGCTCTCCTCGAAAATGAAAAAATAATCAACTTCACTGCTCTCTTAGGATAATCACATATGTGGTGTGTCTTTTGTGGTTACCGTTGTATGTCCTCTAGGAATTTTGAGCTGGGAAGAATGTAAAAAATAAGTGCTCCAATATAAGGAATGATTACAAAATTCAGTAAAACATGTTGCATTTGTTACGAGTTCAAACAATTACTCAAGTCGTGTAGTATATATTGAAAGAGCAACATTCAAGCAATAGAGAACTTTCAGGCCTTCCATTTTTCCAACATGTTGGTCATATGAGACATAATGAAGACACTTTGGCTTCAAGCAATCACTTAATCCGTTGATGTTCATTTCCACTTCTCTATTTCAATATCCTTTTGCTCCATAGAACTAAATTTTTAACAATAAATCTATGATTTAAAACTTGGAGGCTCACAACTATTTTAGGACAATTGTGTCATGTTTTTGTACCTTCTCCTTCAATTATGTGCAGTTCATTTTTGTATTAATTTTCCAGTTCTCTGGTTTACATATCTTACATTTTTTCGTGAAATAAGGTCATAGGATGGGGTTAGGAGGCATGGATGAGAAGGGTCGAGATGTTACTGGAGCATATGAGGTGGGAGGAGGAAGATGGGCCACAGGTGTTGAATGAGATATGCACCGATGGGCGTGTATCTGTATTAAAGCATTTGTTTGATGAGTGAGTGTTGCTTGTGTTGGCAATATGTTCCTTCTTAGCTCTAACCATCTTCCGTGAAGGAAATATTTTGTGAACCTGTGCAAACTTTTTCTGCTGAAAGTATTATGCATTTGGTAAAGTATGAAAGCAGATCACACGATCCCCAAGAAATAATCATTACAATTAAAAAGTTTAACCATTGGGTGTACATTCGTATTCATTTTCTTTGGTGTTAAGGTGCAGTATTTGAGTGCAATCCAACTACTAATGCTAATTCAAAAGGTTTCAATTTGACTTGATAATCCACATATGTGTCCTCTTCATTTGACTTTCTTGATTATTGGAAAATTTAGCAAACTTTGAGTCATGGCGGAGCTAATTTTACTGTGGTTCCGTTGCAACGCACGGGCTCCTTGCTACTCTTCTGTAACAATGCACATCGTATTGTGTACTAGATATATTAAACTTTGAAAGGTGGCCAAATGATGGTAAATCGAGATGACAGATCTTCAAAGCAACAACAATTTTCAATGGAGAATGAAAAGAAAGGAAGTGGATGCCAAGGAGGGGCGAGGGGAAACGTGCCACCTTGTTTTCTTGCAAAGAGTGAGTAACTAGGACCAAGATATTATCAGATTTCACATAAAATTTTAATTCAAAAAATTGTTTAATTGTCATTATCTACATTATTTTATTCCGTGGCAACGCACGGGCATTTAGCTAGTAGTTTATAGTTACATGTTGTATGCTAAATCTGTTGGTCTCATATGGTATGGTGAACTGTACTTGTCTTTTTTGGCCACACACACTCCCTTGTATTGTTTGTACAAGGCCATTCGCCCATCTACGTCAATCTCTTTGGTTGCAAATATCAGGAATCAGAAGTTTTGCGTCACATGTGATAGTTGTTCGCAGAATAGTCCATTACCATCGATACTCCAAGTCATTTTTTATCAGCGTTGTTTCATAATAATCCTACTATTACACTGGTGGAAAAAGGGCCTTTGGTCGCGGTTCGCAACTGCCATTAGTCGCGGTTGCGCAACCGCGACCAAATAGGCGCGACTAAAGGCCCCCCCCCTTTAGTCGCGGTTGCTTAAGAACCGCAACTAAAGGCCCGTCCACGTGGGCGCCAGGCGGCCGTCGGGGCGGAGGACCTTTAGTCGCGGTTCTTGTGGCCAACCGCGACTAAAGGCCGCCGCAGGTTTAGGTAGCCCCCCCCTAAACCTGTTTTCTGTTTAATTTGTATTGTTTTATTTCTTTTGTGCTTTATTTTAATTTTGAAGGAGTTTCACATATTCTACTGAGAGAGGCGCGCGCGTGCGCGCGCGGCAGTGCCGGCCGGCCGGCGGCGTTGAGGGCGGGCGAGCGAGGCGGCGCGCGCGCGGTGGGCGAGGGAGGCCGGTGATAGCGGCCGGTGATAGCGGCGAGAGGGGGCGGCGTCGAGGGCGAGGGCGACGGCGGGCGACGGCGGGCGGCGTCGAGGGCGAGGGCGACGGCGGGCGACGGCGGGCGGCGTCGAGGGCGAGGGCGACGGCGGGCGGCGAGGGCGACGGCGGGCGGCGTCGAGGGCGAGGGCGACGGCGGGCGGCGTCGAGGGCGAGGGCGACGGCGGGCGGCGTCGAGGGCGAGGGCGACGGCGGCCTTCGGCGCGGCAGAGATCGGAGAAGACGAGAAATGGAGGCGACGGTTCGGGCCCTTGTATTTATAGCCCCCCCCCTTTAGTCGCGGTTGGGGAGGCGACCCGCGACTAAAGGGTAACCTTTAGTCGCCTTTAGTCGCGGTTGGGGAGGCGACCCGCGACTAAAGGGTAACCTTTAGTCGCGGTTGGCCAGACCAACCGCGACTAAAGGGTTTTTTGGCGGGTTTTTGCGTTCCCGCGCGCAACGACCTTTAGTCGCGGTTGGGGAGGCGACCCGCGACTAAAGGGTAACCTTTAGTCGCGGTTGGCCAGACCAACCGCGACTAAAGGGTTTTTTGGCGGGTTTTTGCGTTCCCGCGCGCAACGACCTTTAGTCGCGGTTGGCCAGGCACGACTAAAGCCCCTCACGTGCACCAGCTGGCCACCGAGCGCCCTGGGCCCAGGCCTTTGGTCGCGGTTCGTCTTCCGAACCGCGACTAAAGAATTCATTAGTCGCGGTTCCTACAGTTTCGCGACTTATGGGGCTGGACGGAAGCCTCTTTTTCTACCAGTGTTATTGTCAAACCACATTGGTCGTCTGGTTTTGTTGCCTTATATTTTTTTGTGAGATTTGTATACTTCTTTTCTGCTACTCCGGGTATTTGCATTGTAATCTAGTTCCAACGATAAAATATTGTTTTGAACCATAAAGACGTGTACTAATGTCTCACATTTTGTAGCGGAGACGGAATAATTTACAGTTGGTCTATTCATCTTAACGCACAGGTCACATTATTTCGGTAAGTGGTTCGCCAAAACAAAAGTGATGCCCCCCCTTGTTTAACATAATCTTGGAATTGTCTTTACCTAAATTGTTAAGATATATTTTGTTTCTGTATCACATTATAATTGAATATATATCTTGAACTTTGTAGGGATATATTTGACATCAATTCCTTTTACGAAACCCTTGTGACGGAGGGTATGCTAACTTTGATATGTCCATGCCGAGGTCTTGTTCTATCAGAGGAAATTATTATTTTAGATGGATTCCGATGTCAAATCATGATTGTTATATCGAAGATTTCAGCAGAGGTCTAATATCTTTCCAGAGGGCCCGCCTTCTTGCTAATGAGCAGAAAACCATGACTCTAAATAGCTGGCTGACTGAGTAGGGTTGAATTGAGATGTGCACATATTGTACGCGTTGTGAAAGCTACCATTGCAATCAGTATTTTGGAGGGACCGTGTAATATCTCAAGAGTTGCTGCTTGGAATGCTGGAAGTCGTGATGATTGCATCATTCTGTATGACAGTGAAGCAGATGGCACCCAAACAATATCCGACAATTGTGGTGGCCCGGTTGGCCGGTTCCCTTGAGTCATTGTTGTTAGAATAATCCAATGTTCTTCGTTGATCTACCGAGGATCAAGCAATCACACGAGCACGACATCGAGATTTGTTAACGAGGTTCATCGATATGGCTACATCCTCGGGGCCTGACTACGGGCGCTCTTCCCCGTGACCCCGTCACAATACCGCACCTAGGCCGCTCGGGCGCCGGCACACGCCACCGGCTTCCCGCATACCTGTGCTATTATGTTGGCATAGATTACATCGTCTGTCTACCCTCTCATTATATAAGAGGCATAAGGGTACATGTGTCCTAATAGGACACGACTCCTACCTTGTCTACACACCGTACGACTCCAAGTCCAACTGTAACCTACCTTGTACAATAATATTCGACACAACTCTAACAAACTCCACCTTGGCGAATATTCTCCACCACCTTGGATTCGTCCATGCGTCGAACCTTCATGTACATTGGACTTGAGATACACATCATGAGCACCACTGCTACTCTCAGACTCCATGTGACTCCACCTGCAACTGTAGTCCCTTCTCGTCTTCTTCGCAGTCAACCCTCGAGCAAAGTTAAGTTCCTTATTACTCTACTTTGTGCTTCCAACTTCCGGAGTATCCGTTCAACGCCATCACACAATGATCACCGACCTGTGTGAAAGTGAAAAACCCACATATTGAATGCCACATATAAGAGTTACCTGAACTCAACATCCTTGCTCTTTCTTGACCGTCCGTATGAAACTTGAAGGAATTTCACCGTCGCCTTGTGTCACCCCGAGTCTAATTCGCAGCTATCTCACCCTTTTCCCGGATAGTCTCTGACATGTCCCACAGCTATAGCACTCTGCCTCATTCTGTACTTGTCATACGCCCTTTGCCATGTAAACTGAACCCCACAGAATATACGGTCACGTACTCTCTCCGCTTATGACAATTCAGACTTTCCGTCACTTTCTCAGATTCTCCATGGTAAACTCTCGTCCATCAAACCGGCACCGATAGATCCAATCACCAACTTGAATCCGATACTCGCCAACACTGCTTCAACACCCTTTTCACAATTTTTCTGACCACATGTCTGACCACCAGTGCCTTGGTCTGTCGCTGTGTCCCGTGCTTACCGCATGCCTCGCCGCTGTCACCGCGTCGAGCCTCTACTGTCCTGGTCGAGTCTCCCGGGTAGCTAGCCCACACTGCCTCAACCCCCACTTTAGAGAACCACCGATCATCACCGACGACCGATGCCGAGTATCACGTCTCCATCAAACCACTGGTACCCAGTCCGATCCATGTGTCTCTCGCTATCAGCTGAAATAGGCTTCGACTCTCCATGCATTTACGCCGTAGCCCCTCCATCAACATAGAGTGAAGTCTTCCACCAGACTCCAGCTCCACCTTCAACATGAATCCATGTAGCTGGCCGTGCTACCTCGCGCCCTGTCGACTTCAAGCTCTCATGTGTGCACAACCTTGAAATAACCCTGCGCCATAGTCCGTTGAAGCCGCACAAGTTCTCAGACCTGCGCCATGTGTTTCCACGCCCGAGAAGTTGGCCACCATCAGCATCACGCTCCTATGTCGTCGTCGCTGAAATCACCACCATCCTCTGCTTTGACCGACATCCTCATCGATCCGTCCGACAGTCCAGTCCGACCCAGCCGAAAATTATCCGGCTACAACCATGCTCCACCTTGCGTCATATCCGCCTCACACATCAATGCATTCCTTAACGCCCTGTGTATGCATGATCCCTGTACAATGTACTTCGCCTTCCCCGAGACTTCTACGCCAATCCTCGCCACGCACATCACAGATCCTCACCCCACAATCCCATACACAACCCGTGTACAAAGAAATAAAACCAAATTCTGCCATGTAAGCCTTCCCGTTGCACTTGGCCATGGAGATCAAACAAAAAATTCCAAAAAAACAAAAAAACCACCACGTGCTCCTGTAGGCTGTAGATCCATTGGTCTTTTCTATCTCTTTCTCGTGATGGTTAGCATTAATCTGTTACATAGCTTTCTTTTTTTTCTTAACAAATATCATGCTTTTGCAGCTTGTACGTAGTACTCCAGCCCCAATCTCCTTACGCAATCAGCCAAGTTCGGCCTCCCAGCGCTGCACAACTCCAGCCTCGAACATCTTGCTCCGTGCCTGCCACCACGCAATGCACCGCTCCCCTAGCTGGCAAGTCTGCCGCTCCATGCATTACACCACCGCCTTGCGGACGGCCTTCTCAGCACCGAAGCACGTGCGCCATCCCTGTTCGAGCCAGCCCTTGCTTGAACAAGCCTCGGCCTCCCTCTACCTGGGCCTTGCACTACCACGATGCACGAGTCGTCCTCGATCCAGTTTGCCTCCATGAGAGCCCCAACGTACACGCGTGACGCCATCATGCCGAATTGTCGATTGCATGTGCTGCGTGCTTCCCCTCGATCTCGTCGAAACTGCCTCGTACACGACTGCATGCTGCCCGCATCTCCGTGAGCCATTGTCGCCTGTCTGCTCTTCCGATTACTTCTAATCCAGCGTAGAATTTCCTTGCCAAGCATTCACCACGAGTGATCCATCTCAACGAATTCTACTCCACCTCTAGATCAACAACTGCAATCTTAATTCGAACCTTGCTCATGATACCACTTGTTAGAATAATTCGAGGTTTTCCTATGTGAACCACTGAATGCCAACCATCATTTTTGCCTATATTTTAGACAAGTACTTCCTCTTGTTGAAGGAGGCAGTAGGTCCAAAATAATGTACTTGATTCTATATAGTTGTCTATGCTCTCAGATTTCTGATCAATTTGAAGTTACTAATGTTGGTTTCCATTTTCTGATTTTCAGAATATGTTCCATAAAAGCAGATGCACGCTTTCTTTCTGTTCATTCTTCCATGGCGCATTTTATATAAGCAGGAACAACTTTACTGTTTATTCTAAATACATAATGATGTAGAATGGCTGGCTCCAAAACATTCCTAGTATAAGCAGGATTCAATTTGGATACAGCGTTCCAGCTTAAATATTTTGGTTCAGCTCGGCTAGATTCAGCTAATCATATATCCATCTGTTTGCCTGTATACATACATCCTATGCAACTGTTTTAGATACAGCTTTTCAGTTTGATGTCACCATATTTTTGTCTCAGTTAAGCAATATTCTTTTTACTTAACTTTACACTACTATCCGAATTTAAGTTATTCCTAGTATAATAATAATGTGTGAAAAGTATTAATTCAAGATGTTGTTTTCCATCCATTAAAAAGAGAAGACCCTCTTTGACAGGACATAACAGAGTAGTAAATCAAACACCTTTATTCCAAAATATACAAGTAGATGGAATCTACAGCCATCTGCTAGAAAATAAAAATACAGAGTACACGGAATGCAGAATAATTTTCCAGGTGTTGATTTCCATCTATCAAACAAACGCTCTGCATCACATCAAAATGCTCTCATCTCCCACATCCTTGATCATATCTTGTATCTCGCGTCTGGGAACAGCTGTCCAAACAAGTTTCACCTCCACAAGTGCGGAGCCTAATTTATAGTGGATCAACTCAGTGGATCTTCCCAAAGGTCTGATGATGTTTTTATCAAAAACATCACCAATGCTACGACCGGTGACAATGAGCACCAACTTTCTACCAGCTGGGACAGCTACAACATGACGGCTCAAGGGAACAGTCCCTGTCTCAACCTCTGCTGCTGCTTCACCACCGTTGTAAAGTTCCATACCATACTCATAATTCTTGGTAGTAGCGGCGACAACTCTTGAGACACTACACGGTCCCTTCAAGATATTGACTTCAATGGTAGCTTCAGTGGGATATACAACATACGCACATCTCACTTCCACTCTACTGAGATAGCTATTTAGACTCACACTCATGGTCAGCTTATCATTAGGGAGGCGGGCCCTGTTGAAAACAATAACACCTTTGCTGAAATCTTTAACCTCACCTCCATCACGGACTATCATTAAATTGATCTCAAAATATATTCTATCCGCCGGAACAAGCGCTCGGCATGGATCCATCAAAGTTAAGTCGCCATCCTGCAAAATGAAAATTCAACCAAAATAATCTTTCCATGTGTTTTCGAGCCATACATAAGCATAGGAAAAGATTGGAGGCACATACATACCACCGAGGTGATGAGTTGGGGATCATCCCTTTCACGTCTGAAGAGATAAACACATCTATAGTCGACCTGGTCTCTTGCTACAACGGTACCAAAAACTTTTATCGGGAAGCCAACTTCCGATTCCTTTACCTTCAAGGTGATGACATTTACACATGATCCTACTATCGAGTTACGTGTTGGTGTAGGTATCATGTTAAGCCGCGGACCACGACAAAAATCAGCTGTGGATAGAGCACACAATCACAAATCAAAACCAACATGTTTGCCCATCAAATGGGTACGTAAAGAAGATTAACAAATGAAACAATAATGAAAGTACTCACACTGTTTGTCAAGGTCAAAGAAGGCTAGGTTGAATATGTCGAATCGGGTACGGATGTAAGCATTGACCTTAGGGTCGTATCCTGTAAACTCTTGGCATCGAACTATGTCAAGAGCCTGCAAAGCCTTTTCCTCCCATTCGAGCTCTTGCATTAAACATGGGGTTTCACTGCATGGCAGCTCCTGCTTGTCAACAACATGAGGGTAAGATTTTGTTTTTAATCCGCCAGAGCAACAATGGAATAAGTGTAGAAGATGACCATAGGATTTTGTTATTGATGTCACAATGGAACAAGTCGTAAGATAAATGACTCCATAGTGGTAAAATTGCAATGCGTCAAAAGAGTGGATCGATCAAGGAACATACCTTGTCGCTCGAACATGTTGTGGAATCTTGCAATCGCTTTGCTATCGTGTCTCCATCTAATTCTGGAGCAAAGACACTTTTTATGTTAAAGATATTACAAATTTCGCGTGGAGATTTTCCCTTTATCTTACTAGCAACAGTCTGGCAGGCTAGGTCAATCAGTCCTCTTATTTGAAGATATTCCGAAGCCTGCAACGTAGTAATTCAAAGCTTAAATAAATGAAAGAGATATGGCATTTTTTTGCTAAGGAGTTGATTGAGCTCTAAGATAATTCTCATTCGAATGAGCAAAACCATTATGTTGCTATATGGGCATGACTCGTATATCATAGATAACACCAGTGGCGGAGCCAGGAACCAATGATGCCTTTGACCAAAATCTTACATATCCTTGGTTTCATACCGGGGAGTGTGTAGCAAATTGATTCATAATCTTAAACATAAGTTGCTCTCTATTATTTTTGGATTAAAAGTTTAGAATTCTCACGAATAAGCTCGATGTGAATTAGGTGTAAATCCAACTTCAGCAAAAATCTCGTAAAACAAAAAAGACAATCAATTGATATAATATCAACTAATAATAGAAAATTGAGGGCTTACTTAAGTTGATGAATTTGTTTGGTTTCAATCAATATGTAGTTATTATGGTTAAAGAAGACGGTCCATTATTAAATCATGGATTTGATTATTATTATTTTTCGGGCGCAAATGATGGATTTGATTCAGCCAAATTATACCGAAGCCGGTTCTATCAATTGATTGAGGCATAACTTTTCATAGATACATACATACATACTAATAAATGTATACTTGATAATATATATAAATTATTCTATTTTTTGGGAAAGTGCTGTAGCGTGGATGAAAGTGATTGTACGCAGAGTACTCACCAGGATGAGATCGAAGAGGGCCTCGTGGTTGAAACCAGCGATGAAATCTGCATCCCAGTCGCTCAAGTCGTGGGATCCGGAGGCGTGCGTCCTGGAGTAGTCCATCACCTTGGAGAGTGTGTCGCCTCGGACGGAGAGGCGGATGAGGCAGTACCTGATTTCGCCGCCGTCGTCGGAAGGGATGACGTGCTTCTCCGACTCGTACTTCATCATTATTCTGATTTTCCTGCCAAACAGGGCCTCTGCCTCTGCTTCTGCCTCTGATAACACGAAGTCCACGCCGTCCTCGCTCCGCAACATCACCATCTTCTCCTTTTCCTCCCCCTCCGCCGCCATGGCTCCTCTGCTCGCTCGAGCTTGATTTGCTACTTGGGCTAACCCTAGAGGATAGGATCGACTTTATTCAGCGGCAGACGATCCAGAATCGGAGAGGAGCGCCAGGCGCCCGCATGCCACCCCTATGGGCCGGATCAACAAGAGCGACCCGCTACGGTCGGGGGAATCGCGGTGTCGGCGCCCACGTGCCACCCTTATGGGCCGGCCCAACAAGAGAGACCCGCTTCGGTCGGGGGAATCGCGGTGTTCGCTGCTTCCAAAAAACAAAAACTGGTTCGCTGGGCTTAAAAAACGGCAACCAGAAAAATACATCCATTTTGAAAAAAGATTACCAAATTGGAAAAGGTACATCGATATGAAAAAAGTTCATGGATTTTAGGATTTTTTTATAAATCAGAGAAAAAAATTATCCGTTATTTTATACTACCTCCGTCCAAAAATACTTGGCCTACAGATGAATGTATCTAGACTTATTTTAATTATAGATACATCCATTATATGTATTTTTAGAACAAGTATTTTCGAACGGAGGAAGTAATAAGTTCATGAATTTGAAAACAAATCCACACATTTAGAAAAAAAAAATCAAATAAAAAGGTCCAGAAATTAACTACTGAACCAGGATAAAAACCTGCGAACTGTAGAAGACTGTAAAACAATAAAGAAAAGCAAGGGGGCATGAGCGGGTAAGATAGCCTAGTCAGTGCTCTTCATTTCGAATGCACATGTTGGGGGTTCGAGCCCTGTGAGTTGGTGTGCGCAGACTTAGAGCATCTCTAGTAGTATCCTTAAAGATAACTGTTTTTTACAGTTTACGAGAAAAAATGCGTAGATTAGAACCCTTTAACCCTCAAACCCTCAAAAAAGAAAATAAAAACAATAAAGAAAAGCAAGGGGGGCATGAGCGGGTAAGATAGCCTAGCTAGTGCTCTTCCTTTCAAATGCACAGGTTGGGGGTTCGAGCCCTGTGGGTTGGTGTGCGCAGACTTAGAGCATCTCTAGTAGTATCCCGTCCTGCCCCGTCCCCGACCGCCGCCCGCCCTCCGCGCAGGCCCCCGGCCGCTGCCTCTCCTCCCCTCGATCTCCCCGGCCGCCGCCCGCCCTCCACCCAGGCCCTCGGCCGCCGCCCACTCCACCTCCTCCCGCCCGCCCCCCGCCCGCCGCCCGCAGCAGGACGGCCCGAGGCGGCCGCGCCCTCCGCCTCCCGGAGCAAGAGGCCGGCACGCCCCCGCGCCCTTAGCCCTCTGCCTCCTGCCCCTGCTCCGCCCCCCGATCCGCCGCCCGCATGTATGCATTTTTTCGGTTTTTTTGTTTAATTTTTTCCTTTTTGATTCGTTGTTGGCACTCGCAATTTTTTTATTTGTGTTGTGTAGATGGAGGCGTTGTCCGATGATTCCAGTTGGTCGTCATGGGACGATTCGAACATTGAGGAGTTGCTTCAAGACGATGACGTCGAGATGATGGGCCTCCTCCTCGACGTGCAAGAGTTCGAAGACCGCGTGAAGCTGATGGATCAGAGGAGAGGGTCGAAGATGGGGTGAGTCACCATCTACCGGAACCACGGTGTCGGACACGAGCATTTGATGCAAGACTACTTCGCGGAGGTACCAACATACCCACCTCGCCTCTTCCGGAGAAGGTACCGAATGCGTCGTAGTTTGTTTGTGAAGATTTTCACCGATTGTGAGGCCGCCTCAGATTACTTCAAGCGTCGTAGATCTGCCGCCGGTATCATGGGGTTTAGCAGGTACCAAAAGATATCGGCTGCAATGCGGGTGCTCGCCTGTGGCATACCCGCAGACTATACCGACGAGTATCTTTGCATTGGAGAAGATACAACCACGGCGTTTGTTTGTAGGTTTGCAAAATTGGTCATCCGGTTGTATGGTCATGAGTATCTTCGGGCACCTAACGAGGAAGATACAAAGAGATTGATGGAAATGAATGAAAAAAGGGGATGACCGGGGATGCTTGGTAGTCTTGATTGCATGCATTGGACATGGAAAAATTGTCCAAAGGCATGGCACGGAATGTATTGCGGTAAAAGTCGTGATGCTACCATTGTGCTTGAGGTTGTGGCATCGGAGGACACATGGATTTGACATTCATTTTTTTGGTTTGCCGGGAACACTCAATGATACCAATGTGCTCAATAGATCTCCTTTGTTTGCAAGATAAGTTTCTGGGGATGCTCCAACTTGCAACTACAAAATCATGGACAATGAGTACTCAATGGGATACTATCTCACCGATGGAATTTACCCCGATTGGACAACTCTTGTGAAGTCCATCAAGGAGAAAATTGGGGTACTCTTAACCAGAAAAGAGGCTCATTTCACCAAGGCACAAGAGGCAACCTGCAAGGATATTGAGAGAGCTTTCGGTGTTTTGCAAGCAAGGTTTGCCATAGTTCTGGGACCAGCTCGTTTTTGGGACAAAAAAACCTTGGAGAACATCATGAAATGTTGTGTGATTCTACACAACATGATCGTCGAGGATGAGAGAGGGTTAAAAGTGCCTTGTTTCTATGACAATGTTGGTACCCGTGTGCAACCGGAAAGAAACCCTTCTCGCGTACAAGCTTTTCTTCAAGCACATCGTCAGATTGAGGATGCACACACTCATGGGCAGCTCCAGGATGATCTAGTAGAGCACCAGTGGCAGTTGGTTGGGCAGCACCAAGGCCCATGATCTACCTTTGTTTACTTTTCTATGTCCTATTTGATTCGAACAATTATTGTAATTTGCTTGAAAACATTGTTGTATAAACTTGAATGATTATTATGTGTTTGAAAGTACTATTCGGTGTTGTAATAATAACTAGAATGATTATTGTTTGCTTCAAACCGTTATTGAGATGATGAAAATTGTGATATGTCAAATGATAGTTTTAAGGGTTGGGGTTGCGGCAAAGACTGGGGGTTGGGGTTGCGGCAAAGACTGGAACCCTCAAATGCAACCCTTATAACGGAATATTCCGTTGTAAGGGTTGGGTTTGAGGGTTCTAGTCTTTGCCCCTGTTTTTCAACCCTTAAAAGTGCCAAAAATGCCAATTCTCAACCCTTAAACTGTTTTGAGGGTTTGAGGATTTGAGGATACTACTAGATATGCGCCCTGTTTGACACGTCATTTTCGCTTTGAATATGGTTGTAAAAAATACAGACCAGCTGTGGTTGTTTTCCGGAGGTGTTTGTTCCCAAGATTCGAGCAATTGGTTTGTTGTTCGGAAGTGCATAGTGCATATAGAGCAAGCTTTATGATTATCAAAGACAAAGAGAGAAATCGATTTTTCACCTACGCCAAGGCTAGGGTTTGTCTCCTCCCTGGCAATGGAATCGCCACGAGAGTACCTACGTTCGATCTTTAGTCGGCCCCGCTTGGAATCGCGTGACCGTGGCCTGCAATCATCCCTTCGGTGTCTCGTGCGCTCCTTCACGGCAACAACAGTCGAGGAATTGATGGAGGACGCCCTAACCGGGACCAGCGGTGGTGGCGGCGCCGTCGAAAATTAGGACCTGGGTAATTTTATGGAGCAACTCAACCAGGATGAGGAAGAATTCGACGATCTAGTGATCGAAAAGGATGATCAAATGATCAATGAGGGAGTTAGATGGTTACCCTAGCTAGGGTTCACACCGGGAAAACCTTCAGCCCAATGGTGCTCTACTAAGACATGCGTGCAGCTTTCAACCCCGCGAAGCATGTCAGGTTTAAGCCTGTTGGACCGAACCTATTCGTCGTGCAAGTGTCTTGCCTCGGAGATTGGGAGCGCATGGTGGAGCAGGGACCTTGGCTGTTCAGGAACTGGCTGGTACTAATGTGCCCGTATGATGGTTTCATGAAGGCGGATGATGTACCGATGTTGTTGATGCCTATTTGGCTGCAGATTCACAAGTTACCAGATGGCTTTTGTAAGAGGAATATTGTGGAATCGCTGTTGTGGAATTCTGGGGAGATTCTGGAGTTGAGGTTGAACGGGAATAATCGAGGAGATTACGTGAGGGTTAGGGTTCGCCATGACATCCACCAACCGCTCATGAAGTTTGTCAGTATTGTTCGAGGGAAGGAACGACGGGTTTTCTTGGTGCGGTATGAGAAGCTGGCTAGATTCTGCAGTGTTTGTGGTCTAATCGGGCATGAATTCAAGGAGTGTGGTTCAAGTATCCATGGTGATAAAGACATGAAGTTTGGACATTGGTTGTTTGCGGATGGACCGAATGGATCAAGAGATGAGAACCTCAGCCGTGGGAGCGATAAGCAGAAGCAGCAACCGAACACTCAACAAAAAGAGAGGACAGGGGGAGCAGTGGACCCCGACAATCAAACGAAGGCTCAGGGGGAAATTGACCATGAGACTGTTGATATAGCTTCAACCCCGGTGAAGCCTTCTGGAGTGAGGATGGAGGTTGATAAGGACCCAAGGAAGAGGCTTAACATGGATGTTGCTGTTGAAGCGAATCCTAGTCCTCCCAACCCACCTAATGTCCTTCTAGCCATTACGAATGGCAGTGATGTGGATCAGCAGAAGAGTAATTCGCAAACGAGTAGCAATGGAAGCAAGAGGGTGAAGATTATGCGGAGCAATAATGAGAATGAGATATCGGCGGCCTCCCTTGAGGAGGACTACCGGATGCAATGAATCACCTAGTTTGGAGCTGTCAGGGGGTGGGGAACCGCCGAACAGTTTGTGACCTGTTGGCCCTATCAAGGGCCAATACCCCCCAGCTTGTCTTTCTTTGTGAGATGAGATAGGCTGTTGTGAAGGTGGAAAAGCTAAGATGGAGGATCGGTCTCCGTGGGATCAAAGGAGTGGACCTTGAAGGAAAAGGTGGTGGCCTTGGGCTGTTCTCGGATGAATCGTTGCAAGTGACAGTATTGGAGTCTTGTAGCCGATTTATTGATGTGCTGATTTTTGACCCAAGTGTTGACAAACAATGGAGGGCTACTTTTGTTTATGGGGAACCTAGACCGGAAAACTGCACGCACATGTGGGATCACCTCACTAGGCTTCTATCTGTGTCGAATGTTCCTTGCGTAGCTTTGTTAGAAACATGCCCTAGAGGCAATAATAAATTAGTTATTATTATATTTCTTTGTTCGTGATAATCGTTTATTATCCATGCTATAATTGTATTGATTGGAAACTCAAATACATGTGTGGATACATAGACAAAACACTATCCCTAGTAAGCCTCTAGTTGACTAGCTCATTGATCAAAGATGGTCAAGGTTTCATAACCATAGGCAAGTGTTGTCACTTGATAACGGGATCACATCATTAGGAGAATCATGTGATGGACAAGACCCAAACTATGAACGTAGCATATTGATCGTGTCGTTTTGTTGCTATTGTTTTCTACGTGTCAAGTATTAGTTCCTATGAACATGAGATCATATAACTCACTAGCACCGGAGGAATACCTTGTGTCCATCAAACGTCACAACGTAACTGGGTGACTATAAACGTGCTCTACAGGTATCTCCGAAGGTGTTCGTTGAGTTAGTATGGATCAAGACTGGGATTTGTCACTCCGTGTGACAGAGAGGTATCTCGGGGCCCACTCGGTAATACAACACACTACAAGGAATATGCTAGTACACGACGCAATTTTTTCGTCGCTACATCGTCACGGTTTTTCATTTACGACAATCGCACGACGAAAAACCAAGCGTCGAAAACAGAGCGTCAGAAATGAACAACAATGACGTTTTGGTCAAAATCGTCGTAACTTTACGATGATTCCTGGATTGTCGTAACCTTTACGACGATCCTAAATCATCGCTGACAATCAAACCCAGTCCTACGTGGCAAAATTACGACGAAATCAAAACGTCATGGCTGAAATCAGCCCAACCCATTTCAATTGATCACATGGGCTCGTTTTATTTTTTTTGGGCTTTTCTTATTGGGCTTCTTTTGGGCCTTAGCCCATTTATAGCCACTTTTAGTTTTTCTTTTTCGAATTTTTATTTGGGCCCTGGCCTTTCAGTTTTGGCCTTTTTTCATTTTTGAATTCAACAACTTTTTTTTCCAGAACTTGGTTTCATTTTTATTTATTGGGCCTTTTCAACCAATTATTTGTCCAATATTAAATGCAACACTGTTTCGTATTCAAATCAAGAAAACTCCAAGTCGAATTAAAATCATCCATCATATAACATCACATAATACATCTCCCAGGTTTACATAACACAATAACTCATCTCATGAATACATTTCCTTACACATGAAAATAGAAAGAACGGACATAATTGTACAATAGAACAATGGCACATCTGCTACTATCACAACAGTACAATGGACTTCATTCCACTCTCCTATGAGACATGCTCGAGATGCGACAACTTGTCATCCTACAAGAACATTACACTGCACATGAATCAATCAAAAGGAAATAAATATAAAAAATATTAGAAATAAAAAAGATTTGTGTTCATCCTGAAGATGATGTTAAAAGAAATGCAAATGAAAGACAGAGTAAATCACATGAATATTTTGACACTACGCACAACAAGTATTTAGGAACAGAGGGAGTAAATCATTATAAAGCATAGCATTGCATGAAAAACAGAAGCAGAAATTGTTGTTGACTGATTAGGCACAGAAGTAATCATACTTTAGGATTAAAAAGTGTGTGAAGATGACAAGCAACAATCTTCTTACAAATATAGTGACATTTCTGTTACATTGTTCTGTCATGAAGATGATTTCTTAAGAACTATAACATGTGCAACTAAGCATATCAAGCATGAGTACTTGACTGTAAACTGTCGTCATAACCACATACCACAGCAGCAAAGCAGAATATCAATGGAAAGGCGCAAGCAAACATCATGATCATCCCAAACTGAAGAGCTAGTTCAAGAAAATCTGCAACAGATTCAACACCATAAGAACAAATGGCATTGTCTTTGAAGAATACAAAATGCCATTTTTAGATCAGCAAAAGTGACACAGACTACATATAAACCAAATAATATGCAAACTACCATAGCAACTGAGTACGGCAACTACTTATTGTTATTACCATCAAACAGACCATCTTCGAGCTCTGCTCCAATGCTTGCAGTATAAGAGAGTTTTAAATATTCTTTCTCCACTCTTGTTGATAATCGAACTGACTTCCCTGATGGTGATTCTCTCTCTTGTCTTTTCTTGCTACAAAATGATAGGGGTTTCTTACATTCTTCTATTGGCCTGGAAATAAGAATAGCAGGAGTGCAGGACAAAGAATACACAGGCAAAACTTACCGAACAACACTGTACTTTTTGTAGCTGTATTTGAGATAAGGAATAGAATTCTCAATCAGATTTTCCAACACCTAGAAATTTATATATATCATCATAGTGTACATCATCATCATACCTGATAATGAAACCTCTGTTTCTAAATATAAAACATTGTCGCAGTTTAAATCGAACTGCCAAAACGTCTTACATTTAGGAACAAAGGGTGAACTTGTATTGCAGAGTGCAAATACCTGAGACACGACTAGACGCTGAATAAGGACTTGTCGGAGTCTCAAAATGTCACGATAAAGGGAAGCATGGTAAAACAACCCAATATATGATTGCATGAAGTATAGACCGAAAACCTGCACATGCAAAAGGAGTAAGAAGCTTAACTTAAAGCATGAACCAGCTTCGTTGTGTCATAGTGTTTACCTTATAAATCAAACTATCAGCACTGGACTGTTCTCCTTGGTTGTTTTCATACTTTATTAGAATGACAGACACCTTTACACCTATCCTTGTATAATACTGAATTGCAACAAGATATAGTGCAGTCAACACATACCTAAAAATTGAAAAAATAAAGGAGATCAAATTGGCATAGTCAATAGAGTAATCGCTCCTCATGAGAAAAACTAGCTAGCAAGTCATTAGCACAATTTGATGATAAATGAACTACATAGATCACGGTGTCATTCTTACCTCAGCGCCTCAGTTTCAGTTTTTTCATACAAATGAGCATAGGCCAACTCAAATGGCAGCTGAAGACAAATAATACCCAGAACAATAATCGCATTGTTCCTAATTCTTAGAAGGACACCGGACCACTCATTTCTTTGCAATCTCCTTTTCTCAGCAGGCTCATCATCAAATTTCTTTTCCTCCACACGCTTAACTGCAACAGATTCAACACCATAAATACAATGCAACCATATGGCCAACAGGAAGGAATTCAGATTTCAGAGAGAGGGATAGATGGCACGGATTGTTACCTTTTGCTGCTGCTCTTCTTCCCAAGAGGACGCTGGTTTCAGCTGCGCGGCTTCTTCGCTGCTGCTCTTCTTCTCCAGCTTGTAACTCATTGCTTCAGCCAGAGTTGCCTACAACCATAGTGACACTGCAGTGCTATGCAGCATGATCCACAAGGACCCACCCGCCCGCCCGCATTATATATCGTTGGAGGAGATCGAACATGACAGGCAGGGGTAGTTGGTTCGTGAGAACGTGGTGGCTTGCCGCTGCTGCCATAATGGCATCATGGACAGCCACGACCGACCCACGTACTGCTACTACTACTCCTACTGCCACTGCCATAGAGTGGCGACACGTTCGTGCTGTTCGCGCCAACGATCGGGCAATGCAACGACATCACGTCTGTTGATGGCATTCAAAGCTCACGTACGTCAGTTCCACGGGCAGTTGGCTGGTGAGCATACAATTGGAAGACACGCCGAGCGAGCGAGCACTAGCTAGCAGTCGTCTGATCTAACTGCATTGTGTACAGGATAAGATTTGAAGACGGGTGATCAACCCAGTTTTCTCCTGATTGACGCTGATGGTTGGCACGCACTTGGCAAGGCAACATGTCATCTAGAGGGGGCGTTCGTACGTACGTACAGTTGCCGTATGTGCATCTTAAAAGTATTTGCATCCAAACGCCGAGACGGTATACACACATGAGGGCACACCGTGCTCGCACTGACAGGACCAAGTATGATGAGGTGAAGGGAGGAGGCGGTACCCTGGACGAGGAGGTCGGCCATGGACTCTACGCGGCAGCCGTCAGCAGCTCCCTCGCCTAGGGTTTTGGATCGGAGAAAGAGGAGGCAGGAGGGGGACCAGTCAAGTCAGTATCCATCACAATTTCTAGGAAGGAATTGATGCCTAGATGAGAGGACGATCGGGCCATACCTTTGACCGGCGCATCCTCGAATGAAGCAGCGGCTATCCCTGTGGCGCGCCTCGGTGCACGAAGAGGCGGGGCAGTGGCGGGTCGGGTATCCTCGGCCCACCGCGCAGCGTCGGCCACCCAGGACAGCGCCGCCACGGCTCGGTTCCAGTTGGCGCGCAGCTTCCGCATGCTGAATCCCCGGGGCTCCGTCACGTCCAGCATCCATATTACCACCTTTCATCCAACGGAGTAGGGTGAGCAACAGACGGTCGCCGGATGGAGAGGTGCCGCTGGTGGGTAAGGGAGGGGCGTGGGGGAGGCCAGGAGGACGGCGCTAGCTCGTGACGGCGTGGATCTGGAAGGAAGGTGGCGGCGCGGATCTGGAAGGGAGGAGGGGTTCGTGGGGAGGGAGACTGGGAGAGCGAGGGGTTGGGTTGACCCCGTAGACTGCTCGCTGATCAGTGGGCCGGGCTGGGATCTGTGGTGGGTGTCGGGTGTGGATCTGTCTGCCACGTCATCGATCCAGGAGAGCTCTATTCCATCCAATAGGAAAGCTTTAAATAATTTGTGTTTCTTTAGACTATTACTTTTGTCAAAATAAACATGATAAAACTTAGTAATTTTTTCCACAAACTTTCCATGCCTTCTAGAGACTATAAACCAATACCACACCAAATTTCATAAACATGAGAGCTTGTTACATTTTCAAATAATATGAATGGTCAACATACGCGCCGTCTTGACCACATTTTGAAGTGGGCGTGAAAAATTCAAAAAAATCAAAAAAATAGAAAACCTTCACATTGTGTCATTATATGTGACAAAGTTACTAGGTAAAATAATAACCTTGTAATATGGCAATTATTTTTAAAAAATGTTCTCGCAAATGAGCTATCATGTGTGAAAATTAATGGCTTTCAAGCCAAATGATCAATCTTATGGTCACATTCATGGCATAGTTTGTTCAAAAGATCTAATATTGTGCACAAGGGTGCATATTTAAATGGCAAACAATGTTACTTAAGGAAGTTTTCATTTTCCTTGCATGAAAAATTCATTTTCCATTTTTCAAGTACCCAAAATGAGTTTTTTTTGTGAAGGACCTACCATATATTTGTAACAAAATTGTACCAAATCATTTTTCTAACATACTAGGACATATTTAATGTACAATTGACCAAATGGTTGGGTGTTAATGGATTTTATCGACCTCTCGTGAAAAAGACAAATTTTCGTTGAATCAGCTGAAAGCGGGTCAAGTTTGAACTGCAGCTACATTATAGTTTGCTCTTTATTTTTCTTAAAAATCATTTTAGGTACACAAGTATCTATTTAATCATAGAAACACCAAAATATTGTCAAGGTTCAACCACTAGGTAGGAACGGTCATACCCGATGTTTTGACCGCGTTTTGAAATGGCCATGAAAAATCCGAAACAAATTCAAAAAAAATGGAAAACCATTGCATTGTGTCATTATATGTGACAAAGTTACCAGAAAAAATAATAAACAAGTAATGCGACAATTATTTTAAATAAGTGTTCTTAGAAATGGGCTATCATGTGTGAAGATTCATGGCTTTCAAGCCAAATGATCAATCTTATGACCACATTCATGACATAGTTTGTTGAAATGATATAATATTATGCACAAGGGTGCATATTGGAATGGCAAACAATGTTGATCAAGGAAGTTTTCATTTTCCTTGTATGAAAAATTCATTTTCCATTTTTCAAGTGACCAGAATGAGTTTTTTTGTGCAGGACCTACCATATATTTGTTTCAAAATTAGACCAAATTATTTTTATAAAATACTAGTCCATATTTATTGTACAATTGACAAAATGGTTGGGTGTTAAAATCTTTTATCCACCTCTCGTGAAAAAGACAAATTTATGTCGATTGAGCTGGAAGCGGGTTAAATTTGAACTGCAGCTGCATTATAGTTTGCTCTTTTTTTCCCCAAAAATCATTTATAGGTATATAAGTATCTATTTAATTAGAAATACATGGTGTGGTGCCTTGACGTTGAGGTTTGGATGGTGGTCGAGGGCCCAACTCCAGAGCGCTTGCATGCCAGCCGCATGGTCACCGCCTGATCGTTGTGTTGCCACGCGTTCTAGGTGGAATATGCATGTCTGGTGGGTTGGACAATCCCTCGATAGGTGTTAGCAAGAAGAATACAATAGAAGAATCTCACGAGGAGACTGAACTAAGCTCAAACATGAATTAGCACCCAAGTGTTTGATTAGCGGTGCGGGTAATTCACATAGATAATGAGACTAAATTTTGGCTGAGGATGATCATCTACTAAGGACACTCTATTGGCAAATTTTTAGCTCAAATGGATGAACCTAGGTGGCACTTGCTTTGCAAAGTAACACACTGTGCAGAAATATGAATGTTGAAGTTGGGATCAAATTAATGAATGGATTGAGCTGAAATTTGGTGTATGATGTTAATTTGGGCATATGAAGGCACTGTATAAAAATTATACCATTTGGACATGCCAAAGTGACACTTCCTTCACAATGTGCCAATCTGGACAGAAAATGGTAATTGAAACTGGGCTCACATAGATGATTGGATTGAGTTGAAATTTGGAGGAGGATGATAATTTGGGCACATTAAGGTACTGTAAAAATTTCATAAAATTTGGATAAAATAAAAATTGTACTTCCTTCACAATGCTCTCTACTGAACAGAATATTGGGAAAAATATTGAGAGAAACTGGCTGAATTAAATGTGCTAAAATTTGGTGGAGTAAGGTTATATGGTGAGTGTCATCCCGTGGTAAATTTGCATCAACTATAAAGCAATATAAAATGTAGTTGCTTCACAAAATGAAAATACTACAATAAACAAAGATTGGATCATGAGCTCACGTGGATTGTGAGATGTGGCTACAATTTTATGGAGAGCTATGTTTTGGGCACATTGATGATGTGGAAAAAATTCAACTCATCAGGATATTCCTATCTAGTACTTCACAAAGCTATTAGCTGAACACAAACTTTGGATATTTGCTGAGAAAGATTTACTAGGCAAATCATTACGAAAGTTTTCATGAGGCAATGATTTGGATAGGAAAGAGTGCCCAAAAAATATGAGGGTAATCAAAGAAATAGAAATAGCACTTCCTTCACAAAGTAATATTCTGAACAGAATAGGAAAATGAATATTGCTGAATTATTTTTGAACTATGGAAGGAAGGGTTTTCACATATTTGAGAAATATATGATCCAAAGTATTTATGAGAATTTTTCGAGAATTTTTGGAATTATAGAATAGTAGGTTGCTTCACAAACTAGGATGAGGTGGGATATAATGGACCCACGAGTGACATGTCAACATAGTTAGAACATGTTACGACATTTTTACAATCGTCGTAAAAGTTATGACGATCTCATCTTATACGGTTACGACGTTTTTGACTCAGATCATCGTAATTTATATTTAGATCTCATCCCCTCAAACAGTTTACGATGATCTCAGATGAAATCGTCATAGATTTATGACGAATTCATCAACGACATCTTAAAAAACATCACATATGAGCATATTTGTTGTAGTGACATCACACTCAAGCCTTGCAAGAAATGTGACTAAGTGTAAGTCACGAGATCTTGTATTACAGAACGAGTAAAGAGACTTGCCGGTAATGAGATTGAAATAGGTATGCGGATACCGACGATCGAATCTCACGCAAGTAACATACCGAAGGACAAAGGGAATGACATACGCGATTATATGAATCCTTGACACTGAGGTTCAACCAATAAGATCTTCAGAGAACATGTAGGATCCAATATGGGCATCCAGGTCCCGCTATTGGATATTGACCGAGGAGTACCTCGGGGCATGTCTACATAGTTGTCGAACCCGCAGGGTCTGCAAACTTAAGGTTCAGCGATGTTTTAGTATAGTTGAGTTATATGTGTGGTTACTGAATGTTGTTTGGAGTCTCGGATGAGATCACGAACGCCACGAGGGTTTCCGGAATGGTCCGGAAACGAAGATTGATATATAGGATGGCTTCATTTGGTTACCGGAAGGTTTTCGGGCATTACCGGGAATGTACCGGGAGTGACGAATGGGTTCCGGAAGTTCACCAGGAGGGGGGGAACCCACTCGGGGGAAGCCCAATGGACCTAGAAGTGGTGCACCAGCCCTTAGTGGGCTGGTGGGACAGCCCAATAGGGCCTTTGCGCCAAGGAAAGAAAAAAAGCAAAAGAAAAAAAAAGAGGTGGGAAGGAAGAGAAGGACTCTACTTTCTAATCCTAATTGGAGTAGGACTCCTCCTCTCCCTTGGCCGGCGCACCCTTGATGGCTTGGCTCTCAAGGCAAGCCTCCTCCCCCTCCCTCCTATATATAGTGGTGATTTAGGGCTGATTTGAGACAACTTTTGCCACGTGCAACTCAGATCTAGACACCATAGTTTTACCTCTAGATCGTATTTCTGCGGAGCTCGGGCGGAGCCGTGCAGGAGTAGATCCTCACCACCACCGGAGCGTCGTCCTTCTGCCGGAGAACTCATCTACTTCTCCGTCTTGCTTGCTGGATCAAGAAGGCTGAGATCATTGTCGAGCTATACATGTGCTGAACGCGGAGGTGCCGTCCATTCGGCACTAGATCGGAACGGATCGTGGGACGGATCACGGAACGGTTTGTGGGACGGTTCATGGGGCTGATCAAGGGACGTGAATACGTTCCACTACATCAACTGCGTTTCTTAAACGCTGCCTGCTATGCGATCTACAAGGGTACGTAGATCCAAATCTCCTCTCGTAGATGGACATCACCATGATAGGTCTTCGTGTGCGTAGGAATTTTTTTGTTTCCCATGCAACGTTCCCCAACAGTGGCATCATGAGCTAGGTTCATGCGTAGATGTTATCTCGAGTAGAACACAAATGGTTTTGTGGACGGTGATGTTTGATTTGCTGCCCTCCTTAGTCTTTTCTCGATTCGGCGGTATTGTTGGATTGAAGCGGCTCGGACCGACATTATTTGTACGCTTACGAAAGACTGGTTTCATCGATTGACATGCAACCTCGTTGCATAAAGAAGTCTGGTGGGTGTCGGTTTCTTCAACTTTAGTTGAATTGGTTTTGACCGAGGCGGTCCTTGGAGAGGTTAAATGGCAATTTGCACATCTCCGTTGTGGTTTTTGCGTAAGTAAGATGCGATCATACTAGATACTAATAGCAGCCACGTAAAACATGCAACAACAAATTAGAGGACGTCTAACTTGTTTTTGCAGGGTATGCTTGTGATATGATATGGCCAATGACGTGATGTGATATATTGGATATATGAGATGATCATGTTGTAATAGTTAATATCGACTTGGACGTCGATGGTACGGCAACCGACAGGAGCCATAGGGTTCTCTTTAAACTAACGTTTGTGTTTGTAGATGCGTTTACTATATTGCTAGGACGTAGCTTTAGTAGTAATAGCATAAATAGCACGACAACCTCGATGGTGACATGTGACAGCCCGAGACCGACGTTCCAGAAGATTCCCCTTCTATTCCGTTTTCGTCGTGCGTTTATTTTTATTTTTTGCATCATCATCGCATCATGCGCATCATCTGCATTGCATCGGCACCCCGTTGGCGACAGTTTTCAAAACTTGCATCCGTTGTTAGTTGCCGGTTTTCGTCGTTGTCCGTTCTGAGCCCGACCACACACGCTCGCGCCCGCGGCATCGTCTAAATCTTGTTTTCAAAAGTGTGTTTAAAACTTTCTCTGATTCGGTTGGAACTTGGTGTGCGGTCGTAATTAGTTGTAGCTAGGCCTCCTGTCAAGTTTCATCATAATCGGAGTCCGTCTGGTACCCGAACGGTCGACCGTAGCGGCACTGTATTCGGTCTATCGTCGGATGTTTTCCGGTATTTTAAATCTCGTTGCCGGGCTGCCCGTTTTCCCTCTCATCTCCGCCTAGCCCCTCTGCACAGTGCACCGACCCTACACGCAACCTAGTCCGAAAACCTCCCGAAACCCGAACCCGGCGGTCGTGACCGTTGGGTCCGGATCAACCCCGTAATGTTGCAAACCATGTTTAGTTTGTTTATTGGACTCTCTAACCTAGTTATTTTTTTCGTCCGTCCGATCCGAATCGGAGGGTCCAAATAACCCCTAGTCTAACCTACCTTATATATAGACCACCTAATCTAACCTAGCCCTAGCTGTCCCATCCATCAACTCCCTCGCCGCCGCCACCCACTGAAAATTTCCCCTTGGCATCCATCCCCATCTAACCACATCGCTCAGACCACCTTCCTTGTTTTCCGCCGCCGTCCAACCTGCAACATCCTCCCTCTTGCCCGAGTGGACCCGTCCGTCTCCCTTGGATCTGTGCGCCAGCGCACCTCGTCTCCAAGCAGCAGGCAAGAGATAACCTCCAGCAGCACTCATGGCACCCGTGGTTCAGCTAGCTCCACCCGTGCGCCTCCGTGCTCGACTCCAAGCCTCCGCTGATGGAGCTCCAGCTGCGAAACCACCTCGCCTTAGGTTCACCTGATCCGCCCGCTTCGTGTAGCCCGACGCCAGAGCTCCAACATCATTGGACCCCCACGTAACAGGAGATTCCATGGCCCTCCTTTCCCTCCAACGTCCGGCCGACGCCTCGAGCTCCCTCCTTCCGCGCCTCTGGTGAATCTCCCCGCCCCGTCGAGAGCGGCCACCAGGCCGGTGCCCTCCTGCCTCCCTTCCCTCTCCTTTCTCATGCTCCTCCTTCCTATCTTCCTCTCACCATCTCTCTGTCTCTCCTTGTGTCACAGGAAATCAGCCATGGCTGGGTGAGGAGCAAGCTCTGCCGCTGCATGCTCCATGTCCGGCCGGGAATCGGACGAGGCCGAGCTCCGCTACCAGATCCCGTTGCCTGCTCCCTGTCCCGACCTTCCCAGCGCAGCCCCATCCCGCCGGAGACGACCCCACCTGCATCTGCACCTTCAGCCACGACATCATAGCTGTCTGTGTTCAGTTTAGTCAGAATTCACGATGGGTAAGTTCTTCAACAGAATCGTCCGTAGTTTTGCACAGTTAATTCGTAGCCCAACTGGTCAACCGTGCTAGCACACTGAGATGTCTGGGGTTCGAATCCCACTCAGCGTGATTTTTTCCTTGTGATATATTGATGATTTATGTTCGCCCACGGTTTAGTTTTATCTAGCCTAGTGCTCAAATTTTGGACATAATCACAGCGCTAGCATACTGGCTTGTGTCTTGTATGGAGACCCAGGGTCCTGGGATCAAATCACAGTTGGCCCATATTATTTCCCTGTGTTTTTTAATTCCTGTCACATTCTTTCTTCACATTCAGCCCAGTTCTTTCCTTTTATCTATGCTAGGAGTTTTGCTAATTCTTAGAAAAATGCATATTTTTAAGACGCCCGTAGTTTTTAAACCGTGCGTTGGATCGCGACAAGTGATATATGTATATCGTGTAGAATTTTACATAGATTAATATTTTTAAACTCCCATGCATGATTAAAACTGTTAAGCTTGTTGTTTGTATCATTTTTCGTGTCATGCCGTGCTAATACCGCTTTACCCGTAACTATTTAACCGTAGCTCCGTTGGAGATGTGCCATATATGTAAATGGAGCACAACGACGAGTAGAATCACGTGAACCACTTTGTTTTGACATTTAACAAACCTAAAATGTGCTTAGGACAAATCTGAACAGAATTAGGATTTAACACGTGGGGTCATTTTGGAGATGCTATATGTCGTTTCCGGTCTCATTTAAAATGCCTAGCTAGGTAGATTAATTTTTGCTTCACCCTCGTGCCATGTTTAACAACATTTAATATAGACGTGTACCTGAACGGGCGTGAACTAAATAATTCAACGTGGAGTTTTGTCGATATGCAACTCGTTGCATATCGAGCTTCACTTAATGTGTAGTGTTTGATTGTTGTGTTTGTCATGCCTTGCATTAGACCGTTCATGCATCATGTGTGTCTTGCATCGTGTGGTATATATCGTGTGTTGATGATTGTTTCCGGTTTTCCTCCGTCTCGATAGAGTTTCGCAAGCGTGTCGGATGTGAGGACCGTTCGACTACGTCGGTTCGTCTGCTTCACGGAGTCACTCTTCTTCCAAGCGGGATCTCAGGCAAGATGACCATTTCCCCAGATACCATTACTATCATTGCCATGCTAGTTGTTTTGATGCTATCGATTATGTCTCGTTGCCTACCACATGTTAAATCTCAGCCTCTCAACAATGTCATGAAAACCCTCAACCTGTTCAACCTAGCAAACCACTGTTTGGCTATGTTACCGCTTGCTTAACCCTGTGTTAGCGTTGCTAGTTGGAGGTGCAGTTGCTTCCATGTGACAACATGGGTTCCTTGTTATATCACCCTATTAAATGCTATTTAATTTAATGCACCTATATACTTGGTAAGAGGTGGAAGGCTCGGCCTTTCTAGCCTGGTGTTTTGTTCCACCTTTGCCCCCTTAGTTTCAGCTACAAGTGTTATGTTCCATAATTGAGCGCTCCTAACACGATCGAGGTTGTTATGGTGACCCCCTTGATAATTCGTTTTAGATTAAAGCTGGTCTGGCAAGGCCCAACATTGGTTCTACATTTGCCCAACATAATAATTTTGTTAATATTGAGATGCATAGGGCGTCATGAACCCGAGGAGTAATTTTACATAAACAGGAGGGGCCAGTGCTAATGGTGTTGGTCCCAAACGGTTTGCCTTCGGGGCCACCATGGGGAAACTCAAGATTTGGCACCCGTAGCTAGTTCCATCCGTCGTGTCCTGAGAACGAGATACGTGGCTCCTATCGGGATCGTCAACATGTCGGGCGACCTTGCTGGATTAGTTTTACCTTTGGCGAGATATCTTGTGCATCGGGATTCCGGTGATGCTTTGGGTAATCTCAGAGTTGAGGTTTTCCACTAGGGAATCTGACGAGATCGCGGGCTTCGTGATTGAGGATTTCTATGCGGCTTGTGGTAATTTGTGATGGACTAGTTGGAGCACCCCTGCAAGGTTAATTTTTTTCCGAAAGCCGTGCCCGCGGTTATGTGGCAACATGGAAACTTTGTTTAACACTCGTTCTAGATAACTTGAAATTAATTTAATTAAAACTTGCCAACTATGTGCGTAACCGTGACTGTCTCTTTCGTGAGTTCCTTCTCCGATCGAGGACACGGTGGGGTTATGTCTGACGTAGGTAGGTGTTCAGGATCATTCTTTTGATCATGAGTAGTTCACGTCCGCTATGCGTAGATCTTCCCCCTCTTATTTCTTGTACTCGTAAGTTTAGCCACCAAATATATGCTTAGACGCTGCTGCAACCTCACCACTTAACCATACCTCCCCATTAAGCTTTGATAGTCTTGATACCTTTGGAAATGAGATTGCTGAGTCCCCTGTGGCTCACAGATTACTACAACACTAGTTGCAGGTACACGTAAAGGTTACTTGACGCGAGCACGTTGATTGTTCATTTGGAGTTGCTTCTTCTTCTTCTTCTTCTTCATCGATCTAGAATGGGTTCCAGGCGGGCAGCCTGGGATAGCAAGGATGGACGTCGTTCTTCTATTCTCGTTTGTTTTCGTCCGTAGTCGGACCCTGCTCTTCTTCATGATGATTATGTATTATACTGTTGTAACTCTGATGTAGCTTGTGGCGAGTGTAAGCCAATTCTATATATATAACTCTTCTTTTCAGTACATGTACTTGTAACGATATCCATTCTTGAGACACGACGAGATGCGCTTCTATCCCTGACGAGGCCCTCGTGCCAAATTGAGGATAGGGTCGCATCTTGGACGTGACAAGTTGGTATCAGAGCAGTACCGACCTAGGAGCCCCCTTGATTGATCGAACTTGGCCGAGTCGAGTCTAGTGAATAACTACTTTGAGTTTAGTTACATATCGGAGAGTAGGATTCTTTTTTCTCCTCTTCTATGCTCTGGTGAGGAATCTTGACGTATTAATTTATTCTACTCCTCTTCTCAGTCAATTTTTTTAGGATCACGCGGATATTTTTGGAGTCTATATGATGCCGATGTGATGGACTTCTGTCTTGGTGCCTCCTGTCTGACTTGATTTTCTTCCGGGGAGTTGAGCTCCAGGGGATTCTTGAGCACATCGTTATCATTCAAGTTTCTTAGTATCTCAGAACGAAGGATGTTCGTAATTGCTTCAATACTAGTAGTGGCGAGATAACCCCGATGTCCCCAGTACTGGTGCAGATTGTTCGGGAGTACTGTCATACTTTGTATCATTGTGATCACGAGGGTCTGTAGTAGATGAAGGTCCGAGATACTGGTCGTGTGTTGACGGATGTGATACAGGTGACGGATTAGTATAGGAGTTGTGTGACTATTACTCCTTGTATCCGTGTACCAGATTGCATGACCAGATATTTCGGGAATTCTTAGGTGGGAATTCAAGTAGTTACTTATAGGACAATCTTCCAACAAATGCATGATGTTAGGTTGGGGTTCGACATCTAGTGGATTCGTTTGTTGACGGTCGACTTATAACGGTTCTCGTTGTGTCTTAAAGAGTCCTTGTAGCTTGCTACGACTCGGGGACGCTTCGTATGTCGGGTGCACTGCCTTGCACTTGATGTCTACTATAAGGTTCGAGCCCGTGCGATCCTGTCCACGAAAATATCGGACGAAATCTTTCTCATGAGTTTGTTTTGGCTAATTGCAAGCCGCACCTTTTGTTTTGTTGAATATGGTAATTCAAGTTGCTTCGATGTCAAGTGGTGATTTCAAATCTTTTCTAAGCAGTGTTCTCATATTCATATGAGAGTGCTAATCCTTTTCCTCAAATCAGATTGTCATGTCAATTCCTTTCAACCGAAGTCATCGTATCAATTCCATTCAACCAGTGTGCTTCTCTTCAACTGAATTCAATCTTATCTAATTTTAAAAGGTCATTCTCTCTTTTATTCCAGAGTTCATCTCATCTGTTCCAAGTTGTCTTTGTTTTTCCCCGCCCTCCCACCCTTTTTTTTAGTGATTCAATTTTCATCCAAGAGTTTTCTTTTCATGTGCTTCCATTGTCTGTTCTTTTCTCTCTTACCCGGTGGTTCATTGTGAAGATTCTCAGGAGTTCTAGTGCATCATTCCTTCAACCTGGTTATCTTTTTCGGTGAATTTAGTTCAGTTGTCCGTGTTCATCATATCCTTTTCATCCTTGTTAATTCTTTCCTATGTTGGGAATTCTTATCAGCCTATGTTGTTTATTTATTCCTCTCTTTTTGATCCGGAGCGTTGAAGTTATCTCAATATTTCTTGTTTTCAATCCTTTCAATTATTTCGAGGTGCTCAACCTCATCTAGTATTCATTTGTACCGGTGCGATATCAATCTTTCTAGCAATCATTTCTAACGGTGGTTTCTTTGAGTGGGCCCATAACCCACAGGTTCTTTCCCAGGATCTTACCTGGCTCTTGTAATCTTTTCCGGAGATCTCTCATTCTTTTCAACTATGACGTAAGTATGTATCTCATGAGTCATATTCCTTCTCCAAGTTCTATTCGAATTAATTCATTCTTTGGCTCAACCTTTCATTCTTCGTTATTCTAGAGTGTCTCAGTAATTCTTGGTGTTGTTTCTCGTCATCATTCTCAGCTTGCTATTCAAAGGGGTGTTTCTCTCAATCTTGGGTCATTCTCTTGCAGATTCATCATTTCAGCTTTGTGCCATTATCTTAATTGTTGTCGATCATGAGTGATTCATTTCTTGCTATCCGGTGCAGTGCTGAGATGTTTTTATTTCTCGCTCCTGCGAAGGCCATCATTTTAGAAGATTGTTTGTTCTCAGCTTTCAGCTTTCATCCTCAATTCTTCTCAATGGTTGTCTCTTCGTTCGTCTCTCGATTATTTCGGTGTCTTGTTCTAGTTTCTCTTAGGTGGCTCATGATCTCTTCATTCGCATGTATCTCCATTAATTCTTGGTATCCCCATTCAATCCAATTCTCACCGGTGCTTCCTTCAATTATGCTTCATGTGGTGCATATCTCCCTCTTTCTTCAAGTTCTTTCTAGAAGAATAAGTTGTATGCTAAATCAGTTGCTTCTCATCAATTTAATTTGATGAAGGATGAGCATAACATAATTCTTATTCTTGCTTCATCAGATGGTTTCAATTCTTCTTCCGGAGTGGATCATGATATCAATTCCTTTTTTCTCAAGTGTTCTTACCTTTTGTTTTCCGGAGATCCAAGTTTTTTTTCTCAAGTATCTCTTCGTGAGGCTTCATATAAGTCTTTGCAAGGCTTCAATCTTATTCTTTCATCCTTCTTATCTTGCTTAATACTTTTGATACGGAGGCTCGTCATGATGGTTCTTCAAGGATGTGATTCATTCTCATGTGTTCTTCAAGATTCCTGTTGGAATACCTCAAGTATTCTTTCTCTTCCATTTTTAGTGCATTTGTTCTTCCGTTATCCTTTGAGGTGGTATTATAGCATTCCTGTTAGTGTAGGAGCCTCGAAGAGATTTCCTTTCAAGAATGAGATAATTAAACCCACCAATTCTATGATCATGAGATATTTGCAACCCATGATTTCTTCATTGAGCTATCTTGGTTTGGATTTCACCTAAAGCTTTTTCTATGGATTGTTGCTGTTATGGTGCTTGTCATTAATCCAAGTTTCAATGTGTCCTCTTGGTGTAAGAAATTGTTCATATCTTGTTTGTCCCAATCAATCCTTGTTTCTGTTAGTGGATGGTTGTCACTTCATTAGTTTGAAAAGGTTTCCATAAGCCCACTATTGTCTTGTTCTTTTCGTTGTTGTTTTTCCAACAACTCCGTTCAATTCTTCTTGCAAGGATGCTTGCCAAGTTCATTGGAGTTAGTAGTTGTCATTCTCTCTTCATTCTCTTCTTCCGTATGAGCTAGTTCCTATTCTATTGTTCCGGAGGCATTGTGATGTTGCTCTTTTGGGTCTATTATGTTGTTTTACCAAGATCATGGTGTTCCCTTGCTCTATTTAGTTGTTTCTTATGAATATTTTCTATTTTTCCCATCTTATCAAAAAATTTGTCCCATTTTCCTATCAAAGTGCTGCCGATTTTTTTCCGTGAATTCTTGCTTGTTTCTCATATCATTCCTCATCTCTTTGCAGCCTTCAAGGATCGATGGTTTCACTCGTTTGTCAAAGAAGCAATTAAGTTTTTACCTCGTGTTTTTTCTCATCCCCTCCCCCTTTCATTCTTGGATCTCGAGGCGAGATCCTCTTGTAGTGTAGGAGAGTTGTGACAGCCCGAGACCGACATTCCAGAAGATTCCCCTTCTAGTCTGTTTTCGTCGTGCGTTTATTTTTATTTGTTGCATCATCATCGCATCATGCGCATCATCTGCATTGCATCGGCACCACGTTGCCGCCAGTTTTCAAAACTTGCATCCGTTGTTAGTTGTCGGTTCTCGATGTTGTCCGTTCTGAGCCCGACCACACACGCACGAGCCCGCGGCATCGTCTAAATCTTGTTTTCAAAAGTGTGTTTAAAACTTTCTCTGATTGGGTTGGAACTTGGCGTGCGGTCGTAATTAGTTGTAGCTAGGCCTCCTGTCAAGTTTCATCGCAATCGGAGTCCGTCTGGTACCCGAAGGGTCGACCGTAGCGGCACCGTATTCGTTCTATCGTCGGACGTTTTCCGGTATTTTAAATCTCATTGCTGGGCTGCCCGTTTTCCCTCTCATCTCCGCCTAGCCCCTCTGCACAGTGCACCGACCCTACACGCAACCTAGTTCGAAAACCTCCCGAAACCCGAACCCGGCGATCGTGACCCTTGGGTCCGGATCAACCCCGTAATGCCGCAAACCATCTTTAGTTTATTTATTGGACTCTCTAACCTAGTTATTTTTTTTCGTCCGTCCGATCCGAATCGGAGGGTCCAAATAACACCTAATCTAACCTACCTTATATATAGACCACCTAATCTAACCTAGCCCTAGTTGTCCCATCCATCAATTCCCTCGCCGCCGCCACCCACTGAAAATTTCCCCTTGGCATCCATCCCCATCCAACCACATCGCTTAGACCACCTTCCTTGTTTTCCGCCGCCGTCCAACCTGCAACATCCTCCCTCTTGCCCGAGTGGACCCGTCCGCCTCCCTTGGATCCGTGCGCCGGCGCACCTCGTCTCCAAGCAGCAGGCAAGAGCTAACCTCGAGCAGCACTCATGGCACCCGTGGTTCAGCTAGCTCCACCCGTGTGCCTTCGTGCTTGACCCCAAGCCTCCGCTGACGGAGCTCCAGCTGCAAAACCACCTCGCCTTAGGTTCACCTGATCCGCCCGCTTCGTGTAGCCTGACGCCAGAGCTCCAACATCATCGGACCCCCAGGTAACAGGAGATTCCATGGCCCTCCTTTCCCTCCAACGTCCGGCCGACGCCTCGAGCTCCCTCCTTCCGCGCCTCTGGTGGATCTCCCCGCCCCGTCGAGAGCAGCCACCAGGCCGGTTCCCTCCTGCCTCTCTTCCCTCTCCTTTCTCATGCTCCTCCTTCCTCTCTTCCTCTCACCATCTCTCTGTCTCTCCTTGTGTCACAGGAAATCAGCCATGGCTGTGTGAGGAGCAAGCTCTGCCGCTGCGTGCTCCATGTCCGGTCGGGAATCGGACGAGGCCGAGCTCCGCCGCCGGATCCCGTTGCATGCTCCCCGTCCCGACCTTCCCAGCGCAGCCCCATCCCACCGGCGACGACCCCACCTGCATCTGCACCTTCAGCCACGACATCATAGCTGTCTGTGTTCAGTTTAGTCAGAATTCGCGACTGGGTAACTTCTTCAACAGAATCGTCCGTAGTTTTGCACAGTTAATTCGTAGCCCAACTGGTCAGCCGTGCTAGCACACTGAGATGTCTTGGGTTCGAATCCCACTCACCCTGATTTTTTCCTTGTGATATATTGATGATTTATGTTCGCCCACGGTTTAGTTTTATCTAGCCTAGTGCTCAAATTTTGGACATAATCACAACGCTAGCATACTGGCTTGTGTCTTGTAGAGAGACCCAGGGTCCTGGGATCAAATCCCAGTTGGCCCATATTATTCCCCTATGTTTTTTTAATCCCTATCACATTCTTGCTTCAGATTCAGCCCAGTTCTTTCCTTTTATCTATGCTAGGAATTTTGCTAATTCTTAGAAAAATGCATATTTTTAAGACGCCCGTAGTTTTTAAACCGTGCGTTGGATCGCGACAAGTGATATATGTATATCGTGTAGAATTTTACGTAGATTAATATTTTTGAACTCCCATGCATGACTAAAACTGTTAAGCTTGTTGTTTGTATCGTTTCTCGTGTCATGCCGTGCTAATACCGCTTTACCCGTAACTATTTAACCGTAGCTCCGTTGGAGATGAGCCATATATGTAAATGGAGTAGAACGACGAGTAGAATCACGTGAACCACTTTGTTTTGACGTTTAACAAACCTAAAATGTGCTGAGGACAAATCTGAACAGAATTAGGATTTAACACGTGGGGTGATTTCAGAGATGCTATATGTCGTTTCCGGTCTCATTTAAAATGCCTAGCTAGGTAGATTAATTTGTGCTTCACCCTCGTGCCATGTTTAACAACATTTAATATAGACATGTACCTGAACGGGCGTGAACTAAATAATTCAACGTGGAGTTTTGTCGGTATGCAACTCGTTGCATATCGAGCTTCACTTAATGTGTAGTGTTTGATTGTTGTGTTTGTCATGCCTTGCATTAGACCGTTCATGCATCATGTGTGTCTTGCATCGTGTGGTATATATCGTGTGTTGATGATTGTTTCCGGTTTTCCTCCGTCTCGATAGAGTTTCGCAAGCGTGTCGGATGTGAGGACCGTTCGACTACGTCGGTTCGTCTGCTTCACGGAGTCACTCTTCTTCCAAGCGGGATCTCAGGCAAGATGACCATTTCCCCAGATACCATTACTATCATTGCCATGCTAGTTGTTTTGATGCTATCGATTATGTCTCGTTGCCTACCACATGTTAAATCTCAGCCTCTCAACAATGTCATGAAAACCCTCAACCTGTTCAACCTAGCAAACCACTGTTTGGCTATGTTACCGCTTGCTTAACCCTGTGTTAGCGTTGCTAGTTGGAGGTGCAGTTGCTTCCATGTGACAACATGGGTTCCTTGTTATATCACCCTATTAAATGCTATTTAATTTAATGCACCTATATACTTGGTAAGAGGTGGAAGGCTCGGCCTTTCTAGCCTGGTGTTTTGTTCCACCTTTGCCCCCTTAGTTTCAGCTACAAGTGTTATGTTCCATAATTGAGCGCTCCTAACACGATCGAGGTTGTTATGGTGACCCCCTTGATAATTCGTTTTAGATTAAAGCTGGTCTGGCAAGGCCCAACATTGGTTCTACATTTGCCCAACATAATAATTTTGTTAATATTGAGATGCATAGGGCGTCATGAACCCGAGGAGTAATTTTACATAAACAGGAGGGGCCAGTGCTAATGGTGTTGGTCCCAAACGGTTTGCCTTCGGGGCCACCATGGGGAAACTCAAGATTTGGCACCCGTAGCTAGTTCCATCCGTCGTGTCCTGAGAACGAGATACGTGGCTCCTATCGGGATCGTCAACATGTCGGGCGACCTTGCTGGATTAGTTTTACCTTTGGCGAGATATCTTGTGCATCGGGATTCCGGTGATGCTTTGGGTAATCTCAGAGTTGAGGTTTTCCACTAGGGAATCTGACGAGATCGCGGGCTTCGTGATTGAGGATTTCTATGCGGCTTGTGGTAATTTGTGATGGACTAGTTGGAGCACCCCTGCAAGGTTAATTTTTTTCCGAAAGCCGTGCCCGCGGTTATGTGGCAACATGGAAACTTTGTTTAACACTCGTTCTAGATAACTTGAAATTAATTTAATTAAAACTTGCCAACTATGTGCGTAACCGTGACTGTCTCTTTCGTGAGTTCCTTCTCCGATCGAGGACACGGTGGGGTTATGTCTGACGTAGGTAGGTGTTCAGGATCATTCTTTTGATCATGAGTAGTTCACGTCCGCTATGCGTAGATCTTCCCCCTCTTATTTCTTGTACTCGTAAGTTTAGCCACCAAATATATGCTTAGACGCTGCTGCAACCTCACCACTTAACCATACCTCCCCATTAAGCTTTGATAGTCTTGATACCTTTGGAAATGAGATTGCTGAGTCCCCTGTGGCTCACAGATTACTACAACACTAGTTGCAGGTATAGGTAAAGGTTACTTGACGCGAGCGCGTTGGTTGTTCATTTGGAGTTGCTTCTTCTTCTTCTTATTCATCGATCTAGAATGGGTTCCAGGCGGGCATCCTGGGATAGCAAGGATGGACGTCGTTCTTCTATTCTCTTTTGTTTTTGTCCGTAGTCGGACCCTGCTCTTCTTCATGATGATTATGTATTATACTGCTGTAACTCTGATGTAGCTTGTGGCGAGTGTAAGCCAATTCTATATATATAACTCTTCTTTTCAGTACATGTACTTGTAACGATATCCATTCTTGCGACACGACGAGATGCGCTTCTATCCCTGACGAGGCCCTCGTGCCAAATTGAGGATAGGGTCGCATCTTGGGTGTGACATGACATTTTGATGGAGATCATGGTGTGGCGTCGGTGACAAGAAGATCGTGCCGGTGCTTTGGTGATGGAGATCAAGAAGCACATGATGATGGACATATCATGTCACTTATGAATTGCATTTGATGTTAATCCTTTTATGCACCTTATTTTTCTTAGAACGATGGTAGCATTATGAGGTGATCTGTCACTAAAATTTCAACACGAAATTGTGTTCTCCCCGACTATGCACCGTTGCGACATGACATTTTGATGGAGATCATGGTGTGACGCCGGTGACAAGAAGATCGTGTCGGTGCTTTGGTGATGGAGATCAAGAAGCGCATGATGATGGCCATATCATGTCACTTATGAATTGCATGTGATGTTAATCCTTTTTGCACCTTATCTTGCTTAGAACGACGGTAGCATTATGAGGTGATCTCTCACTAAAATTTCAATACGAAATTGTGTTCTCCCCGACTGTGCACCGTTGCGACAGTTCTTCGTTTCGAGACACCACGTGATGATCGGGTGTGATAGACTCAACGTTCACATACAACGGGTGCAAAACAGTTGCACGCGCGGAACACTCGGGTTAAGCTTGACGAGCCTAGCATGTGCAGACATGGCCTCGGAATACATGAGACCGAAAGTTCGAGCATGAATCCTATAGTTGATATGATTAGCATAGAGATGCTTACCACTGAAACTATTCTCAACTCACGTGATGATCGGACTTGAGTTAGTGGATTTGGATCATGTACCACTCAAAGACTAGAGAGATGTACTTTTTGAGTGGGAGTTCTTAAGTAATATGATTAATTGAACTAATTATCATGAACATAGTCTAATGGTATGCGAATTATGATGTAGCTTGCGCTATAGCTCTACTGTTTTTATATGTTCCTAGAAAAAAATTAGTTGAAAGTTGATAGTAGCAACTTTGTGGATTGAGTCCGTAAAACTGAGGATTGTCATCATTCCTGCGCAGAAGGCTTATGTCCTTAATGCACTACTCGGTGTACTGCACCTCGAGCGTCGTCTGTGGATGTTGCAAACATCTAACATACACGTTTTTGATGACTACGTGATAGTTTACTAGTACTCCCAGTAGCACGAGGGTATTGGATACCGGTTCGGTTGCTAAGTAATTACTAACTCGAAATAATAGCTACGGAATAAACGGAGACTAGCTAAAGGCGAGGTGACGGTAAGTGTTGGAAGTGTTTCCAAGGTTGATGTGATCAAACATGGCACGCTCCCTCTACATTCGGGATTGGTGTTAAACCTAAATAATTGTTATTTGGTGTTTGCGTTAGGCATGAACATGATTGGATCGTTTTTATGGCAATACGATTATTCATCTAAAGAGAATATGGTTATTCTATTTGCTTGCATACTTACCTTCAATGGTTTATTGAATCTCGATCGTAGTGTTACACATGTTCATAATATTGGTGCCAAAAGATACAAAGTAATAATGATAGTACCACTTACTTGTGGCACTGCCGCTTGAGTCATGTTGGTATAAAATGCATGAAGAAGCTCCATGCCGATGGATCTTTGTACTCACTCATTTTTGAAACGTTTGAGATATGCAAACCATACCTGTTGGTATAAATGCATGAAGAAGCTCCATAGAAATGGATCGTTTGGACTCACTTGATTTTGAATCACTTGAGACATGCAAATCATGCCACATGAAACAAGAGAGTAACTTGTTGGGAGTAATACATTTTGATGTGTGCAGTCCAATGAGTGTTGAGGCACGTAGTGGATATCGTTATGTTTTTACTTCACTGGCGATTTGAGTAGATACATAGTATTTACTTGATGAATCACAAGTGTGAAATATTGAAAAGTTCAGAGCTATTTCAGAGTGAAGATCGTCGTGACAAGAGGATAAACTGTCTATGATATGATCATAGAGATGAATATCTGAGTTGCGAGTTTTTGGTACACAGTTAAGACAATGTGGAAATTGTTTCGCAATTCATGCCACCAAGAACACCATAGTGTGATGGTGTGTCTAAACATCATAGTCACGCCCTATTTGATATGGTACATACTATGATGTTTCTTATCAAATTGCCACTATCGTTTACGGGTTATGCATTAGAGACAACCACGTTCACTTTAAATAGGGCACCGCGTATTTCCGTTGAGATGACACAATATAGAATATGGTTTGGAGAAACCTAAGTTGTCGTTTCTTGAAAGTTTGGGGCTACGATGCTTATGTGAAAAAGTTTCGGTCTGATAAGCTCGAACCCAAAGCGGATAAATGCATCTTCATAGGATATCCAAAACAGTTGGATACATCTCCTATCTCAGATCCGGAAGCAAAGTGTTTGTTTCTAGAAACGGGTCCTTTCTCGAGGAAAGGTTTCTCTCGAAAGAATTGAGTGGGAGAGTGGTGAAACTTGATGAGGTTAAACAACCGTGACTTCAACCAGTGTGTAGCAGGGCGCAGGAAGTAGTTCCTGTGGCGCCTACACCAATTGAAGTGGGAACTAATGATGGTGATCATTGAGCTTCAGATCAAGTTACTACTACAGAGTCGCGAACTACTTGATGGTCACGTACTACTACAGAGTGGTACGATAACCCTGTCTTGGAGGTCATGTTGTTGAACAACAATGAACCTACGAGCTATGGAGAAGTGATGGTGGGCTCGGATTCCGACAAATGGCTGGAGGCCATGAAATCCGAGAGAGGATCCCTGTATGAAAACAAAGTGTAGACTTTGGAAGAACTACTTGATGGTCATATGACTGTTAAGTAAAGATGGATCTTTGAAAAGAAGACAAACGATGATGGTGAAAAGTCACCATTAAGAAAATCTCGACTTGTCGCAAAGATGTTTCGACAAGATCAAAGAGTTGACTATGATGAGACTTTCTCACTCGTAGCGATGCTAAAAGTCTGTTGGAATTATGTTAGTAATTGCTGCATTATTTATGAAATATTGCACATATGATGTCAAAACATTGTTTCCTCGATGGTTTCCTTGAGGAAAGGTTGTATGTGATACAACCAGAAGGTTTTTTCGATCCTAAATATACTCACAAGTGTGCAAGCTCGAGCGATCCTTCTATGGACTGGTGCAAGCATCTCGGAGTTGGAATATACGCTTTGATGAGATGATCAAAGCTTTTGGGTTTGTACAAGGCTTATGAGGAACTTGTATTTCCAAAGAAGTGAGTGGGGGCACTATAGTATTTCTGATAAAGTATATGTGGTTGACATATTGTTGATCAGAAGTAATGTAAAATTTCTGTAAAGCATAAAGATTGTTTGAAAGGAGTTTTTCAAAGGAAGACCTGGATAGAACAATTTGAACATTGAGCATGAAGATCTATAGAGATAGATCAAAACGCTTAATAGAACTTTCAAATGAAATGCATGCCTTCACAGTTTTTGAAGGAGTTCAAAATAGATCAGCAAAGAAGGAGTTCTTGGTTGTGTTGTAAGGTGTGAATTTGAGTAAGACTCAAAAGCCTGACCACGGCAGAAGAAAGGGAAAGGACGAAGGTCGTCCCCTATGCCTTAGCTGTAGACTCTACAGTATGCCATGTTGTGTACCGCACCTGATGTGTGCCTTGCTACAAGTCTGTTAAAGAGGTACATAGAGTGATCCAAGATTGAATCACTGAACAGCGGTCAAAGTTATCCTTGGTAACTAATGGACTAAGGAATTTTTCTCGATTATGGAGGTGGTTAAAGAGTTCGTCGTAAAGGGTTATGTTGATGCAAGCTTTGACACTAATCCGAATAACTATGAGTAGTAAAACGGATTCGTATAGTAGAGTAGATATTTGGAGTGTTTCCGGATAACACGTAGTAGCAGCATCTATCTATACCTAATAATAAAGTGGCTATTGCTTCCGTCGGAAAACCCACCACGATATTTTTATAAAAAAGACCCTATAATTTTTGTTATTCAACCCGCGCTCCATCATTTATCTGCAACGCAAAAGGAAAAAACGATTCACTGCAAAAATTATACCTGTATGCATCGCCTCCTCCCGTCGACCCTCGGCCACCCTGGCCTGTGCCCAGGCCGCCGCCACACCACTCGCCGCCACGGCCGACCTCAACCGCCACCGTTGTCGATCTCAACCCACCCGCCTACGCGGCGGCTGTACATCTCCCCGCTCACTGCCCCCGTTGCGGCGCTCGAGCGGATCGCGTCGACCCTGGTCCACCCTGGCCTGTGCCCAGGCCGCTGCCACACCACTCACCGTCGCGGCCGACCTCAACCACCACTGCTGTCGATCTCAACCCACCCGCCTCCGCGGTCGTACCTCTGCCCGCTTGCTGCCCCCGTTTTGGTGCTCGAGCACGGCTTCTGGATCAAATCAACACGACAGCTACAACGACTTGGGATGATGCGTCTGCTCGATGCAGAACGGCGGCGGCGTGCGGATAAGGCGCGACGGAGTGAAGTACTTGTAGGTGGAGGCGGGCCTCCATGCCTCACACGGGGAACTTCGAGGTTATGGCACGGCAATGGCGAGTCCTTATGGCCAGATAGAGGCGCCTAACCCTTGCTCCCCTCATCGTATCCCCTCCTCCGGCAGGAACTCATCATCTGGTGAGACCCCCTCCCCATGCCTCCAACCGTGTGCCAAGCACCGACAAGAAATTTTGTTTTGTGGGAATTTGTTTGCTCATGAATGAATGTATTGAATGTAAGATTGCATTGTTGTAGAGAGAGAGAGAATGGAACACCACCTTTAGTTTGTCATCTGATCCCACATTCTCTACCCCATGAGTGAAATAAGATAACAGTCCATTGATCAATTCACGTAGCCTCTTTGTTTTGCTTTGCTTGTCCTGCTCAATTTCTCATCATGGTGGAATTAACAATGGACGGGTTGATTTCTTAACAAAATAGGATAGGACTGACTACACTAGTTAGTTAGCTTATTATTTTAATAAATCAAAATGATTATAAAAAGATTAAAAGCGTGTGGTATTTTTTTCTCCCGTTGCAACGGACGGGCCCTTTTGCTAGTAATATTCAAAACCATTACTAAAACCTCTCCCACGAGCAAGATGTGATCATTGTTGGAAATATGCCCTAGAGGCAATAATAAATTAGTTATTATTATATTTCTTAGTTCATGATAATCGTTTATTATCCATGCTATAATTGTATTGATTGGAAACACAATACTTGTGTGGATACATAGACAAAACACTGTCCCTAGTAAGCCTCTAGTTGACTAGCTCGTTGATCAAAGATGGTCAAGGTTTCCTGGCCATAGGCAAGTGTTGTCACGTGATAACGGGATCACATCATTAGGAGAATCATGTGATGGACTAGACCCAAACTAATAGACGTAGCATGTTGATCGTGTCATTTTGTTGCTACTGTTTTCTGCGTGTCAAGTATTTGTTCCTATGACCATGAGATCATATAACTCACGGACACCGGAGGAATGCTTTGTGTGTATCAAACGTCGCAACGTAACTGGGTGACTATAAAGATGCTCTACAGGTATCTCCGAAGGTGTTCGTTGAGTTAGTATGGATCGAGACTGGGATTTGTCACTCCGTGTGACGGAGAGGTATCTCGGGGCCCACTCGATAATACAACATCACACACAAAGCCTTGCAAGCAATGTGACTTAGTGTAAGTTGCGGGATCTTGTATTACGGAACGAATAAAGAGACTTGCCGGTAAACGAGATTGAAATAGGTATGCGGATACTAACGATCGAATCTCGGGCAAGTAACATACCGAAGGACAAAGGGAATGACATACGGGATTATATGAATCCTTGGCACTGAGGTTCAAACGATAAGATCTTCGTAGAATATGTAGGATCCAATATGGGCATCCAGGTCCCGCTATTGGATATTGACCAAGGAGTCTCTCGGGTCATGTCTACATAGTTCTCGAACCCGCAGGGTCTGCACACTTAAGGTTCGACGTTGTTTTATGCGTATTTGAGTTATATGGTTGGTTACCGAATGTTGTTCGGAGTCCCGGATGAGATCACGGACGTCACGAGGGTTTCCGGAATGGTCCGGAAACGAAGATTGATATATAGGATGACCTCATTTGATTACCGAAAGGTTTTCGGAGTTACCGGGAATGTACCGGGAATGACGAATGGGTTCCGGGAGTTCACCGGGGGGGGGGGGCACCCACCCCGGGGAAGCCCATGGGTGTTTGGGGTGCCACACCAGCCCTTAGTGGGCTGGTGAGACAGCCCAAGAGAGGCCTATGCGCATAGGAAATAAAATCAAAGAGGAAAGGAAAAAAAAGAGGGAGGTGGGAAAGGGAAGAAGGACTCCACCTTCCAAACCAAGTGGATTTCGGTTTGGGAGGGGGAGACCTTCCCCCTTGGCTCGGCCGACTCCCTTGGGAGTCCTTGGACCCCAAGGCAAGTCTCCCCCCTCCTCCTCCTATATATAGTGGGGTTTTAGGGCTGATTTGAGACGACTTTTGCACGGCAGCCCGACCACATACCTCCACGGTCCTCTAGATCGCGTTTCTGCGGAGCTCGGGCGGAGCCCTGCTGAGACAAGGTCATCACCAACCTCCGGAGCGCCGTCAGCTGCCGGAGAACTCTTCTACCTCTCCGTATCTCTTGCTGGATCAAGAAGGCCGAGATCATCGTCGAGCTGTACGTGTGCTGAACGCGGAGGTGCCGTCCGTTCGGTACTAGATCGTGGGACTGATCGCAGGATTGTTCGCGGGGCGGATCGAGGGACGTGAGGACGTTCCACTACATCAACCGCGTTCACTAACGCTTCTGCTGTACGATCTACAAGGGTACGTAGATCACTCATCCCCTCTCGTAGATGGACATCACCATGATAGGTCTTCGTGCGCGTAGGAAATTTTTTGTTTCCCATGCGACGTTCCCCAACAGTGGCATCATGAGCTAGGTTCATGCGTAGATGTCTTCTCGAGTAGAACACAAAAGTTTTTTGTGGGCGGTGATGTGCGTTTTGCTGCCCTCCTTAGTCTTTTCTTGATTCTGCGGTATTGTTGGATTGAAGCGGCTCGGACCGACATTACTCGTACGCTTACGAGAGACTGGTTTCATCGCTACGAGTAACTCCGTTGCTCAAAGATGACTGGCGGTTGTCAGTTTCTCCAACTTTAGTTGAATCGGAATTGACCGAGGAGGTCCTTGGATGAGGTTAAATAGCAATTCATATATCTCCATTGTGGTGTTTGCGTAAGTAAGATGCGATGCTACTAGATACCCATGGTCACCACGTAAAACATGCAAACAACAAAATTAGAGGACGTCTAACTTGTTTTTGCAGGGTATGCTTGTGATGTGATATGGCCAACGATGTGATGTGATATATTGGATGTATGAGATGATCATGTTGTAATAGTTAATATCGACTTGCACGTCGATGGTACGGCAACCGGCAGGAGCCGTAGGGTTGTCTTTATAACTAACGTTTGTGCTTGCAGATGCGTTTACTATTTTGCTAGGACGTAGTTTTAGTAGTAATAGCATGAGTAGCACAACAACCCCGATGGCGACACGTTGATGGAGATCATGGTGTGACGCCGGTGACAAGAAGATCGTGCCGGTGCTTTGGTGATGGAGATCAAGAAGCACGTGATGATGGCCATATCATGTCACTTATGAATTGCATGTGATGTTAATCCTTTTATGCACCTTATTTTGTTTAGAATGACGGTAGCATTATGAGGTGATCTCTCACTAAAATTTCAAGACAAAATTGTGTTCTCCCCGACTGTGCACCGTTGCTACAGTTCGTCGTTTCGAGACACCACGTGATGATCGGGTGTGATAGACTCAACGTTCACATACAACGGGTGCAAAACAGTTGCGCACGCGGAACACTCGGGTTAAGCTTGACGAGCCTAGCATGTGCAGACATGGCCTCGGAACACATGAGACCAAAAGGTCGAGCATGAATCGTATAGTTGATATGATTAGCATAGAGATGCTTACCACTGAAACTATTCTCGACTCACGTGATGATCGGACTTGAGATAGTGGATTTGGATCATGTACCACTCAAATGACTAGAGAGATGTACTTTTTGAGTGGGAGTTCTTAAGTAATATGATTAATTGAACTAATTATCATGAACATAGTCTAATGGTCTTTGCGAATTACGATGTAGCTTGCGCTATAGCTATAGCTCTACTGTTTTTATATGTTCCTAGAGAAAATTTAGTTGAAAATTGATAGTAGCAAACTTTGCAGACTAAGTCTGTAAAACCGAGGATTGTCCTCGTTGCTGCACAGAAGGCTTATGTCCTTAATGCACCACTCGGTGTGCTGCACCTCGAGCGTCATCTGTGGATGCTGTGAACATCCGACATATACATTTCTGATGACTACACGATAGTTCAGTGCAAAATACTTAATGGCTTAGAAGCAAGGCACCGAAAACATTTTGAAACGTCGCGGAACATAAGTGATGTTCTAAAGAGATGAAATTGTGATTTCATGCTTGTGCCCTTGTTAAGAGGTACAAGACCTCCGACAAGATTCTTTGTCCACAAAGTAAAGGAGAAAGGCTCAATCGTTGAGCGTGTACTCAGATTGTCTGAGTACGACAATCACTTGAATCAAGTGGGAGTTAATCTTCCAGATGAGATAGTGATGGTTCTCCAAAGTCACTGCCACCAAGCTGTGAGAGCTTCGTGATGAACTATAACATATCAAGGATAGATACAATGATCCTTGAGCGATTCGCGATGTTTGACACTGCGAAAGTAGAAATCAAGAAGGAGCATCAATAGTTGATGGTTAGTAAAACCACTAAGTTTCAAGAAAGGCGAGGGCTAGAAGGGATACTTCGTGAAACGGCAAAACAGTTGCTGCGCTAATGAAGAGACCCAAGATTAAACCCAAACCCGAGAATAAGTGCTTCTGTAATGAGGGGAACAGTCACTAAGGCGGAGCAACTCTAGATACTTGGTAGATAAGTGGGCTGGCAAAAGTCGAAAGAAGTATATTTGATATACATGATGTTGATGTGTACTTTACTAGTACTCCTAGTAGCATAAGGGTATTGGATACCGGTTCGGTTGCTAAGTGATTAGTAACACGAAATGAAAGCTACGACATAAATGGAGACTAGCTAAAGGCGAGGTGACGATACGTCTTGGAAGTGTTTCGAAGGTTGATATGATCAAACGTCGCACGCTCCCTCTACCATCGGGATTGGTGTTAAACCTGAATAATCGTTATTTGGTGCTTGCGTTAAGCATGAACATGATTGGATCGTGTTTATTGCAATACGATTATTCATTTAAAGAGAATAATGGTTACTCTATTTGCTTGAATGATCACCTTCAATGGTTTATTGAATCTCGATCGTAGTGTTACACATGTTCATGATATTGGTGCCAAAAGATACGAGTTAATGATGATAGTACCACTTACTTGTGGCACTGCCGCTTGAGTCATGTTAGTATAAATTGCATGAAGAGGCTCCATGCTGATGGATCTTTGTACTCACCTGATTTCGAATCACTAGTGACATGCAAACCATACCACATGAGCAAGACCTTGTTTTCATTGAGATGAAATAAGATAGTAACTTGTTGGAAGTGATACATATTGATGTATGCAGTCCAATGGGTACTGAGGCACGCAGTGGATATCATTATGTTCTTACTTCACTGACGATTTGAGTAGATACAGGAGTATTTACTTAATGAATCACAAGTCTGAAATGTTGAAAAGTTCAAATCCGTTTCAGAGTGAAGTTCGTCGTAACAAGAGGATAAATTGTCTACGATATGATCATAGAAATGAATATCTGAGTTACGAGTTTTGGTACGCAGTTAAGACAATGTGGAAATTGTTTCGCAGTTCATGCCACGTGGAACATCATAGTGTGATGATGTGTCTGAACGTCATAGCCATGCACTATTTGGTATGGTGCATACTATGATGTCTCTTATCGAATTACCACTATCGTTTATGGGTTATGCATTAGAGACAACCGCACTCACTTTAAATAGGGCACCGCGTATTTCCGTTGAGATGACACAGTATAGACTGAGGTTTAGAGAAATCTAAACTGTCGTTTCTTGAAAGTTTGGGGTTTCGACACTTATGTGAAAAAGTTTCAGTCTGATAAGCTCGAACCCAAAGCGGATAAATGCTTCTTCATAGGGTATCCAAAATAGTTGGGTACATCTCCTATCTCAGATCCGAAAGCAAAGTGTTTGTTTCTAGAAACGGATCCTTTCTCGAGGAAAGGTTTCTCTCGAAAGAATTGAGTGGGAGGGTAGTAGAACTTGATGAGGTTATTGAACCATCACTTCAACCAGTGTGTAGCAGGGCGCAGGAAGTTGTTCCTGTGGCGCCTACACCAATTGAAGTGGAAGCTGATGATGGTGATCATTGAGCTTCGAATCAAGTTACTACAAACCTCGTAGGTCGACAAGGTTGCGTACTGCTGCAGAGTAGTACGGTAACCCTGTCTTGGAGGTCATGTTGTTGAGCAACAGTGAACCTACGAGTTATGGAGAAAGCGATGGTGGGCCCAGATTCCGACAAATGGCTGGAAGCCATGAAATCCGAGAGAGGATCCATGGATGAAAACAAAGTGTAGACTTTGGAAGAATTACTTGATGGTCATAGGACTATTGAGTAAAGATGGATCTTTAAAGGAAAATAGACGATGATGGTGATAAGTCACTATTAAGAAAAGCTCGACTTGTCGCAAAGATGTTTTCGACAAGATCAAACAGTTGACTATGATGAGACTTTCTCACTCGTAGCGATGCTAAAGGTCTGTTAGAATTATGTTAGTTGTTGATGCATTATTTATGAAATATTGCACGTAGGATGTCAAAACATTGTTTCCTCGACGGTTTCCTTGAGCAAACATTGTATGTGATACAACCAGGAGGTTTTGTCGATCCTAAAGATACTAGCAAGTATGCAAGCTCTAGCGATCTTTCAATGGACTGGTGCAAGCATCTCGGAGTTGGAATATATATAGTTTGATGAGATGATCAAAGATTTTGGGTTTGTACAAGGTTTATGAGAAACTTGTATTTCCAAAGAAGTGAGTGGGAGCACTATAGAATTTCTGATAAGTATATGTGGTTGACATATTGTGGATCAGAAGTAATGTAGAATTTCTGTAAAGCATACAAGGTTGTTTGAAAGGAGTTTTTCAAAGAATACCTAGATTGCGCTACTTGAACGTTGAGCATCAAAGATCTATGGAGATAGATCGAAAGCGCTTAATAGAAGTTTCAACAAGATGCATGCCTTGACAAGTTTTTGAAGGAGTTCAAAATAGATCAGTAAAGAAGGAGTTCTTGGTTGCGTTGTAAGGTGTGAATTTGAGTAAGACTCAAAACCCGACCACGGCAGAATTAAGAGAATAGACGAAGGTCGTCTTCTATGCCTTAGCCGTAGAATCTAAAGTATGCCATGCTGTGTACCGCACCTGATGTGTGCCTTGACTCAAAGTCTGTTGAGAGGTACAGAGAGTGATCCATGATTGAATCACTAGCAGCGGTCAAAATTTATCCTTAGTAACAAATGGACTAAGGAATTTTTCTCGATTATGGAGGTGGTTAAAGAGTTCGTCGTAAAGGGTTACGTCGATGCAAGCTTTGACACTAATCCGAATAACTATGAGTAGTGAAACGGATTCATATAGTAGAGTAAATATTTGGAGCATTTCCGAATAGCACGTAGTAGCAGCATCTATAAGATGACATAAAGATTTGTAAAGAACGCACAGATCTGAAAGTTTCAGAACCGTTGACTAAAACCTCTCTCATGAGCAAGACGTGATCAGACCCCATAACTATATGGGTGTTGGATTCGTTGGAATCACATGGTGATGTGAACTAGATTATTGACTCTAGTGCAAGTGGGAGGCTGTTGGAAATATGCCCTAGAGGCAATAATAAATTAGTTATTATTATATTTCTTAGTTCATGATAATCGTTTATTATCCATGCTATAATTGTATTGATTGGAAACACAATACTTGTGTGGATACATAGACAAAACACTGTCCCTAGTAAGCCTCTAGTTGACTAGCTCGTTGATCAAAGATGGTCAAGGTTTCCTGGCCATAGGCAAGTGTTGTCACGTGATAACGGGATCACATCATTAGGAGAATCATGTGATGGACTAGACCCAAACTAATAGACGTAGCATGTTGATCGTGTCATTTTGTTGCTACTGTTTTCTGCGTGTCAAGTATTTGTTCCTATGACCATGAGATCATATAACTCACGGACACCGGAGGAATGCTTTGTGTGTATCAAACGTCGCAACGTAACTGGGTGACTATAAAGATGCTCTACAGGTATCTCCGAAGGTGTTCGTTGAGTTAGTATGGACCGAGACTGAGATTTGTCACTCTGTGTGACGAAGAGGTATCTCGGGGCCCACTCGGTAATACAACATCACACACAAAGCCTTGCAAGCAATGTGACTTAAGTAAGTTGCGGGATCTTGTATTACGGAACGAGTAAAGAGACTTGCCGGTAAACGAGATTGAAATAGGTATGCGGATACTGACGATCGAATCTCGGGCAAGTAACATACCGAAGGACAAAGGGAATGACATACGTGATTATATGAATCCTTGGCACTGAGGTTCAAACGATAAGATCTTCGTAGAATATGTAGGATCCAATATGGGCATCCAGGTCCCGCTATTGGATATTGACCGAGGAGTCTCTCGGGTCATGTCTACATAGTTCTCGAACCCGCATGGTCTGCACACTTAAGGTTCGACGTTGGTTTATGCGTATTTGAGTTATATGGTTGGTTACCGAATGTTGTTCGGAGTCCCGGATGAGATCACGGACGTCACGAGGGTTTCCGGAATGGTCCGGAAACGTAGATTGATATATAGGATGACCTCATTTGATTACCGGAAGGTTTTTGGAGTTACCGGGAATGTACCGGGAATGACGAATGGGTTCCGGGAGTTCACCGGGGGGGGGGCACCCACCCCGGGGAAGCCCATGGGTGTTTGGGGTGCCACACCAGCCCTTAGTGGGCTGGTGAGACAGCCCAAGAGAGGCCTATGTGCATAGGAAATAAAATCAAAGAGGAAAGGAAAAAAAAGAGGGAGGTGGGAAAGGGAAGAAGGACTCCACCTTCCAAACCAAGTGGATTTCGGTTTGGGAGGGGGAGACCTTCCCCCTTGGCTCAGCCGACTCCCTTGGGAGTCCTTGGACCCCAAGGCAAGTCTCCCCCCTCCTCCTCCTATATATAGTGGGGTTTTAGGGCTGATTTGAGACGACTTTTCCACGGCAGCCCGACCACATACCTCCACGGTCCTCTAGATCGCGTTTCTGCGGAGCTCGGGCGGAGCCCTGCTGAGACAAGGTCATCACCAACCTCCGGAGCGCCGTCACGCTGCCGGAGAACTCTTCTACCTCTCCGTCTCTCTTGCTGGATCAAGAAGGCCGAGATCATCGTCGAGCTGTACGTGTGCTGAACGCGGAGGTGCCGTCCGTTCGGTACTAGATCGTGGGACTGATCGCGGGATTGTTCGCGGGGCGGATCGAGGGACGTGAGGACGTTCCACTACATCAACCGCGTTCACTAACGCTTCTGCTGTACGATCTACAAGGGTACGTAGATCACTCATCCCCTCTCGTAGATGGACATCACCATGAAAGGTCTTCGTGCGCGTAGGAAATTTTTTGTTTCCCATGCGACGTTCCCCAACAATCATACCCCAGAACTATATGGGTGTTTGATTCGTTAAAATCACATGGTGATGTGAACTAGATTATGTGACTCTAGTGCAAGTGGTAGACTGTTGGAAATATGCCCTAGAGGCAATAATAAATTAGTTATCATTATATTTCTTTGTTCGTGATAATCATTTATTATCCATGCTATAATTGTATTGGTTGGAAACTCAAATACATGTGTGGATACATAGACAAAACACTGTCCCTAGTAAGCCTCTAGTTGACTAGCTCGTTGATCAAAGATGGTCAAGGTTTCCTAACCATAGACAAGTGTTGTCACTTGATAACAGGATCACATCATTAGGAGAATCATGTGATGGACAAGACCCAAACTATGACCGTAGCATATTGATCGTGTCGTTTTGTTGCTATTGTTTTCTGCGTGTCAAGTATTAGTTCCTATGACCATGAGCTCATATAACTCACTGGCACCGGAGGAATACCTTGTGTCCATCAAATGTCACAACGTAACTGGGTGACTATAAAGGTGCTCTACAGGTATCTCCGAAGGTGTCCGTTGAGTTAGTATGGATCAAGACTGGGATTTGTCACTCCGTGTTATGGAGAGGTATCTGTGGGCCCACTCGGTAATACAACATCACACACAAGCCTTGCAAACAATGTGACTAAGTATAAGTCACGGGATCTTGTATTACAGAACTAGTAAAGAGACTTGTCGGTAACGAGATTGAAATAGGTATGTGGATACCGACGATCGAATCTCGGGCAAGTAACATACTGAAGCACAAAGGGAATGACATACAAGATTATATGAATCCTTGACACTGAGGCTCAACCGATAAGATCTTCAGAGAATATGTAGGATCCAATATGGGCATCCAGGTCCCGCTATTGGATATTGACCGAGGAGTACCTCGGGGCATGTCTACATAGTTCTCGAACCCGCAGGGTCCGCACACTTAAGGTTCGACAATGTTTTAGTATAGTTGAGTTATATGTGTGGTTACCGAATGTTATTCGGAGTCCCGGATGAGATCACGGACGTCACGAGGGTTTCCGGAATGGTTCGGAAACGAAGATTGATATATAGGATGGCTTCATTTGGTTACTGGAAGGTTTTTGGGCATTACCGGGAATGTACCGGGAGTGACGAATGGGTTCTGGAAGTTCACCGGGAGGGGGAAACCCACCCGGGGGAAGCCTAATAGCCCTAGGGGTGGCACACCAGCCCTTAGTGGGCTGGTGGGACAGCCCAAGAGGGCCTTGGCGCCAAGGAAAGAAAACCAAAGAAAAAAAGAGAGGTGTGAATGAAGAGAAGGACTCCACTTCCCAATCCTAATTGGAGTAGGACTCCTCCTCTCCCTTGGACGGCGCACCCTTAAGGGCTTGGAACTCAAGGCAAGCCTCCTCCCCCTCCCTCCTATATATAGTGGTGATTTAGGGCTGATTTGAGACAACTTTTGCGACGTGCAACTCAGATCTAGACACCATAGTTTTACCTCTAGATCGTATTTCTGTGGAGCTCGGGCGGAGCCCTGTAGGAGTAGATCCTCACCACCACCGGAGCGACATCCCGCTGCCGGAGAACTCATCTACTTCTCCGTCTTGCTTTCTGGATCAAGAAGGCCGAGATCATCATCGAGCTGTACGTGTGCCGAGGATAAAAAACCAAAGAAAAAAAAGAAAGGTGGGAAGGAAGGGAAGGACTCCACTTTCCAATCCTAGTTGGACTAGGATTGGAGTAGGACTCCTCCTCCTCCCTATCTGGCGCACCCTTGAGGGCTTGGCCCTCAAGGAAAGCCTCCTCCCCCTCCCTCCTATATATAGTGGTGATTTAGGGTTGATTTGTGACAACTTTTGCCACGTGCAACTCAGATCTAGACACCATAGTTTTTCCTCTAGATCGTATTTCTGCTTGACGAGCCAAGCATGTGCAGACATGGCCTCGGAACACATGAGACCGAAAGGTCGAGCATGAATCGTATAGTTGATATGATTAGCATAGAGATGCTTACCACTGAAACTACTCTCAACTCACGTGATGATCAGACTTGAGTTAGTGAATTTGGATCATGTACCACTCAAATGACTACAAAGATGTATTTTTTGAGTGGGAGTTTAGCAAGTAATTTGATTAATTAAACTCTAATTATCTTGAACATAGTCTAAGTCCACTTTGAAAATATTTGTGTTGTAAATCAATGGCTCATGCGACAGTCACCCTGAATTGCTGGATCAAGAAGGCCGAGATCATCGTCGAGTTGTACGTGTGCTGAACGCGGAGGTGCCGTCCGTTCGGCACTAGATCGGAGCGAATCGTGGGACGGATCGTGGGACGGTTCACGGGGCGGATCGAGGGACGTGAGTACGTTCCACTACATCAACCGCGTTTCTTAACGCTTCCTGCTGTGCGATCTAAAAGGGTACGTAGATCCAAATCTCCTCTCGTAGATGGACATCACCATGATAGGTCTTCGTGTGCGTAGGAATTTTTTTGTTTCCCATGCGACGTTCCCCAACAATTTCTTCTTGAAATTTTAGTGAGAGATCACCTTATAATGCTACCGTCGTTCTAAGAAAAATAAGGTGCATAAAAGGATTAACATCACATGCAATTCATAAGTGACATGATATGGCCATCATCATGTGCTTCTTGATCTCCATCACCAAAGCACCGGCATGATCTTCTTGTCACCGGCGCCACACCATGATCTCCATCATCATGATCTCCATCAGCGTGTCCCCATCGAGGTTGTCTTGCTACTTATGCTATTACTACTATAGCTACGTCCTAGCAATATAGTAAACACATCTGCAAACACAAACGTTAGTTTAAAGACAACTCCATGGCTCCTGTCGGTTGCCGTACCATCGACGTGCAAGTCGATATTAACTATTACAACATGATCATCTCATACGTCCAATGTATCACATCACGTCATTGGCCATATCATATCACAAGCATACCCTGCAAAAACATGTTAGACGTCCTCTAATTTGTTGTTGCATGTTTTACGTGGTTGCTATGGGTATCTAGTATGATCGCATCTTACTTACACAAAAACCACAACGGAGATGTGCAAATTGTTATTTAACCTCTCCAAGGACCGCCTCAGTCAAAACCAATTCAACTAAAGTTGAAGAAACCGACACCCGCCAGTCATCTTTATGCAACGAGGTTGCATGTCAATCGATGAAACCAGTCTTTCGTAAGCGTACAAATAATGTCGGTCCGGGCCGCTTCAATCCAACAATACAGCCGAATCGAGAAAAGATTAAGGAGTGCAAGAAATCGAACATCACCGTCCACAAAACCCTTTGTGTTCTACTCGAGATAACATCTACGCATAAACCTAGCTCATGATGCCACTGTTGGGGAACGTTGCATGGGAAACAAAAAATTTCCTACGCACACGATGACCTATCATGGTGATGTCCATCTACGAGAGGAGATTTGGATCTACGTACACATGTAGATTGCACAGCAGGAAGTATTAAGAAACGCGGTTGATGTAGTGGAACGTCTTCACGTCCCTCGATCCGCCCCACGAACTGTCCCACGAACCGCCCCGCGATCCGTCCCACGATCCGTTCCTATCTAGTGCCGAATGGACGGCACCTCCGCATTCAGCACACGTATAGCTCGACGATGATCTCGTCCTTCTTGATCCAACAACCAAGACAGAGAAGTAGATGAGTTCTCCGGCAGCGTGATGGCGCGCCGGTGGTGGTGATGATCTACTCCTGCAGGGTTCCGCCCGAGCTCCGCAGAAATCCGATCTAGAGGTAGAACTATGTGGTCTAGGGTTGAGTTGCACGTGGAAAAAGTTGTCTCAAATCAGCCCTAAATTACCACTGTATATAGGAGGGAGGGGGAAGAGGCTTTCCTTTAGGGCCAAGCCCTCAAGGGTGCGCCGGCCAGGAGGAGAGGAGGAATCCTACTCCAATTAGGATTGGAAAGTCGAGTCCTTCTGTTCCTTCCCACCTCCCCTTCTTTTTTTTCTTTCTCTTTGGTTTTTCTTATCTTGGTTCCAAGGCCTTCTTGGGTTGTCCCAATAGCCCACTAAGGGCTGGTGCGCCACCCTAAATACGTTGGGCTCCCTCCGGGTGGGTTGCCCCCCTCCCGGTGAACTTCCGGAACCCATTTGTCACTCCCGATAGAATACCGGTCATGTCCGAAAACTTTTCGATAACCAAATGAAACCATCCTATATATCAATCTTCGTTTCCAGACCATTCTAGAAACCCTCGTGACGTCCGTGTTATCATCCGGGACTCCAAACAACATTAGGTAACCACACATATAACTCAACTATACTAAAACATCACCGAACCTTAAGTGTGCAGATCGTGCGGGTTCGAGAACTATGTAGACATGCCCTGATGCACTCCTCGGTCAATATCCAATAGCGGGACCTGGATGCCCATATTAGATCCTACATATTCTCCGAAGATCTTATCTGTTGAACCTTAGTGTCAAGGATTCATATAATCACGTATGTCATTCCCTTTGTCCTTCGGTATGTTACTTGCCCGAGATTCGATCGTCGGTATCCGCATACCTATTTCAATCTCGTTACCGGCAAGTCTCTTTACTCGTTCCGTAATACAAGATCCCGTCACTTACACTTAGTCACATTGCTTGCAAGGCTTGTGTGTGATGTTGTATTACCGAGTGGGCCCCGAGATACCTCTCTGTCACACGGAGTGACAAATCCCAGTCTTGATTCATACCAACTCAACGGACACCTTCGGAGATACCTGTAGAGCACCTTTGTAGTCACCCAATTACGTTGTGACGTTTGATGCACACAAGGTATTCCTCCGGTGCCAGTGAGTTATATGATCTCATGGTCATAGGAATAAATACGTGACACGCAGAAAATAATAGCAATTAAACGACACGATCAATATGCTACGTTCATAGTTTGGGTCTAGTCCATCACATTATTCTCCTAATGATGTGATCCAGTTATCAAGTGACAGCACTTGCACATAGCCAGAAAACCTTGACTATCCTTGATCAACTGGCTAGCCAACTAGAGGCTTTCTAGGGACATTGTTTTGTCTATGTCTCCACACATGTATCTATGTTTTCATTCAATACAATTATAGCATGGATAATAAACGATTAACTTTGAACAGGAAATACAATAATTATTATTTATCATTGCCTCTAGGGCATATTTCCAACAGGGATCTGTTTCCCCACGCTCGAGTTAAACATCCAACATCATCGGTTTTGGATCACTACCCCCTGCTTCTTGAAGTTGATACCTTGGTGACAGACAGGAGGAAAAACAGTGGCATTCGATTGAGATCATGTGGGAATGACATGCTGCGCTTCCAGCAGTCATTGCTAATGCATGGACCAAATGGAGCGCCCGTAACCTAGGGGATGTTGCAGCAAATTTAAAGGATGCAATGAAGGACCTGCGGGAGTGGAGCAAAAAACACTTTGGTCAGGTTTCGAAGCAGATCGAGTTTCTAAGAGCTGAATTGGAAACTCTGCAAATCAATAATGCAGACATGTCAGCCATTAAAGAGAAGATGTATATGATGGACGTGCTGCTTTACAGAGAAGAAATGATGTAGCTGCAAAGATCTAGGATCACGTGCCTAAAGGAAGGCGAGCGAAGCAGACAATATTTCCATAGGAAAGCGGTGTGGAGGGCGAGAAATAATTTAATCCGTCATCTACGTAAAGACGAGGATCGTGGTGCTCGTCGCCAAGCTTGATGGAGCGCATGGCGAACTCATACTTCCAGGAGCTTTTAACCAAAGACCCAACTCTTAATCCAGATGGGCTTCTAGGATCTATTGAGGCAAAGGTTACTCGGCAAATGAATGACTCCCTGGATGCCCCCTTCTCTGAGAAAGAAGTTGCTGACGCCTTGTTCCAGATCGGTCCAATAAAAGCGCCTGGGCCTGATGGATTCCCGGCTCGGTTCTTCCAGCGCAATTCGGGGGTTCTCAAGAATGATATTACTGCCGCAGTGTTGGACTTCTTCTCCACAGGATATATGTCACCTGGTGTTAACGACACGGCAATTGTCATGATCCCTAAAGTGTCATCGCCAGCGGATTTGAAGGATTTTCAACCAATAAGCATATGTAATGTGGTTTGTAAGGTAGTGTCAAAGTGCCTAGTTAATCGTCTTCGTCCCTTGCTGACAGATCTAATCTCTGAAAACCGGAGCGCGTTCATCCTAGGTCGATTGATATCTAATAATACTATCATCGCTTTTGAGTGTATCCATCATATTAAAACCTTATGCCAGGAGGATTCGTATTATGCATATAAACTGGATCTGTCAAAAGCTTAAGATAGAGTGGACTGGGATTTTTTGGAGAAAGCATTGCTGAAATGGGGATTTTCTTCTCTATGGGTGAATCATATAATGGTGTGCGTGAAATCTGTCCAGTACTCTATCAAGTTTAATGGGAAGCTCTTGGATCAATTTTCACCTTCCCGTGGCCTTCGTCAGGGTGACCCTCTATCACCCTTTTTATTCCTATTTGTTGCTGATGCACTCTCTGCCTTGTTGAATAAAGCTATTCGTGATGAGGGCTTGGAAGCTCTGAATATCTGCAGAAGGGTGCCGACAATATCCCATGTATTATTTGTAGATGATTCCCTCCTGTTCTTTTAAAGCGAGAGCTCACCAAGCTATGATTGTCAAAGAGGTGTTGAACACGCATGCAACTGCGATAGGACAACTTATAAACCCGGCCAAGTGTTCCGTCTTATTCGTTGACAATTGTCAAGTGTCAATCTCAGATAGCATCAAGAGCATTCTTGATATAACCTAGGAGGTGTTTGACGCCAAGTATTTGGGCTTATCGATTCCAGAAGGCAGAATGACTAACGGTATTTTACAACCCTTGATAGTGAAACTAGCAAAAAGACTAGTTGATTGGGGTGAGAGACATATGTCTATGGCCAGCAAGGAGATTCTGATAAAGGTTGTTGCTCAAGCAATACCTACATATACTATGAGTGTGTTCAAGCTTCCCTTGTCCGTGTGTGATGAATTGACTCGTCTCATTAGGCAATACTAGTGGGGTGTCGAAGCAGGAAAGAGGAAGATGGCATGGGTGTCATGGGATAAAATGATATTGCCAAAGTCTCTGGGGGCATGGGCTTTAGAGACATGAGGTCCTTCAACCAGGCTCTCTTGGCCAAGCAAGCTTGGAGACTTCTTATAAATCCAGAAACCTTGGTTGCATGGCTACTCAGTGCTAAATATTACCCCATGGGCAGATTGGTAGACACGGTGTTTACTGGTAACACGTCTGCTGTATGGTACGACATTGATCACGGACTGGAACTCATCAAGAAGGGCTTGATTTGGCGAGTTGGTAACAGAAGAATGATCAAAGCATGGAGGGATCCATGGGTTCCAAGAGGCCCATCCTTAAGGCCAATCTCGGCTAAAGGGCGGTGTTGGCTGAAGAAAGTGTCTGATTTCCTTGAGGACAATGGAAGCTGGGATGTTGAGCTTCTGAACACCTACTTCATCCCAGCTGATGTGCAAGTTATTATGGGAATTCTAACCTCAACAAGTCAAGAGGAGGATTTCTTGTCCTGGTTCCTTGGTAAGTTTGGCCACTTTAGTGTCAAGTCCGCCTACCACCTGGCCATGCAAGAGCACGTGCAAATTCATGTCAATGTTGCCTGCAACGCGCGACCTGAAGGAGATCGCCCCTGTTGGAACCTTATTTGGCAGGCCAGAGTTCCAAACAAAATGTGTTCCTTTGCATGGAGAGTGATTGTTGATACACTTCCTACAAATGAATGCAAAGCAAGACACCACATTCCTGTGTATGATGCATGTTGGGTCTGTGGTGCGCCGGAGGACAAGTCTTTCCATGCCCTGGTGGTCTACCCAAGATCACCGGAGCTTTGGGAGTTGATGCGACAAGACTAGCCGCTGCCGGCCATGGAGAAGTTTATGGATACAGGCAAGTAATGGCTGTTCGGTATCCTGGCGGACCACAACGAGGAAGTTTGTGCTATGATAATTATCTTTCTATGACGGATTTGGAGTCTGCGTAATGATATGCTGCATGATAAGATGATGCCTCCACCAAAGATCTCATGATCTTTCCTCCTAAGCTACTTAACCTCATACAACCAGGCCCATAGGTATGGTATGGAAAATATTATCAAAGGGAAGATGCCTGTAGTTGACATGTCAAGCACGTCCTCACTCAGAAGCAAATTAAACCTTGGCCTAAACCACCTATGGGTTGGGTGGCCTTATCAGTGGATGGAGCTTTTGTCAAGGAGACCAGGCTGTCAGGTTCATGTATGATTCTGAGAGATTCGGAGGGGGCAGTCATCTTCGATGCATACCGCTATCTATACCATTGCAAGTATGCCCTTGAGTCTGAAATCAGTGTTGTCCTCGGAGGAGTCTCATTCAGCGTGCAACATTCCGATCTTGCTATTGTCATTCAATCGGATAGTTCTATCGTGGTGGCGACACTCACAGATGACTCTCTCCTCAGATATGCATACGACCATCTCATGTTGGAAATCAAGAAGCTTTTGGAATCACGGGGTTTTATTCTACAGAAGATTGATCATCATCAAAATAGAGTTGCTCATAGTCTAGCTAATATAGGTTGCTCAGGAGATAGCACCGCCTGTTGGTTGCGTCGTGTTCCAGACAGTACTACTCATCTTGTTTTAATAGACTGTAACACTATTTCAGAGGAATAAAACTCCTTTTATCTTGCAAAAAAAGAGCAAGCTTTATGGGGTACATTGCCAAGTTCAACAGAAAAAGGTTTGAATCGGAGCTAGGCTTACCGTAATATTGGTTGGGACTACCCACAACCTCCGACCGCAGCTTTTTTAGGCGTGCCCCGGCCCAGCCCGCATCCTCCCGTGCTTTTGTATTGGGCAACAGGGAGCAATGTTTGTGAGTTAAACTTTGTTTACCATCCTAAAGTATCAGGATTCTGCCTCTTTACTCCCTAAACTCTTTTTTGGACCGATTGTCTCCCTAACCGTGCTATGACACACAATTTAGCTGATTAGGCACCAGTTCACACAATTAGAGCCACCATGAGCTACACTTGCATGGTAGAAAGAATTAAGAGGGTGTTTTGTTAGTCTTTTAGAGTGGCTTTCCATGCTTTTAAGCGTAAGCCCAACCAAATGGTACAAAAAAGCGCTGCTTTGGCAAAGCCAAACACGCTTATACGTACATAAAGTGCAAAACACGTCTGATGAGTTCAAATTGTGTGATATTTTTTCCAAGTATTTTGTGCCTACACTTTAGGCTTTGTAAATTTTATCGTGTTCAGGCACCTATTTTGTTGTTCTCCCAGGAAACAATTTTTGGAAGTAATAAACACTTGTGGAAAGAATTGCATGAAACAATGAATGAATCATGCTATTTAATGTGATAATATCAAGCCATAAAAGAATAAAATCACAGAACAAAAGAAGCAGCGGCGGCCATGACTCCAAAACGACTCACAACATACCATACTTGACGGGGATAACACCGGGGTAGGCTCATCAGCGGTACTCCACCCTTTTTTCAACATAGTACGGGGCGGGCATTTCCCCCGTACGCCGGCTACCTTTAGCCGGCTGCGCAACACGGGCCGACTAGGGCCGCTCGCCATCCGGCTTGAGGGCAACCCGCCAGCCGGATGGTCAGCGCATGTCGCATCACTCCAACCGATGGGATGGGAGCACATCATCAAAGGCATGGCTACATCAGCCCAGGTCCCGCTGGTCAGCACAAGCATGGATACAGTGGAGGTGACTGTATCACCGACTGCGACCAGTCGAGGCGGCATAGTGACGACATGCCTCCGCCCACTCCATTACCTGCCCCGACGTGGCTATAAAGGAGGAGACCGTACTGATGACTACAGCCGGCTGCCGCGAGGCGAAGCCGTATAGTGCGAGCCCTGTCGCGCATGGCGTACACACACTGTCGTGGGTATAAGCCTGACAGTAGATGTGTAGGGTACGAGTGAGATGGGCAGAGTCCTAGCTACGGCGAGGTTGTATGAGTTCAGGCCCCTCTGCGGTGGAGGTAACAGCCCTACGTCTCAGTGCTCTCAGAGCTTGTTGTCGAGTGGAATATGGAATACAATGATTTGCTAACCCCTGCACCAGTGGGGGAGGGTGGCTTATATAGAGTGCACTCCCCTCCACAACGGTTCCGGTACAGGGGTGGAGTAGTGGCGATTGAATGCGTACGTTACAGGTAACATACGCCCTAAATGCTAATAAATGCACCCGGAAACGTACGACCGTTACCTTCCAGGGGGGTTACGATGTACCGAGTGGTATACAGTCGGTTGACTCGATATGCTCCGAATGCTAGTCACTCACTGGAGGACCGATGGTATGTCACCGACTGGATGACAGGGATTCCTTAGTTCAGGCGGAGTTGACTAAGGGTCTTGTCCTCTGCGAGGGGTAGTCCCTGGGTAGGACCTATAGGGCAGGCCTATGACCCTACCATAGGACTATAACCCCATCATTAGTCCCCGAATGGATTGGGGTTGGAACGACGAAGCGATGTTTGAGGTTGGATCCGACGGGAACAGACTCAGCTTGGGCGTTGCTTGCCTCGTTCCATATTGACTTTTCTGATCGACGATCCGAGTGGAAGTACTCGCGAAACAGACTGTCGGGAGCCGAGTGCTTCGGCGGCATCTTCTGACGCGACCGGTCAACTGACAGCAGCGGATTTTCCGGGATCCTCAAATTTCGGTTTCCGTGCGCTCAGCGGGGATGACGCCAGCGCGCTCGAGTAGCGCATGACGCATCGATTCTCGCGCCTTCAACCTCTCCACTAATATCGCCGCGGTGGGTTGGGAGGATAAGGTTTCGGGGCCACCTGCCAGCGACCCAGTCGGAACCCTATTTAAATCTCGGCGGCGAGGCTTCTCCGCTACGCTCGCCGAATCCCTTGCTCTCGCCTGCTCCACCCTTCTTGCCACCCCCAGCGCTCCTATACTCCTCCCTTCTCATTCCTCCCGAGGGCTCGCAGCCGCCGCCATGACCAAGGGCCAGACCAGCAAGATGGAGGCGAGGAAGAAGAAGGGGAAGACGGCGGCGCCTGCTCAGCGGCGACAGCGGCCGCTGCCGGCGGGATGGATACAGGGCGATTTTCTCCCCTCCACGGTGACGGAGGGGGATCTGCTGCAGCTGGTGGAGCACGGGATGATCGTGCACAAGTCCTATAGGCTGCCGGCGGAGAACAAGGTCGAGCCAGCGCCTCGGGAGGGGGAGCGCGTCATGCTGCTCAGCCACGTCTACCGAGGTTTTTCTTTGCCCCCGCATCCTTTCTTCAAGGGCATCATGAATCACTTCGGGGCCCAACTCCACCATTTTCCTCCGAATGCTATCGCCCATCTTTCTGCCTTTATAGTTTTATGCGAGTGTTTCATCGGCTGCCCTCCCCATTGGGGTTTGTTCAAACACATCTTTTCCGCCCGATCCCAAACCATCAAACGACTTAGCCAGTCGGATGATAAGATGCATCTCCTCCAGCTCTGCGGGGGTTTAGGATTCCAGAAAAAGAGTCGGAGTAGTTATCCTGCTCTCTAGTTAAGTGAGTTGGTCAGGAACTGGCAGTCGATGTGGTTCTACTGCCAGGATATCGCCTGTCCTAATGCGTCGACTGGGCTGCCTCCTTTTAGTTTAGACCGGCCTGCCCCGCCCAAGCAGCTCGCGCTCTCGAAGGCGGAGAAGAACACCATCCAGCCCTTGGTTGAGGCACTCGTGGACGTCGTCAGGAGGGGGGTCACCGGCATAGACTTGCTGGAGGTCTTCCTTGGTCGGCGGATCCAGCCTTTGCAGGCTCGCGACCATGCCATGTGGCATTACACGGGGCCCGAAGACTCCACTCGGACCAATGTGGTGGGCGTGACTGAGGATAGGGTGACCTCGTGGGTGCTCCAAATCACGGGCCCCTGCGAGAATCCCAAAGGATCTCGGCGAGTGAAGCCTTACAGCGCGGATCATCCTCCACCAAATCAGGTGAGTGACGCTTGTCGAGTGCACTGAACTGCCTTAATTCTTGTCATTTGTCTATATCTCTGTGTGATGTCTGATGTTGCCGACTGAAATTTATGCAGGCGTGGACCAACTGGTTCTCCCCCGTCTCAAATGGGAATCCGGCGGAGGAAGAAGAGGAAGGCAGCCAGGAGGGCAACGTGGAGAGTGCCGAGTATGTCTCCGACAGCAGGGAATCGGAGGAGGAGACCAGCGAGGAGGAGGAAGAAGACGAAGAGGAGGACTCGCCACCTCCGCAACCAGAGCATCGGACCAAGCGCCGACACGAGCCCGCCGTCCTCTCGGCTCCTCCCGCGTCTTCGAGTGCTCCGCCTACTGCCCCGGTGGTCCCGAGTGTTCGTAGCACTAAGAGGACCAGGGATGCCGCCGCTGAGCCTGCGGGTCAGTCTTCTAAGGCGGCCAAGCCGAGTGGGCCTAAGCCTCGGAAGGCTCTGCCGCGAATGAGGGTTGCTGTCCCTGTCACCTCCACGTAAGTGTATCCAGCTTACAATTCTTTCTGATATCCGAGTGAACTTCTGTTTACTGGCCGAATGGATTTCACTCGACAGGGTCGCTACTTCTGCCACCTCTCCGGCGCGTCAAGAAGACGATCCCATGGACACGGACAACGTCGTCTCGTCCCAGGCAGGTGCGTTGTAGGGGCGTCGAGTGTTTTATACTATCGCGTCTCGGATTCTATCATAGGTCCTGCTTCTTTCTTTTTCTGAGACCTCGAGTCATTCGGCCTGTCAGGGGCGATTTACCTGGACGAGGGCGACCAGGGGAGAGCCGACCCAGCTGTGGAGCCTGTTCTTGAGGCTGCCCCTTCTGCTGCAGCTCTCGCCGCCGACGTGCTGCCGACTGAGGCGCTGCCACAGACTAAACCAGTGCTGGTGGATGAGGAGCCGACTGGGGCGGACCTTGGGATGCCCCAGGAACCTCTGATGATTCCAGGCTCGTCGAATGCTGAATTCAGCATCCAACGTCTTCCGGAGGAGCAGGTGGGAGCGGCCAAGGGGGCTATGGTGCAGGCGGAACTGATGGCTGGAGAAGCCAAGAGGGCCTACGACTCCGTTGCGGCCTTGTACCAGCGGAGCTTGGAGCTGCGGGATGATATCCGAGTAAGTGGTCTAGTAAGTATTTACTTTTCTCCTGTAACCCACTGGGTGTTCTTGAATAGCAGCTATCGTTTGCAATGGGTTCACTCTGAGTGAACCCAGTGGGTGTAGTCCCCGAGACTTCTGTCGAGTGCTTGCACCGACAGTTGTCTTTATACATATTGTCTTTACTTTGGTTGTGTCGAGTGCTTGCACCGACAGTATGACCGAGTACGAGTAGTTGTTGCAGTTGGACTGCACTTACTGTAAGAGTCCCCGAGAGTAAGTTGTACTCAGGTCGGGTAGTATTGGCCTCGGAGGCGTAGGTGATAACATGCATCTCAATAGGGCGGGCCTTCTTGAGGTGCATGCCAGTGGGGTCACTCTCAGTGAACCCAGTGGGTGTAGTCCCCGAGACCGCTGTCGACTGCTTGCGTCGGCAGGGGTCTGAAGAACTTAGACTTTTAACTGTTGAACTTTCTGATTGTCTCTTGGTGCTTGGTTGCAGAAAACTTGTGAAATGGGGACGGCCTATGAGGCTCTCAGTGCGGAGAGGAACCAGTTCGCTGGTGAGCTTGATGCCCCTATGCTCGCAATGGCCGGCATGAAGGATGCTCTAGAGGGACGAGAGAAGTCCTTGGAGGAGGCTCGGGAAGCGAACAAGGTGTTGACTGAGGAAGTGGAAAGAATGAAGAAATAGAGGACTGCTCTCACGAATCAGATGGCCGTCCTAAATAGACGATGCATAGCTCAGGAGAAGTATGTCAACGACTGGGCTGGGCAGATGATGACACGTCTGGCTGGTAAGTCTTATGTTTTGCCGAGTGCTTGTACTGTGTGCGTGACACTCGGCGTTGATTGTATGCTTGTCCTTTTGTTGCAGATTTTTGCGTTGATGCTGAGGCTGAAGCAGCGGACGTGGAGCGGTCCATTCCCGACAACGTGCCACTCGGTGAGGACGCCAATCGGGATCTGCTCCAGGCGCATATCCGCGTAGGCAAAGTGGGTCCTTTCATCGGTCGACTGAGAGAGGTCGTAGGCCGAATTGACAAGGAACTTTAGCCAGAAGATGAGTCGTGGCAGGAGATGGAGAGCCTGATGGCGCGACTGGAGGAGATTCCGAACCGAGTGCAATCGTGGAAGAAATCGGCAGCGTGTTGCGGTGCAGATGTTGCTCTGTCCTTGGTTCGAGTCCATTGCAAGGAGGTGCGTGAGGAGAAACTGAAGACACTGAAGGTCGCCAACACGAAGAAGCTTCGATTCGAAGACTTCATGGAGACGTTCCTTGAGAGTGCTACCCGCATCGCCGACGGAATCGACTTGGACACCTTCGTGGAGCCCTCCAGTCCTGGCGCCGGCCCAACTGACGTGTAAGAAAACTTTATCCTCGGTATGCCGAGTGTTTATCTGTAAGGTACTTTGGCCACTTCTGTTGGCCGTCACATTCTTAAATCGGTGCGGGTAAGTTTGATCCGCACCGAGTTAACTATCTTTGCGAGAATCTTGGAATCCGAATCAAAGCGTTTACTCTTGTGTTTGAATGTTGTTTTGAGTGCGACGTTTAATGCACACTCGGAGGAAGTGATTACTTGGGTGACCCTGGATCATAGCTAAGTCCCCGAGTGTGACATTTAGTACACACTCGGAGGAAGTTAGAACTTAGGTGATTCTTGATCACAGCTAAGTCCCCGAGTGTGACGTTTTGTGTACACTCGGAGGAAGTTATTACTTAGATGATTCTTGATCACAGCTAAGTCCCCGAGTTTGACGTTTAGTGTACACTCGGAGGAAGTTAGAACTTAGGCGATTCAGGATCGCAGCTAAGTCCCCGAGTGGGACGCTTAGTGCACACTTGGAGAAAGTTATTACTTAGGTGATTCTTGATCACAGCTAAGTCCCCGAATGCGACGCTTAGTGCACACTCGGAGAAAGTTATTACTTAGGTGATTCTTGATCATAGCTAAGTCCCCGAGTGCGACGCTTAGAGCACGCTTGGAGAAAGTTATTACTTAGGTGATTGTTGATCACAGCTAAGTCCCCGACTGCGACGCTTAGTGCACGCTCGGAGAAAGTTATTACTTAGGTGATTCTTGATCATAGCTAAGTCCCCGAGTGCGACGCTTAGTGCACGCTCGGAGAAAGTTATTACTTAGGCCATTCAGGATCGCAGCTAAGTCTCCGAGTGTGACGTTTAGTACACACTCAGAGGAAGTTAGAACTTAGGCGATGCAGGATCGCAGCTAAGTCTCCGAGTGTGACGTTTAGTACACACTCGGAGGAAGTTAGAACTTAGGCGATGCAGGATCGCAGCTAAGTCTCCGAGTGTGACGTTTAGTACACACTCGAAGGAAGTTAGAACTTAGGCAATTCAGGATCGCAGCTAAGTCCCCGAGTGTGACGTTTAGTCCACACTCGGAGGAATTTAGAACTTAGGCGATTCTGGATCGCAACTAAGTTTTTTTTGTGTGTGTGTGACCGGAGTCAGCAGCCGCGGAAGAATTCCGAATCTGCAAGAACTGAATCTGCTTTATATTATTTCATCAATATTTGTTCTTTACACTGCTTCAGTCGACGATCATGTGTAGAAGCGCTTGAGGAGGTTTCCGTTCCATGCATGCGGCTCGTCTGTCTCCCTCTGGATGTTGTAGAGTCGGTATGCTCCGTTGTTTAGCACCTTGGAGATGATGAAAGGTCCTTCCCAGGCCGGAGCCAACTTGTGGGGTCTTTGCTAATCCACTCGGAGCACTAAGTCGCCTGCTTGGAACGTGCGACTTCTCACGTGACGCGCATGAAAGCGTCGCAGATCTTGCTGATAAATGGTTGAACGAGTTAGTGCCATCTTGCGCTCCTCCTCTAGAAGATCCACTCCATATTGCCTTGCTTGTTCAGCTTCAGCTTCGGAGAAGAGTTCGACTCGTGGAGCATTATGAAGCAAGTCACTCGGGAGGACCGCTTCTGCTCCATAGACGAGGAAGAACGGTGATCGCCCCGTTGATCTGTTCGGAGTGGTGCGGAGACCCCAAAGCACTGAAGGTAACTCGGTGACCCATGCACTAGCGGCGTGTCCCACCTCTCATAGGAGTCGGGGTTTCAAACCTTGAAGAATAAGCCCATTCGCCCGCTCAGCTTGTCCATTGGACTGAGGATGTGCTACGGAAGCAAAATCCACTCGGATACCTTGGCTTGCACAGAAACCTTTGAACCTGTCCGATTCGAAGTTTGTCCCGTTGTCCGTGATTAAGCTGTGAGGTACACCGAATCTGGAGATGATGTCCCTGATAAACTTGACGACTATTGAGGCGTCGAGTTTCTTGATGGGCTTGGCTTCGATCCATTTCGTGAACTTGTCGGCTGCTACCAACAGATGTGTGTACCCCCCTTGGCCTGTCTTGAATGGTCCGACTGTATCTAATCCCCAAACTGCAAACGGCCACACAAGAGGGATTGTCTTCAACGCATATGTTGGCTTGTGGGACTTGTTGGAGTAGAATTGACAGCCTTCACATCGGTCGACCATATCTTTAGCCATCTCGTTAGCCTGCAGCCAAAAGAAACCGGCTCTGAACGCCTTGGCGACGATTGCTCTCGAAGAAGCGTGATGACGCAGGTTCCCGAGTGAATGTCCTCCAGGATCAGCTGCCCCTCCTCTGGGGAGATGCATTGTTGAAGAACGCCTGAGATGCTTTCCTTGTACAATTGGCCGTCGATGACAGTGAATGACTTCGACCTGCGGGCTATTTGCCTGGCTTGGACTTCGTCTTCTAGGAGTTCTTGCCTCAAGATATATGCAATGATCGGCACAGTCCAATCGGGAATGACAGCCAGAATCTCCATGACCAGATCAACCACAGCAGGTACATCGACTTCAGTCGGATCTGTTGAGCTCTTGGGTTGTACTGGTTCCTCTGTGAAAGGATCTTCTTTGACTGAGGGAAGGTGGAGGTGCTCGAGGCAGACATCACTCGAGACTGGTCTCCTAGTGGATCCGAGTTTTGCCAACTCATCAACTGCTTGGTTCTTCAATCTCGGAACATGGTGGAGCTCTAGACCTTCAAACTTCTTCTCCAGCTTCCTCACTGCATTGCAGTATGTGGTCATGGTGGGGTTCCTGACGTCCCACTCTTTCATCACTTGATTGACCACCAAATCGAATCGCCGTAGACCATCAGGCGACGGACGCCGAGTGAGATGGCCATGCGCAATCCGTAGAGGAGAGCTTCATACTCTGCCTCGTTGTTGGAGGAATCAAAGTGTATCTGTAGCACGTACTTGAGCTTGTCGCCCTTTGGTGATATGATCACAACGCCAGCGCCGGAGCCATTCAACATCTTAGACCCGTCGAAGAACATTGTCCAATGAGCCGAGCAGATGTGGGTCGGTTGCTGTTGTTCTACCCAATTTGCTATAAAGTCAGCGAGAGCTTGAGACTTAATAGCTTTCTTGGCCTCGAACTTGATGTCGCAGTACAACATCTCCATCGCCCACTTCGCCACTCGGCCTGACGCATCTCGATTGTGGAGAATTTCCGACAATGGAGCATAAGAAACGACAGACACCGAGTGGTCTTGGAAATAATGGGCCACCTTCTTCGCATTCATGTAAATCTCATAGATAAGTTTTTGATAATGGGGATACCTCTGCTTGGAAGGAGTCAGGACTTCGGAGACGTAGTACACTGGCCGCTGAACTTTGTATGCTTTGCCTTCTTCTTCTCGTTCGACTGTAAGAACAGTACTGACGACTTGATTTGTAGCCGCGATATACAGAAGAAGGGGCTCTTTACTGAGCGGAGCAGTAAGAACCGGCTGGGTGGAAAGTAGGACTTTGAGGTCGTCGAATGCGACTTGGGCTTCGTCTGTCCACTCGAAAGTATCTGATTTCTTCATGAGTCGGTACAGAGGAAGTGCTTTCTCGCCGAGTCGACTGATGAACCTGCTCAAAGCCGCTAGGCAACCTGTGAGCCGTTGAACATCGTGTATTCTGACGGGCCTCTCCATTCGGACGATGGTCCCGATCTTTTCGGGGTTGACGTCGATCCCTCATTCGGAAACGAAGAAACCGAGTAACTTTCCGCTGGGAACACCGAATGAACATTTGGCTGGGTTGAGCTTGATATCGTACCTACGAAGGTTGGCGAATGTTTCTGCCAAGTCAGTCAGCAGGTCGGAACCTTTGCGTGACTTGACTACGAGATCATCCATATATGCCTCCACATTCCGACCGATCTGGTCGAGGAGACATTTTTGGATCATGCGCATAAAGGTAGCTCCTGCATTCTTCAGACCGAAGGGCATAGTGATGTAGCAGAAGCACCCAATGGGGTGATGAAGGCTGTTTTTAACTCATCGGGACCATACAGACGGATCTGATGATAGCCGGAGTAGGCATCAAGAAATGACAAACGCTCGCATCCCGCAGTCGAATCGACAATTTGATCTATGCGGGGGAGCGGAAAATGGTCTTTCAGGCAGACCTTATTGAGATGCTTGAAGTCGATGCACATTCGGAGCGACTTGTCCTTCTTGGGCACCATGACAACATTGGCGAGCCACTCGGAGTGGTGAACCTCGCGAATGAAGTTGGCGGCCAGCAGCTTGGCCACCTCTTCCCTGATTGCCTTCCTCTTGTGCGCGACAGACCGGCGCAGGCGCTCTCGGACGGGCCGAGCGGCAGGATCCACATGCAGTCGGTGCTCAGCCAACTCCCTGGGTACACCTGGCATGTCAGAGGGTTTCCATGCGAAGATGTCCCAGTTCTCACGGAGGAATTGGGTGAGCTCGGCTTCCTATTTAGGATTGAGGGTGGTGGAGATGTTCGTCGGTGCAGCAGAGTCGTCCGTCGGGTGGATGCTGACCTTCTTCGTCTCTCCCGCCGACTGGAATACGGACTCAGAAGCTGGTTTCTTTGAGCGCATCAGGTCGGCGGGGTCGACTGTCTTCTTGTACTCGTCGAGCTCGAGAACATCCATCTGCTGGTCGGCGATTCTTGATCCCTGCTGCAGACACTCTTCGGCTCGCTGACGATTGCGTGTGATGGTGATCACGCCTTTCGGGCCTGGCATCTTCAACTTCAAGTAGACGTAACACGGACGGGCCATGAAACGCGCATACGCCGGGCGGCCCAGGATTGTGTGGTAAGCGCTCTGGAAGTCTACCACTTCGAACGTCAGCTTCTCCTTGCGGAAGTTCTTGTCGGAGCCGAAGACGACGTCCAACGCGATCTGGCCGAGTGACTTGGCCTTCCGTCCAGGGACGACTCCGTGGAACTGCATGCTGCTCCCGCTGAGTTTGGACATCGGAATGCCCATCCCCTTGAGTGTGTCGGCATACATGATGTTCAAGCCACTACCGCCATCCATGAGGACTTTGCACAGTCGGACTCCTTCCACCACCAGGTCGACGACCAGAGCCTGTCTTCCCGGAGTGGGTACATGTGCGGGATGATCCGACTAGTCGAAAGTGACTGCAGTCTGAGACCATTTCAGGAACTTGGGACTAGTTGGAGTGGCCATGTTAACCTCCCTGTTCACCAGCTTCAGTCGACTCTTGCTTTCGATGTCAGCAAAAATCATGAGGGTTGCATGGACTTGGGGGAACGGATCCTCCTTATCCTCCTCATCTTGTTCAGGGTCCTTCTCACTCGGTTGTCCCTCGCTGAAACCCTGGATCAGGAGACGACACTGTCGAGTGGTATGCTTCGCATATATGGGCTTGCCCTCTTCGTCCATCTTCGTGTGAACCGGACAAGGCTGGTCCAGGATGGGATTGTTGAACTGCTTCTTCTTGGGTGTAAACTGCGCCTTCCCTTTGCCCTTGAACTTCGCATTGGTCACGGCTGCAGCTTCTGCTTGCGGAGTGGACGGAGCTTTATGCTTCTGTTTCCGAGTGTTACTCCCATCTCCATCACCGACTATCTTGTGCTTGCCGCTTTGGATGCGGTCCTCTTCTTCGCCATTTGCGTAGCGAGCTGCTATCTCCATCATATTGCTCATGGAGATGTCGCCTGTTCGACCGAACTTTAGGTACAGCTCTTTGTACCGCACGCCTGCCTTGAAGGCGTAGACTGCCTGATGCTCGGTGACGTTCTCCACAAGTGGTAGAGAGTTGTCCAACGCTGGATGAAGTCGCGCAGGGGCTCATTCGGCTTCTGGACGCAGTGCTGGAGCTCCACGAGGCCTGCAGGGCGCTTGCACGTCCCTTCGAAGGTCCTGATGAACACTCGGGCCAGATCTGCCCAACTGTAAATGCTTGAGGGGGCCAACTGGTTCAGCCCCGCTCGCACCGAGCCGTCGAGCATCAGAGGGAGGTGCTTCATGGCGACATGGTCGTCCCCTCCTCCGATCTGGACTGTCACTCGGTAGTCATCCAACCATGTTTCCGGTTTGGACTCTCCTGTAAACTTACTGATTCCCGCTGCCAATCGGAAGTTGGGCGGGATGTCAGCCGAGCGGATGGCTCGACTAAAACACTTAGGACCGGACACGATGGCCCTGCTTCCACTTGGACGGTCCATATCGTGACCATCACGGTGGGCTCGACCTCTGTCGACTCTTCGCTGGGCGATACGTCCTCTTGCGTCGGGTCTTGGGTCGTAAGTGTCACCGACTGAACGCCGATCATCATGATGTCGGGACCCATAGGGCCCACCCCACGGAGGGGTGCGTGAGCGGCGGCGATCTTCATGAATCATGGAACGGCTGCCTCCCGTGCGGCGCTGATGGGAACCATGGCTGTGAACCGACCGATGCGTATTCGCGTGGACGAAACTATTATAGATCCGGTTGTGCGACTGGGAGACCGCCGAATTCTGCTGCTGCGCCGTGTGCAACAGGGCTCGGATCTGCTCGATCCCCCTTCCTGCCTCTGAATCAGTCGGCTGGAGGGAATCGGCTATCTTGGCAGCTGCAGCCAAGTTGAGGAGGGGCATGCGGAACAACTCCACGTTGCTCCGCCGAGTGTGTCGACTGGCAGAACGGCGAGGTGGACGGCGAGCACCGGATGCTTCGCCGACCTCACGCTCGCTTCGGCCAGCTTGACGGGGATCTTCATGGGAGTTGGCCATGTGAACTTCTGCTGCAGGCCCGCGACCCGCGTACTCGGAAGGAAACTCAGTCGGAACTGAGCCCGAGCGCTGGGAACGCGGGGCAACCACAACAAACTCCAGAACTGCCGCTTGAGAAGACGCAATCTGGCACGCCTGGGCGTGCTGCACCCAACGCTGGAGACACGGACGGCGGGACCGCTTGCTGCGGCGCATGACGGAGGTGCAGGTCGACAATGGAGCCGATTGTTGGAGAAGAAGAATGCCGCGGGCGCCGGCACGGAAGTGCGTAGCCCGACGACGAGGAAGCGCCTTGACGTCGAGAGGAGCCTCCCGAAGCCACGCCGAATCGTCGACGATGAAGGAAAGAGCGCCGAAGAAGATCTGGTGACCCATGCTCGAATCTCCACCGGACGACATGACGAAAGGAAGTAGTCGCAAACTCGCCGGAAGTCGCTTAGACGCCTGCCCCATGGTGGGCGCCAACTGTCGTGGGTATAAGCCTGACAGTAGATGTGTAGGGTACAAATGAGATGGGCAGAGTCCTAGCTACGGCGAGGTTGTATGAGTTCAGGCCCCTCTGCGGTGGAGGTAACAGCCCTACGTCTCAGTGCTCTCGGAGCTTGTTGTCGAGTGGAATATGGAATACAATGATTTGCTAACCCCTGCACCAGTGGGGGAGGGTGGCTTATATAGAGTGCGCTCCCCTCCACAACGGTTCCGGTACAGGGGTGGAGTAGTGGCGATTGAATGCGTACGTTACAGGTAACGTACGCCCTAAATGCTAATAAATGCACCCGGAAACGTACGACCGTTCCCTTCGAGGGGGGTTACGATGTATCGAGTGGTATACAATCGGTTGACTCGATATGCTCCGAATGCTAGTCACCGACTGGAGGACCGAGGGTATGTCACCGACTGGATGACAGGGATTCCTTAATTCAGTCGGAGTTGACTAAGGGTCTTGTCCTCTGCGAGGGGTAGTCCCTGGGTAGGACCTATAGGGTAGGCCTATGACCCTACCATAGGACTATAACCCCATCACGCACCAATAGCAGCGACTGGCGGGGGGGGGGGGACCTTCTATGGGACCCTGCAGCCGACGGGCCCCACAAGCGACAAGACTCCTTGACCAGGGGGCCCACTGGCCAGCCGTAGAGGCTGCCAGCTAGGTCCCTGATACGTCTCCAACGTATCTACTTTTCCGAACTCTTTTGCCCTTGTTTTGGACTCTAATTTGCATGATTTGAATGGAACTAACCCGGACTGACGTTGTTTTCAGCAGAATTGCCATGGTGTTGTTTTTGTGCAGAAATGAAAGTTCTCGGAACGTCCTGAAAATTTACGGAGAATATTTCTGGAAAATATGAAAAATACCTGCGCAAAGATCCACCAGAGGGGACAGGCCAGTGTGCCACAAGCCCTGTAGCCGCGGCCTTCCCCCCTGGCCGCGGCTACCAGGCTTGTGGGGCCCACGTGGCTCTGCCGCCCCCAATTCCAGCGCTATTTATTCCCTTTGTCCCGGAAAAAATCAAGAGAGAAGAGTTCATCGCGTTTCACGATCCAGAGGCGCCACCACATCCCGTTCTTGCCCTGGAGGGCAGATATGGAGTCCGTTTTGGGCTCCAGATCAAGAAGATCGTCGCCATCATCATCATCAACCTTCTTCCCTCTCCAATTCCATGAAGCTCTTCATCGTTCGTGAGTAATCTATTCGTAGGCTTGCTGGGTGGTGATGAAGGATGAGATCTATCATGTAATCGAGTTAGTTTTGACGGGGATTGGTCCCTAGTATCCACTATGTTCTGAGATTGATGTTGCTACTACTTTGCCATGCTTAATGCTTGTCAGTAGGACCCGAGTGGCATGAATTCAGATCTGAAATTATTTTGTTGTCACCAATATATGTGTGTTTTAGATCCGATCTTGCAAGTTGTAGTTACCTACTATGTGTTATGATCCGACAACCCCGGAGTGACAATAACCGGAACCACTCCCGGTGATGACCATAGTTTGAGGAGTTCATGTGTTCACCAAGTGCTAATGCGTTGGTCCGGTTCTTTATTAAAAGAAGAACCTTAATATCCCGTAGTATCCATTTGGACCCCGCTGCCACGGGAGGGATGGACAATAGATGTCATGCAAGTCCTTTTCCCTAAGCACGTATGACTACACACGGAATGCATGCCTACATCGCGTTGACGAACGGGAGCTAGCCACATATCTCTCTGTGTTATAACTGTTGCATGATGAATGTCATCCAACAAATCACCGATCCATTGCCTACGAGTTTGTCCCACTACTGCTATTACTTGCTTTGCTCTGCTGCTGTTACTACTGTTGCTGCTACTGTTACTTGCTTTGTCCTGCTGCTGCTGCCACTACTGTTGCTACTACTGTTACTTGCTGCTGTTGCTACTTGCTACTCTGTCACTACCGCTGTTCCTTGCCACTGTTGTTACTCGTTACCCTGCTACTACCTGCTACAATACTTTTCTGGCGCCATTGATACTTCATTAGGAATAATCTGCCGTCAACAGATTCTTTCCTAGCACCGTTGCCGTCATACTACCTTTGCTGCTTATATCCTGCTTGCAGATACTAATCTTTCAGGTGTGGTTGAGCCGACAACTCAACTGCTAATAGTGAAGAATATCCTTTCACTCCCATCGTGTCGAACGAACAAATTTGGGTTGAATACTCTACCCTCGAAAACTGTCGCGATCCCACACGCTGGTGGGCCATTGCAAGACAATTGCTAATTGTTGAGCAACTGGAAGCAACTCTTTTCTGGCGCCGTTGCCGGGGAGGATAGCTATATTCTCTGAGTCACTTGGAATTTATATCTACTAATCACTATGAAGAATCTGAAAGATCCAAGAACCAAAGTCTTGCCCTCAACTACGAGGGGAGGTAAGGAACTGCCATCTAGCTCTACACTTGATTCACCTTCAGTTATGAGTAAGTTTGCGACACCACCTCCTGCTAGAAATCTTGATATGTCGCTTGTGCTAGATAATGCTAGAGATGCTACTGCTGTTGATGATGCTTATGATGCTACTATGCTTGATGATACTATGCCTGATACTACTAGAGATGCTATGCCTGATACTGCTAGAGATACTATGCCTGATACTGCTATCCATGATGCTATGCTTGATACTGCTTTGCCTGATGATGCTAGAGATGCTATTTTGCGTGATGATGCTATGCTTGATACAGCTAGAGATACTACTTTGCCTGATATGCCACTAGGGGTATTCCTTGATGCTCACATTGCTAGAGTTACTGCCAATGCTCGTGATGCTTCTGAAACTGCCGATACTATTGAGATAGAACCTGCTTTTGCTCCTGCTAGATCTAGCTCTCCTAGATATGAATTGCCTGATATACCTAAGGGTTATGTTATGGATGGAGAGATAGCTGAGGATTTTCTTGCGTGTAAGGATGCCTATGACGCTGAGAAATTACTTCTCAAGTGGAAGGAAAAATCTCTGAAAGCTAGGATGAAATACGACCCGAAGTTTGCCACTTCACCTATCTTTAACACCGATGAGGATTATGAATTCTCTGTCGACCCTGAGATAATCTCTCTAGTCGAATCTGATCCTTTCCACGGTTATGAGTCTGAGACAGTCGTAGCCCATCTTACCAAACTACATGATATAGCCACCGTTTTCACTAGTGAGGAGAAGATCCGCTACTACTATATCCTTTAGTTGTTTCCTTTCTCTCTAAAGGATGACGCTAAAGCCTGGTTCACTTCTCTTGCTCCTGGATGTGTGAGTAGTCCCCAGGATATGGTCTATTACTTATTGAGAAATATTTCCCTGCCCATAAGAAGCAAGCTGCCTTGCAGGAAATATACAACTTTGCTCAACTCAAAGAAGAGAGTCTCACACAAGCTTGGGGGAGGCTCATCCAGCTACAGAATGCTTTGCCTGATCACCCTCTTAAGAAGAACGAGATACTTGATATCTTCTATAACGGACTTACTGATGCTTCTAGAGACCACCTAGATAGTTGTGCCGGTTGTGTTTTTAGGGAACGAACTGTAGAACAAGCTGAGATCCTACTAAATAACGTCTTGATCAACGATAATGCTTGGACTATTCCCGAACCACCTCCTAAGCCAACTCCTAAGAAAATAGGTATTCTATCCCTCAGTCCCGAAGATATGCAAGAAGCCAAGAAATCTATGCAAGAGAAAGGCATTAGATCTGAAGAACTCAAAAATCTACCGCCCATCTAAGAGATCCGTGGTCTCGATAACCCGATACAAGTAGTAGAGGTGAATTCTCTGCGTAGATTCAATGAGAGTGATATTCCTTTTGACAAACCTGCTAGCCTATGCTTTCATGAATTTGACAACTTTGTTGCCAAACAACAGAGTTTCAATGATTATGTTAGCAGACAATTGGAACAAAGTACTCATATGCTTAGTCATTTAAGTGCTTGTGTAGACAGAAATGTCAATGATCTGAAGCTTCTGAGTAAACATGCCTCTATGATTACTACTCAGGTAGAACAAGTACTTAAAGCTCAGAATGACTTGCTCAATGAATTAAATGACAACTCTGTCAGAGTCATTACTAGAGGAGGCAAAATGAGTCAGGAACCTTTGTATCCTGAAGGCCATCCTAAGAGAATTGATCAAGATTCTCAAGGAATTAATGTTGATACACCCAGTCATCCTAAGAAGAATAAGAAGGATGATAGAAACCTACATGTCAGTTCACCAAATATTGTCACACCTGAAGAACCAAATGATTTTTTTGCGTCTGATGCAGAAACACAATCTAGTGATGAACATGAACCTAGTGACAATATGGACAGCGATGTTCATAATAATGCTCAACCTAGCAACGATAAGTATGTGGAGATTGAACCTACGGTTAATCCTGATAACCCACAATGTAAGAGATACGATAAGAATGACTTCACTGCTAGGAAGCATGGTAAAGAAAGGGAGCCATGGGTTCAGAGACCCATGCCCTTTCCTCCTAAGCCATCCAAGAAAAACGATGATGAGGATTTTGAGCGCTTTATTGAAATGTTGAGACCCGTCTTTCTGCAGATGCCGTTAATTGATATGCTCAAAATGTCTCCATATGCCAAGTACATGAAAGATATCGTGCCTAATAAACGGAAGATACCAGATCTTGAGATCTCCACCATGCTCACCAATTACACTTTCAAAGGTGGAACTCCTAAGAAACTTGGTGATTCCGGAGTGCCCACTATACCTTGCTCCATTAAAGGAAACTACGTAAGAACTGCCTTATGTGACCTCAGAGCCGGTGTTAGTGTTATGCCTCTGTCTCTTTATCGTAGACTTGAACTGGATAAGTTGACACCCACTGAAATTTCTCTGCAAATGGCCGACAAATCAACTGCTTTCCCTGTCGGCATTTGCGAGGATGTGCCTGTTGTGGTTGCTAACGTTACTATCTTAACGGACTTTGTTATCCTGGATATTCCTGAGGATGATGCCATGGCGATCATTCTTGGAAGACCATTCTTAAACACCGCAAGGGCTGTTATAGATTGCAGCAAAGGCAATGCCACCTTCCATGTCAATGGTAATGAGCATACATTGCACTTTCCGAAGAGACGATATCAAGTACATTGCATCAATGCTATCGAAAAAACTTCATCGATTCTTATTGGAGCTTTGAATGCCCTATTACTCGTGTTAAGATGAAGTATGATTTGCTTGTTGGGGAGATTCATATCCCCATTGAGGTGACTTAGTGGCTATTCCACAATTCTCCGTTTCTTTTTGCGATTTGAAAAAGTTTTGTCATGAGGATTTGATCAACCTCATTGACGGATTTCTTTCGATGACCATGAAATGGATGAATCAAGGAGTCACATACCTCTGTTTTAAGCTTTCACTTTCTGTTGCTTAGAAGAAAAATGATAGATTTAGTTTAGTTTTTCCCGTGTTCTGTTTTAGCGTCCCAGAGAAAAGTACCCCGAAAATAAAAGTTCTCCGATGGTCCTGAAAATCAAATATGATTTTTTCTGGATTTTTTTGAAAAATACTGGACTGAGAGCTGGCCTGGGGGCCACACCAGTGGGCCACAAGCCCTGTAGCCGCGGCCTCCCCCTGGCCGCGGCTACAAAGCTTGTGGGGCTCACAGGGACCCCCTCCCCTCATTCCAGCTCCCATCCTCTTCTTCTACCTCCAGAAAAAATTGTTTCGCAGCTCAAACCCGTGTTCTTGCTCATTTGGCTGTGATTTTCGATCTCCTTCCTCAAAGCACCATTCTCCGAACCATTTTGGGGAAATTACTCCTTGGTAAGTGACTCCTCCATTGGTGCAATTAGTTTCTACTCTAGTGCTTTGTCCTTCGCGTATTCTTGCTACCTTGGTGACCCTGCTCTTGAGCTTGAAATGTTGATTTTAGCTCATCCCAAGTAGTTTTAACGCATGATACGGTCTCTAGGCACTAGTAGGAGTAGTTGCTACAAGGTGTGGTTGGTCTTTATTCACTTTTCTCTTGAACTTCAAAAATTTCAGTAGAAAGAAATTATGTTTAGGAGGAAGTTTCATGGTGGTTCCTCAAGTAAGAAGGGTCCCCGTCTTTCTATTCGGGAGCCCGATTCTTATCAACTAAGGGACGCACCGGTACAACCATGTGAATGTACATCGGATGAGTTCATGATCGAAGCAGGCTTCAAGGATGAGTTTGATACACTTGTCCACAATGCCGGGTTAGAAGAATTCCTCTCAGATAAATGTGAACAATATGCTATGCTCACTGCCTCTTTCGTGCGTAGATTTAAATTTTCAGTTGGCCGTGACTCATCCATACTGTTTGATCTGTATGATAAATCCTACACCATGGATTTGGAGGATTTCAATAAGATTTGCAAGATACCCGATGGGGGTAGTCTTAATGATCCTGCTAAGTCTTCGGTTAGACATTTTGTCTCTAGTATAACTGTTGGAGAAACTAGAGACATCACGCAAACTACCATAGGAAGCATTCATTTCCCTGCCTTGCACTACTTTTCCCTCTTCATAGGTATATGCATTAATGGCAAGGTTGAACATTGTCACCTATGCGCATCTGACCTTAGTATCCTTAAGAGTGCAGTAACAGGTGACATGAGCTTCAACGTGGGAGCTATAATAGCAAGGAGGCTGAATAATAACGCCATTGATGGGGATTTGTTTGGTGGGATTTATGCTACGCGCTTAGCAAATTTTCTTGGAGTACCCATCCGTTCAGGAGACCCCCTCTCCGTACAGCCTACCTTGATCGTGTCGCTCTGACACGCTATCATTTTCTCAAGAGGGATGAGGAATCCCTCTTTTACCGGTTAGTATTTAACCGACAACGTGCTTTTCATATTACGCTTCCTGCTCCTGCCTTCTTTGACTTTCAGGTTAAACGAAGATATTACATAACCATTGGAGAAGCAGAGGAGTATGAGAGGGAGGCCGAGACTTCTCGTCTCCGCGAAGCAGCAATTCATGCAGTGGCTGCAGCGCTCCGTACAACCCACATTATGATTTTGGGTATCACCCGGACCAGCCTTGGGAGTAGACAAAGCTAGGCCAAAAGCCTAAACTTGGGGGAGTACGTGTTCTCACTGACTTTACATTCTTGCTTATGCATTCACTTTGTTAGTAGGTGTTTACACTTTGCCACTGTATTATCCATGCTAGTTTATTTTCGTATTCTTGTTTTCTTGTTTTGTGTCCTTTTGAGAAAACCCAAAAATATTTTTCTTTCTTCTTTTGCTTGTTGGGAGCTTTCCCGTGTAAATAGTTTTATTTTTCTTTGAGTCGAGGTAGAAGACCATGGTTACAATGTTTAGTGGCTCTCGCATGCATACCTGTTCATTTGCTAAAGAGCCATATTACTTTGTCTTCTCCTTTGTGCTTGCCTGCAGATTCAGCTTAGTCCAATGCACGAGCACTCTTATTATTGTTCACATCGTTCGATCGTGCACGTGAAAGGCAATAATGATGATATATGATGAAGTGACTGAGACTGGAAAAGCTGGTATGAACTCTATCTATTTTGTTTTTGTAAATATGACTAGCTTGTCGTCCCAGATTCAACTTTGTTGAGAGAGAACCATGTTTGCAATGAAAACTTAGAGATCATAGTTTCTGATGCCATGCTTAATTAGCCAGGAGCTTATAATGGTTTGTCTTGAATGCCAACATAGATTTTGAGATGACTATGATGCGTATGATAGGATGGTATTCTCCTTTGAATGATTCAAGTGGCTTGACTTGGCACATATTCATGCATGTAGTTGAAACAAAATCAACATAGCCTCTATGATGTTCGTGTTCATGGTGATTTATATCCTACCCATGCTTGCACTCAATGTTAGTCAAACTCATTGCATCTTGATGACTGTTGTCGCTCTCTAGTTGGTCGCTTCCCTGTCTTTTGCTAGCCTTCACTTGTACTAAGCGAAATACTGCTTGTGCATTCACTTCCATAAACACAAAAGTTTTTCCATGAGAGTCCACCATACCTACCTATTTGCGGTATCTACCTGCCGTTCCAAGTAAATTTGCATGTGCCATTCTCTAAACCTTCAAGAAATAATCTGTTTTGCATTGCCCGAACCGCTCATGTGGTGACAGGGGGCTATTGATATCTTCCATGTTAGGCGTGTTATTCTCGACATGTGTTTATTCACTGTCATTCACGAGAAAGGGGCCGGTAATTGGAATGCCCAGTTACACGCTTAAATCGAAAACATAACTGTAAAACAAGACTCCCCCAGATTGATGTTAGTATGGACGGTACCCGAGGATTTGGTTAGCCGTGGAGTGTGATTGATTGGTGGTGGGGGAGTTAAAACTTTACTTTTCTGTTTGGGAACCGCCTATAGCATGAGTAGCATGGAAGATATTGAGAACTCTTGGTCATTGCATTGACAACGAAAGCATGCCACCCAAAATTATTATCTCTGTTTTCAAAGCTTGAGCTCTGGCACCTCTGCAAATCAATGCTTCCCTCTGCGAAGGGCCTGTCTATTTATTTTCCTGTTGAGTCATCCTCTTCTTATATAAGCACCAATTAGAGAGCACCTCTGTCATTTTTATGCTTTGGTTTTGATTGAAATTGAGTATGACTATGACTGGATCTTCGTTGCTATGAATTACAATGTTTAGTCAGCCCTTGATCTTTGAAAGTGCTCTGCATTTATGTTTTGCGGTCTCAGAAAGAGCTAGCGAGATACCACCTATTCATATTGCTTCGTGCTTGTTTTGATTGAATTGTTGGTATCTGAAAATCATTATTATTTGCTCGCTAGCTGATTATGCCATTGATATTAGTTTACCGTGAGACCTATGTGTCACTTGCTTATGTGGTTAACTTGTGATCTTGCTGAAATTCTGGTTATGAGTTAGACATAGTTGCAACAACAAGATCAAACAAAGTTTGTCAAAGTTTTTCTTTCTCTTTTAGTTTGTCAACTGAGTTGATTGAGGACAACCAAGGTTTTAAGCTTGGGGGAGTTGATACGTCTCCATCGTATCTACTTTTCCAAACTCTTTTGCCCTTGTTTTGGACTCTAATTTGCATGATACTAACCCGGACTGACGCTGTTTTCAGCAGAATTGCCATGGTGTTGTTTTTGTGCAGAAATGAAAGTTCTCAGAATGTCCTGAAAATTTACGGAGAATATTTCTAGAAAATATGAAAAATACATGCGCAAAGATCCACCGGAGGGGACAAGCCAGTGGGCCACAAGCCATGTAGCCGCGGCTACCAGGCTTGTGAGGCCCACGTGGCTCTGCCGCCCCCAATTCCAGCGCTATATATTCCCTTTCGTCCCAAAAAAATCAAGAGAGAAGAGTTCATCGCGTTTCACGATCCAGAGGCGCCGCCACATCCGTTCTTGCCCTGGAGGGCAGATCTGGAGTCCGTTTTGGGCTCCGGATCAAGGAGATCGTCGCCATCGTCATCATCAACCTTCTTCCCTCTCCAATTCCATGAAGCTCTTCATCGTTCGTGAGTAATCTATTCGTAGGCTCGTTGGGCGGTGATGAAGGATGAGATCTGTCGTGTAATCGAGTTAGTTTTGACGGGGATTGGTCCCTAGTATCCACTATGTTCTGAGATTGATGTTGCTACTACTTTGCCATGCTTAATGCTTGTCACTAGGGCCCGAGTGCCATGAATTCAGATCTGAAATTATTATGTTGTCACCAATATATGTGTGTTTTAGATCCGATCTTGCAAGTTGTAGTTACCTACTATGTGTTATGATCCGGCAACCCCAGAGTGACAATAACCGGAACCACTCCCAGTGATGACCATAGTTTGAGGAGTTCATGTGTTCACCAAGTGCTAATGCGTTGGTTTGGTTCTTTATTAAAAGGAGAACCGTAATATCCCGTAGTATCCATTTGGACCCCGCTGCCACGGGAGGGATGGACAATAGATGTCATGCAAGTTCTTTTCCCTAAGCACGTATGACTACACACGGAATGCATGCCTACATCACATTGACGAACGGAAGCTAGCCACATATCTCTCCGTGTTATAACTGTTGCATGATGAATGCCATCCGACAAATCACCGATGCATTGCCTACGAGTTTGTCCCACTGCTGCTGTTACTTTCTTTGCTCTGCTGCTGTTACTACTGTTGCTGCTACCGTTACTTGCTGTTATTGTTACTTGCTTTGCTCTGCTGCTATTACTACTGTTGCTGCTACTGTTACTTGCTGCTACTGTTACATGCTTTGTCCTGCTGCTGCTGCCACTACTGTTGCTACTACTGTTACTTGTTGTTGTTGCTACTTGCTACTGTTGTCACTACTGCAGTTCCTTGCCACTGTTGTTACTCGTTACCCTGCTACAATACTTTTCTGGCGCCATTGATACTTCATTAGGAATAATCTGCCGTCAACAGATTCTTTCCTAGCACCGTTGCCTTCATACTACCTTTGCTGCTTATATCCTGCTTGCAGATACTAATCTTTCAGGTGTGGTTGAGCCGACAACTCAACTGCTAATACTGGAGAATATCCTTTCACTCCCATCGTGTCGAACCAACAAATTTGGGTTGAATACTCTACCCTCGAAAACTGCCGCGATCCCACACGCTGGTGGGCCATTGCAAGACAATTGCTAATTGTTGAGCAACTGGAAGCAATCCCCCCAGTACCCTATATGCTTATTGTAAGCCAGGGGTTGGCCTATAAAACCCCTATTACCGCCCCATGCAGGGGGTGGGCCATTCTCATATACGCACACTCCATATAGGATAGGTAGAGAGAGCATGCTAGCTTCTTCTTCCTCCTTCGTCGAACAGATCAAGGAGCACATTGTAATCCACCCGGTTCATCAACCATACTAGTAGGACTACGGGTGTTACCTCCCACGGAGGGCCCTGAACCTGGGTACATCATGTGTCTAGCACCACTTGTCCACGATCCCATTTCTGGAGCCCACCGGCGTCCCTTCGGCCCCAACCACTCTCGATAAGCCACCCCATGGCATCTGTCATGAGAAAATGATGACAGTTGGCACCAACTATGGGGCCGTCCGTGACGCTGGTCGGAGTCCCAATCTAGGCGGGACCCTTCGCCGACGCTACCGGGCGCTTCACGTCCAGACTAATCAGCACGCTTGTGCAGCCCGCCACCCCAGAAGCTTCCGTGGTGCTGAATCTCGGCTCCGCTTGCCCCGCAGGCCTCGCCGTCATCCCCTCCGACGAGCTGAGATGCGATGACGTCTCCCCTGATGTCGACGCCCTATGTATGCTCTTTGACGGGCTGTGCCTTGACAATGCACCTGCCTTCAATGAGTACCCTAGCAAGGTGCTCGAATGCTTCGAACCGCCATCATTCATAAGGGCATCCGCCTCACGCGACGCCCTGGCTCCCCTGTCCCCGCGGAGGGGATGTCCATCGGCTCCTCCACAAGTTCTGGCCATGCTAGGGCGCATGCGAACATGGATGTCGCGGCGTCTCACGCCTGGGCTGAGGCAAACACGGTCGGCACCGTGGCCCGTCCTGGCACTTCCGACATTCTTCGCTCCACTCTTCAGGGGCTGAGCACCCCTATCGCACCGACTGCCAACCCGGCTGCCGCCATGATCGAGCTGGAGGCGGCCCGCAAGCAGCTGTTTGCGGAGGCTACCTCCCCCGCGACCGCCTGGTGCTGGATGGAGTACGCGCAGCGCGAGTACAACTTAGCCTACGGCATCACTTAGACTGACAACGAGCCCAGCTGGCATGGCGAGGTCCGTAACCACGGCCACGTAGTCACCGAAATCCTAGGCAGCAGGCTGCCCACCTATGACACTCCTGCGGCCAACATGAGGGCCGCCTAGATGGCCTACGCGGATATGGACACCATGGGGGGAGAGGAGCGCGTGCAGCAGGGAAAGCACATCCAGGATATCTTCACCGTTGCTAACGTGCAGCAGGCCCGCCTTGACCCGGCCCACGCCGGCTCCGAGTCCCCTCACATCGAGGGCGAGGACCAGCGAGCTGCCAGCGCCCGCCCGTAGGCCCATCACTCTTCCTCCCCTTGCGCCTTCTGTCGGCGAGCCGACGGGAGCCGCGACAGGCGCTCCCAATGCGGGAACGAGCAGCCGACAGTCTCGAGCCAGCGCAACGAACTATCCGAGGGAGGTGGCCAGTTGGCTTGCTTTAGGAGCGGGCGCGCTCGCCAGCACCATCTGTTCGAGCCGAGCTCGCGGCCCGACTCGGAATGAGCGTCCCCCGAAGTGAGAATAGCACCCGCCTCCACCTTGACCGGCTCACGCAATTCGCCCTCCTAGAGGAGGCGGGTCCGACCTGTCCGGCATGTGATGACCCACACGTATAGGGGATCAATCTAGTCCTTTCGATAAGTAAGAGTGTCGAACCCAACGAGGAGCAGAAGGATCTGACAAGTGGTTTTCAGCAAGGTAATAACGGCAAGCACTAAAATTAGCGGTAACAAGCGATGGTGTGGTGAGGTGAAACGTAGCAGGTGAAAATTAACAAGTAACAAGTAATAGCAACGGTGCAGGAAAGTGGCCCAATCCCTTTTGTAGCAAGGGACAAGCCTGGACAAATTCTTATAGGAGGAAAAATGCTCCCGAGGACACACGGGAGTTTCTGTCATGCTAGTTTCATCATGTTCATATGATTCGCGTTCGTTACTTTGAAAGTTTGATATGTGGGTGGACCGGCGCTTGGGTAATGCCCTTACTTGGACAAGCATCCCACTTATGATTAACCCCTCCCGCAAGCATCCGCAACTACGAAAGAAGAATTAAGACAACGTCTAACCATAGCATTAAACTAGTGGATCCAAATCATCCCCTTACGAAGCAACACATAGACTGGGGTTTAAGCTTCTGTCACTCTAGCAACCCATCATCTACTTACTACTCCCCAATGCCTTCCTCTAGGGCCAAATATGGTGAAGTGTTATGTAGTCGACGTTCACATAACACCACTAGAGGAAAAGACAACATACATCATATCAAAATACCGAACGAATACCAAATTCACATGACTATTAATAGCAAGACTTATCCCATGTCCTCAGGAACAAAAGTAACTACTCACAAAGCATGGATATATTCATGACCAGAGAAGTAATGAATATCATAATGGATCTGAACATATAATCTTCCACCAAGTAAACCAACTAGCATCAACTACACAGAGTAATCAACACTACTAGCAACCTTACGGGTACCAATCGGCATCGCGAGACGGCGATTGGTTACAAGAGATAGACTAGGGTTTGGATAGGAGATGGTGCTGATGAAGATGTTGATGGAGATGACTCCCCTCCGACGAGAGGAGTGTTGGTGATGACGATAGCGACGATTTCCCCCTCCGGGAGGGAAGTTTCCCTAGCAGGGTCGTCCTGCCGGAGCTCTAGATTGGTTCTGCTCAAGTTCCGCCTCGTGGCGGCGGCGCCTCCTCGAAAAAGCTCCGCCCTGATTTTTTTCCCAGACGAAACCCTTCATATAGTAGAAGAGTGGGGCCAGTGGGCCACCAGGGTGCCCACAAGCCCTGTAGCCGTGGCCAGGGGGGCAGGCCGCAGCTACCAGGCTTGTGGGCCCATGGCAGCTCCCCTCTGGAACTTCTTTCGCCCAATATTTTTTATATATTCCCAAAAAATTCCACATTGATTTTCAGGGAATTTGGAGTTACGCAGAATAGAGGACTCAGACTTGCTCCTTTTCCACTCCAGAATTCCACCTGCGGGTATTCTCCCTCTTCAAATAAACCTTGCAAAATAAGAGAGAAAAGGCATAAGTATGGTACCACAAAGTATAATAACAGTCCATAAAGCGATAAATATCAACATGAAAGCATGATGCAAAATGGACGTATCAACTCCCCCAAGCTTAGACCTCGCTCGTCCTCAAGCGAAAACCAAGATCCATAAACATGTCGATATGTTTAGGGATGAAGGTGTCGATAAAACATAATACGGACATGAGGGCATCATGATCACACATAGAACAACAATACATCATAAAAATTCTTATGGGAAAGTAACAATTTCTTCACAAAGCAAAGTATGAATCAAAAACCTTACCGAGAAGTAGCCAACAACAGTCCATAGTCATTGAAGCAATTGCAATTTATCATAACATCAGAAAGAGTCAAATAAGAGCTTGTAAAGCAAATCCACATACTCAATCATCTCTTTTGTTTTCCACAAATGTTACAACTCACGTGGTACTCATGGTATCAAAGTTTCAGTTGGACACAGAGAAAGATATGGGCTTATAATTTTGCCCCCCAACCATTTACCTCAAGGGTAAAGTCAACAATAATAAAGCATAAGTACTCATCTCCAAGTTTATATATGAATATAGATCTTTCCCTAGCATATGACGTTCACCAAGATGAAGACGGAATAGGGAATTGGTGTTGATCACCATGACTTTCACAAGGACAAAAGTAAAGGTACAAGATAGGCCCTTCGCAGAGGGAAGCAGAGGTTGTCATGCGCTTTTAAGGTTTGGATATACTACCTCTTAGTATAAAGGAACGTCACTTTATATTGCCCCCTGTGATAAAGAACTTTATTATGCAGTCTGTCACTTTTATGTCTTCCTCGTCACAGGTTCGTACAAAGCTTATTTTCCACACACTAATAAATCATACATACTTTAGGTAGCAACTTTTTATTGCTTGCACCGTTGACAACTTACTTGAAGGATCTTACGCAATCCATAGGTAGGTATGGTGGACTCTCATGGCAAAACTGGGTTGAAGGTTTATGGATGCACAAGTAGTATTTCTACTTAGTACGGAAGTTTTGGCTAATATGAGGTGGAAGCAATTGTCACATGCTAAGGGATCTCTAGGCATATAACATTGTTTGGAACCAAGCAAACACAATTCATTATGTTGTCTTCCTTGTCCAACATCTACTTCTAAGCATGTAATAGTTTGGTGAGTGCTCACAATTATAGAAAGTGACCAAGATGATATATTTATATGTGAACCTCTCTTTCCTTATTACTTCTTATTAATTGCAACAATGACTAGGGTCTATGTTGGTCTATTCTCAACAAGTTTCAATCATCATACTTGTTATATGTGAAGCTATCACTTTCCATAAGATCATCTCGTGATCTTTCATGCTATCGTTCTTTTCATACTTTTGATCACGACACAAAACAAAGGCCTTGACTAAGATACTCTTTATTATATTGCTCGCAAGCTCGAATACATCGGGGGAGACACAAGGCAAAAGACTCAAACTAAACACTAAAGACTTATCCCACTAAGAGAAGAAATAAAAACTGAAAAGGAAAGAACTAAAACAAAGGCAAAAGCAAAAGATATAAAGGTGATACGATACCAGGGCAACTCCCCCAAGCTTGGAAAAAGCCAAGGGGATTGCCCATACCAATGCTCAGTTGTCTTCCTTTGGTGGTGGTGGTGGAGTTACAACATGAGTTTGATCCTCCGTCTTCCAAGGCATAGGTGCTCCATCATGGCAGGATGAACGAGTCGCTGGAATCCTCAAATCTGCAGCCAACCGTATTGATTTAAATCTATACTCATACTCACAGTTTTGGTTCTGCAGGTCATAGATCTGGCCCTGGAGTTGATCAACCCTGTTATAGAGCCTGGAGAGGTGCTTCCCAATGTCATTGGCATCCATCTTGTGCTTGTTGGTGAACTCCGTGATCATCATGTGGTTGGCGTTGAGTCCACCCTCCACCATTCCTTGGCACTTGAAGACTTGTTGCTCCATTGCTTCGAGCCTCGTCTCCATGCTTCCGGTCTTCTTAGGCCCCTCAACATCACGGATGTGCAACATCCCCTCACGCATCTTGATAGAGGGTGTTGCAGCACTTCCGTGAGGTAAGGATTGATGACCTTCTCGAAGATCTTGTCCTTAGGAGCTTTTGGGGAAGTCATGACGATCTAGATCTGCAACAGAAACAGGCTCGAAGCGAAAAACAGAGGAAATCTGCGTAATACGGGGTAAGACCAAACGGAATTAAATATAATGATTTTTTCTGGACCAGAAGGAGTGCTCCGCAAGAAAACGGAGTCCGGGAGGCACACGAGGTGCCCACAAGCCCTGTAGCCGCGGCCAGGGGGGAGGCCGCGGCTACCAAGCTTGTGGCCGCCTCGTGTGCTCTCCGGACTGCTTTTTATTTTTCTATTTTTCCATAAATTCCAAAACGGAGAAAATTTCCTACTGGAAAAGTTTTGGAGTCCAATTACTTACCGAACCACATACCTCTTCGTTTTCAGAGTCTGAAACAGGCTGATAAACATCCCTTATGTACTCCTCTGGAGTTATGATATTGATGATATTGCTCTCAACATTTATGGGAGTACCAGAGATATAATGCTTGATTCTTTGCCCATTTACCACTCTAGGAAAATTACCTTCCGTGTTATTGATTTTGATGGTACCGGAACGATATACTTCCTCGACAACGTAGGGACCTTCCCATTTAGAGAGAAGCTTGCGTGCGAAGAATCTTAAGCGAGAATTGTATAGCAGGACATAATCACCTACATTGAACTCACGTTTTTGTATTCTTTTATCGTGCCATCTCTTAACCTTTTCCTTGAACAACTTGGCATTCTCATATGCCTTGGCCCTCCATTCATCTAATGAGCTGATATCAAACAACCGCTTCTCACCGGCAAGTTTGAAATCGAAGTTGAGCTCTTTGATTGCCCAATAAGCTTTGTGTTCTAGCTCAAGAGGTAAATGACAGGCCCTACCATAAACCATTTTATACGGCGACATGCCCATGGGATTCTTATCAGAAGTCCTATAAGCCCATAGTGCGTCGTCAAGTTTGCTAGACCAATTCTTTCGAGATCTATTGAGAGTCTTTTGTAAGATCAATTTGATCTCCCTATTACTCAACTCCACTTGACCACTAGACTGAGGATGATAAGGAGATGCAACTCTATGGTTGACATCATACTTAGCGAGCATCTTGCAGAAAACACCATGAATGAAGTGTGAACCGCCATCAGTCATCAGATATCTAGGGACTCCAAATCTTGGGAAAATGACTTCTTTAAGCATCTAAATAGAGGTGTGGTGATCAACATTTCTAGTGAGGATAGCTTCTACCCACTTAGTGACGTAATCAACAGCAACTAAGATGTGAGTATACCCATTGGAACACGGGAAGGGTCCCATATAATCAAAGCCCCAGCCATCAAATGGTTCAATGACAAGTGAATAGTTCATAGGCATTTCCTGACGTTTACGGATGTTCCCTATTCTTTGGAATTCGTCACAAGACAAGACAAACTTACGGGCATCCTTGAAGAGAGTGGGCCAATAGAAACCTGATTGCAATACCTTATGAGCAGTTCTATCTCCAGCATGGTGTCCTCCGTAGGCTTCGGAATTACACTTCTGCAGGATCTGTCCCTGTTCATGTTCAGGCACACAACATCTAATAACACCATCTACTCCTTCCTTATAAAGGCGAGGATCATACCAAAAGTAGTGTCTCAAATCAAAGAAGAATTTCTTCTTTTTCTGGTAGGTGAAACTGGGTGGTATGTATTTGGCTACGATATAGTTTGCGTAATCAGCATACCACGGTGCACTATGTGAAGTACGGATGACATTCAATTGCTCATCAGGAAAGCTATCATCAATAGGTCGTGGGTCATCAAGGACATTCTCTAGCCTGGACAAGTTATCTGCTACAGGGTTATCGGCACCCTTTCGGTCAAAAACGTGCAGATCAAATTCCTGTAGCAGGAGAACCCATCTGATTAGCCTAGGTTTAGCGTCCTTCTTCTCCATAAGGTACTTAATAGTAGCGTGATCAGAATGAATAATGACTTTTGAGTCAACTATATAAGATCTGAACTTTTCACATGCAAACACGACTGCTAAAAATTCCTTCTCTGTAGTGGCATAGTTTCTTTGGGCACTCTCTAGAGTTTTACTAGCATAGTGAATAACATTCAACTTCTTGTCAACTCTTTGTCCTAGAACAACACCAACAGCATAATCACTAGCGTCGCACATGATTTCAAAGGGCAAGTTCCAATCAGGTGGTTGAACAATAGGTGCGGTTATCAAGGCCTTCTTAAGTATTTCGAAAGCTTCCTCACAATCCTCATTAAAAACAAAAGGAACATCCTTCTGCAAGAGGTTGGTAAGAGGCCTAGAAGTCTTAGAGAAGTCTTTAATGAACCTTCTATAGAAACCAGCATTACCTAGGAAACTTCGTATACCTCTGATATCTGTGGGGCAAGGCATTTTATCAATTGCATCAACCTTAGCCTTATCAACTTCAATGCCTTTCTCAGAAATTTTGTGTCCTAAGACGATGCCTTCATTAAGTATGAAGTGACACTTCTCCCAGTTCAAGACGAGGTTGGTATCTTTGCATCTCTGTAAGACTCGATCAAGGTTGCTCAGGAAATCATCAAAGGAAGAACCGTAAACGGAGGAATCATCCATGAAAACCTCAACAATCTTTTCACAAAAGTCAGAGAATATTGCCATCATACATCTTTGAAAGGTGGCAGGTGCATTGCATAAGCCAAAAGGCATACGTCTATAAGCAAAGGTACCGAAGGGGCAGGTGAAAGTGGTTTTCTCCTGATCAGATTGTGCAACAGGTATTTGCGAGAAACCTTAATAACCGTCTAGAAAGCAGAAGTGTGTGTGTTTAGATAGCCTTTCTAGCATTTGGTCGATAAACGACAAATGATAATGGTCTTTCCTGGTTGCCTTGTTCAGTTTCCGGAAGTCTATCACCATTCTATAGCCAGTAATAATCCTCTGTGGGATTAGTTCATTCTTATCATTAGGAACGATGGTGATACCTCCCTTCTTAGGTACGCAATGTACTGGACTTACCCAATCACTATGAGCAACATGATAAATGATTCCTGCTTCCAGAAGCTTTAATATTTCCTTTCTCACGACCTCTTTCATCCTAGGATTTAATCTCCGTTGATGATCAGCAACTGGCTTAGAATCAGGATCAGTTTTAATCTTGTGCTGACATAGAGTGGGACTAATACCCTTAAGATCATCAAGAGTATATCCAATAGCAGCACGATGCTTCCTCAAAGTTTTTAATAACATCTTCTCTTCGTGATTCGAGAGGTGAGCACTAATAATAACAGGATATATCTCATTCTCATGAAGATAACCATACTTAAGTGTATCTGGTAACTGTTTTAGCTCGAACACAGGATCACCCTTTGGTGGGGGAGGATCCCGAAGCAGTTCAACAGGCAGATTATTCTCAAGAATAGGAAATTGTTCTAAAACAATTTTATCTATCTCATCTCTTTCATCCATATGCATATCATTTTCATGCTCAAGAAGATATTGCTCTAAAGGATCCGTAGGAGGCACGACAATAGAGGCAAGAGCAATGATTTCATCCCTACCAGAAGACTCTTTTTCATGCGGTTGTCTTCCAAACTTGGAGAAGTTAAACTCATGAGACACACCCTCAAAACTAACAGTGACAGTCTGTTTAATGCAATCAATATGCTCATTGACAGTGTTGAGAAAGGGTCTACCAAATATGATGGGACAAAAGCTATCCTGTGCATTAGCAAGGACGAGGAAATCAGTAGGATACTTCGTCTTACCACACAGGACTTCTACGTCTCTCACAATTCCCACAGGGCAGATAGTGTCTCTATTAGCTAGCGTAATAGTGACATCAATGGGTTCTAACTCAACAGGTGCAATCTCATCTTTGATTTCATCATATAGGGACTGGGGTATTGCACTAACACTAGCACCCATATCACATAAACCATGATAACAGTGATCTCCTATCTTGACAGAAACAACGGGCAGGCCAACTACAGGTTCGTATTTGTCTTTCGCCTGAGGTTTAGCAATTCTAGCGGAGTCCTCACAGAATTTGATAACATGCCCGTCTATGTCTTCGGCTAAGAGATCTTTGATAATAGCAACACTAGGTTCAACTCTAATTTCCTCAGGGGGTGCAAGTGGTCTAATGTAACCCCTACGTATCACAGTTGGAGCTTTATAATAATCCTTTTTCCTAGCAGGGTAAGGTGGTTTCTCAGTGTAGGCACAAGGAACAAGAGGATCATTATAGGCAATGACTTTATCTCCAACTAGATTGGGTTTAACTATGTTGACTTCTACAGGAGGATGATACTTAAACCACTTCTCTTTGGGAAGATCAATATGAGCAGCAAAAGATTCACATAGAGAATCTACTATCTCAGAGTCAAGTCCATACTTAGCGCTAAAATCTATAGAAGTGTTTGTTTCAACAAAAGATTTAACGCAATCAAACTAGAAATTCATACCTGACTCCTTACCTTCTTCAAGCTCCCAATCTTCAGAGTTACGTTTGATTTTTTCCAACAAATTCCACTTGTGGTCAATATCCTTCTTCATAAAAGAACCGGTACAAGAAGTGTCAAGCATGGTACGATCTTCATGAGAAAGCCGAGCATAAAAGTTTTGAGTGATAATTTCTCTCAAGAGCTCATGATTGGGGCATGAATATAGCATTGATTTAAGCCTCCCCCAAGCTTGAGCTAAGCTTTCCCTGTCACGAGGCCAAAAGTTATAAATATAATTCCGATCACGATGTAATAAATGCATAGGTTAAAACTTTTGATGAAATTCCATTATCAACCGATTGTAGTCCCATGATCCACTATCATCACATAGCCTATACCATGTCAACGCCTTATCCTTCAAAGATAAAGGAAAGACTTCCTTCTTTACCTCATCCTCGGGCAAACCTGAAAGCTTAAATAAACCACAAACTTCATCTACATAGATTAGATGCAAGTCTGGATGTGATGATCCATCTCCTGTAAAAGGATTAGCCAGCAGTTTCTCAAGCATACCCGAAGGAATTTCATAAAAGATATTTTCAGTAGGTACCTTAGGTTGAAGAGAAACTCCTGGTGCTTCCGTTCGTGGTGAAAATACCCCGAACAAATTCCTCAAAGCAACAGTTTCCATAGTGACAAGTGACAATAAATTTCAGCATAGTATATAAATGTTTCCTTACCAAATTCCACTTACCAAAGGCGCTTCACTCCCCGGCAACGGCGCCAGAAAAGAGTCTTGATGACCCACAAGTATAGGGGATCAATCGTAGTCCTTTCGACAAGTAAGAGTGTCGAACCCAACGAGGAGCAGAAGGATCTGACAAGTGGGTTTCAGCAAGGTAATAAGTGCAAGCAATGAAATTAGCGGTAACAAGTGATGGTGTGGTGAGGTGAAACGTAGCAGGTGAAAAGTAACAAGTAACAAGTAATAAAAACGGTGCAGCAAAGTGGCCCAATCCCTTTTGTAGCAAGGGACAAGCCTGGACAAAGTCTTATAGGAGGAAAAACGCTCCCAAGGACACACGGGAATTTCTGTCATGCTAGTTTCATCATGTTCATATGATTCGCGTTCGTTACTTTGATATTTTGATATGTGGGTGGACCGGCACTTGGGTACTGCCCTTACTTGGACAAGCATCCCACTTATGATTAACCCCTCTTGCAACCATCCGCAACTATGAAATAAGAATTAAGACAACGTCTAACCATAGCATTAAACTAGTGGATCCAAATCAGCCCCTTACGAAGCAACGCATAGACTGGGGTTTAAGCTTCTGTCACTCTAGCAACCCATCATCTACTTACTACTCCCCAATGCCTTCCTCTAGGCCCAAATATGGTGAAGTGTTATGTAGTCGACGTTCACATAACACCACTAGAGGAAAATACAACATACAACATATCAAAATACCAAACGAATACCAAATTCACATGACTATTAATATCAAGACTTATCCCATGTCCTCAAGAACAAAAGTAACTACTCACAAAGCATGGATATATTCATGACCAGAGAAGTAATGAATATCATAATGGATCTGAACATATAATCTTCCACCAAGTAAACCAACTAGCATCAACTACAAAGAGTAATCAACACTACTAGCAACCTTACGGGTACCAATCGGCGTCGCGAGACGGCGATTGGTTACAAGAGATAGACTAGGGTTTGGATAGGAGATGGTGCTGATGAAGATGTTGATGGAGATGACTCCCCTCCGACGAGAGGAGTGTTGGTGATGACGATGGCGATGATTTCCCCCTCCGGGACGGAAGTTTCCCCAGCAGGATCGTCCTGCCGGAGCTCTAGATTGGTTCTGCTCAAGTTCCGCCTCGTGGCGGCGGCGCCTCCTCGAAAAAGCTCCGCCCTGATTTTTTTTCCGGACAAAACCCTTCATATAGCATAAGAGGGGGGCCAATGGGACACCAGGGTGCCCACAATCCCTGTAGCCACGGCCAGGGGGCAGGCCGCGGCTACCAGGCTTGTGGGCCCCTGGCAGCTCCCCTCTGGCACTTCTTTCGTCCAATATTTTTTATATATTCCCAAAAAATTCCACGTTAATTTTCAGGGCATTTGGAGTTGCGCAGAATAGAGGACTCAGACTTGCTCCTTTTCCAGTCCAGAATTCCAGCTGCCGGTATTCTCCCTCTTCAAATAAACCTTGCAAAATAAGAGAGAAAAGGCATAAGTATGGTACCACAAAGTATAATAACAGTCCATAAAGCGATAAATATCAACATGAAAGCATGATGCAGAATGGACATATCAGCGTGCTTCCGCCCCCGGATCCGTGAGGAGCCGTTCCCTACCGGCTTCACGCTTCCCAGTGACACCCCGAAGTACAATGGCACGACCAAACTGGAAGACTGGCTGATCGACTACACAACCGTAGTTGGGGAAACAAGTGCGTCGCGGTGCGCTACGTCCCACTCATACTGACCGGCTTGGCCCGAACTTGTCTTAACAGCCTGCCGGCTGGCAGCATCAATGCCTGGGTGGAATTTGAGGAAGCGTTCGTTCGCAACTTCACCGGCACTTACAAGCGCCTCGACCACCCCCGTGAGCTGGCCATGTGCGTCCTAGCGCGGGAAGATCCCCTCCACGACTACCTATGCGCTGGACCGAGCTGCACAACTCTTGCAAAGGAGTGCACGAGGTACAAGCCATCCAATACTTCATCGAGGGCTGCCGAGACGACACCCTCCTCAAGCACAAGCTCATGAGCTCGAAGCTGGCCACCTAGGCGGTGCTCATGGACAAGGCGTATATGTTGGAAATATGCCATAGAGGCAATAATAAATTAGTTATTATTATATTTCATTGTTCATGATAATCGTATATTATCCATGCTAGAATTGTATTGATTGGAAACTCAAATACATGTGTGGATACATAGACAACACATTGTCCCTAGTGAGCCTCTAGTTGACTAGCTCATTGATCAAAGATGGTCAAGGTTTCCTGGCCATAGGCAAGTGTTGTCACTTGATAACGGGATCACATCATTAGGAGAATGATGTGATGACCAAGACCCAAAACTATGAACGTAGCATATGATCGTGTGAGTTCATTGCTACTATTTTCTGCATGTCAATGTATTTGTTCCTATGACCATGTGATCATGCAACTCCCGGACACCGAAGGAATACCTTGTGGGTTATCAAACGTCGCAACGTAACTGGGTGACTATAAAGGTGATCTACAGGTATCTCCAAAGGTGTTTGTTGGGTTGGCATGGATGAACACTGGGATTTGTCACTCCGTGTGACGGAGAGGTATCTCGGGGCCCACTCGGTAATACAACATCACAACAAGCCTTGCAAGCAATGTGACTAAGGAGTTAGTTACGAGATCTTGTATTACAGAACGAGTAAAGAGACTTGTCGGTAACGAGATTGAACTTGGTATGGAGATACCGACGATCGAATCTCGGGCAAGTAACATACTGAAGGACAAAGGGAACATCATACGAGATTAACTGAATCCTTGATATAGAGGTTCAACCGATAAGAGATCTTCATAGAATATGTGGGAGCCAATAAGGACATCCAGCTCCCGCTATTGGTTATTGATCGGAGAGTCTCTCAGGTCATGTCTGCATAGTTCTCGAACCCGCAGGGTCTGCACACTTAAGGTTCGGTGATGTTTTGGTATAGTTGTGTTATATCTGTTGGTGACCGAAGTTTTGTTCGGAGTCCCGGATGAGATCCCGGATGTCACGTGGAGTTTCATAATGGTCCGAAAACAAAGATTGATATATAGGAAGTTGGTATTTGGATTCCGGAAGGTTTTCGGGCATTGCCGGTAGTGTACCAGGAGTGACGAATGGGTTCTGGGGCCCACTGTGTGGGCCCACCACGCCCCAAGGGGTCCACATGGGTTTATTGGATGCGCAATAAGGCTTAATGGGATGACAAGTCATCCAAGGAAAGCCCATGAGGAAAAAGGTGGAAAATCCAAAAGAGGTGGGAAATTTAGGAAGGTGTCCTAATCCAAGTGGGATTGAGGAGCACTCCTCCCTCCTCCACTTCGGCCGAGCCGAGGAGGCTCTCCTGGAGCCTCAAGGCTAGCCCCTCCCTCCTCCTATATATACTAGAGGGTTTTAGTGTTTTTGAGACACAACTTTTCTACGTGTAACCCTAAACCTCTACTTCGTAGTTCTTCCTCTAGATCTCATTTCTGCGATGCTTAGGCGAAGCCCTGCAGGAATAGATCACCACCACCACCGGAGCGCCGTCACGCTACCGGGGAACGCATCTACATCCCCATCTCTCTTGCTGGATCAAGAAGGTGGAGATCGTCATCGAGCTGTACGTGTGCGAAATGCGGAGGTGCTGTCCATTCGACACTTGATCGGGACAGATCGTGGGACGGAACGTGAGACGGTTCGTGGGAAGGATCGTGGGATGGTTCGTGGGACGGATCGTGAAGACGTACCACTACATCAACCGCAATTATTAACGCTTCCGCTTAGCGATCTGTAAGGGTATGTGGATCCGATATCCCTCTCGTAAATGATCATCACCATGATAGGTCTTCGTGTGCGTAGGAATTTTTTGTTTCCCATGGAACGTTCCCCAACAGGATAAGTACGCTACAGATTGATCAGCAATGCGGATCAAGTTCAGCGCACCGACAAGACCGGCCACTTACCCGCCACACCGCGGTCGGCTGGCGAAAAACATGGCCAGCAGAACAACAAGCGGAAACCCGACCAACCGGATCCCCGGTACGGGAGCAAGCAGGTCGCAGCCATCGAGGAAGAGCAGCCGGCTTCCTAGGCCGCGAGCGAGTGCTAGCACACTGGCAAGGCCACCTGGCATCCCAAGGTCACCTTCTAGCATTTGCTCGAAGCGCCCGGCAAGATGCACACCGGGGCGAAGCCGGCTACACACACACTCCGTCCATGCAGCTTCTTTGAACGACTAGCTCGGGGTGAGGGCCTTCTTGCTCCCCCACCTCCAGAGTCTCACACTTCGGATCCCGCGTCGGCTCCGGCTCCGGCTACCCCAACGATGGCCGTATCCACGACCATTTCCCCGATCAATACGGGGCCTACGTCTTCTTCACTAGCGAAGGCGGCGACAAGCACACCCAACATCAACACGAGGTGAACTCCATGGTGCCCTCGGTTCCCCAGTACATGCACTAGTCCGAGAAGCCGGTCATGTGGGGCCGGGCAGACCATTCGGCCGTGATGCCAAACTCCGGTGGCTACACACTCGTCCTCGACCCCACCATCGCCTACAAGAGGCTCACTTGTTGGTTCTCGCAGGTGTTGGTCGACGGCGGCAACAGCATCAACATTCTCTATCATGACACGCTGCTCAAGCTGGGGCTCAAAGAGAGGGACCTGTAGCCGACCTAGACGGTCTTCCATGGCATCGTGCCAAGGTAGTCCTGCTCCCCCATCAGCAAAATCCTGCTCGACATCCTCTTCGAAGACAAGGCTCACTTCCATTGTGAGCCAATATGGTTCGAGGTGGTGGAACTCGATAGCCCCTACCATGCACTGCTGGGCAGGCTGGCACTTGCTAAGTTCATGGCGATCCCCACTGCTCCTACCTCAAGATGAAGATGCCGAGTCCCAAGGGCATCATCACCGTCGCTGGTGACTACAAGAAGTCGATCGAGTGCGCACACAACAGCAGCCGGCTGGCTCAAGCACTGGTGATCGCGGAGGAGAAATGATGGCTCAACCGGCTCATGGCCGGGCCACCGAGCAGCCGGCCGTGCCGACTCCCCCGTCCCAGCCAGCCAGCGAGGTGGTGTTCCAGCCATCCAAGGACACCAAGCAAGTGCTGCTCGACCCAGCCATCCCCAAGCAGTGTGTCACCATTGGCGCCAACTGTTGGAAATATGCCCTAGAGGCAATAATAAATTAGTTATTATTATATTTCTTTGTTCCTAATAATTGTTTATTATCCATGCTATAATTGTATTGATTGGAAACACAAATACATGTGTGGATACATAGACGAAACACTGTCCCTAGTAAGCCTCTAGTTGACTAACTCGTTGATCAAAGATGGTCAAGGTTTCCTAACCATAGACAAGTGTTGTCACTTGATAATGGGATCACATCATTAGGAGAATCATGTGATGGACAAGACCCAAAATATGAACGTAGCATATTGATCGTGTCGTTTTATTGCTATAGTTTTATGCGTGTCAACTATTTGTTCCTATGACCATGAGATCATATAACTCACTGGCACCAGAGAAATGCCCTGTGTGTATCAAATGTCACAACGTAACTGGGTGACTATAAAGGTGCTCTACAGGTATCTCCGAAGGTGTCCGTTGAGTTCGTATGGATCAAAACTGTGATTTGTCACTCCGTGTGACGGAGAGGTATCTCGGGGCCCACTCAGTAATACACCATCACACATAAGCCTTGCAACAATGTGACTAAGTGTAAGTCGCGGGATCTTGTATTACAGAACGAGTAAAGAGACTTGCCGGTAATGAGATTGAAATAGGTATGCGGATACCGACGATCGAATCTCGGGCAAGTAACATACAGAAAGACAAAGGGCATGACGTACGGGATTATATGAATCCTTGACACTGAGGTTCAACCGATAAGATGTTCGGAGAATATGTAGGATCCAATATGGGCATCCAAGTCCCGCTATTGGATATTTACCGAGGAGTACCTTGGGGCATGTTTACATAGTTCTCGAACCCGCAGGGTCTGCACACTTAAGGTTCGGCGATGTTTTAGTATAGTTGAGTTATATGTGTGGTTACCGATTGTTGTTCGAAGTCCTGGATGAGATCACGGACATCACGAGGGTTTCCAGAATGGTCCGGAGAGGAAGATTGACATATAGGATGACTTCATTTGATTACCGGAAGGTTTTCGGGCATTACCGGGAATGTACCGGGAGTGACGAATGGGTTCTGGATGTTCACCGAGAGGGGGCCAACCTACCCGGGGAAGCCCATAGGCCCTAGGGGTGGCGCACCAGCCCTTGGTGGGCTGGTGGGACAGTCCAAGAGGGACCTATGTGCCAAGGATAAGAAATAAAAGAGAAAAGAAAAAAAAGGAGGTGGGAAGGAGGAGTAGGACTCCAACTTCCAATCCTAGTTGGACTAGGATTGGAGGAGGACTCCTCCTATCCCTAGCCGGCGCAGCAAGGGGGCCTTGGACCTCAAGGAAAGCCTCCCCTCCCCTCCTCCTATATATAGTGGAGTTTTAGGGCTGATTTGAGACAACTTTTGCCACGACAGCCCGACCACAAACACCACGGTTTTCCCTCTAGATCGTATTTCTGCGGAGCTCGGGCGGAGCCTTGCAAGAGTAGATCCTTCACCACCACCGGAGCGCCGTCACACTGCCGGAGAACTCATCTACTTCCCCATCTTGCTTGCTGGATCAAGAAGGCCAAGATCATCGTCGAGCTGTACGTGTGCTGAACGCGGAGGTGCCGTCTGTTCGGCACTAGATCTGAGCGGATCGTGGGACGGACCGCGGGACGGTTCGTGGGACGGTTCACGGGGCGGATCGAGGGACTTGAGGACATTCCACTACATCAACCATGTTTCTTAACGCTTCCTGCTGTGCGATCTACAAGCGTACGTAGATCCAAATCTACTCTCGTAGATTGACATCACCATGATATGTCTTCGTGATCGTTGGAAATTTTTTGTTTCCCATGCGACATTCCCCAACAGTGGCATCATGAGCTAGGTTCATGCGTATATGTTATCTCGAGTAGAATACAAAGTGTTTTGTGGACGGCGATGTTCAATTTGCTGCCCCCTTAGTCTTTTCTCGATTCAACGGTATTGTTAGATTGAAGCGGCCCGGACCGACATTATTCGTACGCTTACTAAAGACTGGTTTCATCGATTCACATGCAACCTCGTTGCATAAAGATGACTGGCGGGTGTCGGTTTCTTCAACTTTAGTTGAATTGGTTTTGACCGAGGCGGTCCTTGGAGAGGTTAAATAGCAATTTGCACATCTCCGTTGTGGTTTCTGCGTAAGTAAGATGCGATCTACTAGATACCCATAGCAGCCACGTAAAACATGCAACAACAATTAGAGGACGTCTAACTTGTTTTTGCAGGGTATGCTTGTGATATAATATGGCCAATGACGTGATGTGATATATTGGATGTATGAGATGATCATGTTGTCATAGTTAATATCGACTTGCACGTCGATGGTACGGCAACCGGAAGGAGCCATAGGGTTGTCTTTAAACTAACGTTTGTGTTTGCAGATGCGTTTACTATATTGCTAGGACGTAGCTTTAGTAGTAATAGCATAAGTAGCATGACAACCCCGATGGCGACACGTTGATGGAGATCATGATGATGGAGATCATATTGTGGCGCCGGTGACAAGAAGATCGTGCCGGTGCTTTGGTGATGGAGATCTAGAAGCACATGATGATGGCCATATCATGTCACTTATGAATTGCATGCGATGTTAATCCTTTTATGCACCTTATTTTTCTTAGAACGACGATAGCATTATGAGGTGATCTCTCACTAAAATTTCAAGACGAAATTGTGTTCTCCCCGACTATGCATCGTTGCTACAGTTCGTCATTTCGAGACACCACGTGATGATCGGGTGTGATAGACTCAACGTTCACATACAACGGGTGCAAAATAGTTGCACACGCGGAACACTCGGGTTAAACTTGACGAGCCTAGCATGTTCAGACATGGCCTCGGAACACAAGAGACCGAAAGGTCGAGCATGAATCATATTGTTGATATGATTAGCATAGAGATGCTTACCACTGAAACTATTCTCGACTCACGTGATGATCGGACTTGAGATAGTGGATTTGGATTATGTACCACTCAAATGACTAGAGAGATGTACTTTTTGAGTGAGAGTTCTTAAGTAATATGATTAATTGAACTAATTATCTTGAACATAGTCTAATGGTCTTTGTGAATTACTATGTAGCTTGCGCTATAGCTCTACTGTTTTTATATGTTCCTAGAGAAAATTTAGTTGAAAGTTGATGGTAGCAACTTTGCAGAGTGAGTTCGTAAAACTGAGGATTGTCCTCATTGCTGCGCAGAAGGCTTATGTCCTTAATGCATCACTCGGTGTGCTGCACCTCGGGCGTCGTCTGTGGATGTTGCGAACATCTGACATACACGTCTTTGATGACTACATAATAGTTCAGTGCGCAATAATTAATGGCTTAGAAGCAAGGCGCCGAAGACGTTTTGAAAATGTCGCAAAACATAAGAGATGTTCAAAGACGTGTATGTTCTTTGCCCTTGTTGAGAGGTATAAGACCTCCGACAAGATTCTTTGCCTACAAAGTAAAGGAGAAAAGCTCAAATCGTTGAGCATGTTCTCAGATTGTCTGAGTACATCAATCGCTTGAATCAAGTGGGAGTTAATCTTCCAGATGAGATAGTAATGGTTCTCTAAAGTCACTGCCACTAAACTGCTAGAGCTTCATGATGAACTATAAACAAATCAAGGATAGATATGATGATCCTTGAGTGATTCGCAATGTTTGACACTGCAAAAGTAGAAATCAAGAAGGAGCATCAATTGTTGATGGTTAGTAAAACCACTAGTTTCAAGAAGGGCAAGGGCTAGAAGGGATACTTCATGAAACGGCAAACCAGTTGCTGCTATAATGAAGAAACCCAAAACTGAACTCAAACCCGAGACTAAGTGCTTCTGTTATGAGGGGAACGGTCACTCAGGCGGAGCTACCCTAGATACTTGGTAGATAAGAAGGCTGGCAAAGTCGATAGTTGCATTTGTTTTGACCGGCTACTGTAGGGAAAACCCCCCACAGTCATTTTTCGTTTATTCCCATATATGAGAGCAATATGTACAAGAGGAAATTAGAATGTACAAAGGGGAAGAGGAGCAAAGATTACAAATCTCAAGGAGGCAAAAAGGAAACCCATTTAAGGAGATCATCCCTGAAATTAGCCTTAATTCTATGAGCTAACAGAGAAATGTCATGAATGAATCCAGATCTCCATTTTCTGAACTTTGGCTGCTCCTGGTTGAAGACCTTTGCATTTCTGATAGTCCAGATGTTCCAACATGCAGTGAAGACCACCTCAGCAAAGAAAGGGTTATGGAAGTCCCTTTTAGCAGCAACAACAGCACTCCACATGGATGGACCCTGCCATGTGATCTGCAGGTAATTCCAAACCCTGGTACTACAAAGTCGATAGTTGTATATTTGATATACATGATATTGATGTGTACTTTACTAGTACTCCTAGTAGCACGAGGGTATTGGATACCGGTTCGGTTGCTAAGTGATTAGTAACTCGAAATGAAAGCTACGGTATAAACGGAGACTAGCTAAAGGCGAGGTGACGATACGTGTTGGAAGTATTTCCAAGGTTGATGTGATCAAACATCGCACGCTCCCTCTATCATCGGGATTGGTGGTAAAACCTAAATAATTATTATTTGGTGTTTGCGTTGAGCATGGACATGATTGGATCGTGTTTATTGCAATACAATTATTCATTTAAAGAGAATAATAGTTATTTTATTTGCTTGAATAATTACCCTCAATGGTTTATTGGATCTCGATCGTAGTGTTACAAATGTTCATAATATTGGCGCCAAAAGATACAAAGTAATAATGATAGTACCACTTAGTTGTGGCACTGCCACTTGAGTCATGTTGGTATAAAATGCATGAAGAAGCTCCATGCCGATAGATCTTTGTACTCACTCATTTTTGAAACGTTTGAGACATGCAAACCATACCTGTTGGTATAAATGCATGAATAAGCTCCATAGAGATGGATCATTTGGACTCACTTGATTTTGAATCACTTGAGACATGCAAATCATGCCACATGAAACAAGAGAGTAACTTGTTGGGAGTAATACATTTTGATGTGTGCAGTCCAATAAGTGCTGAGGCATGCAGTGGGTATCGTTATGTTCTTACTTCACTGATGATTTGAGTAGATACATGAGTATTTACTTGATAAATCACAAGTCTGGAATGTTGAAAAGTTCAAAGCTATTCAGGGTGAAGATCGTTGTGACAAGAGGATAAACTGTCTGCGATATGATCATGAAGATGAATATCTGAGTTACGAGTTTTGGTACGCAGTTAAGACAATGTGGAAATTGTTTCGCAGTTCATGCCACCTGGAACATCATAGTGTGATGATGTGTCTAAACGTCATAGCCACGCCCTATTGGATATAGCACATACTATGATGTCTCTTATCAAATTACCACTATTGTTTATGGGTTATGTATTAGAGACAACCGCATTCATTTTAAATAGGGCACCGTGTATTTCCGTTGAGATGACACAATATAGACTATGGTTTGGAGAAACCTAAGCTGTTGTTTCTTAAAAATTTGGGGCTGCGACGCTTATGTTAAAAAATTTCAGTCTGATAAGCTCGAGCCCAGAAGCGGATAAAAGCATCTTCATAGGATATCCAAAACAGCTGGATACATCTCCTATCTCAGATCCGGAAGCAATGTGTTTGTTTCTAGAAATGGGTCCTTTCTTGAGCAAAGGTTTCTCTCAAAAGAATTGAGTGGGAGGGTGGTGGAACTTGATGAGGTTAGTGAACCGTCACTTCAACCAGTGTGTAGCAGGGCGCAGGAAGATGTTCCTATGGCACCTACACCAATTGAAGTGGAAGTTGATGATGGTGATCATTGAGCTTCGGATCAAGTTACTACAAACCTCATAGGTCAACAAGGCCGCGTAGTACTACAAAGTGCTACAGTAACCCTGTCTTGGAGGTCATGTTGTTGAACAACAATGAACTTACGAGCTATGGAGAAGCGATGGTGGGCCCGGATTCCGACAAATGGCTGGAGGCCATGAAATCCGAGAGAGGATCCATGTATGAAAACAAAGTGTAGACTTTGGAAGAACTACTTGATGGTCGTAGGACTATTGAGTAAATGTGGATCTTTAAAAGAAAGACACACGATGATGGTGACTATTCACCGTTAAGAAAAGCTCGACTTGTCACAAAGATGTTTCCGACAAGATCAATGAGTTGACTATGATGAGACTTTGTCACTCGTAGCGATGCTAAAAGTCTGTTGGAATTATGTTAGTAGTTGCTACATTATTTGTGAAATATTGCACATAGGAAGAAAAAAAACATTGTTTCCTCGACGATTTCCTTGAGGAATGAGTGTATGTGATACAACTAGAAGGTTTTGTCGATCCTAAAGATACTAACAAATGTGCAAGCTCCAGCGATCCTTTTATGGACTGGTGCGAGCATCTCGGAGTTGGAATATACGCTTTGATGAGCTGATCAAAGCTTTTGGGTTTGTACAAGGTTTATGAGTAAACTTGTATTTCCAAAGAAGTGAGTGGGAGCACTATAGTATTTCTCATAAAGTATATGTGGTCGACATATTGTTCATCGGAGGTAATGTAGAATTTCTGTAAAGCATAAAGGTTGTTTGAAAGGAGTTTTTCAAAGGAAGACCTGGATAGAGCTACTTGAACATTGAGCATCAAGATCTATGGAGATAAATCAAAAATGCTAAACAAAACTTTCAAATGAAATGCATGCCTTGACAAGTCTTTGAAGGAGTTCAAAATAGATCAGCAAAGAAAGAGTTATTGGCTGTGTAGTAAGGTGTGAATATGAGTAAGACTCAAAAGCCCGACCACGGCAGAAGAAAGAGAAAGGACGAAGGTCGTCCCCTATGCCTTAGACGTAGACTCTACAGTATGCCATGCTGTGTACCGCACCTGATATGTGCCTTGCCAGAAGTCTGTTACGAGGTACAGAGAGTGATCCAGGATTGAATCACTGAATAACGGTCAAAGTTATCCTTAATAACTAATGGACTAAGGAATTTTTCTCGATTATGGAGGTGGTTAAAGAGTTCGTCGTAAAGGGTTACGTTGATGCAAGCTTTGACACTAATCCGAATAACTATGAGTAGTGAAATGGATTCGTATAGTAGAGTAGATATTTGGAGTATTTCCGAATAGCACGTAGTAGCAGCATCTATAAGATGACATAAAGATTTGTAAAGAACACACGGATCTGAAAGTTTCACAACCTTTGACTAAAACCTTCCTCACGAGCAAGACGTGATCACATCCCAGAACTATATGGGTGTTGGATTCGTTGAAATCACATGGTGATGTGAACTGGATTATTGACTCTAGTGCAAGTGGGAGACTGTTGGAAATATGCCCTAGAGGCAATAATAAATTAGTTATTATTATATTTCTTTTTTCGTGATAATCATTTATTATCCATGCTATAATTGTATTGATTGGAAACACAAGTACATGTGTGGATACATAGACAAAACACTATCCCTAGTAAGCCTCTAGTTGACTAGCTCGTTGATCAAAGATGGTCAAGGTTTCCTAACCATAGACAAGTGTTGTCACTTGATAACGGAATCACATCATTAGAAGAATCATATGATGGACAAGACCCAAACTATGAACGTAGCATATTGATCGTGTCGTTTTATTGCTATAGTTTTCTGCGTGTCAAGTATTTGTTCCTATGACCATGAGATCATAGAACTCACTGGCACCGGAGGAATGCCTTGTGTGTATCAAACGCCATAACATAACTGGGTGACTATAAAGGTGCTCTACAGTTATCTCCGAAGGTGTCCGTTGAGTTAGTATGGATCAAGACTGGGATTTGTCACTCCGTGTGATGGAGAGCTATCTCGGGGCCCACTCGGTAATACAACATCACACACAAGCCTTGCAAGCAATGTGACTAAGTGTAAGTCACGAGATCTTGTAATACAGAACGAGTAAAGAGACTTGCCGGTAACGAGATTGAAATAGGTAAGCGGATACCGATGATCGAATCTCGGGCAAGTAACATACCGAAGGACAAAGGGAATGACATACAGGATTATATGAATCCTTGACACTGAGGTTCAACTGATAAGATCTTCGGAGAATATGTAGGATCCAATATGGGCATCCAGGTCCCGCTATTGGATATTGACCGAGGAGTACCTCGGGGCATGTCCACATAGTTCTCGAACCCGCAGGGTCTGCACACTTAAGTGTTGGGGCATAGTTTATGCCTAAGTAATTTTGGTGATTGATGACAGTACCGTAAAGGACTAACCGTGTGTGTTAAGGTTTCAGATAACACACGTCAACGGCACAAGATGACTCGCCTCCTCATTCATGGAACGGAAGCACGGCGCTCTTTACGATTCTCTTTATTTGAGTAATAGGAAAGCCGTACTATTAAGAGGGGAACCGTAGTGGAAAGGTTTGAGTGGAATCTATCTTTGCACGCGCACACTTCACATATTTTCCCTTACCTTCATGTTTGGAGTGACCCCCGCCACTGTGTTGCTTTCCTCCTTGCAAAATGGTCCCCAGCGGTAGTACCGCTGGAATGCTAGCGGTAGTACCGCTGCAGCCAGCGGTAGTACCGCTGGCTGGCGGTAGTACCGCCCCTGGTCAGCGGTAGTACCGCTCCAGGATCTTAGTACCGCCTGCCTAGCGGTTGTTCGTGGACGGACCTTTTTGCGAAGACTTTCTTGGCGGTGGTAGTGCCTTTTCACTACCAGGGGCCCAGCGGTAGTACCGCTGGGGCCAGCGGTAGTACCGCTGGAGTGCCAGCGGTAGTACGCTGCAACCAACGGTAGTACCGCTAGTCGGCGGTAGTACCGCCCCTGGACAGCGGTAGTACCGCTGGAGTGCCAGCGGTAGTACCGCTGCAGCCAGCGGTAGTACCGCTGGAGCTCGGGCAGAGAGTGGGAAAACGGTTGGATTCCCCCCCCCCACTATATAAAGGGTTCTTCTAGCTGTGGAACCTTATCTCTTCCCCTCCCAAGCTCCATTGTTGCGTCCTAAGCTCAAAAGTGCCCGATCTCTCTCCCTAGCCAATCAAACTTGTTGATTCTTTAGGGATTGGTTGAGAAGGCCTAGATCCACACTTCCACCAAGAGAAAAGTTGATTCCCCCACCAATCCCTTGTGGATCTTGTTACTCTTGGGTGTTTGAGCATCCTAGACGGTTGAGGTCACCTCGGAGCCATATTCCATTGTGGTGAAGCTTCGTGGTCTAGTTGGGAGCCTCCAAGCTTTGTGTGGAGTTTGCCCCAACCTTGTTGGTAAAGGTTCATTCGCCGCCTTCAAGGGCACCTATAGTGGAATCATGGTACCTTGCATCGTGCGAGGGCATGAGGAGAATACGGTGGCCTTAGTGGCTTATTGGGGAGCATTGTGCCTCCACACCGTTCCAACGGAGACGTACTTCCTGTCAAAGGGAAGGAACTTCGGTAACACATCCTCGTCTCCATCGGTTCCACTTGTGGTTATCTCTATCCTTTACTTTGTGTATGCTTATGTTTGTGACTATATCTTACTTGTCTTAATAGCTCTCGTTGTTAGCTTCATTAAGGTTCACCTCATTGTCGTAATATTTGTGAACCCATATGTTGTTTACCTTAACTTGCTAAGATTAATTAAAAAGTGGTCGTTGTCTATTCACCCCCCCTCTAGTCAACCATATCGATCCTTTCAATTGGTATCAGAGCCACGTCTCTTTATTAAGGGTTTAACCACCCAAAGAGTATGGAAGGCGAAGAGGGAATTAACCATGGGCAACCCGAGGCCATGGACTTGACTTAGGTCACAAGGGACGACTTGAATACGGCTATGGCCACCCTCAAGACGTCCTTGACGAACGAAGTCAAGACCATGCTTAAAGAGTTAATTGAGGGATTTAAAAGTTCACCCGAACCGGCTATAGTGGTTAAACCCACCGTCATCGATTCGGAGGCCAACTCCTCTAAGGAAGCGGCTAAAGGTATGCGACCTGCCTCATCTCACGAAAAGGATGGGACTGGAACATATGCCTCAGTTCCACCCCCATGGTCTATGGAGGATCCGTTTACGCACCACGTCTTAATCCTGTTGGTCCTCCTCCTAAGCTTGTGAAGGTGACTTTGCTAACTGGGTATTTTCTATTAAGTCTCATTTGAATCACAGCTCAACAAACTTGTGGAGAATCATCGAGCAAGGATATTATCCCCATGATCCAAGCAACCTCACTCCAAGGGAAGATGCAGACAATCAATACAATCACTCCGCTTTGTTTATTCTCCAGTCTACAGTGCCACCTGAAGATCTTCCTCACTTGCGTCCCTTCATTTTGGCCAAGGATTGTTGGGAGCATATTATGGTGTTGTACAAGGGAAGCTCAAGCATTCAACGATCCAACTATGAAGTGATACTTGATAAGGCCGATGAGTTTGTGATGAAGGAAGACGAGGACCCTCGTGATCTCTATCGGAGGGTGACTGCTATTGCTGTGGCACTCAAGGATCATGGGAGCAAGGATGTGGACGATACATGGGTCAAGCGCAAGTTCCTTAAAGCCATCATGCCTTCCAACAAAGCCATGTCATCTGTCATTCGTCAGCGGCCAAACTTCCACTCCTTGTCTTCCAGTGAGGTGTTGGATGAATTCATTGCAATGTCAATCATGAACGAAACAACCGACAATGCACTTGCTCGTGTTCGATCAAAGACAACTTCACCCAACCTTGTGTTGAAAGCAAAAGCAATGCTTGAAGAAGAAGAAGAAGATGAGGAAGAGGAGGGCTGCCCTGAAGAAACAAAGTATACCTATCATGAGCACATGGCTCTTGCATCAAGGCAATTCTGGGGCAACAAGAGGAACTCAAGACCCACCTTCACCAAGAACAACTCGAGTGGATTCAAACCCAAACAACGAGTAAGGACATGTTATAACTGTGGTAACGTGAGTCACTTCGTGGCCGAATGTCCCTATGAGAAAAGGGAAGACAACGGAGGCAAGCTCATTCGCAAAGACAAAACCAAATCATTTCTAATCAAGAACAACTTTGTGAAGAAACCTCACCCAAAAGGGATGGTGGCCCTTGAAGAGTATCCTTCCGATGATGATGATGATGATGATACAGTGGCTACGGCAACTGTTGCTATTGCCACTACCTCTCCCCAGAAGGTGTCTCTCTTGAACGCCCCCAACGAGAACCACATCACCAAGTGTTGGAATTATGCCCTAGAGGCAATAATAAATATAGTTATTATTATAATTCCTGTATCAAGATAATCGTTTATTATCCTTGCTATAATTGTATTGAATGAAGACTCATTTACATGTGTGGATACATAGACAAAACATCGTCCCTAGCAAGCCTCTAGTTGGCTAGCCAGTTGATCAAAGATAGTCAGTGTCTTCTGATTATGAACAAGGTGTTGTTGCTTGATAACTGGATCACGTCATTAGGAGAATCACGTGATGGACTAGACCCAAACTAATAGACGTAGCATGTTGATCGTGTCATTTTGTTGCTACTGTTTTCTGCGTGTCAAGTATTTATTCCTATGACCATGAGATCATATAACTCACTGACACCAGAGGAATGCTTTGTGTGTATCAAACGTCGCAACGTAACTGGGTGACTATAAAGATGCTCTACAGGTATCTCCGAAGGTGTTAGTTGAGTTAGTATGGATCAAGACTGGGATTTGTCACTCCGTGTGAACGAAGAGGTATCTCGGGGCCCACTCGCTAATACAACATCACACACAAGCCTTGCAAGCAATGTAACTTAGTGTAAGTTGCGGGATCTTGTATTACGGAATGAGTAAAGAGACTTGCCGGTAAACGAGATTGAAATAGGTATACGGATACTAACGATCGAATTTCGGGCAAGTAACATACCCAAGGACAAAGGGAATTACATACAGGATTATATAAATCCTTGGCACTGAGGTTCAAACGATAAGATCTTCGTAGAATATGTAGGATCCAATATGGGCATCCAGGTCCCGCTATTGGATATTGACCGAGGAGTCTCTCGGGTCATGTCTACATAGTTCTCGAACCCGCAGGGTTTGCACACTTAAGGTTCGACGTTGTTTTATGCGTATTAGAGTTATATGGTTGGTTACGGGATGTTGTTCGGAGTCCCGGATGAGATCACGGACGTCACGAGGGTTTCCGGAATGGTCTGGACACGAAGATTGATATATAGGATGACCTCATTTGATTACCGGAAGGTTTTCAGAGTTACCGGGAATGTACCGGGAAAGACGAATGGGTTCCGGGAGTTCACCGGGGGGGGGGCAACCCACCCCGGGGAAGACCATAGGCCTTGAGGGTGGCACACCAGCCCTTAGTGGGCTGGTGGGACAGCCCAAAAGGGCTCTATGCGCCAAGGAGAGAAAATCAAGAGAGAAAAAAAAGGAGGAGGTGGGAAGGAAGGGGGACTCCCTCCCACCAAACCAAGTCCAACTCGGTTTGGGGGGGGGAGTCCTCCCCCCTTGGACTCGGCCGACCCCCTTGGGGCTCCTTGAGCCCCAAGGCATGGTCCCCTCCCTCCCACCTATATATACGGAGGTTTTAGGGCTGATTTGAGACGACTTTCCCACGGCAGCCCGACCACATACCTCCACGGTTTTTCCTCTAGATCGCGTTTCTGCGGAGCTCGGGCGGAGCCCTGCTGAGACAAGGTCATCACCAACCTCCGGAGCGCCGTCACGCTGCTGGAGAACTCTTCTACCTCTCTGTCTCTCTTGATGGATCAAGAAGGCCGAGATCATCGTCGAGCTGTACGTGTGCTGAACGCGGAGGTGCCGTCCGTTCGGTACTAGATCGTGGGACTGATCGCGGGATTGTTCGCGGGGCGGATCGAGGGACGTGAGGACGTTCCACTACATCAACCGCGTTCACTAACGCTTCTACTGTACGATCTACAAGGGTACATAGATCACTCATCCCCTCTCGTAGATGGACATCACCATGATAAGTCTTCGTGCGCGTAGGATTTTTTTTTGTTTCCCATGCGACGTTCCCCAACAGTGGCATCATGAGCTAGGTTCATGCGTAGATGTCTTCTCGAGTAGAACACAAAAGTTTTTGTGGGCGGTGATGTGCGTTTTGCTTCCCTCCTTAGTCTTTTCTTGATTCCGCGGTATTGTTGGATTGAAGCGGCTTGGACCGACATTACTCGTACGCTTACGAGAGACTGGTTTCATCGTTACGAGTAACTCCGTTTCTCAAAGATGACTGGCAAGTGTCGGTTTCTCCAACTTTAGTTGAATCGGATTTGACCGAGGAGGTCCTTGGATGAGGTTAAATAGCAACTCATATATCTCCATTGTGGTGTTTGCATAAGTAAGATGCGATTCTACTAGATACCCATGGTCACCACGTAAAACATGCAACAACAAAATTAGAGGACGTCTAACTTGTTTTTGCAGGGTATGCTTGTGATGTGATATGGCCAATGATGTGATGTGATATATTGGATGTATGAGATGATCATGTTGTAATAGAAATATCGACTTGCACGTCAATGGTACGGCAACCGGCAGGAGCCATAGGGTTGTCTTTATACTAACGTGTGTGCTTGCAGATGCGTTTACTATTTTGCTAGGATGTAGCTTTAGTAGTAATAGCATGAGTAGCACGACAACCCCGATGGCAACATGTTGATGGAGATCATGGTGTGGCACCGGTGACAAGAAGATCGTGCCGGTGCTTTGGTGATGGAGATCAAGAAGCACGTGATGATGGCCATATCATGTCACTTATGAATTGCATGTGACGTTAATCCTTTTATGCACCTTATTTTGCTTAGAACGACGGTAGCATTATGAGGTGATCTCTCACTAAAATTTCAAGACGAAATTGTGTTCTCGCCGACTGTGCACCGTTGCTACAGTTCGTCGTTTCGAGACACCACGTGATGATCGGGTGTGATAGACTCAACGTTCACATACAACGGGTGCAAAACAGTTGCGCACGCGGAACACTCGGGTTAAGCTTGACGAGCCTAGCATGTGCAGACATGGCCTCGGAACACATGAGACCAAAAGGTCGATCATGAATCATATAGATGATATGATTAGCATAGGGATGCTTACCACTGAAACTATACTCAACTCACGTGATGATCGGACTTGAGCTAGTGTAAGTGGATCATGAACCACTCAAATGACTAGAGAGATGTACTTTTTGAGTGGGAGTTTAGCATATAATTTGATTAAGTTAAACTCTAATTATCTTGAACATAGTCTAAGTCCACTTTGAATATATTTGTGTTGTAGATCATGGCTCACGCGACAGTCATCCTGAATTTTAATACGTTCCTAGAGAAAGCTAAGTTGAAAGATGATGGAAGCAACTTTGTAGACTGGGCTCGTAATCTTAAGCTAATCTTACAAGCTGGGAAGAAGGATTATGTCCTTAATGCTGCGTTAGGAGATGAACCACCCGCTACGGCTGATCAGGATGTTAAGAACGCTTGGTTAGCACGTAAGGAGGACTACTCAATAGTTCAATGTGCAGTCTTGTATGGCTTAGAACCGGGACTTCAACGTCGCTTTGAGCGTCATGGAGCATTTGAGATGTTCCAGGAGTTGGAGTTTATCTTTCAGAAGAACGCCCGGATCGAGAGGTATGAGACCTCCGATAAATTCTATGCTTGCAAGATGGAGGAAAACTCATCTGTCAGTGAACATGTGCTCAAAATGTCTGGGTACTCAAACCGTCTAGCTGAGCTGGGGATTGAACTCCCGCAAGAAGCTATCACTGACAGAATCCTTCAATCACTGCCGCCAAGCTATAAAGGCTTTGTGTTGAACTACAACATGCAAGGGACGAACAAGTCTCCCGGCGAGTTGTTTGCGATGCTGAAAGTCGCAGAGTCTGAACTCCGTAAAGAGCATCAAGTGTTGATGGTGAATAAGACCACTAGTTTCAAGAGAAACGGCAAAGGCAAGAAGGGCAATTCGAAGAAGAGCGGCAAGCCCGTTGCCAATCCGACGAAGAAACCCAAAGTTGGACCTAAGCCGGAAACGGAGTGTTACTATTTCAAGGGTATGGGTCACTGGAAGCGCAATTGCCCCAAGTATCTGGCAGATAAGAAGGCGGGCAAAGAAAAATCAGGTATATTTGATATACATGTTATTGATGTGTACTTAACCAGCTCTCGTAGTAGTGCCTGGGTATTCGTCCAATAACCTTGTTCTGTGACAACACTGGTCCATTGCCTTAGCAAAGGAACCGCGGTTTCACAAGAAGACCAGACACATCAAACGACGCTTCAACCTCATCCGCGACTACGTCGAGGGAGAGGACGTGAATATATGCAAAGTGCACACGGATCTGAATGTAGCAGACCCGCTGACTAAACCTCTTCCACGGCCAAAACATGATCAACACCAGAACTGTATGGGTGTTAGAATTATTACAATGTAATTCACATGGTGATGTGAGGGCTAGATTATTTACTCTAGTGCAAGTGGGAGACTGTTGGAATTATGCCCTAGAGGCAATAATAAATATAGTTATTATTATAATTCTTGTATCAAGATAATCGTTTATTATCCATGCTATAATTGTATTGAATGAAGACTCATTTACATGTGTGGATACATAGACAAAACACCGTCCCTAGCAAGCCTCTAGTTGGCTAGCCAGTTGATCAAAGATAGTCAGTGTCTTCTGATTATGAACAAGGTGTTGTTGCTTGATAACTGGATCATGTCATTAGGAGAATCACGTGATGGACTAGACCCAAACTAATAGACGTAGCATGTTGATCGTGTCATTTTGTTGCTACTGTTTTCTGCGTGTCAAGTATTTATTCCTATGACCATGAGATCATATAACTCACTGACACCGGAGGAATGCTTTGTGTGTATCAAACGTCACAACGTAACTGGGTGACTACAAAGATGCTCTACAGGTATCTCCGAAGGTGTTAGTTGAGTTAGTATGGATCAAGACTGGGATTTGTCACTCCGTGTGAACGGAGAGGTATCTCGGGGCCCACTCGGTAATACAACATCACACACAAGCCTTGCAAGCAATGTAACTTAGTGTAAGTTGCGGGATCTTGTATTACGGAACGAGTAAAGAGACTTGCCGGTAAACGAGATTGAAATAGGTATACGGATACTAACGATCGAATCTCGGGCAAGTAACATACCGAAGGACAAAGGGAATGACATACGGGATTATATGAATCCTTGGCACTGAGGTTCAAATGATAAGATCTTCGTAGAATATGTAGGATCCAATATGGGCATCCAGGTCCCGCTATTGGATATTGACCGAGGAGTCTCTCGGGTCATGTCTACATAGTTCTCGAACCCGCAGGGTCTGCACACTTAAGGTTCGACGTTGTTTTATGGGTATTAGAGTTATATGATTGGTTACCGAATGTTGTTCGGAGTCCCGGATGAGATCACGGACGTCACGAGGGTTTCCGGAATGGTCCGGAAACGAAGATTGATATATAGGATGACCTCATTTGATTACCGGAAGGTTTTCGGAGTTACCGGGAATGTACCGGGAATGACGAATGGGTTCCGGGAGTTCACCGTGGGGGGGGGGCAACCCACCCCGGGGAAGCCCATAGGCCTTGAGGGTGGCACACCAGCCCTTAGTGGGCTGGTGGGACAGCCCAAAAGGGCTCTATGCGCCAAGGAGAGAAAATCAAGAGAGAAAAAAAGGAGGAGGTGGGAAGGAAGGGGGACTCCCTCCCACCAAACCAAGTCCAACTCGGTTTGGGGGGGGAGTCCTCCCCCCTTGGACTCGGCCGACCCCCTTGGGGCTCCTTGAGCCCCAAGGTAAGGTCCCCTCCCTCCCACCTATATATACGGAGGTTTTAGGGCTGATTTGAGACGACTTTCCCACGGCAGCCCAACCACATACCTCCACGGTTTTTCCTCTAGATCGCATTTCTGCGGAGCTCGGGCGGAGCCCTGCTGAGACAAGGTCATCACCAACCTCCGGAGCGCCGTCACGCTGCCGGAGAACTCTTCTACCTCTCCGTCTCTCTTGCTGGATCAAGAAGGCCGAGATCATCGTCGAGCTGTACGTGTGCTGAACGCGGAGGTGCCGTCCATTCGGTACTAGATCGTGGGACTGATCGCGGGATTGTTCGCGGGGCGGATCGAGGGACGTGAGGACGTTCCACTACATCAACCGCGTTCACTAACGCTTCTGCTGTACGATCTACAAGGGTACATAGATCACTCATCCCCTCTCGTAGATGGACATCACCATGATAGGTCTTCGTGCGCGTAGGAATTTTTTTGTTTCCCATGCGACGTTCCCCAACACCAAGTGCCTCATGGCAAAAGGTATCAATCAGGTAACTCCCATCATTAAGACCAACATTGCTTCTGCTCTTTCATTGTTAAACTGTGTTGAAGATAGTGAAGTTGGGGAACTTAATGAGCATGATCTCGACAAGTTTCTGTGCACTATTAAGGGAGAACCCAAGAAGCACTTTGTTGCTCTCTTGGAACAACTGGGTGAGGCCACTGACCTCATTGAGTCTCATGAGGAGACCATCTCCGAGCTTCAGGGACACAGTCATGACTATGCCGATGAAATTGCCGAATTATCTAATGCTCTAGAAAAGGAGCGCACTCTTCGTTTGGCTCTTGAGGAGTCATATAACGATGACTGCGCTAAAATGCAAAAGAAACTAGATCATGATGTTTTTCTTACTCGTATGCTTATGTCTGAAAAGAATGCTCTTGGGGTTGGCCATGACAGACTCAAAGAGGAGTTTGACACACTTGACAAGGCCCACAAGGTTTTGAAAGGTGCTCATTTCTCTCTGAAAGAGTCTCATGATCAACTCCAAGCAAAGCTTACCAAGGAGATCTCCACTTGCCCTCCCTTTGTGTTAATTGATAATGCTTGTACAACTAACCCCTGTTGTGAGCATGTACATCTTGTGGAAGAAAATGCCAAGTTAAAGGAGAAACTTGAGAAGGGCCTTGTGGCATGCATACAAGGTGAGAAGAGTCTGAACGACCTCTTGAGCACTCAAAAGGGTGTTGTAGTAAAGGAGGGACTTGGACTTACCTCCAAGTCAAAAGGTAAAAGGAGGAACAGGAACAAACGATCTCCCACCCTCGTGGACATCTTTGTCAAAGAGGGTGAGGGGACTCAGAAGGTGAACAGGAACAAGGTGGACTATGGAAACCTCAAGAAGGGCAAAACCATTCCTACTAACACAGCCGGCAAACTCAATTCTTCTTATGTCTTATGTTGTGCTAGTGATGGGCATGTTTATGCCAGATTTGTTGGTTCCTACGATGAGGATATTGAATGGGCTATCTGGGTTCCTAAGACCCTTGTTTCTAACATGAAAGGACCCATTAAAAAATGGGTACCTAAAACCAAGCCTTGATCTATTGCAGGAGTTTGCTTCCGGTGGGGTGTCATGGTTGCTCGATAGTGGAGCAACAAATCATATGGCCGGAAGCAAGGACTTAGTGGTGGATGTGCATCCTTCTCCATCTATGCCCACCCATGTCCAATTCACCGATGCATCCTCGTCAAAGCTATTGGGATTTGGTAAGGTGGTCGTCTCTCAAGATTTATCTATTGAGAAGGTCATGCTTGTTGAGTCACTTGCCTACAATTTACTTTCGGTTCGTCAACTCGCAATTATGGGTTTTTCCACATTCTTTAATCTTGATACTGTGGTCCTCCTGAGGAGCAAGACTCTTAAAGTAGCCTATGTTGGATATGTCGAAAATGGTCTTTATGTGGTGAACTTCTCAAAGCGACCCACTAAGTCTGCGACATGTTTAATGGCTAAAGTTGAGTGGGCTGGCTTTGGCATCGCCGTTTAGCTCATGTCAATATGAGATCTTTGCAAAGTCTTCTGACAGGGGACCATATTCGTGGACTAACAAATGTGAGTTTTGCTAAATATCGTGTTTGCAGTCCTGCATTGAAGGAAAGATTCATGAAACTGCTCATCGTCCAACGACTCTTATCTACACTAAGAGGCCATTGGAACTTCTCCATATGGATCTATTTGGTCCTCCATCATTTGATAGTCTTGGAGGCAGAAAGTATTGCTTAGTGATTGTTGACGACTACTCAAGATATACCTGGGTATATTTCTTTAAAAAGAAGAGTGAAACTCAACAAACGGTCATCAACTTTGCTAATGAAGCGCAACGTCAACATGAAGCAAAGATCTTGATGATTAGAAGTGACAACGGCACCGAGTTCAAGAACAATACCTTAGATGAGTTTCTAGGTGATGAGGGAATAAAACACCAATATTCTGCACCATATACCCCTCAACAAAACGGCGTGGTAGAAAGGAAGAACCGGACCTTGATAGACGCTGCAAGGACAATGATGGCAGAATTCAAATCTCCATATAACTTCTGGGCAGAGGCCATCAACACATCATGTCATGCATCCAATCGGCTCTACATCCGCAAAGGCTTGAACAAGACTCCGTATGAGATTCTAACTGGAAAAAACCCAATCTCAAGTACTTCCGGGTATTCGGTTGTAAGTGTTTCATTCTCAAGAAAGGTGCACGGTTAGCTAAATTTGATTCTAGAGCACATGAGGGTATCTTTGTTGGTTATGCTACAAACTCTCATGCTTACCGTGTCCTCAACAAGTCCACCGGACTAATTGAGGAGACGTGTAACGTAGAGTTTGATGAAAATAATGGCTCCCAAGTGGAGCAAAGTGGTCTTTGTGATGTAGGTGATGAAATACCTCCCCAAGCCATAAGAAGAATGGGGATTGGTCAAATACTCACCATTGAGGAACCCCGTGTGGCCGAAGGAGAAGGACAATGTTCTACTCAAGTGGAGCCATCACCTCCACAAGCCCCACATGCTTCCGATGAACAAAGAGAAGACTCTCAACAAAATAAACAAGCTCAAGGTCAAGATAAATTGCCCAACAATGATGATGTGTCTCAGGATATTCAAGCACTACCCAAGACTCCGAACCTGCTCATGATCAAGATCAAGTGCAACCCCGAGATCCAGACCAAGTAGAAGCACAAGATCAAGATCAAGAGCAACCACAAATACAAGAACAAACTAGTGAACCTGCTCAAGTCGAAGGACAAGATGATTAGGAGACTGTCTCACAATTCCCTTCTGGAGCACCAACAACCGGCTCAAGACGCAAGGGAAAGCAAAGTAAACAAGTCGATGCTCCCCCGTTATCTAATGAAGAACTCTTGGAGCGTCGAGCAGCCAAGATTGCGAACAAGCTGAGAGTCAAGTCACATCTTATGAAGAATGTACTTGGTAGTTTAAAAAGGGGAGTATCCACCCGTCAACAGATTTGGAATTATTGTGAGCATCACACGTTTGTTTCGTATTGTGAACCTCAACAGGTACAGGAAGCGCTCGATGATGAGGATTGGCTTATGGCCATGCACGAAGAACTTAACAACTTCGAGCGTAACCAAGTCTGGGATTTAGTGCCTAGGCCAACAGAGGAACATAATGTCATCGGGACCAAATGGATATTCAAGAACAAGCAAGATGCCAATGGGATTGTGATTCGAAACAAGGCAAGATTGGTGGCTCAAGGCTACTCCCAAGTCGAGGGTATCGACTACGGTGAAACCTTTGCCCCTGTTGCTCGTCTAGAATCTATTCGCATGTTGCTTGCATTTGCTTCTCATCATAACTTCAAATTACAACAAATGGATGTGAAAAGTGCCTTTCTTAATGGCCCTTTAAATGAGTTGGTCTATGTCAAACAACCCCCGGGATTCGAACATCCCAAGCTCCCCAATCATGTGTACAAACTTAATAAGGCACTCTATGGCCTTAAACAAGCCCCACGCGCGTGGTATGCGTATCTTACTGAGTTGTTACAAGATCGTGGGTTTGAAATTGGGAAGATAGATCCCACTCTTTTTACTAAGAGGGTTAAAGGGGATTTGTTCATATGCCAACTATATGTTGATGATATTATCTTTGGCTCTCCTAACATTTCCTTCAATGAAGAATTTGCTGCACTAATGACTGAGAAGTTTGAGATGTCCATGATGGGAGAGTTGAAGTTCTTCCTCGGGTTCGAGATCAAACAAGGTCTAGAAGGGACATTCATCAAACAAGCCAAGTACACTCAAGACATGCTCAAACGGTTCGAGCTCGAAGATGTCAAACCGGTCAAGTTCCCCATGCCAACAAGATGCAAGCTTGACAGTGATCCTAATGGTAAAGGAGTGGATCAAAAGGTATATCGCTCCATGATTGGATCCCTCCTTTACGTTTGTGCATCTAGACCGGATATTACGTTGAGTGTAGGGATATGTGCACGGTTTCAATCCCCACCAAAAGAAAGTCATTACATGGCTGTTAAGCGAATCTTTCGATATTTGGCTCTTACCCCAAACTTTGGCCTTTGGTATCCCAAAGGAGCAAACTTCAATCTAGTTGGCTATTCTGACTCAGATTGGGCAGGAGATTGTGTGGAGAGGAAGTCAACGTCTGGAGGATGCCAATTCCTTGGTTGCTCATTGGTAAGTTGGTCGTCAAAGAAGCAGAATTGCGTCTCCTTATCATCCACCGAAGCTGAGTATGTGGCAGCTGCAAGTTGTTGTGCACAATTGCTATGGATGAGGCAAACTTTAAAGGATTATGGTGTTACTTGTGACAAAGTGCCTCTTCTATGTGACAATCAAAGTGCTATCAAGATTTCCCTCAACCCAGTGCAACATAGCAAAACCAAACATATTGATATTCTCCATCACTTCATTCGTGAACATATCAAGCTAGGTGATATTGAGGTTCACTTCATCTACACTGAAGAGCAACTTGCAGATATTTTCACTAAGCCTCTAGATGAAGCAAGGTTCCGGGAGTTAAGGCATGAGCTAAATATCATTGATTCAAGTAATGTGGATTGAAACTAGGCATGTTGCACCTCACTTTGCATCCCATCTTGGTCTAGATGTAGGCATGGACATAGGGGGAGTGTTGTTCTCTCAATGAACTTTCCCTCCCCCCATTATGCATAAATCAATCTAGTCTTTCACTTTAGCCATTGTCAAATGGCACTTGTGCTTCAAAGATGAGCATTGGTCATGAACCCAAGGATAATTCTTCGCGGTGTCATACCATTGTCTCAAACATAGGTGGCCTCGGCCACCGCACCCCTCCACCTTTCTCTCATATCGGAGAAAGGATATAAAATGACAAGTCAGTATGTATTTCTGGTGCTATCTTCATTTTTCACTCACTTGTCATTTGCCCACGTTCTTCTCTTATCCTAGGTCGCGTTGTGTCATTTGCAGCGGTACTACCGCCAGGGGGAGCGGTACTACCGCCAGGGGTAGCGGTACTACCGCTAGGACCCCAGTGGTACTACCGCTAGGGATAGCGGTACTACCGCCAGGATCCCCATATAACACGACCTGCTAGGAAATTTTTAGGGCTGTCTCAAGGGGGAGCGGTACTACCGCCAGGACCCCAGCGGTACTACCGCTGCATCCAGCGGTTCTACCGCCAGGCAGCGGTACTACCGCCAGGTCCCCAGCGGTACTACCGTTGGCCCGTACCCCTTGGGCTATATAAAGGAGGGGGGCCCGTGTTTCTCTGGTTCTTTCTTCTTCCTCACGGCTCCTCCCTCCCCAACCCCGAAATCCCACAGTTTTGATATCTTTTCGTGGAGCTTCTTCTCTCCATTGGATTGGAGGGTTTGCTCCAATTCTCCTTCCTCCTCCAAGGGCCATGAATCCCGGTAAAGCTCCTCCCCTTCTTCTCTTGATTGATGTTCTTGTTCTAGGGTTAGGAGCATTGGGGGTTTGGATCCATGTCTTTGATCTTGTGCCTTGTTCTTGGATGGCATGAAGGAGATATTTGAGGGGAGTGTCGGTCCTATGAATCGTTGCTGATTATTTTGCAATGCCCTAGGATTTACTTGTTTTAGAGCAAGCACTTGAACTATGTTTGGATTAGATCTAAAACTTGCTCTCTCTTGTCTGGGCATGTACTTATTTCGGTGATACCTGTGGTCCTCATGTGTGTAGGGCTGTGGTGGAGTTCTTAGTGTTCATATACAGCCCATGCCCCTCGTAAAAATCGTGTAGTCATATCCATGGGGTCTTTTCTTTATCTGTCAGATCTGAAAATCACACCCCAGCGGTACTACCGCGAGGGGTAGCGGTACTACCGCTAGGACCCCTAGCGGTACTACCGCTAGGACCCCCAGCGGTACTATCGCCAGGGGTAGCGGTACTACCGCTAGGACCCCAACGGTACTACCGCCAGGGGTAGCGGTACTACCGCCAGGAGGATTCACTGTGCATTATTTTCATGTGCTTGGCAATGAGTGTTTATTGTTCTGCCTTTTCCAGTTCATTGCCTTGAATCTTTTTGTCGCTTCTTTTCGCTGTGTGTTTTGTGTCACAGGTGGTCCTCGCCGTTCGAACCCCTCACGGGACACGCAGTCAAAGCATTATCGCAACCCAGAGGCTCCAGCGGGTTCTGCCACTTCAGGTCTGCAACCCAAAAAAGCAGTCCTTCAAGAAGACCGCGCAAAAGGACAAGGGGATCAATGTCCGCACAATGCCCCCAAGGACATTCTGCGGTTTCGCACTCAGAACCATTATCTCCAAGAGAAGGCTGTGTTCAAGAATGTTGACCATGTTTGGGCAAAGGATCACTGCAGGATCTACCATGATATTGTCATGCATTTCAAGAAGAACTTTGTCCCCGTTCAGTGGATTGACCTAGCTCATCTTCAGCGGAACCTGGACTATTTTGGTGATGCCCTCTCTCTGGTTGACAAACTGGGCATCAAGGACATCATCACTTTCAAGACAGATTTTGAACCCACTGTTGTTGCCCAGTTCTATGTCACGGTCCACTTCTCTCCTGATGAAGAGCGCTCTATGGTGTGGATGACTCGGACTCAGAAGATGACCGGTACCTGGCGTGAATTCATGGCATTCCTCAAGGTTGAGTTCCAGGGAGCTGACACTCCACTAGGGTCGCGTCCTCATGCTGCAGCTCCCACTGACAGGCCCCCTGCAAAGGACAGATTGCAGCAACTCTATGTGAGGAAGGGTGTGCTCCCCAAGCATCTGGACATCATGCATCGGATCTTCCGCAACACCCTCTTCCCTCGCATTGGTAACTTCAACGAGGTTCATGGCTCTTTGGCTGAGATGCTGCTACTTTGTGAGGAGGCTATGACTAAGGAGTCTGCCCCTCTTGATATTTCTGATGTGATGTTCACGGAGCTCTAGAACTGCATCATGATGCGTAAGGTTCCCATCTACGGGCCCTATCTGTTCACTTATATTCGTCAGAAGTGGCAAGATACTTATCCGCAAGAAGAGCTCTATGTTCAGTCTGACTACATTGTGCACGACCCTGTCAAGCTTCGCGTCAAGGATAAATGGGCCAACCCATCAACTTCCTCTCAGCACATGGATACTGACACAGAGACTGCTGCTGACAGAGGAACCGCCTCCCAGTCCCGCTCTTCTGCCATGCCATCTTGGGCCATCAAACTGCAGGATAAGATGAAGACCCTATTCTGTATGCAGGCTAAGGGTCAGTACCAGACGCACGTGGCTCAGAAGGAGAGCCGCCAGAGGCACAAGCGTGTCCTAAGGACTCTTGATGTTGACATCTCCAGCGAATCAGAGGACGACATCACTCCAGAGGCTACTTGGATGCAGGATCAAGGGTACCAGTGGTCTGGCGATGAGGCGGAAGAGGAGGAGCAGGACGATCCGGAGGGTACCGACGAGTCTGGCGATGCTGAGGATGAGGAGTAACCACCTGTGGCGTTAGGTGTGCCCCTTTTTGGTGTCTTGTGCCAAAGGGGGAGAGAGTCTAGGAGCTGGATTTGCTTTCAGAGTCGAACTTTGCTTTGCTTTGCTTTCTTTCGTATTTTGCTTCAAACTTGGTTTGCTTCTAGTTTGCTATCGTTTGTGAGACATGAACTTATGTGAGATTTATTTCCATCATATGTTGTGAGTCATATGCCCCGTATTGTCATATATCTCTATCTTTTTTTGTTCTCATATTTCTTACTATGCAAATCCGGTATTGTCATCAATCCACCAAAAAGGGGGAGATTGTTGGGGCGTAGTTTATGCCTAAGTAATTTTGGTGATTGATGACAGTACCGTAAAGGACTAACTGTGTGTGTTAAGGTTTCAGATAACACATGTCAACGGCACAAGACGACTCGCCTCCTCATTCATGGAACGGAAGCACGACGCTCTTTACGATTCTCTTTATTTGAGTCATAGGAAAGCCGTACTATTAAGAGGGGAACCGTAGTGGAAAGTTTTGGGTGGAATCTATCTTTGCACGTGCACACTTCACATATTTTCCCTTATCTTCATCTTTGGAGCGGCCCCCGCCACTGTGTTTCTTTCCTCCTTGCAAAATGGTCCCCAGCGGTAGTACCGCTGGAATGCTAGCGGTAGTACCGCTGGCTGGCGGTAGTACCGCCCCTGGTCAGCGGTAGTACCGCTCCAGGAGCTTAGTACCGCCTGCCTAGCGGTTGTTCGTGGACGGACCTTTTTGCGAAGACTTTCTTGACGGTGGTAGTGCCTTTTCACTACCAGGGGCCCAGCGGTAGTACCGCTGGAGTGCCAGCGGTAGTACCGCTGCAACCATCGATATTACCGCTGCAACCATCGGTAGTACCGCTAGTCAGCGGTAGTACCGCCCCTGGACAGCGGTAGTACCGCTGGAGTGCCAGCGGTAGTACCGCTGGAGCTCGGGCAGAGAGTGGGAAAACGGTTGGATTCCCCCCCCACTATATAAAGGGTTCTTCTAGATGTGGAACCTTATCTCTTCCCCTCCCAAGCTCCATTGTTGCGTCCTAAGCTCAAAAGTGCCCGATCTCTCTCCTTAGCCAATCAAACTTGTTGATTCTTTAGGGATTGGTTGACTAGGCCTAGATCCACACATCCACCAAGAGAAAAGTTGATTCCCCCACCAATCCCTTGCGGATCTTGTTACTCTTGGGTGTTTGAGCATCCTAGACGGTTGAGGTCACCTCGAAGCCATATTCCATTGTGGTGAAGCTTCGTGGTCTAGTTGGGAGCCTCCAAGCTTTGTGTGGAGTTTGCCCCAACCTTGTTTGTAAAGGTTCGGTCGCCGCCTTCAAGGGCACCTATAGTGGAATCACAGTACATTGCATCGTGCGAGGGCGTGAGGAGAATACGGTGACCTTAGTGGCTTATTGGGGAGCATTGTGCCTCCACACCGCTCCAAAGAAGATGTACTTCCTATCAAAGTCGGTAACACATCCTCGTCTCCATCGGTTCCACTTGTGGTTATCTCTATCCTTTACTTTGTGTATGCTTATGTTTGTGACTATATCTTACTTGTCTTAATAGCTCTCGTTGTTAGCTTCATTAGGGTTCACCTCATTGTCGTAATATTTGTGAACCCATATGTTGTTTACCTTAACTTGCTAAGATTAATTAAAAAGTGGTCGTTGTCTATTCACCCCCCTCTAGTCAACCATATCGATCCTTTCATTAAGGTTCGACGATGTTTTAGTATAGTTGAGTTATATGTGTGGTTACCGAATGTTGTTTGGAGTCCCGGATGAGATCAAGGACGTCACGAGGGTTTCCGGAATGCTCCGGATACGAAGATTGATACATAGGATGACCTCATTTGATTACCGGAAGGTTTTCAGGCATTACGGGGAATGTACCAGAACTGACGAATGGGTTCCGGATGTTCACCGGGAGGGGGCCAGCTCACCCGGGGAAGCCCATAGGCCCTAGGGGTGGCGCACCAGCCCTTGGTGGGCTGGTGGGACAGTCCAAGAGGGCCCTATGCGCCAAGGATAAGAAATCAAAGAGAAAAGAAAAAAAAGGAGGTGGGAAGGAGGAGAACGACTCCACCTTCCAACCCTAGTTGGACTAGGATTGGAGGAGGACTCCTCCTATCCCTTGCCGGCGCACCAAGGGGGACTTGGCCCTCAAGGCAAGCCTCCCCTCCCCTCCTCCTATTTATAGTGGAGTTTTAGGGCTGATTTGAGACAACTTTTTCCACGACAGGACGACCACAAAGACCACGGTTTTCCCTCTAGATCGTATTTCTGCGGACCTCGGGTGGAGCCCTACAGGAGTAGATCTTTCACCACCACCGGAGCGCCATCACGCTGCCAGAGAACTCATCTACTTCTCCGTCTTGCTTGCTGGATCAAGAAGGCCGAGATCATCGTCGAGTTGTACGTGTGCTGAACGCGGAGGTGCCGTCCGTTCAGCACTAGATCGTCGCGGATTGTGGGACGGATCGTGGGACGATTCGTGGGACAGTTCGCGGGGCGGATCAAGGAACGTGAGGATGTTCCACTACATCAACCGCGTTTCTTAACGCTTCCTGCTGTGCGATCTACAAGGGTACGTAGGTCCAAATCTCCTCTCGTAGATGGACATCACCATGATAGGTCTTCGTACGCGTAGGAAATTTTTTGTTTCCCATGTGACGTTCCCCAACACCAACCTCAGCAACAAATAGGAATGCGAGCTCATCGACTTCCTCTATGAGAATCGGGAAATCTTTGCATGGTCGCCTAAAGACATGCCCGGTATCCTGATACGTCTCAAACGTATCTATAATTTCTGTTTGTTCCATGTTTTTTTGATTGACATTGTTATATGTTTTTGTGTACTTTCATACTTTTTTACACATATTTGGACTAACCTCCTAACTCAGTGCACCCAGTGCCAGTTTCTGTGTGCTGATGTCTTTTAATTGCACGGACTTTACCCCAATTTACAGAGCCCCAAAAATTCCGAGAAAAATATATAAAAATCAACATGATGGAAGCTTCACGAAGCACCAAGGTGGGCCAGAGGAGAGCCAGGACTTACCCAGGCGGCCACCTGGTGTGGCCCCCCTCCTGGCTGTGCCACCAGGTCTCCTCAGCGGCTGGTCCTCCCCCTGGAGCCCTCATTTGGCCTATATTGACACCTCGGGCGGAAAACTCTAAATATATATATCCAAAATCATGAATTTCTCCATCGTTTCGCCGCTGTAGCGCTTCCGAGATCGGGAGCGCCAGAAGACCTCTTCCCGGCACCCTGTCGGAGGGTGGATTGACCTCCGGGAGCTTCTGACCACCATGGACGCTTCTCGGACGTGCCATGAGTAGTCCTCCTTGGACCATGAGTCCATGACCAGTAACTATGTGATGTCTTCTCTCCAATCTTATGCTTCAATGCTTAGCCCTTGTGAGCTGCCCTACATGATCAAGGCATCTATGTAATTTACTTGCTGTTGCTATGCTTAGTTTGCTGGGATCTGATGGATTATGAAATTATGTTCAGATTGTGATGAGTTATATATTTGGTTCTACTTTAATATCATTGTGACAGCCCGATGCCGACGTTCCAGAAGATTCCCCCCTTCTATTCCGTTTTCGTCGTGTGTCTATTTTCTTTTGTCGCATCGAAATCCGTGCCACCTACCCCTAACCCTAGCCTCCTCCCACATCCTCTCTCTCCCGCAGCCGCCGCCGGCCCGCGAGACCCGTTTTGGGCCCGCCGAGCCCATCTAGGCCCGGACCACGCCGCCCGCAGCCGTGCCTCTCCCTGCCCGCGCGCCCTTGCTGGAGACCTCCCGCGCGCCCTCACCACCCCTCGCGGGAGCCCCGCCTGCTGGTTGCTCGCCGGAGTACTCCGTCCCCGCACCCGAGCTCGCCGGCCATGGCCGCCTCTTGCCGCTGGCCGTCCTCCGCCGCCGCGTCAGATCCAGTGCAGGGAGCGCCGCCGGCGTTCCCTGCTCGCCCCGCCGCCGTCCCGCCCGAATCCGGCGAGATCCGACCGGATCTGTCGCCTCCGTCGCCGGTGCCTCGCCACCCTTCCCCGGTGCCCCGCCTCCTCGCCGTTCCCCGCAGCCGCGCCTCCCTCCTCTGGTCGCGCAAGGGAGAGGATGACGAGGGCGCTGCTCGTCAGCGCCAGCTGGCCAGAGCGACTCCCGCCGGCCCAGCACCAACACCTCCGGCCTAGCTACTCCTCCCGGGCAAGGCCCGCAAGGTAAGAGCCTGCCCGAGCCATTTTCCCTCGCCCGTGGCGAGATGTGCTAAGTTGCGCCCTCTGTTTAGGCCCATTTAGCTTAGGAGTTTCTCAGAATATATTAATTTTCAGGATTTAGCTAAATATTTCTAAGTCTGGAATCTGTTATATTTTGTTGCTGTTTTCTTTTGCTTCTATCTTGTGATCTGTAGCTCTTTTGAGGTTGGTGCAATGGAGTTAGTTGTAGACCTTGTGATTCTCTAGCTTGCTGTCAATTGTCATGCCATTTGGAGACCTGTAGCTTAAGGTTTTGCTGCTGTCAATATGGCTTCAGATTGAAAACTGCACTTTCATGAGTTGTAATTTTCACCAAGTCTGAAATAGTGTGTGAGATGCCATTTTGTGTCTTCTTTTCCTAGTGATCCTTGATGCCATGATAGTTGCTGTTAGTTGTTTGTAGTAGTGCTTCTTTCCCTCTTTTGTGTCATGCCTTGCTTGAGTTTATCGGAGTAGTGTAGTTCGTAGTTGTGGGGTGAAGAAAATGCTATGTGGCTGATTTTGGCAGATTGTAGTCATTTCTTGTTTTGCTCATAGTTTTTGAACCGTAGCTCCGATTTGATCGTGTCCTACATGAAACCTTTGCCCCCTTAGTTTCGGCTACCGGTGTTATGTTCCATAATTGAGCGCTCCTAACACGATCGGGGTTGTTATGGTGACCCCTTGATAATTTGTTTTAGATTAAAGCTGGTCTGGCAAGGCCCAACATTGGTACTACATTTGCCTAATAACCTAATAAGATTGCATAGGGACTTTCCGGACCCGGAGGATAATTTAATCAACCCCCCGGGCTAGTGCTCCGCATGATTGTTGGTCCAGCCACCTAGCAGTCGGCGGTGCCACCTTGGGGCAACTCGAGGTTTGGCTACCGTCCACTATGCATAGACGGTGTGTCCTGAGAACGAGATACGCGGCTCCTATCGGGTTCGTCGACACACCGGGTGGCCTTGCTGGATTATTTTTACCTTTGACGAAATATCTTGTGCATCGGGATTCCAGTGATGCTTTGGGTATTCTCAGAGTTGAGGTTTTCCACTAGGGAATCCGACAAGATCGCGAGCTTCGTGATTGAGGATTTCTATGCGGCTTGTGGTAATTTGTGATGGACTAGTTGGAGCACCCCTGCAGGGTTAAATCTTCCGGAAAGCCGTGCCCGCGGTTATGTGGCAACGTGGAAACTTTGTTTAACACTGGTTCTAGATAACATGAAGTTAACTTAATTAAAACATGCCAACTGTGTGCTTAACCGTGACTGTCTCTTTCGTGAGTTCCTTCTCCGATCGAGGACACGGTGGGGTTATGTGTGACGTAGGTAGGTGTTCAGGATCATTCAGTTGATCATCAGTAGTTCACGTCCGCTACGCGTAGATCTTCCCCCTCTTTTTTCTTGTACTCATAAGTTAGCCACCAAATATATGCTTAGTCGCTGCTGCAACCTCACCACTTAACCATACCTCACCCATTAAGCTTTGCTAGTCTTGATACCTTTGGAAATGAGATTGCTGAGTCCCCTATGGCTCACAGATTACTACAACACTAGTTGCAGGTACATGTAAAGGTCATTCGACGCGAGCGCGTTGATTGTTCATTTGGAGTTGCTTCTTCTTCTTCTTCTTCATCTATCTAGGATGGGTTCCGGGCCGGCAGTCTAGGATAGCAAGGATGGACGTCATTCTTCTTTTCTCGTTTGTTTTCGTCCGTAGTCGGACCCTGCTCTTACTCTTGATGATTATGTAATGTACTGATGTGACTCTGATGTAGCTTGTGGCGACTATAAGCCAATTCTATTTATATATCTCTTCTTTTCAGTACATGTACTTGTAACGATATCCATTCTTGTGACACGACGAGATGCGCTTCTATCCCTGACAATGCCCCCGTGCCAAATTGAGGATAGGGTCGCATCTTGGGCGTGACAAGTTGGTATCAGAGCAGTACCGACCTAGGAGCCCCCTTGATTGATCGAACTTGGTCGAGTCGAGTGTAGTGAAAAACTGCCTTGAGTCTAGTTATATATCGGAGAGTAGGATTCCTTTTTCTCCTCTTCTATGGTCTGGTGAGGAATCTTGATGTAATAATTTATTCTACTCCTCTTCTCACTCAAAATTTTTTAGGATCACGCGGATATTTTTGGAATCTATATGATGCCGATGTGATGGAGTTCTGTCTTGTTGCCTCCTATCTGCTTTGAGTTTCAGGGGAGTTGAGCTCCAGGGGATTCTCGAGCACATCGTTATCATTCAGATTTCTTAGTATCTCAGAATGAAGGATATTCGTAATTGCTTCAATACTAGTAGTGGCGAGATAACCCCGATGTCCCCAGTACTGGTGCAGATTGTTCAAGAGTACTGCCATACTTTGTATCGTTGTGATCACGAGGGTCTGTTGTAGATGAAGGTCCGAGATTCTGGTTGTGTGTTGACGGATGTGATACAGGTGACGGGTTAGTATAGGAGTTGTGTGATATTACTCCTTGTATCCGTGTACCAGATTGCATGACCAGATATTTCGGGAATTCATAGGTGGGAATTCAAGTAGTTACTTATAGGACAATCTTTCAACAAATTCGTGTTGCTTCGATGTCAAGTGGTGATTTCAGATCTTTCCTAATCTGTGTTCTCATATTTTTATGTGAATGCAAATTCCTTGCTCATTCAGATCGTCTTATCAATTCCATTCAACCGGTGTGCTTCTCTTCAGTGAATTCAATCCTCTCTAATTGTTGCAGATCAATCTCTCTTGTCTTCCGGTATTTGTCTCATCTGTTCCAAGTTGTCTTTGTTTTTTTCCCGCCCTGCCGCCCTTTTTTTCTGTGATTCAATTTTTATCCAGGAGTTTTCTTTTCTTTGTGCTTCCGTTGTCTGTTCTTTTCTCTCTTACCCGGTGATTCATTGCGTATATTCTCAGGAGTTCTAGTTCATCATTCCTTCAACCTGGTTATCTTTTTCCGATGAATTAATTCAGTTGTCCGTGTTCATCATATCCTATTTATCCTTGTTATTCTTTCCCATATCGAAATTTTTTATGAGACTATCTTGGTATTTATTTCTCTTTTCGATCCGGAGCGTTGAAGTTATCTCTGTAGTTCTTCTTTCCAGTCTTTTCAATTATTTCGAGGTTCTCAACCTCATCTAGTTCTCTTCATACCGGTGCAATATCTCTCGTCTAAGCAATCCTTTCTAACGGTGGTTCTTTGAGTGGGCCCTTAACCCACAGGTTTTTCCCAGGATCTTATATAGCTCTTGTAATCTTCCGGAGATCTTTAATTCTTTTCAACTATGACGTAAGTATGAATTTCATCAGTCATATCTCTTCTTCAAGATCTATTTGAATTAATTCTCATATTGGCTCAACATTTCATTCTTCTTTATTCCGGAATGTCTCATTAATTCTTGGTGCTGTTCTTCTCATCATTCTCTTCTTTCAAGACCGAAGGAGTGTTTCTCTCAAGTCTTGTTCCATTCTTGTGAAGATTTTCACCTCAGCTTCGTGTATCCTCTCATTTGTTCCAATCATGAGTGATTCATTTCTTGCTATCCGGTGCATTTCTGAGTTGTTCTTATTTCTCGTTCCTCCGAAGGCCATCATTTCAGAAGATTCTTCGTTCTCAGCTTTCAGCTTTCATCCTCAATTCTTCTCAATTGTTGTCTCTTCGTTCGTCTCTCGATTATTCCGGTGCCTTTTCAAGTTTTCTCTCAGGTGGCTCATGAGCTCTTCATTCTCATGTTCCTCCATTGATTCGTGGTGTTCCCATTCAATTGTGAATTATTACCGGTGTTTCTTGCAACATTTCTTCTAGTTTGTGCTTTATCTATCTCTCTTTAATCTTTTCAAGAGGAATAAGTGCTATGCTAAATCCGTTGATTGTCGTCAATTTAATTTGGTGAAGGATAAGCATAACATAATTCTTATTCTTGTTTCATCAAATGATTTCAATTCTTCTTCCGGAGTGGCTCACGATATCAATTCTTTTCTCAAGTGTTCTTATCTTTTCTTTTCCGGAGTTCCAAGTTTTCTCTAGTATCTCTTTGTGAAGCTTCATCTAAATCTTGGCAAGGTCATAATCTTATTCTTTCTACCTTGATATCTTTGCATCATTCATTCGTATACGGAGGTCCTTCTTGGTGGTTCATCAAGGTTTCAATCCTTTCTTAAGTGTTCTTCAAGATTCTTGTTGCAGTAACTCAACTATCCTTTCTCTTGCATTTATAGGTGCAATTGTTCTTTCTTTATCCTTGAGGTGGTGTTATAGCATTCTTGTTAGTGTAGGAGTCTCGAAAAGTTTTCCTCTCAAGAATGAGATAATGAAACCCACCAATTCTATGATCATGAGATATTCCAACCCATGATTTCTTCATTGAGCTATCTTGGTTTGGATTTCACCTAAAGCTTTTCCTATGGATTGTTGCTATCATGGTGTTTGTCATTAATCCAAGTTCTGAGTGTATCCTCTTGGTGTAAGAATTGTTCATATCTTGTTTCTCCCAATCAATCCCTGTTTCTTTTAGTGGTTGGTTGTCACCTCATATTTGTTGAGATGATTTTCACAAGCCCACTACTATCTTGTTCTTTTCTTTGTTGGTTTTCCAACTACTAAGTCAATTCTCTGTCCGGAGGCTCTTCAATTCTATTGTGATGATAGTTGTCATTATTTCGCTTCATTCTCTTCTTCCGCTTGAGCTAGTTCATATTCTCTTGTTCCGGAGGCATTGTGTTGTTGATCTTTTGGGTCTATTATGTTGTTCTATCAAGATCATGGTGTTCCCTTGCTCTATTTAGTTGTTTGTCATGTATATTGTCTAATTCTCTCTTCTTATCGAATTTTTTGTCCCATTTTCCTACCGAAGTGTTGCCGAAATTTTCCGTGAATTCTTGCTTGTTTCTCATATCATTCCTCATCTCTTTGCAACCTTCAAGGATCGTTGGTTTCACTCGTTTGTCAAAGAAGCGATCACGTTTTTACCTCTTGTTCTTTCTCATCCTCTCCCCCCATTTCGTTCTTGGATCTCGGGGCGAGATCCTCTTGTAGTGTAGGAGAGTTGTGACAACCCGATGCTGACGTTCCAGAAGATTCCCCCTTCTATTCCGTTTTCGTCATGTGTCTATTTTCTTTTGTCGCATCATCATCAAATCATTCGCATCATCCGCATTGCATCGGCATCTCCGTTGCCGCCAGTTTTCAAAACTTGCATCCGTTGTTAGTTGCCGGTTCTCCTCGTTGTCCGTTCTGAGCCCGACCGCACTCGCCCGCGCGCGCGGCATCGTTTAAATCTTGTTTTCAAAAGTGTGCGTAAAACTTTCTCTGATCGGGGTGAAACTTGGCATGCGGTCGTGATTAGTTATAGGTAGGCCGCCTGTCGAACTTCGTCGCGATCGGAGTCCGTCTGGTACCCGAACGGTCGACCGTAGTGGCACCGTATTCGGTCTACCGTCGGATGTCTGTCGGTGTTTAAAATTCATTGCCGCGCCGCCCGTTCTCCCTCTCATCTCCGGATATCCACTCTACAAGGCCTCGTAACCGTTCCCGCGTTCAGAATCGTCCGAATCCGACCGCACGGTTGGATCCGGAACGGAATTCCGGCTAACCTAGCCCCCCCATTTGTCTATATATAGACCCTTCCTATTTTTTAAGAAGCCAACCCCCTCTCTCCTTGAAATCCGCGCCACCTACCCCTAACCCTAGCCTCCTCCCACAGCCTGTCTCTCTCGCAGCCGCCGCTGGCCCGCGAGACCCGTTTCAGGCCCGCCGAGCCCATCTGGGCCCGGATCATGCCGCCCGCATCCGTGCCTCTCCCTGCCCGCGCGCCCTCGCCGGAGACCTCCCGCGCGCCCTCACCACCCCTCGTACGAGCCCCGCCTGCTGGTTGCTCGCCGGAGTACTCCGCCCCCGTGCCCGAGCTCACCGGCAAGGGCCGCCTCTTGCCGCTGGTCGTCCTCCGCCGCCGCGTCAGATCCAGTGCATGGAGCGCCGCCGATGTTCCCTGCTCGCCCCGCTGCCGTCCGGCCCGGATCCGGCGAGATCCTGCCGGATCTGCCGCCCCCGTCGCCGGTGCCTCGCCACCCGTCTCCGGTGCCCTGCCTCCTCGCCGTTCCCTGCAGCCGCGCCTCCCTCCTCTGGTCGCGCGAGGGAGAGGATGACGAGGGCGCTGCTCGCCAGCGCCAACAGGCCAGAGCACCTCCAGCCGGCCCAACACCAAGACCTCCGGCCCAGCTACTCCTCTGGGGCAAGGCCCGCAAGGTAAGAGCCTGCCCGACCCATTTTCCCTCGCCCGTGGCGAGATGTGCTAAGTCGCGCCCTCTGTTTAGGCCCATTTAGCTTAGGCGTTTCTGAGAATATATTAATTTTCAGGATTTAGCTAAATAATGTAACGACCGTAGCTATTTAACCGTAAGTCGGATCGAGACGTGTAATATATGGTTTTCATGTAGTTTCTCGCGTAGAATGCGATTTCACAACTTGCATAATTGTTTGATGTAGTTTAGCGTGCCGAATGCCTAATTTAGCGTGCTGTCTCGATAGGTTTATTGTCGTAGTTTATTTTTTGCGCGCGTTCGGTTTGACCGTATGCCTTAGATAAAATGTTCATGCTCTAGGGACCCATTTGACATGTATTTTAGAGTAGCCATTCGTATTTTTGCGTGTAGTGATTTACCGCTAGATTATTTTCCGTGTCTAGTATAATGTCTCGCATTTACGTGTGGTATTATTTTTGTTGTGCAACCCCACATATTTTATATGTTTTCGGGGTAGGATTTTTCTACGCAATTAGTGTTAGCTTTTGAGAAAGTGAGTTCGCACGATATTTTGCTATGTTGCCCTCTTGTCTTTTTCGTAGAATTTATTCCGTGCTTCGTTTGACGGAGTTGTCAACTAGAGAGTTGATCTTTGATGTTTACTCTAGCCCCTGGTATTTTTGGTTGCAATAGAAATGAATGTTTAGGTGTGGTTTGCTTGCTCTCAAGTTGTTAGAAATAGTGCTGTTTTAGAGATGCTGAAATATTTCTAAGTCTGGAATCTGTTATATTTTGTTGCTGTTTTCTTTTGCTTCTATCTTGTGATCTGTAGCTCTTGTGAGGTTGGTGCAATGGAGTTAGTTGTAGACCTTGTGATTCTCTAGCTTGCTGTGAATTGTCATGCCATTTGGAGACCTGTAGCTTAAGGTTTTGCTGCTGTCAATATGGCTTCAGATTGAAAACTGCACTTTCATGAGGTGTAATTTTCACCAAGTCTGAAATAGTGTGTGAGATGCCATTTTGTGTCTTCTTTTCCTAGTGATCCTTGATGCCATGATAGTTGTTGTTAGTTGTTTGTAGTAGTGCTTCTTGCCCTCTTTCGTGTCATGCCTTGCTTGAGTTTATCGGAGTAGTGTAGTTCGTAGTTGTGGGGTGAAGAAAATGCTATGTGGCTGATTTTGGCAGATTGTAGTCATTTCTTGTTTTGCTCGTAGTTTTTGAACCGTAGCTCCGATTTGATCGTGTCCTACATGAAACCTTTGCCCCCTTAGTTTCGGCTACCGGTGTTATGTTCCATAATGGAGCGCTCCTAACACGATCGGGGTTGTTATGGTGACCCCTTGATAATTCGTTTTAGATTAAAGCTGGTCTGGCAAGGCCCAACATTGGTACTACATTTGCCTAATAACCTAATAAGATTGCATAGGGACTTTCCGAACCCCAAGGATAATTTAATCAACCCCCCGGGCCAGCGCTCCGCATGAGTGTTGGTCCACCCACCTAGCAGTCGGCGGTGCCACCTTGGGGCAACTCGATGTTTGGCTACTGTCCACTATGCATAGACGGTGTGTCCTGAGAACGAGATACGTGGCTCCTATCGGGTTCGTCGACACACCGGGTGGCCTTGCTGGATTAGTTTTACCCTTGACGAAATATCTTGTGCATCGGGATTCTGGTGATGCTTTGGGTAATCTCAGAGTTGAGGTTTTCCACTAGGGAATCCGACGAGATCGCGAGCTTCGTGATTGAGGATTTCTATGCGGCTTGTGGTAATTTGTGATGGACTAGTTGGAGCACCCCTGCAGGGTTAAATCTTTCGGATAGCCGTGCCCGCGGTTATGTGGCAACGTGGAAACTTTGTTTAACACTGGTTCTACATAACATGAAGTTAACTTAATTAAAACATGCCAACTGTGTGCGTAACCATGACTGTCTCTTTCGTGAGTTCCTTCTCCGATTGAGGACACGGTGGGGTTATGTCTGACGTAGGTAGGTGTTCAGGATCATTCAGTTGATCATCAGTAGTTCACGTCCGCTACGCGTAGATCTTCCCCCTCTTTATTCTTGTACTCGTAAGTTAGCCACCAAATATATGCTTAGTCGCTGCTGCAACCTCACCACTTAACCATACCTCACCCATTAAGCTTTGCTAGTCTTGATAACTTTGGAAATGAGATTGCTGAGTCCCCTATGGCTCACAGATTACTACAACACCAGTTGCAGGTACAGGTAAAGGTCATTCGACGCGAGTGCGTTGATTGTTCATTTGGAGTTGCTTCTTCTTCTTCTTCTTCATTGATCTAGGATGGGTTCCAGGCCGGCAGCCTGGGATAGCAAGGATGGACGTTGTTCTTCTTTTCTCGTTTGTTTTCGTCTGTAGTCGGACCCTGCTCTTACTCTTGATGATTATGTAATGTACTGATGTGACTCTGATGTAGCTTGTGGCGACTGTAAGCCAATTCTATTTATATATCTCTTCTTTTCAGTACATGTACTTGTAACGATATCCATTCTTGCGACACGATGAGATGCGCTTCTATCCCTGACAAGGCCCCCGTGCCAAATTGAGGATAGGGTCGCATCTTGGGCGTGACAATCATGTTCTTGAGTAATTCATGCATGTTCTCTGTTGCTTTTTATTGCTTTGGCCGAGTAGTAGATTGTAACTCCAAGAGGGAGCGTTATGCATGATTGTGGGTTCATGCCCCCTCATGTCTAGCTTGCGTGACAGAAACATGAGACTAGGGAATGTGTTGTTGCCACCAGGGGGAAAATAACGGTGCTTGTGACCACGGTTGCAAGGATTGTTTACCTTACGCAAAGTTCGTTAATGCAGTTGTCCGTTGCTTTGAGTTTACACTTTGGGTGGGGCTCGCACTTAATACCAGCGAGATATTCTGGATAGATATCTCAAGGTGGATGATTAGAGGGTAGATGCTGATGGATAAACGGTCTACTTGTCTTGGCGTACTGCCCATTACTTTTGAGCCTCTAACTTTCTAGTAGCATGATTAGCATTGCGGTGCGTTTATAATTCTGTCAATTGCCCAAGGTTTTTTTTACCCAGCATAGTTGTTTATCGTCTTTTGGGAGAGAGACATCACTAGTGAACATCCTGAGACTCTGGTCCATATTTCCACCATTGTTTACACATCCATCATTTACTGCTTTGATTTACTTTTCCGTTGCAATCACCATCTCTATTCACGCTTGTGTTTTGATCCTTTGCAAACTACAAGGCCGGAGAGATTTACAACCTCTCTGAACTCGTTGGGAGCAAAGCTATTTGTTGTGTGTGCAGGTCCACGTCTTCTCCTAGCGCCAGAGCAGCGGACACCTACTTGTTGATCCTCGGAGTCCTCCTGGTTCGATAAACCTTATAGTCCCCGTGTAAGGGAAATCTGCTGCTGACTACATCTCCACCTTCCACTTGGGGTAACCAACGAGGGGCGAGAAGTATATCCATCAACTCGTCATCATATCCCGAGGAAGTACGCCGAGCACAAGCTTCATGTGCGGCCGGATGCGAAGCCGGTGAAGCAACCCCTGTGCCGTTTCTCTAAGGAGAAGCGGCGTACTATAGGAGAAGAGATCGTCTGGTTGCTCGTAGCGAGCTTCATCATGGAAGTTTTCCACCCAGATTGGTTGGCCAACCCAGTCCTCATGGTGAAGAAGAACAAAACCTGGCGCATGTGCATCGACTACACCAGCCTGAACAAAGCATGTCCCAAGGACCCATTTGCCCTGCCTCGCATCAATCAAGTGATTGAATCCACGGCCGGCTGCGACTTGTTGTCCTTCTTGGATGCCTACTCCAGCTACCACCAAGTCAAGATGGACCCGGCTAACCGGCTGAAAACATCCTTCATCACCCCTTTCGGAGCCTACTGCTATGTTACCATGTCATTTGACCTGAAGAACGCATGCGCCACCTTCCAGTGCTGCACGCAAAAATGCTTCCTGCCCCAAATTGGCAGGAATGTGCACGTCTACGTCAACGACATCGTTGTCAAATACAAGAAGCATTTCAGCCTCCTCGACGATCTTCGAGAAACCTTTGCCAAACTACATGAGTACAAGGTTCGGCTCAACCCAAAGAAGTGCGTCTTTGGCGTGCCAATCGGCTAGCTCTTGGGCTTTTTCGTGTCGGCGCGCGACATCGAAACCAACCCAGAGAAGATCAAGGCCATTGAGCGCATGCACAAGCCGACCCGAATCTGCGACATTCAGAACTTCATCGGCTTCCTGGCCTCGCTTAGCCGGTTCGTCAGGCAACTGGGTGAGAAGGCGCTTCCCCTCTATGAGCTCATCAAGAAGACGACCAAGTTCTAATGGACCAACCAGGCAGACGAAGTTTTTCGTGACCTCAAACGCGCCCTCTTTGGCCACTCTGGCTGAGAAAGAGCCTATGCTCGGGTACATCACGGCAACCATGCGCGTGGTCAGCATCGTACTGGTGGTGGAGCGGCCTGAGGAGGGTAGGGCGTTTCCGGTTCAATGCCCTGTCTACTATCTGAGCAAGGTCATCTCCGCCTCCAAACAGAACTACCCCCACTACCAGAAGATGTGCTATGGCATATACTTCGTCGCCAAGAAGCTGAAGCAATACTTCCAGGAGCATACCATCACCATGGTGAGCACGACCCCGCTTTTATAAATCATGGGCAACCAGGACGCCACCAGCCGGATAGCCAAGTGGACCATCGCCATGGACAACCACGACATCCAGTATGAGCCACGCACAACGATCAAGTTCCAGACGGTGGCTGAGTTCCTCGTTGACTGGGCCGAGACCCAATTCATGCCGCTGATACGTCTCCAACATATCTATAATTTTTTATAGTTTCATGCTATTATCTTGTCAAACTTTGAATGTTTTGTATGCCTTTTATATCTTTTTTGGGACTAACTTATTAACTCAGTGCGAAGTGCTAGTTCCTGTTTTTTCCATGTATTTGACTCTTTTAGAGGAGGATTTTAAACGGAGTCCAAACGGAATGAAACTTCCAAAAAGATTTTTCCGAAACAGAAGACGATCGGGAGACTTGAGAACCAAGGCAAAGGGTCACCAGGGACACCACAAGCCCCCTAGCCGCGGCCAGGGGGGCCCGCGCCTCCTAGGCTTGTGGGCTCCCTGGGCCTCCTCTGCCCTAGGTCTTTTGCCTATATATTCCCTAAAATCCCAGAAAAAATCAAGAGAGCCACGAAAATACTTTTCCGCCGCCGCAAGCTTCTGTCTCCGCAAGATCCCATCTGGGGCACGTTCTGGTGCCCTGCCGGAGGGGGATTCGGATACGGAGGGCTTCTTCATCAACACCATGACCTCTCCGATGATGCATGAGTAGTTCACCATAGACCTACGGGTCCATAGCTAGTAGCTAGATGGCTTCTTCTCTCTCTTGGATCTTCAATACAAAGTTCTCCATGATATTCATGGAGATCTATCAGATGTAATCTTCTTTGCGGTGTGTTTGTCGAGATCCGATGAATTGTGGATTTATGATCAGATTATCTATGAATCTTATTTGAGTTTCTTCTGATATCTTATATGCATGATTTCATATCCTTGTAATTCTCTTCGAGTTGTGGGTTTTGTTTGGCCAGCTTGATCTATGATTCTTGCAATGGGAGAAGTGCTTGGTTTTGGGTTCATACCGTGCGGTGACCTCACCTAGTGATAGAAGGGGTAGCGAGGCACGCATCATGTTGTTGCCATCAAGGGTAAAAAGATGGGGTTTTCATCATTGGTTTGAGTTTATCCCTCTACATCATGTCATCTTGCTTAAGGCGTTACTCTGTTCGTCATGAACTCAATACACTAGATGCATGCTAGATAGTGGTCGATGTGTGGAGTAATAGTAGTAGATGCAGAAAGTATCGGTCTACTTGTCTCGGACGTGATGCCTATATGTATGATCATTCCTTAGATATCATCATGACTTTGCGCGGTTCTATCAATTGCTCGACAGTAATTTGTTCACCCGCCGTGATATTTGCTATTTTGAGAGAAGCCTCTAGTGAACACTATGGCCCCCGGGTCTACTTCACATCATATTTTCAGCCTTACACTTTTACTTCGTTGCACTTTCCGCCTTCAGATCTCACTTTGCAATCAATCTTAAAGGGATTGACAACCCCTTTACAGCGTTGGGTGCAAGCTCTTTTGTGTTTGCGCAGGTACTCTAGACTTGACGCGATTCTCCTACTGGATTGATACCTTGGTTCTCAAACTGAGGGAAATACTTACTGCTGTTGTGCTGCATCACCCTTTCCTCTTCAAGGGAAAAACCAACGCAAGCAAGTCTCCGTCAACATGTCAATTTCTGGTGCTGTTGTTTGAGAAGTAGTAGAAGGATTTCTGGCGCCGTTGCCGGGGAGGATCAAGTGAAGATCTCATCCCAGTAAGTGTCGCAAACTCATCTCTTGCATTTACTTTTTTGCCTCTCGTTTTCCTCTCCCCCACTTCTGAAAAACAAAAATTTACAAAAATATTTGCCCTTTTCTTTGTTTGCCTTTTTCGTTTTCCTTTCCTTTGCTTGTGTGCTATGTGCCTTCAATATGCTTGCATCTTCGTTTGTTGAAAATCTACTGATATGGATCCTCATCCACTGGCTAATCTCTTTAAGAGATCCAATTATGTTGAACCAATTGCTAGTGAGTTGAGTGCACTTGACTTTCTCTATGGAGTTTTGCTTGAGATGCGTGAATCTGAAAATCGTGATGAAGAAATTTATGAAGTGATTCACGAGGGCTCCTTGAATGAAAAGCATGATTGCAATGGTTTCACTATAAATCCCATTAGTGTCAATCATGCTAAAAATATGCAAAACCCTAAGCTTGGGGATGCTAGTTTTGCTTTGTCCACTACTTGTTGCAATGATCATGATTGGGGTAATGATTTTTCTTATGATCTTGAAAATTTGTCTAAGCGTCATGATGATTATGATATTTGCAATAATATTGAAAGTGGGATTGGAGAAGTGATGACTTTAGTTGATGGTAATCCCACTATTTTTGAAGAGCGTCAACTTTGCATGCATGTGGATCATGAAAAGAATATCCTATGTGATAGCTATATTGTTGAATTTGAATATGATCCCACATGTAATGAGAGAGGAAAATATTGTGATAGAAACTTTCATGTCACTAAATTACCTCTCGTTATGTTGAGATTGCTATTGTCTCTTTCTTCTTCCTTGCATATGGTAACTATTGGTTGTCTTGACAATTTGTTTCCCTATAAAATGCCTATGCATAGGAAGTATGTTAGACTTAGATGTGATTTTCACATGCTTTATGATGCTCTCGTTGTGCTTCAATTCTTGTCTTTTGTGTGAGCATCATTGAATTATCAATGCCTAGCTAAGGGCGTTAAACAATAACGCTAGTTGGGAGACAACCCAATGAATTTATCTTTTTCTTTATGTTTTGTTGCGTCCACACCATCATAATTCTGTTATGATTGTGTCTTTTGTGTTTCTTTTTGTGTTTGAGCGAAGCAAAACCTTTACGACTAGTCTTGGTGATGGTTGTTTGATCCTGCTGGAAAAAGACAGAAACTTTTCGCTCACGAAAGTATTTTTTCATTTTTACTTAGAAAGAGATTTTGAGTTGATTCTTTTTGCTGCTGGTTGATATACCTTTTGACCAGGAAGTCGTAATGTTTCAGAATTTTTGAGGTACCATAAGTATACGAAGTATACAGATTGCTACAGACTGATCTGTTTTTGACATATTCTATTTTTGTTGAGTTGGTTGCTTGTTTTGATGAAACTATGGATAGTATAGGGGGGTAATAGCCATGGAAAAGTTAGAATATAGTAATCTAACACCAATATAAATAGAAATCAAGATTGCTACAGTACCTAAGGAGGTGGTAGTTTGTTTTCTTGTGCTAATGATATCACAAGTTTCTGTTTAAGTTTTGTGTTGTGAAGTTTTCAAGTTTTGGGTGATGTTCTCATGGACAAAGGGATAAAGAGTGGAAAGAGCTCAAGCTTGGGGATGCCCAAGGCATCCCAAGCCAAATTCAAGGACACCAAAAAGCCTAAACTTGGGGATGCCCTGGAAGGCATCCCCTCTTTCGTCTTCAATCCATCGGTAACATTACTTGGAGCTATATTTTTATTCACCACATGATATGTGTTTTTGCTTGGAGCGTCTTGTATCGTAGGAGTACTTTCTTTTTTTTGTGTCACAATCATCCTTGTTGCATACCTTTTTAGAGAGACATGCACTCATCGTGATTTTGCTAGAATGCTCATCGTGCTTCACTTATATCTTTTGAGCTAGATAATTTTGCTCTATGTGCTTCACTTAGATCTTTTAGAGCACGGCGGTGCGTGACTTGGTAGTTGGCTTGTGCTATGAAAGTAGTCCCAAAGGTGATAGTTACCCAAAGAGGATACAAAAACCTCCATCTTCATGTGCATTGAGTAGAAAGAGAAGTTTTGATTCCTCTTAATTAGTTTTGGGACGTGGATTTGGTAATATTAAGAGTTATGCTAGTAGGGTGTTGTGAATATAGAAATACTTGTGTTGAAGTTAGTGATTCTCGTAACATGCACGTATGGTGAACCACTATGTTAGGAAGTCGGAGCATAATTGATCTATTGATTGCCATCCTTTGTGTTGTAGTTGGGATCGCGCGATGGTTAACACCTACCAACCCTTCCCCTAGGAGCATCCGTTTAGCACTTTGTTTCGATTACTAATAAAAACTTTCGCAACAAGTATGTGAGTTCTTCATGACAAATGTGAGTCCGTGGTTTAGATGCACTTTCACCTTCCACCATTGCTAGCCTCTCTAGCGCCGTGTGACTCCGTAACAACAGACCTTCCCTTGCAACGACACCAGAAGAATGCTGCTAGCACTCTCCGGCAATCGAAACTAGAAGAATGTTGTTGACGGCCCACCAACGCGTGGGATCATAGCAGTTTTCGAGGGTAGAGTATTCGATCCAAATTTGTTGATCGCCAAACATGAGGTGAGAGAATACTCTCGAGTATTAGCAGCTGAATTTGTTAGATTCAACCACACCTGAAAGATTAGTATCTGCAAGCAAAGTAGTAACAACAAAGTAGCGAGTAACGGCAGTGGCAAGGAACGGCAGTAGTGATAGCAGTAGCAAGTAGCAACAGTAGCAAGCAACAGTAGTAGCAACAGTAGCAGCAGAGCAAGACAAGTAACAGCAGCAGAGCAAAACAAGTAACAGCAGCAGTAGGACAAACTCGTAGGCAATGGGTCGGTGGTTTGTTTGGATGATATTCATCATGAAATAGTTATAACACGGAGAGATATGTGGCTAGCTCCCATTCGTCAATGTGATGTAGGCATCCATTCCGTGTGTCGTCATACGTGCTTAGGGAAAAGAACGTGCATGACATCTATTGTCCATCCCTCCCCTGGCAGCGGGGTCCAAAAGGAAACTACGGATATTAAGGTTCTCCTTTTAATAAAGAACCGGACCAATGCATTAGCACTTGGTGAACACATGAACTCCTCAAACTACGGTCATCACCGGGAGTGGTTCCAGTTATTGTCACTCCGGGGTTGTCGGATCATAACACATAGTAGGTAACTACAACTTGCAAGATCAGATCTAAAACACATATATATTGGTGACAACATAATAATTTCAGATCTGAAATCATGGCACTCGGGCCCTAGTGACAAGCATTAAGCATGACAAAGTAGTAGCAACATCAATCTCAGAACATAGTGGATACTAGGGATAAATCCCCATCAAAACTAACTCGATTACATGATAGATCTCATCCTACTCATCACCGCCCATCGAGCCTACGGATAGATTACTCACGAACGACGAAGAACTTCATGGAATTGGAGAGGGAAGAAGGTTTATGATGACGATGGCGACGATTTCCCCTCTCAGGAGACCAAGACACACTCTAGATCTGCCCTCCAGATGAAGAACAGGTTGTGACAGCGCCTCCGTATCGCAAACGCGACGAAATCTTCTCTTTTTATTTTTTCTGGAGCGAAAGTGAACTTATAGACCCGAGGTTGGGGGCGGTAGAGCTGTGTGGGCCCCACAAGCTTGCCCACCGCCACCAGGGGGGTGGTGGCGGAGCCAGGGCTTGTGGCCCACTGGCCCACCCCCTCAGGTGGAACTTGGCGCAGATATTTTTCATATTTTCCAAAAATGCTCCCCGTAAATTTTCAGGACGTTCTGAGAACTTTGAATGCTACACAAAAATAACACCAAGTCAATTCTGCTGAAAACAACGTCAGTCCAGGTTAGTTCCATTCAAATCATGCAAATTAGAGTCCAAAACAAGAGCAAAAGAGTTTGGAAAAGTAGATACGATGGAGACGTATCAACTCCCCCAAGCTTAAAACCTTGCTTGTCCTCAAGCAACTCAGTTGACAAACTGAGGGAGAAATAAAAACTTTGACAAACTCTGTTTGATCTTGTTGTTGCAACTATGTCTAACTCATAACCAGAATTTCAGCAAGATCACAAGTTAACCACATAAGCAAATGACACAAAGGTCTCATGGTAAACTAATATCAATGGCATAATCAGCTAACGAGCAAATAATAATGAGTTTCAGATACCAACACTTCAATCAAAACAAGCATGAAGCAATATGAATAGGTGGTATCTCGCTAGCTCTTTGTGAGACCGCAAAACATAAATGCAGAGCACTTTCAAAGATCAAGGGCTGACTAAACATTGTAATTCATAGCAACGAAGATCCAGTCATAGTCATACTCAATATCAATCAAAAGCAAAGCATAAAAATGACAGAGGTGCTCTCTAATTGGTGCTTATAGCAGAGGAGGATGACTCAACAGGAAAATAAATAGACAGGCCCTTCGTCGAGGGAAGCATTGATTTGCAGAGGTGCCAGAGCTCAAGCTTTGAAAACAGAGATAATAATTTTGGGTGGCATGCTTTCATTGTCAATGCAATGACCAAGAGTTCTCAATATCTTCCATGCTACTCATGCTATAGGCGGTTCCCAAACAGAAAAGTAAAGTTTTAACTCCCCCACCAATAATCAATCACACTCCACGGCTAGCCGAATCCTCGGGTACCGTCCATACGAACATCAATCCGGGGGGAGTCTTGTTTTACAGTTATGTTTTCGAGTTAAGCATGGAACTGTGCATTCCAATTACCGGCCCCTTTCTCGTGAATGACAGTGAATAAACACATGTCGAGGATAACACTCCTAGCATGGAAGATACCAATAGCCCCCTGTCACCACATGAGCGGTTCGGGCATGCAAAACAGGTTATTTCTTGAAGGTTTAGAGAGTGGCACATGCAAATTTACTTGGAACGGTAGGTAGATACCGCAAATAGGTAGGTATGGTGGACTCTCATGGAAAAACTTTTGGGTTTATGGAGGTGGATGCACAAGCAGTATTCCGCTTAGTACAAGTGAAGGCTAGCAAAAGACTGGGAAGCAACCAACTAGAGAGCGACAACAGTCATCAAGATGCAAGGAGTTTGACTAACATTGAATGCAAACATGAACAGGATATAAATCACCATGAACACGAACATCATAGAGGCTATGCTGATTTTATTTCAACTACATGTATGAACATGCGCCAAGTCAAGACACTTGAAGCATTCAAAGGAGAATACCATCCTATCATACTACATCATAGTCATCTCAAAATCTATGTTGGCAATCAAGACAAACCATTATAAGCTCTCAGCTAAATAAGCATGGCATAAGAATCTATGATCTCTAAGTTGTCATTGCAAACATGGTTCTCTCACAACAAAGCTAAATCTGGGTCGACAAGCTAGTCATATTTATTAAAACAAAATAGACAGAGTTCATACCAGCTTTTCAGTCTCAGTCACTTCATCATATATCATCATTATTGCCTTTCACTTGCACGATCGAACAATGTGAACAATAATAAGGGTGCTCGTGCATTGGACTAAGCTGAATCTGCAGGCAAGCACAAAGGAGAAGACAAAGTAATATGGCTCTTTGAAAGCTAAACAGGTAAGCATGCAAGAACCACTAAACATTGTAACCAATATCTTCTACCTTGACCCAAAGAAAAAGAAAACTATTTACACGGGAAAGTTCCCAACAAGCAAAATAAGAAAGAAAATATTTTTTGGTTTTCTTAAAAGGACACAAAACAAGAAAACAAAATAAACTAGCATGGATAATACAGTGGCAAAGTGTAAACACCGGCTAACAAAGTGAAAGCATAAGCATGAATGTAAAGTCGGTGAGAACACGTACTCCCCAAGCTTAGGCTTTTGGCCTAGCTTGGTCTACTCCCATGGATGGTCCTGGCGAAACCCAAAGTCATAATGGGTGTTATACGGTAGTGCTGCAGCCATTTCCTGAATAGCTGCCTCACGAAGTCGAGCAGCCGTCGCCTCCCTCTCATACTCCTCCGCCTCTCCTATGGTTATGTAGTATCTTCGTTTTACCTGAAAGTCAAAGAAAGCAGGAGAAGGAAGGGTAATATGGAAAACACCCTGCCGGTTAAATATCAAGCAGTATAGGAGGGATCCATGATCTCTCTCAAGGAACTGGTAGCGTGTTAGAGCGACACGATCAAGATAAGCTGTACGGAGAGGAGGGTCTTCTGGACGGATGGATACTCCAAGAAAATTTGCTAAGCGTGTAGCATAAACTCCACCAAAGAAATCCTCCTCACCGGCATTTTTATTCAGCCTCCTTGCTATTATAGCTCCCATATTGAAGCTCCTGTCACCTGTTACTGCGCTCTTATGGATACTAAGGTCGGAAGCGCATAGGTGACAATGTGCACCCTTGCCGTTAATGCATCTACCTATGAAGAGGGCAAGGTAGTGCAAGGCAGGGAAATGGATGCTTCCTATGGTGGCTTGCGTGATATCTCTAGTTTCTCCAACAGTTATGCTGGAGGCAAAGTCTCTGACTAAAGACTTAGAAGGATCATTAATACTACCCCCATCGGGTATCTTGCAAATCCTATTGAAGTCCTCCAAATCCACGGTATAGGATTTATCGTACAGATCAAAAGTATGGATGAGTCACGACCAACTGAAAATTAAAATCCACGCACGAAAGAGCTAGTGAGCATAGCATACTGTTCACATTTATCTGAGAGGAACTCTTCTAACTCAGCATTGCGGACAAGTGTATCAAATTCATCCTTGAAACCTGCTTCGATCATGAACTCATCGGAAGGCCATTCACATGGTTGTACCGGTGCGTCCCTTAGTTGAAAAGGTTCGGGCTCCCGAAAAGAAAGACGAGGACCCTTCTTACTTGAGGAACCACCATGAAACTTCCTCCTAAACATAATTTCCTTTTGCTGAATTTTTTGAAGTTCAAGAGAAAAGTGAATGAAGACCCTCCACACCTTGTAGCAACTACTCCTACTAGTGCCTAGAGACCGTATCACGCGCTAAAATTACTTGAGACCAGCTAAAATCAACATTTTAGCTCAAGAACAGGGTCACCAAGGTAGCAAGAATACGCGAAGGATAAAGCACTAAAGCAAAAACTAATTGGACCAATGGAGGAGTCACTTACCAAGGATTAATTTCCCCAAAACGGTTCGGAGAATGGTGCCTTGAGCAAGGAGATCGAAAATCACAGGCAAATGAGCAAGAACACGCGGGTTTGAGTTGCGAAACAATTTTTTCTCGAGGTGGAAGAAGAGGCTGGGAGCTGGAATGAGTGGAGGGGGTCCCTGTGGGCCCCACAAGCTTGCACTCCGCCACCACGGGGTGGCGGTGGCAGGGCTTATACCCCACTGGTCTGGCCCCCAGGCCAGATCTCAGGCCCAGTAATTTTCAAAAATTCCAGAAAAAATCATACTAAATTTTCAGGACCATCGGAGAACTTTTATTTTCGAGGTATTTTTCTCGGGGACGCTAAAACAGAAAATAGGAAAAACTAAACTAATTCTATCAATTTTCTTCTAAGAAACAGAAAATGAAAACTCAAAACAGAGGTATGTGACTCTTTGATTCATCCATTTCATGGTCATCGAAAGAAATCCGTCAATGGGGTTGATCAAGTCCTCATGACAAAACCTTCTCGAATTGCAAGAAGGAACGGAGAATTTTCGAATAGCCACTAAGTCACATCAATGGGGATATGTATCTCCCCAACAAGCAAATCATACGTCATCTTGACACGAGGAATAGGGCATTCAAAGCTCCCTATAAGAATCGATGAAGTCTTTTCGATAGCATTGATGCAATGTACTTGATATTGTTTCTTCGGAAAGTGCACTGTGTGCTCATTACCGTTGACATGGAAAGTGACATTGCCTTTGTTGCAATCTATAACAGACCCTGCAGTGTCTAAAAAGGGTCTTCCGAGGATGACAGCCATGGCATCGTCCTCGGGAATATCCAAGATAACAAAGTCTGTTAAGATAGTGGTGTTAGCAACCGCAACAGGCACATACTCGCAAATGCCGATAGGGAAAGCAGTTGATTTGTCGGCCATTTGCAGAGAAATTTGAGTGGGTGTCAACTTATCCAACTCAAGTCTACGATAAAGAGAAAGCGGCATAACACTAACACCGGCTCCAAGGTCACATAAGGCAGTTCTTACATAGTTTCCTTTAATGGAGTATGGTATAGTGGGCACTCCAGGATCACCAAGTTTGAAAGTGTAATTGGCAAGCATGGTGGAGATCTCAAGATCTGGTATCTTCCGTTTATTAGTCACGATATCTTTCATGTACTTGGCATACGGAGACATCTTGAGCATATCAGTTAACCGCATCTGCAGAAAGATGGGCCTTATCATCTCAACAAAACGCTCAAAATCCTCATCATCCTTTATCTTGGATGGCTTAGGAGGAAAGGTCACAGATCTCTGAACCCATGGTTCCCTTTCTTTACCATGCTTCCTAGCAGTGAAGTCATTCTTATCGTATCTCTTAGGTTGTGGGTTATCAGTATTAACCGAAGGTTCAATCTCCACATCCTCATCAGTGCTAGGTTGAGCATTATTATGAACATCACTGTCCATATTGTCACCAGGTTCATGTTCATCACCAGATTGTGTTTCTACATCAGACGCAGAAATATCATTAGGTTCTTCAGGTGTGACAGTATTTGGTGAACTGGCGTGTAGGTTTCTATCATCCTTCTTCTCCTCCTAGGGATGACTGGGTGTATCAGCATTGATTCCTTGAGAATCTTGATCAATTATCTTAGGATGACCTTCAGGATACAAAGGTTCCCGAGTCATTTTGCCTCCTCTAGTAATGACTCTGATAGAGTTGTCATTTAATTCATTGAGCAGGTCATTCTGAGCTTGAAGTACTTGTTCTACGTGAGTAGTAATCATAGAGGCATGTTTACTCAGAAGCTTCAAATCATTGACATTTTTGTCTACACAAGCACTTAAATGGCTAAGCATACGAGTACTTTGTTCCAAATGTCTGGTAACATAATCATTGAAACTCTGTTGTTTGGCAACAAAGTTGTCAAATTCATCAAAGCATAGGCTGGCAGGTTTATCAAAAGGAATATCACTCTCATCAAACCTACGCAGAGAATTCACTTCTACTACCTGTATCGGGTTATCGAGACCATGGATCTCTTTGATAGGTGGTAGATATTTGACATCTTCAGATCTAATGCCTTTCTCTTGCATAGATTTCTTGGCTTCTTGCATATCTTTGGGACTGAGGAATAGAATACCTCTTTTCTTAGGAGTTGGCTTAGGAGGTGGTTCGGGAATAGTCCAAGCATTATCGTTGATCAAGATGTTATTCAGTAGGGTCTCAGCTTGTTCTACAGTTCGTTCCCTAAAAACACAACCGACACAACTATCTAGGTGGTTTCTAGAGGCATCGGTAAGTCTGTTATAGAGGATATCAAGTATCTCGTTCTTCTTAAGAGGGTGATCAGGCAAAGCATTTTGTAGCTGGACGAGCCTCACCCAAGCTTGTGGAAGACTCTCTTCTTGGAGTTGAGCAAAGTTGTATATTTCCTGCAAGGCAGCTTGCTTCTTATGGGTAGGGAAATATTTCTCACAGAAGTAATAGACCATATCCTAGGGACTACTCACACATCCAGGAGCAAGAGAGGTGAACCAGGCTTTAGCGTCATCCTTTAGAGAGAAAGGAAACAACTTAAGGATATAGTAGTGGCGGATCTTCTCCTCATTAGTGATAAGGGTGGCTATATCGTGTAGTTTGGCAAGATGGGCTACGACCGTCTCAGACTCATAACCGTGAAAAGGATCAGATTCGACTAGAGAGATTATCTCAAGATCAATAGAGAATTCATAATCCTTATAGGTGATAAAGATAGGTGAAGTGGCAAACTTCGGGTCGTATTTCATCCTAGCGTTCAGAGATTTTTCCTTCCACTTGACAGGTAATTTCTCAGCGTCATAGGCATCCCTACACGCAAGAAAATCCTCAGCTATCTCTCCCTCCATAACGTAACCCTCAGGTATACCAGGAAATTCATATCTAGGAGAGCTAGATCTAGCAGGAGAAAAAGCAGGTTCTATCTCAATAGCATCGGCAGTTTCAGAAGCATCACGAGCATTGGCAGTAACTCTAGCAATATGAGCATCAAGGAATAACCCTAGTGGAACATCAGGCAAAGTAGTATCTCTAGCAGTATCAAGCACAACATCATTCGGCATAGCATCTCTAGCAGTATCAAGCATAGCATCTCTAGCAATATCAGGCGAAGCAGTATCAGGCATAACATCTCTAGCAGTATCAGGCATAGCATCAAGCATAGTATCATCAGGCATAGTATCAAGTATAGTATCATCAGGCAAAGCATCTCTAGCAGTAGCATCATAAGCATCATTAAGCACAGGCGACACATCAAGATTTCTAGCAGGAGGTGATGTCGCAAACTTACTCATAACTGAAGGTGAATCAAGTGCAGAGCTAGATGGAAATTCCTTACCTCCCCTCGTAGTTGAGAGCAAGACTTTGGTCTTCGGATCCTTCAGATTCTTCATAGTGATCAGCAGATATAAATCCCAAGTAACTCAGTGAATATAGCAATACCTCCCCGGCAACGGCGCCAGAAAAATGCTGACTCCATAACGGCAGACCTTCCCTTGCAACGGCACCAGAAGAATGCTGCTAGCACTCTCCGGCAATCGAAACTAGAAGAATGTTGTTGACGGCCCACCAGCGTGGGATCGTAGCAGTTTTCGAGGGTAGAGTATTTGACCCAAATTTGTTGATCGCCAAACATGAGGTGAGAGAATACTCTCGAGTATTAGCAGCTGAATTTGTCAAATTCAACCACACCTGAAAGATTAGTATCTGCAAGCAAAGTAGTAACAACAAAGTAGCGAGTAACGGCAGTGGCAAGGAACAGCAGTAGTGACAGCAGTAGCAAGTAGCAACAGTAGCAAGCGACAGTAGTAGCAACAGTAGCAGCAGAGCAAGACAAGTAACAACAGCAGAGCAAAACAAGTAACAACAGCAGTAGGACAAACTCGTATGCAATTGGTCGGTGATTTGTTTGGATGATATTCATCATGCAACAGTTATAACATGGAGAGATATGTGGCTAGCTCCCGTACGTCAATGTGATGTAGGCATGCATTCCGTGTGTCGTCATACATGCTTAGGGAAAAGAACTTGCATGACATCTATTGTCCATCCCTCCCGTGGCAGAGGGGTCCAAAAGGAAACTACGGGATATTAAGGTTCTCCTTTTAATAAAGAACCGGACCAACGCATTAGCACTTGCTGAACACATGAACTCCTCAAACTATGGTCATCACCGGGAGTGGTTCCGATTATTGTCACTCCGGGGTTGCCGGATCATAACACATAGTAGGTAACTACAACTTGCAAGATCGGATCTAAAACACACATGTATTGGTGACAACATAATAATTTCAGATCTGAAATCATGGCACTCGGGCCCTTGTGACAAGCATTAAGCATGGCAAATTAGTAGCAACATCAATCTCAGAACATAGTGGATACTAGGGATCAATCCCCATCAAAACTAACTCGATTACATGATAGATCTCATCCTACTCATCACCGCCCAGCGAGCCTACGAATAGATTACTCACGAACGACGAAGAGCTTCATGGAATTGGAGAGGGAAGAAGGTTGATGATGACGATGGCGACGATTTCCCCTCTCCGGAGCCCAAGACGGACTCTATATCTGCCCTCCAGATGAAGAACAGGTTGTGGTGGCGCCTCCGTATCGCAAACGCGATGAAATCTTCTCTTTTTATTTTTTCTGGGGCGAAAGTGAACTTATAGACCCGAGGTTGGGGGCGGCAGAGCTATGTGGGCCCCACAAGCTTGCCCACCGCCACCACGGGGTGGTGGCGGAGCCAGGGCTTGTGGCTCACTGGCCCACCCCCTCAGGTGGAACTTTGCGCAGATATTTTTCATATTTTCCAAAAATGCTCCCCGTAAATTTTCAGGACGTTTGGAGAACTTTGATTTCTACACAAAAATAACACCTAGGCAATTCTACTGAAAACATCGTCAGTCCAGGTTAGTTCCATTCAAATCATGCAAATTAGAGTCCAAAACAAGGGCAAAAGAGTTTGGAAAAGTAGATACGATGGAGACGTATCACCGCAAAACTTTCGCCGGTGAACAAACCCACCATATGCATTCCTTAAAACAACCACCATACCTACCTACTCTGGCATTTTCATAGCCATTCTGAGATATATTGCCATGCAACTCCCACCGTTCCGTCTCATGACTTGTGCCGTCACTCTCATATTGCCATTGCATGATCGTAAGATAGCTAGCAAGATGTTTCAACGTCATACGCCAAGCTAGATCATTGCACATCCCGGTACACTGCTGGAGGCATGTCCTATAGAGTCATCATCGTTCTGAGCTTTGAGCCGTGAGTAAATAAAAGTGTGATGATCATCATTATTAGAGCATTGTCCCATGTGAGGAAATAAAAAAAAAAGACCAAAGAGCCCAAATAAAAAAGAGAGGCCAAAGAGCCCAAAAAAGAGAAAAAAAGTGAAGGGACAATGCTACTATCTTTTCCACACTTGTGCTTCATAATAGCACCATGTTCTTCATGATTGAGAGCCCCTCGTTTCGTCACAACCATATACTAGTGGGAATCTTTATTATATAACTTGGCTTGTATATTCCAATCATGGGCTTCCTCAAAATTGCCCTAGGTCTGAGTGAGCAAGCAAGTTGGATGCACACCCACTAGTTCTCCTTTTGAGCTTTCACATACTTATAGCTCTCGTGCATCCTTTGCATGGCAATCCCTACTCATTCACATTGACATCTATTAACGGGTATCTCCATAACCCTTTTATACGCCGAGTCAATGTGACCATCTCCTCCTTTTTTGTCTCACAACCACCACCACACTCTATTCCACCTATAGTGCTATATCCATGGCTCACGCTCATGTATTGCGTGATATTTGAAAAAGGTTTGAGAAAGTAAGAGTGCGAAAACAATTACTTGGCCAATACCGGGGTTGTGCATGATTTAAATTAGTTGTGTGGGGATGATGGAGCATAGCCGGACTATATGATTTTGTAGGGATAACTTTGTTTGGCCTTGTTATTTCAGAAGTTCATGATTACCTTGCTAGTTTGCTTGAAGTATTATTGTTTTCATGTCAATAGCAAACTATTGTTTTGAATCTTACGGATCTGAACATTCATGTCACATGGAAGAATTTACAAAGGAAAACTATGCTAGGTAGCATTCCACATCAAAAATTCAGTCTTTATCAGTTCCCTACTCGAGGACAAGCAGGAGTTAAGCTTGGGGATGCTTGATACGTCTCCAACGTATCTATAATTTTTCATGGTTTCATGCTATTATCTTGTCAAACTTTGGATGTTTTTTATGCCTTTTATATCTTTTTTGGGACTAACTTATTAACTCAGTGCCAAGTGCCAGTACCTGTTTTTTCCATGTTTTTTACCCTTTTCAGAGGAGGATTTTAAACGGAGTCCAATCGGAATGAAACTTCCAAAAAGATTGTTTACGAAACAGAAGACGATCAGGAGACTTGAGAACCAATGTAGAGGGTCACCAGGGACCCCACAAGCCCCCTAGCCGCGGCCAGGGGGCCCGCGCCTCCCAGGCTTGTGGGCTCCCTGGGCCTCCTCTGCCCTAGGTCTTTCGCCTATATATTCCCTAAAATCCCAGAAAAAATCAAGAGAGCCACGAAAATACTTTTCCGCTGCCGCAAGCTTGTGTCTCCGCAAGATCCCATCCGGGGCACGTTCTAGTGCCCTGCCGGAGGGGGATTCGGATACGGAGGGCTTCTTCATCAACACCATGACCTCTCCGATGATGCGTGAGTAGTTCACCATATACCTACGGGTCCATAGCTAGTAGCTAGATGGCTTCTTCTCTCTCTTGGATCTTAAATACAAAGTTCTCCATGATCTTCATGGAGATCTATCAGATGTAATCTTCTTTGCGGTGTGTTTGTCGAGATCCGATGAATTGTGGATTTATGATCAGATTATCTATGAATCTTATTTGAGTTTCTTCTGATCTCTTATATGCATGATTTCATATCCTTGTAATTCTCTTCGAGTTGTGGGTTTTGTTTGGCCAGCTCGATCTATGATTCTTGCAATGGGAGAAGTGCTTGGTTTTGGGTTCATACTGTGCGGTGACCTCACCCAGTGATAGAAGGGGTAGCATGGTATGCATCATGTTGTTGGCATCAAGGGTAAAAAGATGGGGTTTTCATCATTGGTTTGAGTTTATCCCTCTACATCATGTCATCTTGCTTAAGACGTTACTCTGTTCGTCATGAACTCAATACACTAGATGCATGCTGGATAGAGGTCGATGTGTGGAGTAATAGTAGCAGATGCAGAAAGTATCGGTCTACTTGTCTCGGACGTGATGCCTATATGTATGATCATTGCCTTAGATATCGTCATGACTTTGCGTGGTTCTATCAATTGCCCGACAGTAATTTGTTCACCCACCGTGATATTTGCTATTTTGAGAGAAGCCTCTAGTGAACACTATGGCCCTTATGGGAATATGTAGGTGAAATACCTAGGGCAGGGGAGGCCCATGGAGCCCACAAGCCTGGGAGGCGCGGTCCCCGTGGCCGCGGCTAGGTGCTTGTGGGGTCCCTGGAGGCCCCTTGACTTGGTTCTCAAGCTTCCCGATCTTCTTCAGTTTTGGAAAAAAATCTTTTTGGCAGTTTTGTTCCGTTTGGACTCCGTTTAAAATCCTCCTCTGAAAAGGGTCAAAAACACGGAAAAAAGGAACTGGCACTTGGCACTGAGTTAATAAGTTAGTCCCAAAAAAGGTATAAAAGGTATACAAAACATCCAAAGTTTGACAAGATAATAGCATGAAACCATAAAAAATTATAGATACGTTGGAGACGTATCAATATGCCCAAAGAGAAGTGGTTTAAATATCACCCTCCTTTAGAAGTCAATGTAGTTAAACGTAATCCAGTTGAAGAAAGAGTCATTGCCTATAATGATCCTGTTGTTCCCAGTGCTTACATTGAGAAACCACCTTTCCCTGTTAGGATAAAGGATCACTCTAAAGCTTCAACTGTGATACGTAGATGCTACATTAAAACACCTACACCCCGTGAGAAATTTAGAGTTGAACCTAGCATTGCTATTATCAAAGATCTTCTGTACGACGATGTTGAGGGACATAATATTCACTTCTGTGAAGATGCTGCTAGAATCGTTAAACCTCACGCTAGACACAAACATAGGCCTATTTTTGGCACGCGTGTTGTTTCTGTTAAGATAGGAGATCATTGCTATCATGGTTTATGTGACGTGGGTGCTAGTGTTAGTGCAATACCTCAATCCTTATATGATGAAATCAAAGATGAGATTGCACCTATTGAGATAGAGCCATGTGGGAATTCTTAGGGATGTTGAAGTCTTGTGTGGTAAAACGAAGTATCGTGCTGATTTCTTCGTTCTTGCTACCACCCAAGATAGCTTTTGACCCTTCCTCAATACTGCCAATGCTCATATTGACTATGAGAAGCAGACTATCACTGTTGGTTTTGAAGGTGTGTCACATGAGTTCAATTTCTCCAAGTTTGGTAGACAACCTCATGAAAAGGAGTTGCCTAGTATGGATGAAACTATTGCCTTAGCCTCTATTGTCGTGCCTCCTACTGATCCCTTAGAGCAATACTTGCTTGAGCATGAAAATGATATGCATATGGATGAAAGGGATGAAATAGATAGAGTTGTCTTAGAACAATATCCTATCCTTAACAATAATTTGCGTGTTGAACTGCTTGGGGATCCACCCCCACCAAAGGGTGATCCCGTGTTCGAGCTTAAACAGTTGCCTGATACTCTTAAGTATGCGTATCTTGATGGAAAAAGAGATATATCGTGTTATAATTAGTGCTAGCCTCTCAGAGCAAGAAGAAAAGAAATGACTAAAAACTCTGAGGAAGCACCGTGCTGCTATTGGATATACTCTTGATGATCTTAAGGGCATTACTCCCACTCTATGCCAGCACAAGTATAAAACTGATCCTGATTCCAAACCAGTTGCTGATCATCAAAGGAGATTAAATCCTAAGATGAAAGAGGTAGTAAGAAAAGAAACACTAAAGCTCCTGGAAGCGGGTATTATTTATCCTGTTTCTCATAGTGATTGGGTGAGTCCGGTGCATTGCGTCCCTAAGAAGGGAGGTATTACCGTTGTCCCTAATGATAAGGATGAATTGATCCCACAAAGGATTATTACTGGCTATAGGATGGTGATCGATTTTAGGAAATTGAATAAAGCCACTAGGAAAGATCATTACCCTTTGCCTTTTATCGACCAAATGCTAGAAAGACTATCTAAACACACACACTTCTGCTTTCTAGACGGTTATTCTGGTTTCTCCCAAATACCAGTTGCACAATCTGATCAGGAGAAAACCACTTTCACCTGCCCTTTCGGTACCTTTGCTTATAGACGTATGACTTTTGGATTATGTAATGCACGTGCCACCTTTCAAAGATGTATGATGGCTATATTCTGTGACTTTTGTGAAAAGATTGTTGAGGTTTTCATGGATGACTTCTCCGTTTACGGGTCTTCTTTTGATGATTGCCTCAGCAACCTTGATCGAGTCTTGTAGAGATGTAAAGACACCAATCTTGTCTTGAATTGGGAGAAGTGCCACTTTATGGTTAATGAAGGCATCGTCTTAGGACATAAAATTTCTGAAAGAGGTATTGAAGTCGATAAGGCTAAGGTTGATGCAATCGAGAAAATGCCATACCCCACAGATATCAAAGGTATAAGAAATTTCCTTGGTCATGATGGTTTCTATAGAAAGTTCATTAAAGACTTCTCTAAGATTTCTAGGCCCCTTACCAATCTCTTGCAAAAGGATATTCCTTTTGTTTTAGGCGATGATTGTGAGGAAGCCTTTGAAATACTTAAGAAGGCTTTGATAACTGCACCTATTGTTCAACCACCTGATTGGAACTTACCTTTTGAAATCATGTGTGATGCTAGTGATTATGCTGTTGGTGCTGTCCTGGGGCAAAGAGTTGATAAGAAGTTGAATGTTATTCACTACGCTAGTAAAACTCTAGACAGTGCCCAAAGAAACTATGCTACTACGGAAAAGGAGTTTTTAGGAGTCGTATTTGCATGTGAAAAGTCAGGTCTTACATAGTTGATTCCAAAGTCACTATTCACACTGATCACGCTGCTATTAAGTACCTCATGGAGAAGAAGGACGCTAAACCTAGACTTATCAGAAGGGTTCTCTTGCTACAAGAATTTGATTTGCACGTTGTCGACAGGAAGGGTGCTGATAACCCCGTAGCAGGTAACTTGTCTAGGTTGGAGAACGTTCTTGATGACCCACAACCTATTGATGATAGCTTTCCTAATGAGCAATTGAACGTCATCAATGCTTCACGTAGTGCACCGTGGTATGCTGATTATGCAAACTATATCGTTGGCAAATATATACCTCCTAGTTTCACGTACCAGCAAAAGAATAGATTCTTCTTTGACTAGAGACATTACTTTTGGGATGATCCTCACCTTTATAAGGAAGGAGTAGATGGTGTTATTAGACGTTGTGTACTTGAACATGAACAGGGACAAATCCTACAGAAGTGTCACTCCGAGGCCTACGGAGGACACCATGTGGGAGACAAAACTGCACACAAGGTATTGCAATGAGGTTTCTATTGGCCCACTCTATTCAAGGATGTCCGTAAGTTTGTCTTGTCTTGTGACAAATGTCAAAGAATAGGTAATATCGGTAAACGTTAGGAAATGCCTATGAACTATTCACTTGTCATTGAACCATTTGATATTTGGGGCTTTGATTATATGGGACCTTTTCCAAAATCCAACGGGTATACTCATATCCTAGTTGCTGTTGATTACGTCACTAAGTGGGTAGAAGCTATCCCCACTAGTAGTGCTGATCACAACACCTCTATCAGGCTGCTTAAGGAAGTTATCTTCCCTAGATTTGGAGTCCCTAGATATCTAATGACCGTCGGTGGTTCACATTTCATTCATGGTGCTTTCCGTAAAACGCTTGCTAAGTACGATGTCAACCATAGAATTGCGTCTCCCTATCACCCTCAGTCCAATGGTCAAGTAGAGCTAAGCAATAGAGAGATTAAACTGATTCTGCAAAAGACTGTCAACAGGTCTAGAAAGAATTGGTCTAAGAAGCTAGATGATGCACTGTGGGATTATAGAACTGCCTATAAGAATCCCATGGGCATGTCTCCGTACAAAATGATGTACGGTAAAGCATGTCATCTACCTCTTGAGCTAGAGCATAAAGCTTATTGGGCAATCAAAGAGCTCAACTTTGATTTCTAACTTGCTGGTGAGAAGAGGTTATTTGACATTAGCTCGCTTGATGAATGGAGAACTCAGGCATATGAAAATGCCAAGTTGTTCAAAGAAAAGGTAAAGAGGTGGCATGATAAGAGGATACAGAAGCGTGAGTTCAATGTAGGAGATTATGTCTTGCTATATAATTCTCGTTTAAGATTCTTTGCAGGCAAGCTTCTCTCTAAATGGGAAGGTCCCTATATTGTTGAGGAAGTATATCGTTCCGGTGCTATCAAGATCAACAACATGGAAGGTAATTGTCCGAGAGTGGTAAACGGGCACAGAATCAAGCATTACATCTCAGGTATTCCCATCAATGTTGAGAGCAATATTATCAATACCATAACTCCGGAGGAGTACATAAGGGATATTTATCAGCCTGTTTCAGACTCCGAAAATGAAGAGGTATGTGATTCGGTAAGTGAACCGACTCCAAAACTTTTCCCGTAGCAATTTTCCTCCATTTTGGAATATTTGGAAAAATAGAAAAATTTAAAGTAGTCCGGAAAGTGCACGAGGAGGCGACAAGTCTGATAGGCCTGGCCTACCCCCCTGGCCTGGCCTGGGTGGCTTGTGGCCACCTCGTGCGCCTCTTGGACTTCGTTTTCGTGTGGAGTACTCCTTCTGGTCTGGAAAAAATCATTATATATTCTCCCGAAAGGTCTGACCTGTGTATCACGCAAATTTCCCGCAGAACCAAAACTGTGAGTATGAGTATAGATTTAAATCAATATGGTTGGCTGCAGATTTTAGGATTCCGGAGACTCGTTCATCTTTCCATGATGGAGCACCCATGCCTTGGAAGACGGAGGATCAAACTCATGTTGCAACAACTCCACCACCATCACCTCCAAAGGAAGACAACTGAGCATGGGTATGGGCAATCCCCTTGGCTTGTGCCAAGCTTGGGGGAGTTTCCCCGGTATCGTATCACCATCATATCTTTTGCCTTTACCTTTGTTTTAGTTTGTTCCTTTTCAGTTTTCTCTTTCTAGGAGAATAAAGGTCTTAGTGTTTTAGGCTTGAGTTTTGCCTTGTGTCACCCCCGATGTATATGAGCTCGTGAGCCATATAATAAAGAGTGTCTTAGTTGAAGGGCTTTGCCTCTTGCCATGATCCAAAGAGTGAGAAAGAACAAAAGCATGAAAGATCATGTAGTGATCTTATGGGAAGTGATGGCTTCGCATATAAAAATAATGATGGTTGAAACTTGTTGAGGGTAGACAAACGTAGACCTTGGTCATTGTTGCAATTAATAGGAAGTGATAAAGAAGGAGAGGTTCACATATAAATATATCATCCTTGACACCATCTATGATTGTGAACACTCACTAAACTATTAGATGCCTAGAAGTAGATGTTTGACAAGGCAGACAACATAATGAATTGTGTTTGCTTGGTTCCGAACAATGTTATATGATTAGAGATCCCTTAGCATGTGACGTTTGCTTCCACTTTTTATTAGCCAAAACTCCCGCACCAAGTAGAGATACTACTTGTGCATCCATAAACCTTCAACCCAGTTTTGCCATGAGAGTCTACCATACCTACCTATGGATTGAATAAGATCCCTCAAGTAAGTTGTCATCGGTGCAAGCAATAAAAATTGCTCCCTAATATGTATGATCTATTAGTGTGTGGAAAATAAGCTTTGTACAACCTGTGATGAGGAAGACATAAAAGTGACAGAGTGCATAATAAAGTTCTTTATCACAGGAGGCAATATAAAATGACATTCCTCCGCACTAAGAGGACACGCATCCAAACCTCAAAAGCGCATGACAACCTCTGCTTCCCTCTGCGAAGGGCCTATCTTGTACCTTTACTTTTTTCCCTTGAAAGAGTCATGGTGATCTTCACCAATTCCTTGTTTTGCCTTTATCTTGGCTAACGTCATATGCTAGGGAAAGATCTATATTCATATGTCAACTTGGAGGTAAGTATTCATGAATTATTATTGTTGACATTACCCTTGAGGTAGGCAGTTGGGAGGCAAAACTATAAGCCCCTATCTTTCTCTATGTCCAGCTGAAACTTTGATCTCATGAGTACCACGTGAGTTGTAGCAATTGTAGAGAACGAAAAGATGACTGAGTATGTGGATTTGCTTTACAAGCTCTTGTTTGACTCTTTCTGATGTTGTGATAAATTGCAATTGCTTTAATGACTAAAGGCTATCGGTTGTTACTTCTCGGTAAGGTTCTTGATCCATTCTTTACTTTGTGAAGGAATTGTCACTTTAGCATGAGAGATTAGATGTTGGTATTGTTGTTCTAATCATGATCATGATGCATGCATGTTCGTATCTTGTTTTGTCGACACCTCTCTCCCTAAACATGTGGTCATGTTTATTGATCTAGGCTTTCGCTTGAGGACAAGCGAGGTCTAAGCTTGGGGGAGTTGATATTTATCGCTTCTTGGGCTGTTATTTCACTTCACAGTACAATACTTATGCCTTTTCTCTCTTATTTGGCAAGGTTTACATGAAGAGGGAGAATGCCGGCAGCTGGAATTCTAGCCTGAAAAAGGAGCAAGTTTGAGATAGCTATTCTGCGCAACTCCAAAAGCCATGAAAATCAACGGGGAAATATTTTGGATTTTATGCAAAATATTGGCTGGAAGAAATGCCAGAGGGGCGCCAGCAGGAGGCCACAAGCCTGCCAGGCCCGACCTATCCCCCTGGCTGGGCCTGGGGGTCTTGTGAGCCCCCTGTTGCCCCTCCGGCACTCATCTTTTGCTATATGAAGGGTTTCGTTCCAAAAAAATCAGAAGGAAGTTTTTGGGAGGAGCCGCCGCCGCCACGAGGCGGAACTTGAGCAGAACCAATCTAGAGCTCCGGCACGACGATCCTGCCGGGGAAACTTCCCTTTCGGAGGGGGAAATCATCGCCATCATCATAACCAACACTCCTCTCATCGGAGGGGACTCATCACCATCAACATCTTCATCAACACCATCTCATCTCCAAACCCTAGTTCATCACTTGTAACCAATCTCCATCTCACGACTCCGGTTGGTCTTGTAAGGTTGCTAGTAGTGTTAATTACTCCTTGTAGTTGATGCTAGTTGGATTATTTGGTGGAAGAGTTTATGTTCAGATCTTTGATGCTAGTCATTACCTCTTTGGTCATGAATATTATTATGCTTTGTGAGTAGTTACTTTTCTTCCTGAGGACATGGGATATGTCATGCTAATAGTAGTCATGTGAATTTGGTATTCGTTCGATATTTTGATGCGTTGTATGTTGTTTTTACTCTAGTGGTGTTATGTGAACGTCGACTACATAACACTTCACCATTATTTGGGCCTAGAGGAAGGCATTGGGAAGTAGTAAGTAGATGATGGGTTGCTAGAGTGACAAAAGCTTAAACCCTAGTTTATGCGTTGCTCCGTAAGGGGCTGATTTGGATCCACTAGTTTAATGCTATGGTTAGACTTTGTCTTAACTCTTCTTTCGTAGTTGCGGATGCTTGCGAGAGGGGTTAATCATAAGTGGGATGCTTGTCCAAGTAAGGGCAGTACCCAAGCGCCGGTCCACCCACATATCAAACTATCAAAGTAACGAACGTGAATCATATGAACATGATGAAAACCAGCATGACAGAAATTCCCGTGTGTCCTCGGGAGCGTTTTTCCTCCTATAAGACTTTGTTCAGGCTTGTCCCTTGCTACAAAAGGGATTGGGCCACTTTTCTGCACCGTTGCTACTTTTGTTACTTGTTGCTTGCTACGAATCATCTCACCATACAATCACTTGTTACCGATAATTTCAGTGCTTCCAGATATTACCTTGTTGCAAACCACTTGCCAGATTCTTCTGCTCCCCGTTGGGTGTCGTTCGACACTCTTACTTATTGAAAGGACCACGATAGATCCCCTATACTTGTGGGTCATCATCGACAAGTTCACCAGGTGGATCGAGGCGAGACCCATCAAGAAACCGGACGGCACCACAACCGTCTCGTTCGTCAAAGACTTCACCGCCCGCTACGGCGTCCCCCACAACATCATCACCGACAACGACACCAACTTTGCCAAGGGCGCGATGGTGGTTTACCGCACCAAGGAAGGGATCCGGCTCGACCTTGCATCGATATCCCACCCATAGTCGAACGGCCAGGCGGAGAGGGCGAAGGACCTAATCCTGGCCGGCATCAAGCCGCGACTCATGGTGCCACTCATTCGTTCAGCCAAGTGCTAGATCGAAGAGCTTCCGGCTGTCCTGTGGAGCCTCCGGACCATGCCCAACCGATCAACCGGTTTCACCCCTTTCTTCCTCGTGTGCGGGTCCGAGGCGGTCATCCCCACGGATATCGAGTTCGAATGACCTCGCGTCACCTTGTACACGGAGGCAGACACAAGAGAAGCAAGAGAAGATGGTCTCAACTTACTCGAGTAGGCGCGCGAGCTGGCCATGAGACGATCAGCTATCTAACAGCAGAAGCTGTGGCACTATCAAAGAAAAAGGATCAGGCCCCTCTCCTTCTGCAAGGGGGACCTGGTACTCAGGCGAATCGAACGAACTGCCGGCCAGCACAAGCTATCTTCCCCATGGGAGGGGTCATTCATCATCAGCAAGGTGCTGCACAACAATGCTTACTATCTGATTGATGCCCAAAATCCACAAAAGCGCAAGAGAGACGCCTCCGGCGAGGAGTCGGAGTGCCCATGGAACATGGCGCTCCTTCGTCAGCTCTACTGCTAAGGAAAAAAACCCAGTGTACGTATGTATCCCCTACCCTTTTGGGCTTAATGAATGCAGCGGGTGTCTGATACGTCTCCATCGTTTCTACTTTTCCAAACTCTTTTGCCCTTGTTCTGGACTCTAATTTGCATGATTTGAATGGAACTAACCCGGACTAACGCTGTTTTCAGCAGAATTGCCATGGTGTTGTTTTTGCGCAGAAATAAAAGTTCTCAGAATGACCTGGAAATTTACGAGGATTTTTTGTGGAATATATAAAAAATACTCGCGCAAGAATTACATGGGGACGCAGAGCCAGGAGCCCACAAGCCCAGGAGGCGCGCCCCCCAGGTCGCGCGTGATAGGCTTGTGAGGCCCTCGTGGCTCCGCAACCTCCAACTGCAGCTCTATATATTCTCTCTCGCACAGAAAAAATTAAGAGAGAAGAGTTCATCGTGTTTCACGACACGGAGCCACCGCCACCACCTGTTCTTCCTCTGGAGGGCAGATCTGGAGTCCGTTCTGGGCTCCGGAGAGGGGAAATCGATGCCGCGTCATCACCAACCATCCTTCATCGCCAATTCCATGATGCTCTTCATCGTTCGTGAGTAATCTCATCGTAGGCTTGCTGGACGGTGATGGGTTGGATGAGATCTATCATGTAGTCGAGTTAGTTTTGATGGGGTTTGATCCCTAGTATCCACTATGTTCTAAGATCGATGTTGCTACTACTTTGCTATGCTTAATGCTTGTCACTAGGGCCCGAGTGCCATGATTTCATCAATATATGTGTGTTCTTGATCCTATCATGCAAGTTGCAGTCACCTACTATTAGGTATGACCCGGCAACGGAGTGACAATAACTGGAACCACTCCCGGAGATGACCATAGTATGAGGAGTTCATGTGTTCACTATGTGCTAATGCTTTGTTCCAGTTCTCTATTAAAAGGAGACCTTAATATCCCTTAGTTTCCATTAGGACCCCGCTGCCACGGGAGGGATGGACAATAGATGTCATGCAAGTTCTTTTCCATAAGCACGTATGACTAAATACGGAATACATGCCTATATTACATTGACAAACTGGAGCTAGTAACATATCACCCCATGTTATAACTGTTACGTGATGAATGTCATCCGGCATAATTATCCATCACCGATCCAATTCCTACGACCTTTTCCTACTGGTCCTTTCTAAGTTACTTTACCGCTACTATTGTCACTACTGCTACTGTTACCGCTGCTACCGTTACTATCAGCGCCTTGCTGATGATGAAGGGTCCCTCCCATGGGGAGAAGAGCTTGTGTTGGCCGACCGTTCACTGGATTCTTCTGAGGACCAGGTCCCCTTCTCGAAAAGAGAAGGGCATGATCTTGTTGCTGTGGTAGTTCCTCAGCTTATGTTGGTAGATAGCCGATCGGCTCAGGGCTAGCTCCCATGCCTCCTCAAGTAAATCGATGTCGTGTTCTCTTGCCTCTTTTGCATCTGCCTCCGTGTACAGGGTTACGCGAGGCGAGTCGAACTCGACGTCCGTGGGGATGACCACCTCGGACCCGTAGACGAGGAAGAACGGCGTGAAGACGATTGACCGGTTCGGAGTGGTGCAGAGGCTCCACATCACAGCCGATAGCTCTTTGATCCAGCTGTCGGCTGACTTGAAAAGTGGCACCACGAGTCTTGGCTTGATGCCGGCCAGAATCAAGCTGTTTGCCCTCCCCGCCTGGCCGTTTGATTGCGGGTGAGCAACCGACGCAAGGTCGAGCCGGTTGCCCTCCTTGGCACAGAAGAGTGCAATTGCACCTCTCGCGAAGTCCGTGTCATTGTCGGTGATGATGCTGCGGGGGACGCCATACAGACCGTGATGTCCTTGATGAACCCAACGGCCATGGGACCGTCAAGCTTCTAGATTGGCCTAGCCTCGATCCACTTGGTGAACTTGTCGATGGCTACCAGTAGATGCGTCATTTCGCTACGGGTGGTCCTGAATGGCCCTACCATGTCGAGCCCCCAGACGGCGAAGGGCCATGAGAGGGGATGGTCTTGAGTGACGTAGCCGGCAAGTGGCTTTGCCTGCTGAAGCGTCGGCATCCTTCACACTAGTTGACCAAAGACGTGGCCTCCTTTAATGCCGTGGGCCAGTAGATTCCGTGGCAGAACGCCTTGGCCACCAGGGTTTTAGAGGAGGCATGGTGCCCACACAAGCCCTGATGTATGTCTCTAAGAATTTCCTGTCCTTTCTTTCATTCGACGCACCGTTGAAATACGTCGGTTGCACTGCATCGAACTAGCTATGGTTGATGATGGCGTTGGCGAGAGATCGGCTTTGAATCTGCCGTGCCTCGGCCTCGTCAGATGGGAGCTCACCACAAAGGAGGAAAGCCAGAATGGGCCGAGCCCATGTTGGAGCCATCACGGAAGCCGGTTCCGGCTCCGCTTGAGGGCCAGGGGCAGCCGTAGCCCCCGGGTTTGTCATTGTAGCCCTCGAGATGGAACCGCTTGACTCTGGAATCGGCTTGGTAGCCAGCGTGCCATCAATCTCCATGACGGCCACCGACTTGGAGTTGGGCCGACTAGGCTCAAAGTTCATTGTATCCGGTGACGTTAGTGAAGCCGACAAAGTGGGTCGAGCCGGCGGAGTTGTTGAAGCCGACAGAGCCTCCAGACCTGAAGTTGTCAGGCCGGATGGGTCCGCAGGCACGAAGATTGAGGTCGACTCCGGAGAAGGCTTGATGGATGGCTTGAATAGCTGCTCGAGGGAGACGCCAGCTGGGATCGCTTGCCTGGTGTAGCCGATTTTTGCCAGCATATCCGCCGCCTTGTTGTCCGCTTGAGGGACATGTTTGAATTCGCAACCCTCAAAAGGGTCGCTGAGCCGCTGGATGAGGAAGCGGTAGATGGCCATGTTGGCGTCCCTGGCATCCCATTCGCCAGAGACCTGCTGCACCACGAGGTCGGAGTCGCCAAAGCAAAGAATCCACCGGATACCAATCTCTCTGGCAAGCCGGAGGCCGTGTGCGAGTGCCTCATACTCGGCCATGTTGTTGGAGGCAATGAAGTGGATTTAGATAGTATATTTGAGGTGATCCCCTTTCTCGGATGATAGGACGATGTCGGCTCCCAGCCCGGTCTGCATCTTGGAGCCGTAGAAGTGCATCCGCTAGTGTGTTGAGTGAGGAGGTGATAACCCACAAGTATAGGGGATTGCAACAATTTTTGAGGGTAGAGTATTCAACCCAAATTTATTGATTCGACACAAGGGGAAGCCAAAGAATATTTTCAAGTATTAGCAGTTGAGTTGTCAATTCAACCACACCTGAAAGATTTAGTATCTGCAACAAAGTAATGTAGCAAAGTAGTGTGATAGCAGCAGTCGCAACAGTAACCAGTAGCAGCAAAGTGACAACAATAGCAACAAAGTAACAACAGTAGCAACAGAGTAACAGTAGTAGCAGTGACAACAGTAGCAACAAAGTAACATAGCTAGGACCAGTAGTAAAAGACTCGTAGGCATTGGATCGGTGATGGATGATTATGCCGTATGCTATTCATCATGCAACATTTATAACACGGAGAGATATGTAACTAGCTCTAGTTCGTCAATGTGATGTAGGCACGTATTCCATATGTAGTCATACGTGCTTAGGGAAAAGAACTTGCATGACATCTATTGTCCATCCCTCCCGTGGCAGCGGGGTCCTAATGGAAACTACGGGATATTAAGGTTCTCCTTTTAATAAAGAACCGGACCAACGCATTAACACTTGGTGAATACATGAACTCCTCTTACTACGGTGATCTCCGGAAGTGGTTCCGTCTATTGTCACTCCGGCATGGCACTCGGGCCCTAGTGACAAGCATTAAGCATGGCAAAGTAGTAGCAACATCAATCTCAGAACATAGTGGATACTAGGGATCAATCCCCATCAAAACTAACTCGATTACATGATAGATCTCATCCAACCCATCACCGTCCAGCAAGCCTACGATGAGATTACTCACGAACGGTGAAGAGCATCATGGAATTGGCGATGAAGGAAGGTTGGTGATGACGATGGCAACGATCTCCCCTCTCCGGAGCCCAGAACAGACTCCAGATCTGCCCTCTAGATGAAGAACAGGAGGTGGCGGCGGCTCCGCATCGTAAAACGCGATGAACTCTTCTCTTTGATTTTTTTCCGGACGAAAGAGGCTAAATAGACGTGAGATTGGAGGCGGTGGAGTTTTGTGGGCCCCACAAGCCTGTCAGGCACGGCCAGGGGGGGCGCCAGGTGGGCTTGTGGGCTCCACGCTCCACTTCCTCCGCTGATTCTTGCACCAGTATTTTTTTATATATTCCACAAAAATTCTTCGTAAATTTTCAGGTCATTCCGAGAACTTCTATTTCTGCGCAAAAACAACACCATGGCAATTCTGCTGAAAATAGCGTTAGTCCTGGTTAGTTCCATTCAAATTATGAAAATTAGAGTCCAAAACAAGGGCAAAAGAGTTTGGAAAAGTAGATACGACGGAGACGTATCAACTCCCCCAAGCTTAAAGCCTTGCTTGTCCTCAAGCAATTCAGTTGACAAACTGAAAGAGACGAAAGAAAAACTTTTACGAACTCTGTTTGATCTTGTTGTTGCAACTATGTCTAACTCATATCGAGAATTTTAGCAAGATCACAAGCTAAGCACATAAGCGAATGACATCTAGGTCTCACGGTAAACTCCTATCAATGGCATAATCAACTAGCGAGCAAATAATAATAAATCTCAAACGTCAACACTTCAATCAAAACAATTATGAAGCAGTACGAACATATGGTATCTCGCTAGCTCTTTCTGAGACCGCAAAACATAAATGCAGAGCACCTTCAAAGACCAAGGGCTGACTAAACATTGTAATTCAAGACAAAGAAGATCAAGTGACAGTCATACTCAATCACTGTTAAAAGCAAATCATAAAAATGACATAGGTGCTCTCTAATTGGTGCTTTTATAAGAGGAGGATGACTCAACAGGAACATAAATAGACAGGCCCTTCACAGAGGGAAGCATTGATTTGCAGAGGTGCCAGAGCTCAAGCTTTGAAAACAGAGATAATAATTTTGGGTGGCATGCTTTCATTGTCAACGCAATGACTAAGAGTTTTCACCATCTTCCACGCTACACATGCTATAGGCAGTTCCCAAACAGAAAAGTAAAGTTTTGACTACCCCACCACCAATCAATCACACTCCACGACTAGCCGAATCCTCGGGTGCCGTCCATACCAACATCAATCCACAGGGAGTTTTGTTTGGAATTATCTTTCGATTTGAGCATGGAACCGGGCGTTCCAATTACCGGCCCCTTTCTCGTGAGTGATAGTGAATAAACACATATCGAGGATAACACGCCTAGCATGGAAGATACTGATAGCCCCCTGTCACCACATGAGCGGTTCGAGGATGCAAAACAGATTATTTCTTGAAGGTTTAGAGAGTGGCACATGCAAATTTACTTGGAACGGCAAGTAGATAGCGCATATAGGTAGGTACGATGGACTCATGTGGAGCAACTTTGGGTTTATGGAAGTGGATGCACAAGATATTCCCGCTTAGTACAAGTGAAGGCTAGAAAAAGACTGGGAAGCGACCAACTAGAGAGCGACAACAGTCATAAAAATGCATTGAGATTAACTAACATTGAGTGCAAGGATGAGTAGGACATAAATCACCATGAACATGAATATCATAGAGGCTATGTTGATTTTGTTTCAACTACATGCGTGAACATGTGCCAAGTCAAGTCACTTGAATCATTCAAAGGAGGATACCATCCTATCATACTACATCATAGTCATCTCAAGGTTCATGTTGGCATCCAAGATAAACCGTTATAAGCTCCTAGCTAATTAAGCATGGCATCAGAAACTATGATCTCTAAGTTGTAATTGCAAACATGTTTCTCTCGCAACAAAGCTGAATCAGGAACGATGAGCTAGTCATATTTACAAAACCAAAATAGATCGAGTTCATACCAGCTTTTCCAGGCTCAGTCACTTCATCATATATCGTCATTATTGCCTTTCACTTGCATGACCGAACGATGCGAACAATAATAAGCGTGCTCGTGCATTGGACTACGCTGGAATCTGCAAGCAAACACAAAGGAGAAGACAAAGTAATATGGCTCTTTAACAGATAAACAGATATGCATGCGAGAGCCACTAAACATTGTAACCATGGTCTTCTACCTTGACCCAAACAAAAAGAAAACTATTTACACGGGAAAGATCCCAACAAGCAAAAGAAGAAAAATAAAATCTTTTTGGGTTTTCTCAAACTAGACAGACACATGAAAAGAAAACAAGAAAAAGAAAATAAACTAGCATGGATGATACAGTGGCAAAGTGTGAACACCGACAAACAAAGTGAAAGCGTAAGCAAGAATGTAAAGTCGGTGAGAAACACGTACTCCCCCAAGCTTAGGCTTTTGGCCTAAGTTGGTCTACTCCCATGGATGGTCCGGGCGATACTCAAAATCATAATGGGGATTATACGGGAGCGCTACAGCCACTGCCTGAATAGCTACCTCACAGAGGCGAGCAGCCTTTGCCTCCCTCTCATACTCCTCTGCCTCTCCTCTTGTTATGTAATATCTCCGTTTTACCTGAAAGTCAAAGAAGGCAGGAGCAGGAAGGGTAATATGGAAAACTCGCTGACGGTTAAATATTAAACGGTATAGGAGGGATTCATCATCCCTCTCAAGGAGCTGGTAGCGTGTCAAAGCGACGCGGTCAAGGAAAGCTGTATGGAGCGGGCGATCTCCTTCTCGGATGGGTACTCCAAGAAAATTTGCTATGCGAGTGGCATAGATCCCACCAAAGAAGTCCCCTTCATTAGCATTATTATTCAGCCTCCTTGCTATTATAGGTCCCATGTTGAAACTTCTATCACCCGTTACTGCGCTCTTAAGAATACTAAGGTCTGGTACGCAGAGGTGACAATGCTCAATCTTGCCATTAATGCATCTGCCTATGAAGAGGGCAAAGTAATGCAAGGCAGGAAAATGAATGCTCCCCATGGTAGCGTGCGTAATATCTCTAGTTTCTCCAACAGTTATACCAGAGAAAAAATCTCTAACCGAAGATTTAGGAGGATCATTGAGACTACCCCAAATAGGTATCTTGCGAATTCTATTGAAATCCTCTAAATCCATGGTATACGATTTGTCATAGAGATCAAACAGTACAGATGTATCACGGTCAACTGAAAATTTGAATCTACGAACAAAAGAGGTTGTGAGAGCAACATACTGTTCACATTTATTGGAGATGAATTCTTCGAGTCCGACGTTGTGAACAAGTGTATCAAACTCGTCTTTGAAACATGCCTCAATCATGAATTCATCAGAAGGCCATTCACATGGTTGTACCTGTGTGTTCCTTGGTTTGTAAGGATCGGGCTCCCGAATCGCAAGACGGGGACCTCTCTTGCTTGAGGAACCACCATGATAGTTTCTCCCGAACATCTTCCTCTTCTGAAATTTTCACTGACCCAAAAACAAGTGAACAAGGCTCAACTAAACTCGTAGCAACTACTCTCACAAGTCCCTAGAGGCCATATTACGCATCAAAACTAAAAGGGACCAGCTAAAATTAGCATGCAAAGCTAGAGAACATGGTCACCAAGGCAGCAAAAATACGCGAAGTATAAGGGACTAGAACAAAACCTAGTTGGACCAATGGAGGAGTCACTTAGCAAGGAGTAATTTCCCCAAAACAGTTCGGAGAATGGTACTTTACACAAGGAGATCGAAAATCCCAGCAAGAAGAGCAAGAACACGAGTCTGAGCTGCGAAACGATTTTTTTTGGAGATAGGAGAAGCAGATGGGAGCTAGAATGAGTGGAGGGGGGTGCACGTGGGCCCCACAAGCCTGGTAGGCGCGACCAGGGGGGTACCCGCGCCTCCAGGGCTTCTGGCCCACTGGTGCAGCCCCCAAACTAGCTCTTCGTCTCAGTATTTTTCAAAAAATCCAGAAAAAATCATACTTGATTTTCAGGACATTCGGAGAACTTTTATTTTCGGGGTACTTTTCTACGGGACGCTAAAATAGAAAACAAGGAAAACTAAACTAAACCTATCATTTTTCTTCTAAGCAATCGAAGGTGAAAGCTTGGAACACAGGTTTGTGACTCCTCGATTCATCCATCTCATGGTCATCGAAAGAAATCCGTCAATGAGGTTGATCAAGTCTCCTTGACATACTTTTTCGAATTGCAAAAGAGAACGGAGAATTTTTGAATAGTCACTAGGTTACCTCAATGGGGATGTGTATCTCCCCAACAAGCAAATCATACTTCATCTTAACAAGAGGAATAGGGCATTCAACGCTCCCAATAAGAATCAATGAAGTTTTTTCGATAGCATTGATGCAATGTACTCGATATTGTTTCTTCGGAAAGTGCACCGTATGCTCATTACCATTGACATGGAAAGTGACATTGCCTTTGTTGCAATCTATAACAACCCCTGAAGTGATTAAAAAGGGTCTTCCAAGGATGACCGCCATGGCATCATCCTCAGGAATATCCAGAATAACAAAGTCCGTTAAGATAGTAACGTTAGCAACGACAACAGGCACATCCTCGCAAATTCCGATAGGGAAAGCAGTTGATTTGTCGGCCATTTGCAGAGAGATTTTAGTGGGTGTCAACTTATCCAGTTCAAGTCTACGATAAAGAGAGAGGCATAACACTAACACCGGCTCCAAGGTCACATAAAGCAGTTCTAACGTAGTTTCCCTTAATGGAGCAAGGTATAGTGGGCACTCCGGGATCACCTAGTTTCTTAGGAGTTCCACCCTTGAAGGTATAATTAGCGAGCATGGTGGAAATCTCAACCTCAGGTATCCTCCTCTTATTAGTCATAGTATCCTTCATGTACTTAGAATACAGAGACATTTTGAGCATATCTGTCAAACGCATTTGCAGAAAGACAGGTCTAATCATTTCAACAAATCTCTCAAAATCCTCATCATCCTTTTTCTTGGATGGTTTGGGAGGAAAGGGCATGCGTTTTTGAACCCATGGTTCCCTTCCTTTACCTTGCTTCCTAGCAGTGAAGTCATTCTTATCGTATCTCTTATTCTTAGGCTGTGGGTTATCAAGATCAACAAGTTCAATCTCCACATCCTTATCATTGCTAGGTTGAGCATCAACATGAACATCACTATCGATATTATCATTAGGCTCATGTTCATCACCAGATTGTGTTTCAGCATCAGAAACATAGACATCGTTTGGACTCTCAGGTGTAGCAGCAACAGGGTTGGTAGCGTGCAAATCCCTATTGATAAGGATGACTAGGTGCATCAGCGCTAACTCCTTGAGAATATTGTTCAATTCGCTTAGGATGACCCTAAGGATACAAATGTTCCTGAGTCATTCTACCGCCTCTAGTAACGACTCTGACAGAATTGTCATTCAACTCATTGAGCAAATCATTTTGAGCCTTTAGTACTTGTTCTACCTGAGTAGTAACCATAGAGGCATATTTACTTAGGAGCTTCAGATCATTGACATTTCTGTCCACACAAGCACTTAAATGACTAAGCATACGAGCATTATGTTCCAATTGTCTGCTAACATAATCATTGAAACTATGTTGTTTGGCAACAAAGTTATCAAATTCATCCAGGCATAAGCTAGCAGGTTTATCAAAAGGAATATCACTCTCATAAAACCTACACAGAGAATTTACTTCTACTACGTGTATCGGGTTATTAAGACCATGGATCTCTTCGATAGGTGGTAGATTTTTTGACATCTTCGGATTTAATGCCTTTTTCTTTCATAGATTTCTTAGCTTCTTGCATATCTTCAGGACTGAGGAATAGAATGCCTATTTTCTTCGGAGTTGGCTTAGGAGGTGGTTCGGGAATAGTCCAAGAATTCTCATTGCACAAGATATTATTCAATAGGATCTCAGCTTCTTCTACAGTTCGTTCCCTAAAAACACAACTAGCACAACTATCTAGGTGGTCTCTAGAAGCATCGGTAAGTCCATTATAGAAGATATCAAGTATTACATTCTTCTCAAGAGGGTAATCAGGCAAAGCATTCAGTAGCTGGTTGAGCCTCCCCCAAGCTTGTGGGAGACTCTCTTCTTCAGCTTGAGCAAAGTTATATATTTCCTGCAAGGCAGCTTGCTTCTTATGGGCAGGGAAATATTTCTCAGAGAAGTAGTAGATCATATCCTGGGGGCTACGCACACAACCAGGAGCAAGAGAAGTGAACCAAGTCTTAGCATCATCCTTTAGCAAGAAAGGAAACAACTTGAGGATATAGTAGTGGTGAATCTTTTCCTCGCTAGTGACTAGGGTGGCTATATCATGCAGTTTGGTAAGATGGGCTACAACCGTTTCAGACTCATAACCGTGAAAAGGATCAGATTCGACCAGAGTGATTAACTCAGGGTCGACAAAGAATTCATAATCCTTATCGGTCACAAAGATAGGCGAAGTAGCAAACTTCGGGTCGTATTTCATCCTAGCGTTCAGAGATTTTTATTTCCACTTGAGCAGTAATTTCTCAACATCATAGCTATCCTTACAAGCAAGAAAGTCCTCAGCTATCTCTCCCTCCATAACATAACACTCAGGCATATCACGCAATTCATGTCTAGGAGAGCTAGTTCTAGCAGGCAAAATAGCAGGTTCTACTTCAATAGTATCAGCAGTTTCAGAAGTATCATCACATCTAGCAGCTACTCTAGCAATTTTTGCATCAAGGAATGCACCTAGTGGCAAAGGAGTATCAAGCATAACATCATCATAAGCATCATGGGCAACAGAAGTAGCATCATCAAGCATAGGCGACATATCAAGATTTCTAGCAGGAGGTGGTGTCTCAAACTTACTCATAACAAAAGGTGAATCAAGTGCAGAGCTAGATGGCAGTTCCTTACCTGTCCTCGTAGTTGAGGGCAAGACTTTAGTTCTTGGATCTTCCGGATTCCTCATAGTGATCAGCAAACGTAAATCCCAAGTGACTCAAAGCATATAGCTATGCTTCCTCGGCAACAGCGCCAGAAAATAGCACGTTGACGGGAGAATATTCTTGACTTGGCTTCCCTGGCAACGGCGCCAGGAAATAGTCTTGATAACCCACAAGTAAAGGGGATCGCAACAGTTTTCGAGGGTAGAGTATTCAACCCAAATTTATTAATTCGACACAAGGGGAAGCCAAAGAATATTCTCAAGTATTAGCAGTTGAGTTGTCAATTCAACCACACCTGCAAGATTTAGTATCTACAGCAAAGTAACGTAGCAAAGTAGTGTGATAGTAGGAGTAGCAACAGTAACCAGTAGCAGCAAAGTGACAGCAGTAGCAGCAAAGTAACATCAGTAGCAACAGAGTAACAGTAGCAGCAGTGATAGTAGTAGCAACAAAGGAACGTAGCAAGGACCAGTAGTAAAAGACTCGTAGGCATTGGATCGGTGATGGATGATTATGCCAGATGCTATTCATCATGCAACAGTTATAACACGGAGAGATATGTAACTAGCTCCAGTTCGTCAATGTCATGTAGGCATGTATTCTGTATATAGTCATACGTGCTTAGGGAAAAGAACTTGCATGACATCTATTGTCCACCCCTCCCGTGGCAGCGGGGTCCTAATGGAAACTACAGGATATTAAGGTTCTCCTTTTAATAAAGAACCGGACCAACACATTAACACTTCGTGAATACATGAACTCCTCATACTATAGTCATCTCCGGGAGTGGTTTCGGCTATTGTCACTCCGGGGTTGCTGGGTCATAACACATAGTAGGTGACTACAACTTGCAAGATAGGATCTAGAACACACATATATTGACGAGAACATAATAGGTTCAGATCTGAAATCATGGCACTCGGGCCCTAGTGACAAGCATTAAGCATGGCAAAGTAGTAGCAACATCAATCTCAAAACATAGTGGATACTAGGGATCAATCCCCATCAAAACTAACTCGATTACATGATAGATCTCATCCAACCCATCACCGTCCAGCAAGCCTACGATGAGATTACTCACGAACGGTGAAGAGCATCATGGAATTGGCGATGAAGAAAGGTTGGTGATGACGATGGCGATGATCTCCCCTCTCCGAAGCCCAGAACGGACTCCAGATCTGCCCTCCAGATGAATAACAGGAGGTGGCGGCGCTTCCATATTGTAAAATGCGATGAACTCTTCTCCTTGATTTTTTTCCGGACGAAAGAGGCTAAATAGACCTGAGATTGGAGGCGGTGGAATTTTGTGGGCCCCACAAGCCTGCCACGCGCGACCAGGGGGGCGCGCCTGGTGGGCTGGAGGGCTCCACTCTCCACTTCCTCCGCTGATTCTTGCGCTAGTATTTTTTATATATTCCATAAAAATTCTTCGTAAATTTTCAGGTCATTCCGAGAACTTTTATTTCTGACCAAAAACAACACCATGGCAATTCTGCTGAAAACAACGTTAGTCCGGGTTCGTTCCATTCAAATCATGGAAATTAGAGTCCAAAACAAGGGCAAAAGAGTTCGGAAAAGTAGATACGACTGAGAGGTATCACGATGCGGCAACAACAACTGGGTCGTGGCCTAGTCGGCGAGGAAATCAACCACCACGTGGGACTTGATGGCGGTGCATGACTCGTTGAATATGTCGTGGTCGGCCATCGGGATGGACCACTTGGCGATCCGGCCGGTGGCGTCACGGTTGCCCATAATTTCTGAAAGTGGAGCCTTGCTCACCACCGTGATGGTGTGCTCCTAGAAGTAATGCTTCAGCTTCTTGGCGGCATAGTACACGCCATATCACATCTAATGATAGTGGGGGTAGTTCTGCTTGGTAGTGGAGAGGATCTCACTCAGACAATAGACAGGGCGCTGAACTGGCAGCACCCTGCCCTCCTCCGGTAGCTCCACCACAAAGACGTCACTAACCACGCGCGTAGTTGCCCTGGTGTATGAGCAGTGGCTCTCTCTAAGCCGGTGCGTCCAAGACAGGTGTGATGGAGATCACACACTTGAGGTTGCGAAAGGCTTCGCCCGCCTGATCATTCCACTCGAACTTGGTGGTCGTCTTCATCAGCTGGTAGAGTGGTAGCGCCTTCTCACCCAGCTAGCTGGCGAGCCGACTGAGGGAGGCTAAGCAGCCGGTGAAATTTTGGACGTCGAGGAGTCGAGTCGGCCATGCGCTCGATGATTCTGATCTTCTCTAGGTTGCCCTAGATGCCACGCGCCGACATGAAGAATCCCAGGAGTTTGCCGGTTGGAACTTCAAAGACACACTTTTCCGGATTGAGCCAGATCTTGTACTCGCGTGGGTTGGAGAAGGTCTCCCGCAAATCGTCAAGTAGACTAAAATGCTTTTTGGTGTTGACAACGATGTTGTCGATGTAGATGTGTATGTTCCTACCGATTTGCGGTAGGAGGCATTGCTGCATGCAACGCTGGAAGGTGGCGCTTGCATTCTTCACGCTGAACGCCATTATCGTGTAGCAGTAGGCTCCAAATCTTGATCTAGTGGTTGCCGGAATAGGCATCCAAAAAGGAGAGCAAATCGCAGCCGGCCGTGGAGTCAATCACTTGATCTATCTGTGTCAAGGCGAATGGGCCTTGGGACATGCCTTATTCTGGATTGTGTAGTCGATACACATGCGCCATGTCTTGTTCTTCTTCAACACTAGGACTGGGTTGGCCAGCCAGTCCGGGTGGAAAACTTCCATGATGAAGCCGGCTGCAAGCAGTCGGGCAATCTCTTCTCCTATCGTGCGTCGCTTCCTCTCAGCGAACCGGTGCAAAGGTTGTTTGACCGGCTTTGCATCCGGCCACACATGAAGCTTTTGATCAATGTACTTGCTCGGGACTCCTGACATGTCCTTGGGGGACCATGCAAAGATGTCTCAATTCTCACGGAGGAAGTCGACGAGCTCTCCTTCCTATTTGGGGCTGAGGTTAGAGCCGATCGTGACACACTGCTTGGGGTTGGCTGGGTCGAGTGGCACCTGCTTGGTGTCCTTGGACGGCTCAAACGAGGCCTCACTGGCTGGCTGGGATGGGGGACTCGGCACGGTCGGCTACTCGGTGGCCTGAGCCACGAGCCGGTCGAGCTGCCTCTTTTCCTTCGCAATCACCAGCGCCTCGGTTAGCTGGTTGCTGTCGCGCACGCACTCGACCGACTTCTTGTAGTCGCCAGCAACGGTGATAATGCCCTTGGGCCCAGGCATCTTCATCCTTAGTGAGGCGTCGTGAGCGATCGCCATGAACTTGGCGAGTGCCGGCCTGCCCAGTAGCGTGTGGTAGGGGCTGTCGAGGTCCACTACTCGAACCATATCGGCTCGCGGCAAAAGTGGGCCTTGTCTCCAAAGAGGACTTCTGATGACCCACAAGTATAGGGGATCTATCGTAGTCCTTTTGATAAGTAAGAGTGTCGAACCCAACGAGGAGCACAAGGATCTGACAAGTGGTTTTCAGCAAGGTAATATCTGCAAGCACTGAAATTATCGGTAACAAGTAGTTGTGTGGTGAGATGATTCGTAGCAAGTAGCAAGTAACAAAAGTAACAACGGTGCAGAAAACTGGCCCAATCCCTTTTGTAGCAAGGGCCAATCCTGGAAAAATTCTTATAGGAGGTAGCTAGTTTTCATCAAGTTCATATGATTCACGTTCGCTACTTTCATAGTTTGATATGTGGGTGGACCGACGCTTGGGTACTGCCCTTAATTGGACAAGCATCCCACTTATGATTAACCCCTCTCGCAAGCATCCGCAACTACGAAAGAAGAATAAAGACAAAGTCTAACCATAGCATTAAACTAGTGGATCCAAATCAGCCCCTTGCGAAGCAACGCATAAACTAGGGTTTAAGCTTCTGTCACTCTAGCAACCCGTCATCTACTTACGACTTCCCCATGCCTTCCTCTAGGCCCAAATAATGGTGAAGTGTTATGTAGTCGACGTTCACATAACACCACTAGAGTAAAAACAACATACAACACATCAAAATATCGAACGAATACCAAATTCACATGACTACTTATAGCATGACTTATCCCATGTCCTCAGGAACAAAAGTAACTACTCACAAAGCATAATAATATTCATGACCAGAGAGGTAATGAATAGCATCAAGGATCTGAACATATAATCTTCCACCAAGTAATCCAACTAGCATCAACTACAAAGAGTAATTAACACTACTAGCAACCTTACAAGTACCAATCGGAGTCGCGAGACGGAGATTGGTTACAAGAGATGAACTAGGGTTTGGAGATGAGATGGTACTGATAAAGAGGTTGATGGTGATGAGTCCCCTCCGATGAGAGGAGTGTTGGTGATGATGATGGCGACGATTTCCCCCTCCGGGAGGGAAGTTCCCCCTGCAGGATCGTCCTGCCGGAGCTCTAGATTGGTTCTGCTCAAGTTCCTCCTCGTGGCGGCGACGAATCCTTCGAAAAACGTCCTCCTGATTTTTTCTGGAACAAAACCCTTCTTTTAGAAAAAGAGGGGGGGGGCAGAGGGCCAGATGGGGGCCCACAAGCCCCCTAGGCGCGGCCAGGGGGAGGCCGCGCCTAGCAGGCTTGTGGCCTCCTGCTAGCGCCCCTCTGGTACTTCTTCGGCCCAGTATTTTTTATAAATCCCAAAAAAATCCTAGTTGATTTTGACGGCTTTTGGAGTTGCGCAGAATAGGTATCTCAAACTTGCTCCTTTTTTAGTCTAGAATTCCAGCTGCCGACATTCTCACTCTTCATGTAAACCTTGCAAAATAAGAGAGAAAATGCATAAGTATTGTACGTGAAGTGTAATAACAGCCCAAAAAGCGATAAATATCAACATGAAAGCATGATGCAAAATGGACGTATCAACTCCCCCAAGCTTAGACCTCGCTTGTGCTCAAGCGAAAGCCGAGATAAATAAACATGCCCACATGTTTAGGGAGAGAGGTGTCGACAAAACAAGATACGAACATGAAGGCATCATGATCATTGTTAGAACAGCAATACCATCATATGAACTCTTATGCTAAAGTGATAATTCCTTCACAAAGTAAAGTATGGATCAAAAGCCTTGCCGAGAATTAACAAACGATAACCTTTAGTCACTGAAGCAATTTGAATTTATCACAACATCGAAAAGTGTCAAATAAGAGCTTGTAAAGCAAATCCACATACTCAATCATCTTTTTGTCTTCTACAATTGCTACAACTCACATGGTACTCACGAGATCAAAGTTTCAGTCGAACACAGAGAAAGATAGGGGCTTATAGTTTTGCCTCCCAACTATTTACCTCAAGGGTAATGTCAACAGTAATAATTCATGAATACTTACTTCCAAGTTGACATATGAATATAGATCTGCCCCTAGCATATGACGTTAGCCAATGATAAAGGCGAAATAAGGAATTGGTGTAGATCACCATGACTCTTTCAAGGGCAAAAATTAAAGGTACAAGGTAGGCCCTTCGTAGAGGGAAGCAGAGGTTGTCATGCGCTTTCGAGGTTTGGATGTGTGTCCTCTTAGTGTGAAGGAACGTCACTTTATATTGCCTCCTGTGATAAAGAACTTTATTATGCAGTCCGTCGCTTTTATGTCTTCCTCATCACAGGTTTGTACAAAGCTTATTTTCCACACACTAATAGATCATACATATTAGGGAGCAATTTTTATTGCTTGCACCGATGACAACTTACTTTAGGGATCTTATTCAATCCATAGGTAGGTATGGTCGACTCTCATTGCAAAACTGGGTTGAAGGTTTATGGATGCACAAGTAGTATCTCTACTTGGTGCGGGATTTTTTGCTAATATGAGGTGGAAGCAATCGTCATATGCTAAAGGATATCTAGTCATATAACATTGTTCAGAACCAAGAAAATACATTTCATTATGTTGTCTTCCTTGTCCAACATCTACTTCTAAGCATGTAATAGTTTAGTGAGTGTTCACAATCATAGATGGTGTCCAAGATGATATATTTATATGTGAACCTCTCCTTATCTATCACTTCCTATTAATTGCAACAATGACAAAGGTCTACGTTTGTCTACCGTCAACAAGTTTCAATCATCATTCTTTTTATATGTGAAGCCATCACTTCCCATAAGATCATGACATGATCTTTCATGATTTTGTTCTTTTCATTCTCTTGATCATGGCATGAGGCATGGCCCTTAACTAAGACACTCTTTATTATATGGCTCACGAGCTCGAATACATCGGGGGTGACACAAAGCAAAACTCAAGCCTAAAACACTAAGACCTTTATTCTACTAGAGAAAGATAAAACCAGAAAGGAACAAACTAAAAGAAAGGTAAAGGCAAAACTCCCCCATGCTTGGCACAAGCCATGGGGATTGCCCATACACGTGTTTAGTTGTCTTACTTTGGAGGTGATGGCAGTGGAGTTGTTTTGTCCTTCGATTCCAAGAGGGCCATCAATCTTTGATTTATACCTTGGAGATCTGTGATATGTTTCTCCAGCAAAACAACTTCACGAGTGAGATAAGTATTGCGAACACGAGTTGTTTCATAAAACCTCAAGAGTTCAACCAAGGATGGAGACAGTAGGTGGAGGTAGGGTTGGAGGAAATCCAGTTCTTCAACTTCTTCCTTGTTGAACACAGATTGTACTTCGTCCCACGCCTGATTCTTCTCCTTAGTTTTGCTCTTAGCTTCCGTGTCTTCCACTCGTTCCAGATCAGCATCTACTTCTTCATAGACTTGAGGGAAATTTTTCTCCCTGACAGATTCCTGAGACGGCATCCTTGCTCTAAATCCATGGCAGAAAATAGGCTCGAAACTAAAATAGAGGAAATTTGCGTGATACGAGGGTCAGACCTTTCGGGAGAATATATAATGATTTTTTCCAGACCAGAAGGAGTAGTCCGCAAGAAAACAGAGTCCGGGAGGCACACGAGGTGGCCACAAGCCCCCCCAGGCACGGCCAGGGGGTGGCCCGCGCCTGGCAGGCTTGTCGCCTCCTCGTGCGCTTTCCGGACTACTTCAATATTTTCTATTTTTAAAAAAATTCCAAAACGGAGAAAAATTCCTATTGGAAAAGTTTTGGAGTTTGTTTACTTACCGAATCACATACCTCTTCATTTTCGGAGTCTGAAACAGGCTGATAAATATCTCTTATGTACTCCTCCAGAGTTATGGTATTGATAATATTGCCTTCAACATTTATGGGAGTACGTGAGATATAATGCTTGATTCTATGCCCATTTACCACTCTTGGAAAATTACCTTTCGTGTTGTTGATCTTGATAGCACTGGAACGATATACTTCCTCAACAATGTAAGGACCTTCCCATTTAGAGAGAATCTTGCCTCCAAAAAATCTTAAACGAGAATTATATAGCAAGACATAATCACCTACATTGAACTCACGTTTCTGTATCCTTTTATCATGCCACCTCTTAACCTTTTCTTTGAACAACTTGGCATTCTCATATGCCTGAGTTGTCCACTCATCAAGTGAGCTAATGTCAAATAACCTCTTCTCACCAGCAAGTTTGAAATCAAAGTTGAGCTCTTTGATTGGCCAATAAGCCTTATGCTCTAGCTCAAGAGATAAATGACTTGCTTTACCGTACACCATTTTGTACGGAGACATGCCCATGGGATTCTTATAGACAGTTCTATAAGCCCATAGTGCATCATCGATCTTCTTAGACCAATTCTTTCTAGACCTATTGACAGTCTTTTTCAGAATTAGTTTAATCTCTCTATTGATTAGCTCTACTTGACCACTGGACTGAGGGTGATAGGGAGAAGCAATTCTATGATTGACATCATACTTAGCAAGCATTTTATGGAAAGCACCATGAATGAAATGTGAACCACCGTCGGTCATTAGATATCTAGGGACTCCAAATCTAGGGAAAATAACTTCTTTAAGCATCCTGATAGAGGTGTTGTGATCAGCACTACTAGTTGGGATAGCTTCTACCCACTTAGTGACGTAATCAACATAAACTAGGATATGAGTACACCCGTTGGATTTTGGAAAATGTCCCATATAATCAAAGCCCCAAACATCAAATGGTTCAATGACAAGTGAATAATTCATAGGCATTTCTTGACGTTTACTGATATTACCTATTCTTTCGCATTCGTCACAAGACAAGACAAACTTACAACATCCTTGAAGAGAGTGGGCCAATAGAAACCTGATTGCAATACCTTGTGTGTAGTTCTATCTCCCGCATGGTGTCCTCCGTAGGCCTGGGAGTGACACTTCTGTAGGATCTGTCTGTGTTCATGTTCAGGTACACAATGATACGTCTCAAACGTATCTATAATTTTTGATGGTTTCATGCTGTTATCTTGTCATCTTTGGATGTTTTATGTACCTTTTATATCTTTTTGGGACTAACTTATTAATTCAGTGCCAAGTGCCAGTTCCTTTTTTTCTGTGTTTTTGGCTCTTTTCAGATCTGTTTTTGGAACGGAGTCCAAGCGGAATAAAATCCCCGAAATGTTTTTTTTCCCGAACGGAAGCAGATCAGGGGGCTTGTGGGCCAAGCCAGGAGGGCTATAGGGAGCCCATAAGCCCCCACTCCGCCACCAGGGGGGCGGCGGTGGGCAGGCTTGTGGCCTCCCTGGCGCCCCCTAACCTAGATCTTGCGCATATATATTCCCTAAAAATCAGAAAAAAATCAAGGGATCCACGAAAATACTTTACAGCCGCCGCAAGCTTCCGTTTCCGCGAGATCTCATCTGGAGACCCTTCCCAGTGCCCCGTCGGAGGGGACTTTGGAGTTGGAGGGCTTCTACATCAACATCATCGCCCCTCCAATGACTCGTGAGTAGTTCACTTCAGACCTACGGGTCCGTAGTTAGTAGCTAGATGGCTTCTTCTCTCTCTTGGATCTTCAATACAAAGTTCTCCATGATCTTCATGGAGATCTATCCGATGTAATCTTCTTTTGCGGTGTGTTTGTCGAGATCGGATGAACTGTGGATTTGTGATCAGATTATCTATGGTATATATTTGAGTCTTTGCTGATTTCTTATATGCATGATTTGATATCCTTGTAAGTCTCTCTGAGTCTTGGGTTTTGTTTGGCCAACTAGATCTATGATTCTTGCAATGGGAGAAGTGCTTGGTTTTGGGTTCTTACCGTGTAGTGACCTTTCCCCGTGACAGTAGGGGCATCAAGGCACACATCGTGTAGTTGCCATCAAGGGTAACAAGGTGGGCTCTGTCGTACATATGAGATTGTCCATCTACATCATGTCATCTTGCTTAAGGCGTTACTCTGTTCTTTTGTACTTAATACACTAGATGCATGCTGGATAGCGGTCGACGCGTGGAGTAATAGTAGTAGATGCAGAAAGTATCGGTCTACTTGTTTTGGACGTGATGCCTATAGATATAATCATTGCCATAGATGACATCACGACTTTGCGCAGTTCTATCAATTGCTCGACAGTAATTTGTTCACCCACCGTCTACTTGCTTTCATGAGAGAAGCCACTAGTAAACACTACGGCCCCGGGGTCTATTCACACCTATCGTTTCCACTTCCTCTTTTACTTTGCTTTGTTACTTTGTTGCTTTCAGTTCTCACTTGGTGAACAATCTATAAGGGATTGACAACCCCTTCATAGCGTTGGGAGCAGCTTTTTGTGTTTGTGCAGGCACTTGTGATACTCCTTCACTGGATCGATACCTTGGTTCTCAAACTGAGGAAAATACTTACCACCGCTGTGCTACATCACCCTTTCTGCTTCGAGGGAACACCAATGCAAGGCTCCAAGTCCACGGGGGAAATCCTTTCCATATTTGCCTTGGAAGTCCCTTAAGGCGTAGCCGTAGCAGAAGGATTCCTGGTGCCGTTCCTGAGGAGTATCAAGCAACACTCCTATTTCTGGTGCCGTTGGAAGGTCTTTTGTTGCAGTAGCAGAAGTATTTCTGGCGCCATTGCCGGGGAGGAGAGATCTATCCAAGTAGGTCTCACAAACTCATCTCTTGCATTTACTTTTTTGCCAGTTGCCTCTCGGTTTCCTCTCCCCCACTTCACATTTGCCGTTTTGGTTTACCTTTCTCCTTTGCCGTTTTCTTTTGCCCGTTTCACTCTCTCTTCCTGCTCGTTTGTGTGTGAGATAGTCCATCTATGGCTAGACCCACCACTCCAAATGATACTCCTGAGAATGAAATCCTCAATTTCAAGCAGAATGAGGAAGAAAATTTAAAGGATGCTTGGTACAGGATTTGCAATGCTCCAAGTAGATCTACTCGTAAGCAATCCACTACCGTCCTCCTTCGCAGTTTCTATGTTGGGATTTCACCTTGGAATAGGTACATCCTTGATATAATTGTAGGCGGGAATTTTTTGGGGAGCCATACTGTTGACTCCTATGGAGCTATCATGATTTTGGTAGGCTCACCCCCGCTCATGGTTAATGGAACTACCTTGACCTTGGAACATGTGATGCAAAAGCTTGACGCTATTGAAAACAAAATTTCCACAGTTGAACTTATTGAGGGTTTGGACAGAAAGATCCACAATCAAATTACTCAGTACTGATCCAAAGTGGGAAATTTTTTGAAAAATTTAAGGGAGAAGGAACTTATAGTTAATGATTCTTCTAGAATTGGCAAACTAGAAGATGTCATAACCAACTTGGGTTCTGCTTTTGCCGCTGTATAAAATACTTCAAATCTCACTCTCAAAAAGACTGTCAAGTCTGTTTTTGTTCCTAAAGCTAGTGGTGAGTCATCCAATAAAGATGAAGATCTTAACATGACAAATGATCACACTACTTATGGTTTGAGCACCAAAGATGACTATACGTGATTCCATCAATTTTTGCCTAGCTAAGGGCGTTAAACAAAAGCGCTTGTTGGGAGGCAACCCAACGAATCTATTCTTTTTCTTTCTGTTTTGTGTTTTCCACACTTTCATAATTCTTTTATGATTGTGTTTTTTGTGTTTCTTTTTGCGTTTGTGCCAAGCAAAACCGTTATGATTAGTCTTGGGGATGATCGTTTGGTCATGCTGGAAAAGACACAAACTTTCTGCTCATGAAAAGAATTTTCATTTTTTTGTAAGAGCTTTTGAGTTGATTCTTTTTGCTGCCGATTTCTATGCAAATTCTTCAGACTGTCGTAATTTTTCAGAATTTGTGAAGTACCAGAAGTATACGAAATATACAGATTGCTACAGACTGGTCTGCTGTTAACAAATTCTATTTATGTTGTGTTGGTTGCTTATTTTGATCAAACTATGGATATTATCGGGGGGTATTAGCCATGGAAGATTGAAAATATAGTAACCCAACACCAGCACAAGTAGAATTTAAGTTTGCTACAGTACCTAAGGAAGTGGTGGTTTGCTTTCTCATACTAATGTTATCACGAGTTTCTGTTTAAGTTTCGTGTTGTGAAGTTTTCAAGTTTTGGGTGAAGTTCCTATGGACAAAGAGATAAAGAGTGGCAAGAGATCAAGCTTGGGGATGCCTAAGGCACCCCAAGAGATTCAAGGATTCCGTAAAAACCTAAGCTTGGGGATGCCCCGGGAAGGCACCCCCTCTCTCGTCTTCAATCCATCGGTAACGTTACTTGGGGCTATATTTGTATTCACCACATGTTATGTGTTTTTGCTTGGAGCGTCTTGTATCGTAGGTGTCTTTTATTTTTGTTGTGTCACAATCATCCTTGTTGCACACCTAGAGAGAGAGACATGCACTCACCGTGATTTTGTCGAGCTTCACTTATATCTTTTAGAGCACAACGGTGCGTGGCTTGGTAGTTGATCTATGCTTTGAAAGTAGTCTCAAAAGGGGTAGTTATCCAAAGGGATACGAAAACTTCCACCTTCATGTGCATTGAATAGTTATAGAAGTTTGATTCATCTCAATTAATTTTGAGTTGTGGTTATGGTAATATTGAAGTTATGCTAGTTAGGTGTTGTGGATCTAGAAATACTTGTGTTGAAGTTAGTGATTCCCGTAGCATGCACGTATGGTGAACCGCTATGTGATGAAATCTGAGCATGATTAGTCTATTGATTGTCATCCTTTGCGTGGCGGTCGGGATCGCGCGATGGTTTATACCTGCCATCCCTTCCCCTAGGAGTATGCGTTGAATGCTTTGTTTCGATTACTAATAAAACTTTTGCAACAAGTATATGAGTTCTTCATGACTAATGTTGAGTCCATGGTTTAGATGCACTTTCACCTTCCACCATCACTATCTTCTTAGTGTCGTGCAACTTTCGCTGGTGCACAAAACCCACCATTAGCCTCCCTCAAAACAGCCATCATACCTACTATGGCTTTTCAAAGTCATTCCGAGATATATTGCCATGCAACTAGCACCATGACATGAGCCATCACGTCTACATTTCCATTGCATGATCGTAAGATAGCTAGCATGATGTTTCCATTAATGTCTATGCCATGCTAGATCATTGCCACGGTACACTACCGAAGGCATTCCATATAGAGTCATCGTTGCTCTAAGTTTTGAGTTGAAAGTGTGATGATCATCATTAATGGAGTATTTTCCCATGTGAGGATATAAAAGAGGCCAAAGATGCCCACCAAAATAAATAAATAAAAAGAGGCCAAAGAGCCCACCAAAAAAATAAAAAAAAATGAGAGAAAAAGAGAGAAGGGACAATGCTACCACCTTTCCACACTTGTGCATATTAAGCACCATGATCTTCATGATTGAGAGTCTCTCGTTTTGTCACCACCATATAGCTAGTGGGAAATTTTCATTATATAACTTGGCTTTGATATTCCAATGATAGGCTTCCTCAAAATTGCCTTAGGTCTTCATGAGCAAGCAAGTTGGATGCACACCCACTAGTTTTCTTTAAGAGCTTTCACATACTCTTAGCTCTAGTGCATCATTTGTATGGCCATCCCTACTCATTCACATTGATATCTATTGATGAGCATCTCCACAACTCATTGATATGCCTAGTTAATGTGACCATCTTCTCCTATTTTGTCTTGCAACCTCCACCACACTCCACACCACTTATAGTGCTAAAACCATGGCTCACGCTCATGTATTGCGTGAGAGTTGAAAAGGTTTGAGAAAGTAAAGGTGTGAAACAATTACTTGGCCAATACTGGGGTTGTGCATGATTTAAATTCGTTGTGCAATGATGATAGAGCATAGCCAGACTATATGCTTTTGTAGGGATAACTTTCTTTTGGCCTTGTTATTTTGAAAGTTCATGATTACCTTGCTAGTTTGCTTGAATTATTACTGTTTCCATGTCAATAGCAAACTATTGTTTTGAATCTAATGGATCTGAACATTCACGCCACATAAGAGGAGTTACAAAGGACATCTATGCTAGGTAGCATGAAAGCATGAAAAATTCATTCTTTATCACTTCCCTACTCGAGGACGAGCAGGAGTTAAGCTTGGGGATGCTTGATACGTCTCAAACGTATCTACAATTTTTGATGGTTTCATGTTGTTATCTTGTCATCTTTGGATGTTTTATGTACCTTTTATATCTTTTTTGGGACTAACTTATTAATTCAGTGCCAAGTGTCAATTCCTGTTTTTTCTGTGTTTTTGGCTCTTTTCAGATCTGATTTTGGAACAGAGTCCAAACGGAATAAAATCCCCGAAATGATTTTTCCCGAACGGAAGAAGATCAGGGGGCTTGTGGGCCAAGCTAGGAGGTCTACAGGGAGCCCACAAGCCCCCACTCCGCCACTAGGGGGCGGCGGTGTGCAGGCTTGTGGCCTCCCTGGTGCCCCCCTGACCTAGATCTTGCGCCTATATATACCCTAAAAATCAGAAAAAATCAGGGGATCCACGAAATACTTTTCCGCCGCCGCAAGCTTCCGTTTCTTCGAGATCTCATCTGGAGACCCTTCCCGGTGCCCTGCCGGACGGGACTTTGGAGTTGGAGGGCTTCTACATCAACATCATCGCCCCTCCAATGACTCGTGAGTTGTTCACTTCAGACCTACGGGTCCGTAGTTAGTAGCTAGATGGCTTCTTCTCTCTCTTAGATCTTCAATACAAAGTTCTCCATGATTTTCATGGAGATCTATCCGATGTAATCTTCTTTGGTGGTGTGTTTGTCGAGATCCGATGAATTGTGTATTTGTGATCAGATTATCTAGGATATATATTTGAGTCTTTGCTGATTTCTTATATGCATGATTTGATGTCCTTGTAAGTCTCAACGAGTCTTGGGTTTTGTTTGGCCAACTAGATCTATGATTCTTGCAATGGGAGAAGTGCTTGGTTTTGCGTTCTTACCGTGTGGTGACCTTTCCCAGTGACAGTAGGGGCATCAAGGCACACATCGTGTAGTTGCCATCAAGGGTAAAAAGGTGGGATCTGTCGTAGGTATGAGATTGTCCATCTACATCATGTCATCTTGCTTAAGGCGTTACTCCGTTCTTCTGGACATAATACACTAGATGCATGCTGGATAGCAGTCGACATGTGGAGTAATAGTAGTAGATGCCGAAAGTATCGGTCTACTTGTTTTGGACGTGATGCCTATAGATATAATCATTGCCATAGATGACGTCACGACTTTGCGCGGTTCTATCAATTGCTCGACAGTAATTTGTTCACCCACCGTCTACTTGCTTTCATGAGAAAAGCCATTAGTAAACACTACGGCCCCCGGATCTATTCACACCTATCATTTCCAGTTTCGCTTTTACTTTGCTTTGTTACTTTGTTGCTTTTAGTTCTCACTTGGCGAACAATCTATAAGGGATTGACAACCCCTTCATAGCGTTGGAGCAAGCTTTTTGTGTTTGTGCAGGCACTTGTGACACTCCTTCACTAGGTCGATACCTTGGTTCTCAAACTGAGGGAAATACTTACCACCGCTGTGCTACATCACCCTTTCCGCTTCGAGGGAACACCAACGCAAGGCTCCAAGGCCACGGGGGAAATCCTTTCCATATTTTCCTTGGAAGTCCCTTAAGGCGTAGCCATAGCAGAAGGATTCCTGGTGCTGTTGCTGAGGAGTATCAAGCAACACTCCTATTTCTGGCACCGTTGGAAGGTCTTTTGTTGCAGTAGCACACAACGTCTAATAATACCATCTACTCCTTCCTTATTAAGGTGAGGATCATCCCAGAAGTAATGTCTCAAATAAAAGGAGAATTTATTCTTTTGCTGTTATGTGAAACTAGGTTGCATAATCAGCATACCACGGTGCACGACATGAAGTATTGATGACATTCAATTGCTCATTAGGAAAGCTATCATCAATAGGTTGTGGTCCATCAAGAACATTCTCCAACCTAGACAAGTTATCTGCTACGGGGTTATCAGCACCCTTCTTGTCAACAACGTGCAAATCAAATTCTTGTAGCAAGAGAACCCATTTGATAAGTCTAGGTTTAGCCTCTTGATTCTCCATGAGGTACTTAATAGCAGCGTAATCAGTGTGAATAGTGACTTTAGAATTAACTATGTAAGACCTGAACTTTTCACATGCAAACACAACTGCTAACAATTCCTTTTCCATAGTAGCATAGTTTCTTTGGGCACTGTCTAGAGTTTTACTAGCATAGTGAATAACATTCAACTTCTTATCAACTCTTTGCCCAAGGACAACACCAACAGCATAATCACTAGCATCACACATGATTTCAAAAGGTAAGTTCCAATCAGGTGGTTGAACAATAGGTGCAGTTATCAAGGCCTTCTTAAGTATCTCGAAGGCTTCCTCACAATCATCGTCAAAGACAAAAGGAATATTCTTTTGCAAGAGATTGGTAAGGGGCCTAGAAATCATAGAGAAGTCTTTAACGAACCTTCTATAGAAACCATCATGACCAAGGAAACTTCTTATAGCTTTGATATCTGTTTGGCATGGCATTTTATCGATTGAATCAACCTTAGCCTTATCAACTTCAATACCTGTTTTGGAAATTTTATGTCCTAAGACGATGCCTTCATTAACCATAAAGTGGCACTTCTCCCAATTCAAGACAATATTGGTATCTTTACATCTCTGCAAGACTCGATCAAGGTTGCTGAGACAATCATCAAAAGAAGACCCGTAAGCAGAGAAGTCATCCATGAAAACCTCAACCATCTTTTCACAAAATTCAGAGAATATAGCTATCCGCAGGTGCATTACATAAGCGAAAAGGCATACGTCTATAAGCAAAGGTACCGAAAGGGCAGGTGAAAGTGGTTTTCTCCTGATCATATTGTGCAACGGGTATTTGGGAGGAACCAGAATAACCATCTAGAAAGCAGAATTGTGTGTGTTTAGACAGTCTTTCTAGCATTTGGTCCATAAACGGCAAAGGGTAATGATATTTCCTAGTGGTCTTATTCAATTTCCTAAAATCGATCACCATCCTATAGCCAGTAATAATCCTCTGTGGGATCAATTCATCCTTATCATTAGGGCCAATAGTAATACCTCCCTTCTTAGGGATGCAATGCACCGGACTCTCCCAATCGCTATGAGCAACAGGATAAATAATACCTTCTTCCAGGAGCTTTAGTATTTCTTTTCTTACTACCTCTTTCATCTTAGGATTTAATCTCCTTTGATGATCAGCAACTGGTTTGGAATCAGGATCAGTTTTAATCTTGTGCTGGCATAGATTGGGACTAATTCCCTTAAGATCATCAAGAATATATCCAATAGCAGCACAATGCTTCCTTCGAGTTTTTAGTAACTTCTTTTCTTCATGCTCTGAGAGGCTAGCACTAATAATAACAGGATATATCTCTTTCTCATCAAGATAAGTATACTTAAGAGTATCAGGCAACTGTTTAAGCTCGAACATAGGATCACCCTTTGGTGGGGGTGGATCTCCAAGCAGTTCAACATGCAAGTTATTCTGAAGGATAGGAAATTGTTCTAACAACTCTATCTATCTCATCCCTTTCATCCATATGCGTATCATTTTCATGCTCAAGCAAGTATTGCTCTAAGGGATCAGTAGGAGGCACGACAATAGATGCTAGGGCAATAGTTTCATCCTGGCTAGGCAACTCTTTTTCATGAGGTTGTCTACCAAACTTGGAGAAATTGAACTCGTGTGACACACCTTCAAAGCCAATAGTGACAGTTTGCTTCTCACAGTCAATATGAGCATTGACTGTATTGAGAAAAGGTCTACCAAATATAATGGGACAAAGCTATCTTGTGTGGTAGCAAGAATGAGGAAATCAGCAGGATACTTCATTTTACCACACAAGACTTCAACATCTCTAACAATTCCCACATGGCAGATAGTATCTCTATTGGCAAGCTGGATAGTGACATCAATGGGTTCTATCTCGACAGGTGCAATCTCGTCTTTAATTTCATCGTATAAGGATTGAGCTATTGCACTAACACTAGCACCCACATCACGTAAACCATGATAACAATGATCTCCTATCTTAACAGAAACAGCAGGCGTGCCAACAACAGGCCTATGTTTGTCTCTAGCATGTGGTTTAGCAATTCTAGCAGCATCTTCATGGAAGTGAATATCATGGCCATCAACATTGTCGGACAGGAGATCTTTGATAATAGCAATGGTAAGTTCAACTCTAATTTTCTCAGGGGGTGTAGGTTTTCTAATGTAGCCCCTACGTATCACAGTTGAAGCTTTAGAATGATCCTTTATCCTAACAGGGAAAGGTGGTTTCTCAATGTAAGCACTGGGAACAACAAGATCATTATAGGCAATGACTTTCTCTTCAACTGGATTGGGTTTAACTACATTGATTTCTAAGGGAGGATCATATTTAAACTACTTCTCTTTGGGAGATCAATATGAGCAGCAAATGATTCTCACAATGAAGCTACTATCTCAGAGTCAAGTCCATACTTAGTGCTAAAATCACAAAAAAGTATTTGTTTCAACAAAGGATTTAACGCAATCAAACTTGAAATTCATACCTGACTCCTTACCTTCATCAAGCTCCCAATCTTCAGAGTTGCGTTTAATTCTCTCCAATAAATTCCATTTGAAGTCAATATCTCTCTTCATAAAAGAACTGGTACAAGAAGTGTCAAGCATGGTGAGATCATCATGAGAAAGCCAAGATTTGAAGTTCTGAATGATAATTTTTCTCGAGAGCTCATGGTTGGGGCATGAATATAACATTGATTTAAGCCTCCCCCAAGCTTGAGCGATGCTTTCTATGTCACGAGGCCAAAAATTATAAATATAATTGCGATCATGATGTACTAGATGCATAGGATAAATTTTTTGATGAAATTCCAATTTCATCCGATTGTAGTTCCATGATCCAGTATCATCACATAGACTATACGATGTCAACGCCTTATCCCTCAAAGATAAGGGAAAGACCTTCTTCTTGACCTCATCCTCGGGCAAACCTGCAAGCTTAAATAAACCACAAACTTCATCTACATAGATTAGATGCAAGTCTGGATGTGATGTTCCATCTCCTGTAAAAGGATTAGCCAACAGTTTCTCAAGCATACCCGAAGGAAATTCATAGCAAATATTTTCAGTAGGTGCCGCAGGTTGAGGAGCAACTCTTTGTGCTTCCGTTCGAGGTGAAGATACCCCGAACAAGCCCCTCAAAGGATTAATTTCCATAGCAACAAGTGACAATAAATTTCAGCACACTAGATAAATGTTTCCTTACCAAATTCCACTTACCAAAGGCGCTTCACCTCCCCGGCAACGGCGCCAGAAAAGAGTCTTGATGACCCACAAGTATAGGGCATCTATCTTAGTCCTTTCGATAAGTAAGAGTGTCAAACCCAACGAGGAGCAGAAGGATCTGACAAGTGGTTTTTAGCAAGGTAATATCTGCAAGCACTGAAACTATCGGTAACAAGTAGTTGTGTGGTGAGATGATTCGTAGCAAGTAGCAAGTAACAAAAGTAACAACGGTGCAACAAAGTGGCCCAATCCCTTTTGTAGCAAGGGACAAGCCTGGACAAACTCTTATAGGAGGTAAAGAACTCCCGAGGACACATGGGAATTTCTGTCAAGCTAGTTTTCATCAAGTTCATATGATTCACGTTCGCTACTTTGATAGTTTGATATGTGAGTGGACCGACGCTTGGGTACTGCCCTTACTTGGACAAGCACCCCACTTATGATTAACCCCTCTTGCAAGCATCCGCAACTACAAAAGAAGAATTAAGACAAAGTCTAACCATAGCATTAAACTAGTGGATCCAAATCAGCCCCTTGCGAAGCAACGCATAAACTAGGGTTTAAGCTTCTGTCACTCTAGCAACCCATCATCTACTTACTACTTCCCAATGCCTTCCTCTAGGCCCAAATAATGGTGAAGTGTTATGTAGTCGACGTTGACATAACACCACTAGAGGAAAAACAACATACAACACATCAAAATATCGAACGAATACCAAATTCACATAACTACTTATAGCATGACTTATCCCATGTCCTCAGGAACAAAAGTAACTACTCACAAAATATAATCATATTCATGACCAGAGAGGTAATGAATAGCATCAATGATCTGAACATATAATCTTACACCAAGTAATTCAACTAGCATCAACTACAAAGAGGAATTAACACTACTAGCAACCTTACAAGTACCAATCGGAGTCGTGAGACGGAGATTGGTTACAAGAGCTGAACTAGGGTTTGGAGATGAGATGGTGCTGACGAAGATGTTGATGGTGATGAGTCCCCTCCGATGAGAGGAGTGTTGGTGATGATGATGGCGACGATTTCCCCCTCCGGGAGGGAACTTTCCCCGGCAGGATCGTCCTGCCGGAGCTCTAGATTGGTTCTGCTCAAGTCCCGCCTCGTGGCGGCGGCGAATCCTCCGAAAAGCCTCCTCCTGATTTTTTATGGAACGAAACCCTTCTTGTACAAAAAGAGGGGGCCAGAGGGCCAGCTGGGGGCCCACAAGCCCCCTAGGCGCGTCCAAGGGGGAGGCCGCGCCTAGCAGGCTTGTGGCCTCCTGCTGGCGCCCCTCTGGTACTTCTTCGGCCCAGTATTTTTTATAAATCCCAAAAAAAATCCTCGTTGATTTTCACGGCTTTTGGAGTTGCACAGAATAGGTATCTCAAACTTGCTCCTTTTTTAGGCCAGAATTCCAGCTGTCGGCATTCTCCCTCTTCATGTAAACCTTGCGAAATAAGAGAGAAAAGGCATAAGTATTGTACCGTGAAGTGTAATAACAGCCCAAAAAGCGATAAATATCAACATGAAAGCATGATGCAAAATGGACGTATCAACTTCCAGCTGGATCTTGCCGATAGGTAAGCAAGACTAGCTTGGCACGATGCCATGAAAGACAGTCCTGGTCGGTTGCAAGTCCTTCTCGTTGAGCCCTAGCTTGACCAGGGTGTTGCGGTAGAGGATGTTGATGCTGCTACCTCCGTCGACCAACACCCGCGAGAACCGGCAGGTGAGTCTCTTGGAAGTGATGGTGGGGTTGAGGACGAGTGCATAAGTGTCGGTGTTTGGCATCACCGCAGGATGGTCAGCTCGACTCCATGTAACTGGCTTTTCAGACAAGTGCATGTATTGGGGAACCAAGGGGACCATTGCATTCACCTCATGCCGGTGCTAGTGTTGGTTGTGCTTGTCCCTTCCTTCACTGGTGAAGACGACGTAGGCCCCGTCCTGGTCGGGGAACTGATCATGGAGACGACCATCATTGGGAGGCGGCGGAGCTAGAGCCGGCGCCGGAGAGGCCAGCAGACTCTCGCCCAGAGCCAGGCGCCACGAGAATGTGCACTGTCGGACCATGTGGGTAGCCTTCTTTGCCCGATATGCATTTTGTAGGGTGCATCGAGCATCTGCTCGAAGGTGAGCTTTGGCTGCGAGGCGGTCTTACCGATTCGCTGGCGCTGAGCGCCAGCTTGTGCAGCCGGCTGTTCTTCTTTGATGGTTGCAACCTGCTTGCTCCTAGGCCACGGGTCCGACAGATCAGCCTTGCTCTTGTTGCCGCGGTTGTCGCCAGCTAGCTTAGTCGTAGTCGGCGGTAAGACGGGCTTGTCTGTTGCGCTGACTTTGATTAGCATCACGGAGTCAGCAGTGGCATTCTTGTCTGCCTTGGCCATAAGTGCCGACAAAGAGGTGGGTGATACGTCCATTTTGCATCATGCTTTCATGTTGATATTTATTGCTTTTTGGGCTGTTATATTACTTTGTGGTACCATATTTATGCCTTTTCTCTCTTATTTTGCAAGGTTTATTTGAAGAGGGAGAATTCAGGCAGCTGGAATTATGGACTGGAAAAGGAGCAAATCTTAGTCCACTATTCTGCACATCTCCAAATGCCTTGAAAAGTTACGTGGATTTTTTTGGGATTATATAAAAAATACTGGGCGAAAGAAGTACCGGAGGGGGGCTGCCAGGGCGCCACAAGCCCTGCCACCGCCACCCCCTGGTGGCGGAGTGGGGGCTTGTGGGCTCACTGACGGCCCACTAGCCCCCCTCTTTTTCTAGATGAAGGGTTTTGGTCCAGAAAAAAATCATTCGGGAGCTTTTTCGTGGTTTCACCGCAGCCACGAGGCGGAACTTGAGCAGATCCAATCTAGAGCTCCGGCAGGACGATCCTGCCGAGGAAACTTCCCTCCCGGAGGGGGAAATCGTCGCCATCGTCATCACCAACACTCCTCTCGTCGGAGGGGAGGCATCTTCATCAACATCTTCATCAGCACCATCTCCTCTCCAATCCCTAGTTCATCTCTTGTAACCAATCTCCGTCTCACGACTCCGATTGGTACTTGTAAGGTTACTAGTAGTGTTGATTACTCTTTGTAGTTGATGCTAGTTGGATTACTTGGTGGAAGAGTTTATGTTCAGATCCTTGATGCTATTCATTACACCTCTGATCATGATTATCATTATGCTTTGTGATTAGTTACTTTTGTTCCTGAGGACATAGGATAAGTCATGCTGATAATAGTCATGTGAATTTGATATTCGTTCAGTATTTTGATATGCTGTATGTTGTTTTTCCTCTAGTGGTGTTATGTGAACGTCGACTACATAACACTTCACCATATTTGGGCCTAGAGGAAGGCATTGGGGAGTAGTAAGTAGATGATGGGTTGCTGGAGTGACAGAAGCTTAAACCCCAGTCTATGTGTTGCTTCGTAAGGGGCTGATTTGGATCCACTAGTTTAATGCTATGGTTAGACGTTTTCTTAATTCTTCTTTTGTAGTTGCGGATGCTTGCGAGAGAGGTTAATCATAAGTGGGATGCTTTTCCAAGTAAGGGCAGTAACCAAGCGCTGGTCCACCCAGATATCAAACTATCAAAGTAACGAATACGAATCATATGAACATGATGAAAACCAGCATGACAGAAATTCCCGTGTGTCCTCGGGAGCATTTTTCCTCCTATAAGACTTTGTTCAGGCTTGTCCCTTGCTACAAAAGGGATTGGGCCACTTGCTGCATCGTTGCTACTACTTGTTACTTGATACTTTTTGCTTGCTACGTTTCACCTCGCTACACAATTACTTGTTACCGCTACGTTCAGTGCTTGCAGTTATTACCTTACTGAAATCCGTTTATCAGAGCCTTTTGCTCCTCGTTGGGTTCGAAAGTGTTACTTGTCGAATGGACTAGGATTGATCCCCTATACTTGTGGGTCATCAAGACTCTTTTCTGGTGCCGTTGCTGGGGAGTGAAGCACCTTTGGTAAGTGGAAATTGGTAAGGAAACATCTATATACTGTGCTGAAATTTATCGTCACTTGTCACTATGGAAAATGTTTCTTTGAGGAGTTTGTTCGGGGTATCTTCACCACGAACGGAAGCACGAGGAGTTGTTCATCAACCTGAGGTACCTACTGAAAATATCTTTTATGAAATTCCTTCGGGTATGCTTGAGAAACTACTGGCTAATCCTTTCACAGGAGATGGATCTTCACATCCTGACTTGCATCTAATCTATGTAGATGAAGTTTGTGGTTTATTTAAGCTTGCAGGTTTTCCCGAGGATGGGGTAAAGAAGAAAGTCTTTCCTTTATCTTTGAAGGATAAGGCGTTGACATGGTATAGGCTATGTGATGATACTGGATCATGGGGCTACAATCGGTTGAAATTGGAATTTCATCAAAAGTTCTATCCTATGCATTTAGTACATCGTGATCGGAACTTTATTTATAAATTTTGGCCTCGTGATAGGGAAAGCATAGCTCAAGCTTGGGGAGGCTTAAATCAATGCTATATTCATGCCCCAACCCTGAGCTCTCAAGAGAAATCATCACTCAAAACTTTTATGCTCGGCTTTCTCATGAAGCTCGTACCATGCTCGACACTTCTTGTACTTGTTCTTCTATGAAGAAGGATATTGATCACAAGTGGAATTTATTGGAAAGAATCAAACGCAACTCTGAAGATTGGGAGCTATAGGAAGGTAAGGAGTCAGGTATGAATTTCCACTTTGATTGCGTTAAATCTTTTGTTGAGACAAACACTTCTAGAGATCTTAGCGCTAAGTATGGACTTGACTCTGAGATAGTAGCTTCTCTATGTGAATCTTTTTCTGCTCATGTTGATCTTCCCAAAGAGAAGTGGTTTAAATATCATCCTCCGGTAAAAAGCAACATAGCCAAAACCAATCTAGTTGAGGAGAAAGACATTGCTTTTAGTGATCCTGTTGTTCCTTGTGCTTACACTGAGAAACCACCATACCCTGCTAGGATAAATGATTATTCTAAAGCTCCAACTGTGATACGTAGGGGTTACATTAGACCACTTGCAGCCCCTGAGGAAATTCGAGTTGAACCTAGTGTTGCTATTATCAAAGATCTCTTAGCCGAAGACATAGATGGGCATGTTATCAAATTCTGTGAGGACTCCGCTAGAATTGCTAAACCTCATGCGAAAGACAAATACGGACCTGTAGTTGGCCTGCCCGTTGTTTCTGTCAAGATAGGAGATCACTGTTACCATGGTTTATGTGATATGGGAGCTAGTGTTAGTGCAATACCCCGTTCTCTATATGATGAAATCAAAGATGAGATTGCACCTTCTGGGTTAGGACCCATTGATGTCACTACTACGCTAGCTAATAGAGACACTATCTGCCCTCTGGGAATTATGAGAGACGTAGAAGTCCTGTGTGGTAAGACAAAGTATCCTACTGATTTCCTCGTCCTTGTTACTGCATAAGATAGATTTTGTCCCATCATATTTGGTAGACCCTTTCTCAAGACTGTCAATGCTCACATTGATTGCATTAAGCAGACTGTCACAGTTAGTTTCGAGGGTGTGTCTCATGAATTTAACTTCTCCAAGTTTGGAAGGCAACCCCATGAAAGAGAGTCATCTGGTAGAGATGAAATTATTGCTCTTGCCTCTATTGCCGTACCTCCTACGGATCCTTTAGAGCAATATCTTCTTGAGCATGAAAATGATATGCATATGGAGGAGAGAGATGAGATAGATAAAATTGTCTTAGAACAATATCCTATTCTCAAGAATAATCTGCCTGTTGAACTACTTGGGGATCCTCCCCCACCAAAGGGTGATCCTGTGTTCGAGCTTAAACAGTTGCCTGATACTCTTAAGTATGCCTCTCTTGATGAGAAGGAGATATATCGTGTCATTATTAGTGCTCTCCTCTCAGAGCACGAAGAGAAGAAGTTACTAAAAACTCTGAGGAAGCACTGTGCTGCTATTGGATATACTCTTGATGATCTTAAGGGTATTAATCCCACTCTATGTCGGCACAAGATTAAAACCGATCCTGACTTCAAACCAGTTGCTGATCATCAAAGGAGGTTAAATCCTAAGATGAAAGAGGTCGTTAGAAAAGAAATATTAAAGCTTCTCGAAGCAGGAATCATTTATCCTGTTGCTCATAGTGATTGGGTAAGTCCAGTACATTGTGTACCTAAGAAGGGAGGTATCACTGCCGTTCCAAATGATAAGGATGAAATAATACCACAAAGGATTATTACCGGCTATAGGATGGTGATAGACTTCCGGAAACTGAACGAGGCAACCAGGAAAGATCATTATCCTTTGCCGTTTATCGACCAAATGCTAGAAAGGCTATCAAAACACACATACTTCTGCTTTCTAGACGGTTATTCAGGTTTCTCACAGATAACTATTGCACAATCTGATCAGGAGAAAACCACTTTCACCTGCCCTTTCGGTACCTTTGCCTATAGACTTATGCCTTTTGGCTTATGCAATGCACCCGCCACCTTTCAAAGATGTATGATGGCTATATTCTCTGACTTTTGTGAAAAGATTGTCGAGGTTTTCATGGATGACTTCTCCGTTTACGGGTCTTCCTTTGATGATTGCCTCAGCAACCTTGATCGATTCTTACAGAGATGCGAAGAAACCAACCTCGTCTTGAATTGGGAGAAGTGCCACTTTATGGTTAATGAAGGTATCGTCTTAGGGCACAAAATTTCTGAGAGAGGCATTGAAGTTGATAAGGCTAAGGTTGATGCAATTGAGAAAATGCCTTGCCCCATAGATATCAGAGGTTACGAGGTTTCCTAGGTGATGCTGGTTTCTATAGAAGGTCCATTAAAGACTTCTCTAAGATTTCTAGGCATCTTATCAACCTCTTGCAGAAGGATGTTCCTTTTGTTTTTGACGAGGATTGTGAGGAAGCTTTCGAAATACTTAAGAAGTCTTTGATAACCGCACCTATTGTTCAACCACCTCACTAGAACTTGCCCTTTGAAATCATGTGCGATGCTAGTGATTATGCTGTTGGTGTTGTTCTAGGACAAAGAGTTGACAAGAAGTTGAATGTTATTCACTACGCTAGTAAAACTCTAGACGGTGCCCAAAGAAACTATGCCACTACGGAGAAGGAATTTTTAGCAGTCGTGTTTGCATGTGAAAAGTTCAGATCTTATATATTTGACTCCAAAGTCACTATTCACTCTGATCATGCTGCTAATAAGTACCTTATGGAGAAGAAGGATGCTAAGCCTAGGCTGATCAGATGGGTTCTCTTGCTACAGGAATTTGATTTGCACGTCGTTGACCGAAAGGGTGCTGATAACCCTGTAGCAGATAACTTGTCTAGGCTAGAGAATGTCCTTGATGACCCACTACCTATTGATGACAGCTTTCCTGATGACCAATTGAATGTCATCCGCACTTCACATAGTGCACCGTGGTATGCCGATTATGCAAACTATATCGTAGCCAAATACATACTACCGAGTTTCACCTATCAACAAAAGAAGAAATTATTCTTTGATTTGAGACACTACTTTTGGGATGATCCTCACCTTTATAAGGAAGGAGTAGATGGTGTTATTAGACGTTGTGTGCCTGAACATGAATAGGGACAGATCTTGTAGATGTGTCATTCTGAAGCCTACGGAGAACACCACGCTGGAGATAGAACTGCCCATAAGGTATTGCAATTAGGTTTCTATTGGCCTACTCTCTTCAAGGATGCCCGTAAGTTTGTCTTGTCTTGTGATGAATGCCAAAGGATAGGGAACATTAGTAAGCATGAGGAAATGCCTATGAACTATTCACTTGTCATTGAACCATTTGATGTCTGCGGCTTTGATTATATGGGACCCTTCCCAAGTTCCAATGGGTATACTCACATCTTAGTTGCTATGGGTTACGTCACTAAGTGGGCCGAAGCTATCCCCACTAAAAATGCTGATCACCACACCTCTATTAAGATGCTTAAGGAAGTCATATTCCCAAGATTTGGAGTCCCTAGATATTTGATGACTGATGGTGGTTCACACTTCATTCATGGTGTTTTCCGCAAGATGCTCGCTAAGTATGAGGAACCATAGAGTTGCATCTCCTTACCATCCTCAGTCTAGTGGTCAAGTGGAGTTGAGTAATAGGGAGATCAAATTGATGTTACAAAAGACCGTCAATAGATCTCGAAAGAATTGGTCTAGCAAACTTGACGATGCACTATGGGCTTATAGGACTGCCTATAAGAATCCCATGCACTACTGAAATTCAGAAATTTGCCATCTGCCATCGCAGACGGCAAAGGGGGCAACCACGGACGGCAAAGGCTTTGCCGTCGGTCAGCAGACGGCAAACTAGACAGTAAAATAAATCTGATGAAGAGGTTCTTTGCCGTCTGCTTTTGTAAAGCGGACGGCAAAGAATCTTTGCCATGAGGGGGCAGACAGCAAATTAACTGGGACGGCATATACTGCAACGTCCCCGTTAAGTGTTAACGGCAGGCGTCTGCTCTTTGCTGTCTGCCGTGCCCCCCCTTTGCCATGTGGGGGCAGACGGCAAAGAGGGGAGAGGGGGGCTGATTCACCCCTTTGCCGTCTGCCCACCCCCTTTGCCATGTGGGGGCAGACGGCAAAGAGGGGAAACAGAGGGGGCAGATTCCCCCCTTTGCCGTCTGCCCACCCCCCTTTGCCATGTGGGGGCAGACGGCAAAGAGGGCAAATAGAGGGGGCAGATTCCCCCCTTTGCCGTCTGCCCACCCCCCTTTGCCATGTGGGGGCAGAAGGCAAAGAGGGCAAACAGAGGGGGCAGATTCCCCCCTTTGCCGTCTGCCCACCCCCCCTTTGCCATGTGGGGGCAGACGACAAAGAGGGGAACCTGCCCCATTTTAATTTATTTTTTATTATATCCATCATTTTTAACAATAATCAGGATATATATATATATATATATTTGACATAAATAAATTTATTTCCATACTCATAACCATATTAAAATAACTCTCATCCATAGTGCATACATATTATGCAAGTTGCATCCGTACCAAACCATATATTACACCAGTTTCATCCACAAGCATACAAAGTTTCATATATATCCATATACTACAATAGATTCAATACAAGTCATGGTACAAGAAATCATCTTCAAGCACTCCATCAATATAATCCAAGCTTCTCGTGAAGTGAAGGTAATCTGCAAAATGACAAATAAGAAAGTTAGAAGAATAATACTAGATTAAGAAGTGTATATATAGGTTATTTCAGAGAGAAATTAGCTAAGTATAGAACATTTAGGAGCTAACTAAGCTAATTATGTCATTTAGGTGGAACCCTAGCTAACTATAGGTCATTTCGGAGCTAACTTGGGTAAAATAGGTCATTCCGGAGCAAACTATGCTTATTAAGCCATTTTGGATCTAGCTAGGCTAATTATAGGCCATTTAATACCTAAGTTAGGGGGAATAGGTCATCTTGCAGCTACATAAGCCTTATTATGTCATTTAGGAGAGAACTTAGCTAACTGTAGGTCATTTTTTATTAAATAGGTCATTTTGGAGCTAACTAAGCTAAATATGTCATTTCGTAGGATAATTAGCCATTTTAGCCTTTCTTGGATGAGTCTAAGCTACGTTGAAAAAGAGAAAGAGAAGAAGAAGTAAAAGAAGGAGGAGGGGGAGAAGGAGAATGAAGAGGAGAAGAAGAAGAAAAGAAGAAGGAGAAGGAGAAAGAAGAAGAAGAAGAAGAAGAAGGAGCTCCTTATCCTTCTTCTCCTCCTTCTTCTCCTTCTCCCTATCCTCCTCCTTCTCCTTCTTCTTCTTCTCTTCTTCTTCCTCTTCTTCCTTCCTTTCATTTTTCCTCTTTCTTCTCCTCTTGTCCCCTTCTTCGGGCTAAATTGGCTGAGCATGCCTTTTTGGAGCTAATTATGTCATTTCGAGGATAATTAGCTAAGTATAGGTCATGTTTTATTAAATAGACCATTTAGGAGCTAACTAAGCTAATTATGTCATCTAGGTGGAACCCTAGCTAACTATACGTCGTTTTGGAGCTAACTTGGCTAAAATAGGTCATTCCGGAGCAAACTATGCTTATTAAGCCATTTTGGATCTAGCTAGGCTAATTATAGGCCATTTAATACCTAAGTTAGGGGGAATAGGTCATCTTGCAGCTACGTAAGCCTTATTATGTCATTTAGGAGAGAACTTAGCTAACTGTAGGTCATTTTTTATTAAATAGGTCATTTTGGAGCTAACTAAGCTAATTATGTCATTTCGTAGGTTAATTAGCCAATTTAGCCTTTCTTGGATGAGTCTAAGCTACATATAAGAAGAGAAAGAGAAGAAGAAGTAAAATAAGGAGGAGGAGGAGGAGGAGTTGGAGAAGGAAGAGCAGAAGAAGAAGAAAAGAAGAAGGAGAAGGAGAAGGAGGAAGAAGGAGGAAGAAGAAGGAGAAGGAGGAGCTCCTTCTCCTTCTTCTCCTCCTTCTCCTTATCCTCCTCCTTCTTCTCTTCTTCTTCTTCTTCTTCTTCCTTCCTTTCATTTTTCCTCTTTCTTCTCCTCTTGCCCCCTTCTTCGGGCTAAAATGGCTAAGAATGCCTTTTTGGAGCTAATTATGTCATTCTGAGGATAATTAGCTAAGTATAGGTCATGTTTTTTTAAATAGACCATTTAGGAGCTAACTAAGCTAATTATGTCATTTAGGTGGAACCCTAGCTAACTATAGGTCGTTTCGGAGCTAACTTGGGTAAAATAGGTCATTCCGGAGCAAACTATCATATTAAGCCATTTTGGATATAGCTAGGCTAATTGTAGGCCATTTAATACCTAAGTTTGGGGAATAGGTCATCTTGCAGCTACGTAAGCCTTATTATGTCATTTAGGAGAGAACTTAGCTAATTGTAGGTCATTTTTTATTAAATAGGTCATTTTGGAG